>NC_139145.1:80836375-82036375 GCF_964270905.1 Leucopleurus acutus
CTTAGTGCAGCAGCTTCTAGTGGGATAAAAAGCCAAGGGCAGCACAGCCGAATGAGCGACAGGAGCCCAGAATGGATTAGGGATGAACATCAGTGGTTCTAGGCAGAGCCCAGTGGTTTCAGGGGGATGTGGACAGGAAATACACCTGTTCTAAAAGTGGGGGGGGAGGGGAACCTAGGAAGCCAAGAAGAGGCAAGACCACAGAGCACTGGTCTTTCTGCTCTTTGCAGGAAGAAGGATGGGGCCGCTCACCTCTGCTCAGCCTCTGACAATAACCAAATGCCCTTCTCCTAGCTGGCAAGAGCCCAAGGTCCTTCACTGCGACAAGCACTCTACAGATTTGCTCATTGCATGTGTTCTGAGCCTGAGGAATCTGCTGGGAAAGGAACTATTGCCACAGTTTGACCATGCAAGTGACTTATGATCCCAGAAACCCTGAAGTTGGAGTATGTTGCAGTCCAGCAATGACACCTTCATTTTATGACTATCAAGGCCTTGCGGTGTAGATCCCGAGCATCTGCTGTGACCTGCTATTTGATACAGTAAGTCTTTCCACTGGACTCTGTGATGTCAAATTGGTTTGCCTTTTTTTTTGTTTTAAGTTATTTTTGGCCGTGTTGGGTCTTCGTTGCTGCGCGCGGGCTTTCTCTAGTTGCGGCGAGCGGTGGTATCTCTTCGTTGTGGTGCGCGGTCTTCTCACTGCGGTGGTTTCTCCTGTTGCGGAGCACAGGCTCTAGGCACGCGGGCTTCAGTAGTTGTGGTATATGGGCTCAGTAGTTGTGGCTCACGGACTCTAGATTGCAGGCTCAATAGTTGTGGCGCACGGGCTTAGTTGCTCCGCGGCATGTGGGATCTTCCCGGACCAGGGCTCGAACCCGTGTCTCCTGCACTGGCAGGCGGATTCTTAACCACTGTACCACAAGGGAAGCCCCTGTTTGCCTTTTCAAAATCCAAAAATGGTTTATTTGTCCTCTGCTCTTTCTGAGAAGCAACCTTTCATAGTTTCCCATGGCATTTATGAGTTCCCCACAAATATCTCCCAGGTGGCTTTGCCTCTGATCATTCAACACCTCAGAGCTCCCAGAATCCCTTGCAGAAATGCTGCTCAGAGCCTTGGACTCAGCTGGTAAAGACAAAATTGCTCTCTAATTGCTCTCTCCTCCGAGCTTACCTCTTTTACTCTCTGACCCCCGTTTGGGCTGAGATGCCTGGATACAGTTTTGAAAATGGCTACTGTAAAAGGATAGTGCTTCGTTATAGGAAAAACTTAGAGTTCTACCAAGACAAACTGGTGAACTCCACACAGTTTCTGGTTAGGGCCCATCCTCCTCCTCTTAGTAACCCCATCTCATTTGGCACTAACCTCCAACACTCTCCAGGCCTCTCTAGGGCTCAGACTCTTCTCTTCCTTTTAGATCCTTCACCCAGGCTTGCCTCTGATCACTTTCCATGTTCCAGAACTTTCCCGAAGCCCAAATGTCCATCAAATCCCCCTGTGCCCCATCCCCTCACGCCCTGGACTCTGTTAATTAATCTCATGGTGAAGTGACACTACTGCAAAAGTCTCTTCAGATGGCAGACTGTGAAACAAGGCGCTTCTACCTAGGGTATCCATTTAGTGCAGGCACCACCCTGCATTTTCTGTAGCAGCTCCCAGATTCCCCCCTTTGCAGAACCTCAACTCCTCATTTTATGCCATCTCGACAGGACCATCACTCAGGATGACCTGGTCTGTCATGAACAAGAGGTGGACACATGACCATAACCAGGCCAGTCAGGCTCTCCTTGAGAGAAGTGACAAAAGAGTAACTCAACAGCTAGAAAAAATTTATCCAAAAGTAGGGCTCCAAACGCTGTGCACTGCTTCTGGCTATCTAGAGCTCCACACCTGCCCTGGTTCCTTTCTTGTCCTTTCTTAGATTTGTTTGCAGGGCAAAAAGCCCGAATACATTTCTTACCTGAAAGAATGGTCAGCTGTGGACATTTTAAGAAAAGGAAGCCTTAGAAGAGACTGTTGTAGACAAAGTGGCCTTTGGGGAGGTTGGGTGTGCCCCTTGAGAAAATAGGAAAGGCCAGTAGATGTTTCTGGTACATCACAGCATCTCCCAGCTCTACCAGTAGGCTCCACCTAGGGGACGAAGGGCTGAGGGTGACATTTGACATGTGTCAAGACCTCTGCATGAGGATCCCACTCATTTTATGGTCTGGAGGGATGAATCTGCCCCAGCAGCCTGGCTAGGCCCTTGCTGGAGCCCTCCTGAGGGTGACACCACAGGACACGGCGAGCAGCCTTGTTTGCAGGGTACCCCTGCCTGGCGGTACAGGCCGAGGACAAACTGAAGGACATTCCCAGAGGGAGCCCAGGAGGAAGCTCGCTCCCCCGCCCCCCGAGGAGGCTCTGGCTCCTGGCTCCCACCCTCCTAGACAAAAGGGGGAGAAGTTAAACCAGCTGCAGTCAGAGGCTGACGACCACGAAGCAAAGAAAGCCCACGCTTCAGGACCAGGTACTTACACCAGCCCCTTCCAGTCTCAAACTAAGTAAAGCTGCACTTCTGTACCTAGCTCCACCCTGTTCTTTTACAGTTTTTCATAAATCAGGCCCTTCACATTGTATAAGCGCGGGGCCCTACAAAACTTGGATCCATCCCGAGTGTCATACAAACAGAGGAAAGAGAAATAGAACCAGAAAACTCAGAGGTAGGAGTTCTCTGAGCAACATTTTTACTTTTGAAATAGAATAGAATTTAAGCAGGGTGTATCAGGACCCTACCTTCTTTTTGTCTCACAGTGGGATGTCCCTCACTACTTAAAGGGGGAACCTGGGTAAACAGAGAAATATGCATGATCGTCCCTCGGGCTAAAGGAATTACAGGCCAAAGCGGAAGGGCCGGGCGCTGCCAGGTGATCAGGAAACAGGTGCTTCCCCTTTGGAAGAAGCACCACGCCCGTCCTCCTCAGAAGGAGCTCACTCTGAACTCAGCAGGACGTTCTACCGAAGGTTCAAGAAGGTGTTCTACAGCAGACACAGTAGATGGGCCGGAAGAAGTGGCTTTATTTAACTAACATTGTTTCTTGTTCCATACACATTTGGAGCTGGGAGAACAAAACCTCAGAGCTTAGGCCTTCAGAGGATGTCCCACAGGGACAGTCCCACAGAAGCGGTGCTTTGTTCTTACCCAGAACAGCTGCCAGTTTATGCTGTGCTCCTGTGAGAATCAGAAAATAAAGCAAGTCCCCTCTATCTCTATCTCAATGGTGTGCTAGGCAGACACAGCTCATGTCTGACCCCTGGCTTGGTAAGTGGAGCGCATCTGGAATTCTCGTCCTCACTCGCCCACCAGCTCACTAATGCTCGACCCGCTCTGGGGGCCCCAAGGTCTCCCAACTCTGTCTCCAGCACGCCTCCATCCCTCTTCTCCTGTAGCCCCTCTCTCTGCTCTGCTCTGCTCCTTCCCGTTTCTTGCCCCCGTCTGTTTGGATTCCACCCTCCCATGGGAGACGAGTCTGCAGATGGATGTGAATGATGTCTCCAGGACTTGTGTGCAGTGGTGCCCCTTCTCCTCTGCTTTCCTTCTCAGGCTGCAAAGTAGAGAGAGGGGGGCTCTGTCCCATGCGTGGCAGGGACCCACTTTAGTTTCTCCACCATGATGGCTCGGGTTACCTTATGACTACCTAAGAGCAAACGACCTCACCCAGTAAGAATTAGTTTTCTTCTGAAGCCAATAGAATCTAGCTTCGTGCAAAATACGCTTATTTTTTCTATTAACAATAGTTTGGGTCTAGTCTCAGAGAAACAATAATCCTGGCATTATTATCTATTATCCAAATATTATCTATTATCCAAAAATGAAACTACTATCCATACAGTTTCATTTTGATATGAAATCCCCTACCCACAAATAAAGATGGAGGGGAAGTTGCAGCTCCACTGATACTGGGCTTGGCTACTTGATTTGATCTTGGGCATGTGACTTGCTTTGGCCAAGTGACACCTACTAAATGTTTCTCAGGCTTAGCAGAAGAATAAAGCTCTAGTCCCTTTTATGCACCAGTGATTCACTTTATGCTACTGCTTCCCTAGAAAAGTTACTCTCTCTGCTACTTAATGTATGCAGCATTTATTATGGACGGTGAAAACTTTAAGGTAGTTATCAGTTAGCTATTGCTACAATAATGCTACTGAACTCAGAGACCTACAACCATAAGCACTTGCTTCTCCCTCTGAAGATCAGTTAGGGTTCAGTTGATCTAGGCTGGGTTCCACTGGGCTTGACTCCAAGCTGCAGGCTGGGTCCAGGTCTCTGCACAGGTTTCCCATCCTCCCCGGCCCAGCAGCTTTTTGAGGCCTGTTGTTCTCATGGGAAAAAGTGGGGTTGTAAGTGAATAAGCTCAACCATAAAAACACATTTCAAGCCTCCACTTGTGTCGTATCCGCTAATGTGCCAATGGCCAAAGCAAGTCACATGCCCAAGATCAAATCAAGTAGCCAGGCCCAGCATCAGTGGGGCAGAAAAATATATTCTGCCTCTCGCTAGAAGGAACACGGGAAATGGTACACATTGAGGGGTGAAGAATTGAGAATAAGCCATCTACCATAAGGAGGGAAGATAAATGGAAGGATGGCAACAGAAATAATATTTTTAGAGATCTATTTTGTGCCAGGTATCGTACTATGTGTTTCACGCACAAGAACCCTATTTTATAAATGGAAAACTGACATCTAGATGGGAAAGCTGGTGAGCAACGGAGCCCGAGTTCACACATGGGTTCAACAGACCCCAGACTTTGCCAATGGATAGAGAGCTGGAGATAGCAACCTCTATCTTACTCTTGCAGAGCTACAGATGGACGTTGAGCCGGGAAAGGGGTAAATAAACGGTGATCTTTTCAAACACAGGCTTCTCCCAAAGGGCCTGAAGCAGGGACATGATGTTTTAAGTAATAATTGGAATCCAGTGACCTGAGTCTTTCATCATCAGACTGCAGATTCACTGCTTACTTATTCCAGCACTCTCGCAGACACTGAAGTTAGTCTCGGACCGTATGAGTCATGTAATCTGGCCCTAACATCTATGTTATAATGGGGTCAGGAGCCATTTTCAAGTCTTATGCGATAAGTTCAGATTTTTACCCGTTCTGATCGCTTTCTTGCATTTGACTCCTGTGTTCATGCAGAAGGTAAGTATGGGAGGAAAAAGATGATGTTATCAGGCAGCGCCCCAGGTGTAGCTGTGAACCCCTAGGATGGTCTTAGGAAGAACAAAGCAGCACACAGAAGTGTATGGATCTGGTGGTAAGTTAGTGGGTGCTGAATGAATGTGTGTCAGAAGAATGAATCCATCGACAAGGATTTTCCACCTGTGCAATGCAGCTGTATTGTGCCATGGGTGCCGGGGACCAGAAGGATGATTAGAACACTTCTAAACCACCAGTACTCCTCCACTCAGAGAAAAACACTACCTCTGAGGTTTTCTCCAACCTGCCCTCTCATGCTCCTCCTTTTAGACCTTGAGTGACATCCTGATGGTTCCTCTATGTTCACTGATGACTTGGGCTCGTGTATTACAACCTTCCCTGATCCACTAGTCCCACCACCATCCTGGGGAACTTGGATAGCACTGTGAGTGATCACACAGTACCTGAGCTTTGCAGTTCCCAACTCTGTCAACCCAAGCAGCCTTACTCTTCTCCCAACCCACCCACCTCCATGGCCCAGGCTTTTACCCTAGGGCATCACCCCCACCATGTTTTCTAACTTCCAGTCAGAGCCAGTGGTGAGTCATGAAGTTAATTTAGTGAGCTGTAGCATTTTTACAAAATAAAATAGAAAAGAAAATATCCACAATCACTGCATGTAATAAGGGTATTTTTTCATGAAAATTTTGCTTGAATTATAGGTAATATTTTATGGGGGTACAGGGCTGGGTGGGTGTCATTTTTTTCCTGAGAGTTATGGTCAAAAAAGCTTGAAAAATATTTCCCTTGGCTTCTTCACTCACAGAACATTCCATTTTTAAAATATCATTCTCTCATAGCCACCAATTATTACATCTGCTCATTCTCTACTCTTCATATACCCACTGTTGCCGCTCTTCAGTTTCCACGTGGCCCATTAGCACAGCAGTTAAGAAATTTACGAACAGGAATAATGCCCCATTATAAATCTCCTACTCCATCCCAGTCCCCTCTGACACACACACACACACACACACACACACACACACACACACATACACACTACCGTACTGCACACACAAACTGTCTAGTGCACATGGGGTGTGTGTGTGCCTACTAACATTTGAATGGAAATTGACACAGAAGGTGAGTTTTCACATATGAGCTGACATGGGACAGAACAGACACCACATGTGGTACAGGAAGATGATCAGAAACTCATACATGGGAGTTTGAAGAAATGTTAGGCAAGGAGGTATGGACTTGGAATTTGAATTAACTTCATGAAATTAATTCAAGAAACAGGGAGATTTCAGCTGTTATCTGGATTACAAAGCCATAACCCAGAAAGAAAAACCCAGTGTTAAAAACTCAAGCCATAATCTAAACTTTGATTCAATCTAGATTGTAAATTCAAATTTTCCCTTGGGCAATAGGATATAGCAGGACTTCTCAACCTCAGTACTATAGATATTTTGGGTTGGATTATTTTTTTATTGGGGAAGAAGGGGGCAGTTCTCTGCACTGAAGGATTTTTAGCAGCGTCCCTGGCCTCTATCCATTAGATGCCAGTAGCATACTCCCTCCCAACTTGTGACAACCAAAAACGTCTCAGACACGGCCAACTGTTCCTTGGGGGCAAATTCACCCCAACTGAGAACCACTGGGATAGAGCAATGGTACCAAAAACAATGTCATGAAGTGTCTCATGGTTGAAAAGTTCCCCTCCAGCCATGATCTCCTTTGGTAGACACAGAAGACCTGTGGGGTAAGAAAGGCCCCATGGGAACTTTCCCTTGCCCCATTGCCCGGGGCATCTCAGTGCTCTTGGGAGTTCAGCTGTAGCTTTCCACTCTGAAGCAGGGAATCTGTGACTTCACAATGTTGGATCAATCACAAAATCAGCTACCTCTTACCCTATTCTCAGTCTTCTAGCAATGCTAAGATGAGAATCAAAATACCAGGAAACTACAAGTTTGGTGGGAATGTAAATTGGTACAACCACTATGGAGAACAGTATGGAGGTTCCTTAAAAAACTGAAAATAGATCTACCATATGATCCAGCAGTCCCACTCCTGGGCATATATCCAGACAAAACTCTAATTTGAAAAGATATACACACCACAATGTTCCCCGCAGCACTATTTACAATAGCCAAGACATGGAAGCAATCTAAGTGTCCATCGACAGATGAATGGATAAAGAAGATGTGGTATATATATATACAGTGGAATATTACTCAGGCACAAAAAGAATGAAATTATGCCATTTGCAGCAATATGGATGGACCTAGATATGATCATACTAAGTGAAGTAAGTCAGACAGATAAAGACAGATATCCTATGATATCACTTATATGTGGAATGTAAACAAATGATATAAATGAACTTATTTACAAAACAGAAATAGACTCACAGACATGGAAAACAAACTTATGGTTACCAAAGGGGATGGCGGGGTAGAGATAAATTAGGAGTTTGGGATTAACATATACACATTACTATATATAAAACAGATAAACCTACTGTATAGCACAGGGAACTATATTCAATAACTTATAATAACCTATAATGGAAAAAATCTGAAAAATTATATATATATCTCTGAATCACTTTGCTCTACACCTGAAACTAACACAACATTGTAAACTAACTATACTTCAATTTAAAAATGGTTAAAAAATACCAGGAAACAAGAAAGTGCTTTGGGGAGCCACGTTTGTGCACTACCATTCTGTAGTGAATCACAAGAATGTAGATTATTAATTAACATCATTCGCCCTCCTCACTTACAGGAGGCTGAGGCCCAGAGAAAAGAAATAACTTCCTCTATCTTGAACATGTATCAGGGTGTCCCCTGCTCTGGACCCAAAGTCCTCTCTCTGTAAACCCCAGCCAATAACAGTCTCCATCTATCTGCACCCCAATTCTAAATTCCTGGAGTGAGTCACAGTGGGGGTCTCTGGATGGTGGCAGTGAAAAACTCCAGGAGGCGCTATTCACACATACCAAGGAACTCCTATGACACCTAGCTTTGCAGCATGAACAGGGCTTCAGGGGCCACCCCATGGATAAAGAGCAAATCTCAGAGAAGGTGGTAACAAATTGGACAGGCACCTCAGAAGGTGTCTACTGAAGTGATCTCAGGCAAGTCACTAGACTTCTTGGGGCTCTTCCCTCATCTCCATTTGGCAATTTTAAAACCTGGCCCCCAAATTCTTTGCCACTCCTCCCACTGAGATGTGTAAGTCTCTGTGCCTTCCCCCGGAATCTCAGCTTTGTGACAGCTTGGCCAGTAGAATCTGGCACAAATTCTGCTATGTCGGTGTCCAGACCCAGGTCTTTAAAAATAAAAAAGAAAGAAAAAAGATAAAATTTCACTTTATGTCTCTCAGGATGCTCACTCTTGGGACCCAACCACCATGCTATGAGGAAACCCAACTAGCCCCTGGAGAAGCCCAACTGGATGGCCAGCACCGATTTGCCAGCCAGGTGAGTGAGCCGTCTTGGAAGCTCATCCTGCAGCTTCCAGTCAGACTGTGTCTGCTCATCCCTCGTGGTGTTTATGGGTGTTTTCAGACACTGTGTTTTAGGCTGGGCTGTGGTGCAGCAACGATCCGGAGAGATCATATTCTCAGCCTTCCTCGTGGAAGTGTTATGGCAATCTAACGAGATAGAGGGCATGAAAAGTGAAAACTCTTGGTAAACCCGAGAGAGTCAGGTCAGCTTTATTTTGTATTATTCCAAAGTAAACAGACAGCAGAGCCATGGTTCTCCCAGCCAAGTCAGATTTGGCCCACGTTCAGGGGCGAGGAGATGGCCGCCGCAGGCAGCTACCAGGGAAGGAAGGCTGGAGGAGAAGTGGGCATGAAGAAAGAGCAACGCAGGACAGGCTGCTGCAGTTCATCATCTCGGGGCTAAAGGTGACACTGTGAGGCTGTCTGAGACCCTTCCTCCAGACAGATACACGAAGAATACCGATGTTATTATAAAGGTTCTATAAGGAAACAAATGTCAGTGTCTAGCAGTAAGTGTGAGTTATTCTGTATTCTCTGTTCAGGAAATTCTAAACCAAGTGCCTCTGGTTTCCTATTTGACCCATACCTTTGGGTTATGGTGTCAGTTACATTAGGGAACACAAGTAGAAAGTCTAAAGGGGAAATAATTCAGGGGAGGAACCAATCAAAGAGCCAGCCTTGTTCACTGGGCACCTGCGTGGGCGAGGACATCCTTGGCTGCGGTGAGCCCGGCCCAGAGAGCGTTTCCAAAAGTCTCAATCACTGCAAAGGGCTGCTGTATTGCCGTCTTTTAAAAAATATTTTCCCCAGCTTTTTTAATGTCGATTTCATAAACTGAGCAGAAATCTTATAGTCCAAGTCCCACTTGGATGATGGAAATCCATAACTTACTTTGTATATTAAGGTGCAAATACCACCAAAGAGATCTTTCTGAACTAAGTTCAATGCCTGGCCATTGCCCTTCAAGTTTTCTCCCTTGAAATTCAGAGCTAGACCTGAACTCAGTACAAAATGGCTTTTTACCTTCCTGCAACACTGGATCTGCTGAAAAGCTGCAGAGGAGTGAGTTGCAGCTGAATATGTCCTGGAAACCAAAGACAGTGTAGGCACTGGTGCTCCTGCCGCCATGTTAGGACCGTGTAAAGTCAAGATGGAAGCAAACGAACTTATTTACAAAACGGAAACAGACTCACGGACATAGAAAACAAACTTATGGTTACCAAAGGGGAAAGCCGGGGGATAAATTAGGAGGTTGGGATTAATATATACACATTATTATTGTAAAACAGATAATCAATAAGGACCTACTGTATAGCACAGGGAACTCTACTCAATACTCTGTAATAATCTATATGGGCAAAGAATCTGAAAAAGAATGGATATATGTATATGTATAACTGAATCACTTTGCTGTACACCTGAAACTAACAACATTGTAAATCAACTATACTCCAATATAAATCAAAAATTAAACTTAAAAACGATAAACGCTGGAGAGGGTGTGGAGAAAAGGGAACCCTCTTGCACTGCCGGTGGTAATGTAAATTGATACAGCCACTATGGAGAACAGTATGGAGGTTCCATAAAAAACTAAAAATAGGGCTTCTCTGGTGGCGCAGTGGTTGACAGTCTGCCTGCCGATGCAGGGGACACAGGTTCGTGCCCCAGTCCAGGAAGATCCCACATGCCGTGGAGCGGCTAGGCCCGTGAGCCGTGGCCGCTGAGCCTGCATGTCCGGAGCCTGTGCTCCGCAACAGGAGAGGTCACAACAGTGAGAGGCCTGTGTACCGCAAAAAAAAACTAAAAAAAATAAAACTAAAAATAGAACTACCATATGACCCAGCAATCCCACTCCTGGGCATATACCCAGAGAAAACCATAATTCAAAAAGACACATGCACCCCAATGTTCACTGCAGCACTATTTACAATAGCCAGGACATGGAAGCAACCTAAAGTTCCATCAACAGAGGAATGGATAAAGAAGATGTGGTACATATATACAATGGAATATTACTCAACCATAAAAAGGAATGAAATAGTGCCATTTGCAGAGACTTGGATAGACCTAGAGACTGTCATACAGAGAAGTAAGTCCAAAAGAGAAAAACAAATATTGTATAATATTACTTATATGTGGAATCTAGAAAAATGGTACAGATGAACCTATTTGCAAAGCAGAAATAGAGACACAGATGTAGAGAACAAACGTATGGATACCAAGGGGGAAAGGAGCAGGGGGATGAACTGGGAGATTGGGACTGACATATATACACTACTATGTACAAAATAGATAACTAATGAGAACATACTGTATAGCACAGGGAACTCTACTCAATGCTCTGTGGTGACCTAAATGGGAAGGAAATCCAAAAAAGAGGGTATATATGTATACATATGGCTGATTCACTTTGCTGTACAGTAGAAACTAACACAGCGGCGTAAAGCAACTATACTCCAATTAAAAAAAAAAAAAAGACGGAAGCCAACTCAGTAAAGAGAGCTGGAAAATGAAGAGCAAATTGAGTCCTGAGGACACTGCTGAGGTTCATGCCCAGCCATGCCTGAAACCAGTCCTCCTCCTGTGCAATGCAGCCTGCATGAATCGATACGTTCTGGTTTTGCTGAAGACGATTGGAGCTGGCTCTCCTGTCACTTGCAGTCAAGAGTCCTAACCAATCAACACACACAAAGAAAATTGTCTGAGGTGACTGAGGCAGCGAAAGCACATGGTGAGCGGTTCACTCTGCTCAAATATTATAAAGACACCCATCCCGGTGGGAGCTTTTATTTTCCCTTCCGGCAACCTTCTCTGGGCCAGAAGAGGGCACTGGCAGGGGACCCTTGGGCTTCCACATTATTTTCCATCTCAGTGCTGGGCGGCCTCATACTCCTCTCATCACATCAACTCACCTGCTCTCATCCTCTCTCTCTCTCTCTCTCTCTCTCTCCAGTTAGTTTGGACCACAGCAATGCATGCTAGTGAAGGAGTCTGACTGTGTCAAGTAATACGATACAAGGAATTAAAGTTTTAGAAAATGAGCTAGCCCTTTCCATTTAAGCTAGCCCATAAAACCCAGTGAGGCAGCAAAGGGCACAAGCTGTCTCCAGGTGGGTCCACTGGGGGTGAAGAGTCACCCCACCACCCTCTCCGGAAGCTCTGTGACTACAACAACCTCGCTCTCCGTATTTTCTGGAACTGTTTCATTTAAAACTATTCTATCCTGTGACTGAACCATGTATCCTGATCTAGGGTTCTGAAAGTATGGCTACTGTTCACAAAGCGGCAGCCAAGCTAGTCTGGGTTCTCAGGAAACGCAGCTCCCATGGCAGAGGGTAGGTGCTGCCCAGATGTCACTCAGGGCCTGTCTGTGCTGTCGCTGTCCTTCCCAACACCAGGGAAGGTTGGAGCCAAGCCGACAGCTTCCAGCTCTTAGAGCCCCAAGAACAGACAGCCCCGCGCAGAGGAAGAAAGCATTCTCGGTCCCCTTGCACCTTGATCACCAAAGTGTGCCCCTCAGATGATTTATAAATGCCACACAAACACTTTTTATTTCACTTATCCTAATTTAAGGGTGCTTTAGAAAAAGACATAACTGGTAAGTAATTTCATGGGTATGATTGCCCGAGAGGGGGCCAAAATACTCACCAAGTGAGCCAAGTTAAAATATAAAATAAGTAATAGCTCAGTGATCTACTGACAAAATTTGACAAAAATTATAAAGGTGGCAGAGAAAGGAAGGCCATTTAGGAAACTCTGCCCTTTGTTCTTGCTCTAATGTCTTCAAAGGCGTCTGCTTCTCTGGGCCACGTTTCTTCAAAGTATTTCGTTTTGTTTTCTTTGCCTTCAACACTCACACACACACACACACACACACACACACACCCCGCTGAGCCCAGAAATGTCACATTTGGCTATGTAAAAACAGTGACCAGGCAGTTGGACTTACAAGGACCTCTCAACGATGCTGAAAGAACAATGAGTTACATGATTAAACGTGCCCCAGTGGTTAGGTGTTTCTAATACACACTTCACAGGCAGACTTCACGCTGGGGACATAATAAAAGGTTCATCTGCTCACAACTTTATTTTGACTGTGGTTCAACACTTTTCTAGCTTCTGCTAAAGAGAAGAGCAGCGCTGGGTGCAGTAGTGGGAGAGGAGGGGCAGGGCGCCGGGCAGGGGACATGACACTCTCCATGCCCTGGGAGGTCCGTGTTCACGAGAGGAAGGATGGCAAAGCCACACAACCTGTTTTATCTGCAATTTTCTAGCCTAGTGTGGTCACCTTCCTGTTGTCTTGCAGGACAATACTCTAGAAACCATATATCTGCATCTCTGTATCTACGCATATCACAAAGCCAGGCAAAACAGCCTCTCAGCCCACAGAAGTAAATTTTAGGAAAAAAGAAAAATAGACTCGGAGTCTTAGAACTAGTTGTTAACCCTGCAGGATGCACCAGAAGTCAAGCCACGAGCCTGGATTTCAGAGTCAGAAAACCTGGAGTCAAATCTTGACTGTCTCTCTTATGGGCTACATGATGCTAGTTGACTCATTTCTTAGATCTTTAGCCCCAGTTTCCTCATTTTAAAAAGTAGATTACCACCCCAATCTCTCCGGGTCCTTGTGACAGTTCAGATGGATTACTTCACGTAGAGCAGTTGGCTCACAGTTGACAAATACTGACTGTTCATTCCCGAGGAGAATGAACACCCTCGCTGCTTCCAATGCGAAGCCCGCAGGGGGAAGGAGAGTCTGCTGCCAGGAGGGGGCTGGTGGGACTCTTAGATGTGGATTTTCCAGGCAGAAAGCTGCAGTTCTACTCTCTCACCCCTGCGCCTCCAGGCCTCAAGACAGGAAAGCTTTGCTGCGCTCTCAGGGACACCAGCTCCTTTCACACCATCCGGCTTTGGGGAGCAGACCTCACGGGCGAAGACCTTCGCTGGGCGAAGACAGGCCGCCAAGGCTGTGCTTCACAGCCGGCTCTGCCCAGGTCCTCTCCTTTGCCACAGGCTACGTTTTGGATTTTCCCTCTTCCGGACGCTCTCTCCCACACTCAGGCCCGTTTGGCGACCCCACTCCAAGCGATGGGCTTGACTGTTGGTGGGCCACACATCCCACTGTTGGTGGGATGGGTGGATGCCATCCCAGACTCCATGCAGTTTGGTTCGATGGTCTGTCACAGCCATGAAGCAGGGCATCTGATTCAACCAGAGAAAGGAGACATTTATATGCTTTGTCTCTTTTATTACTATTAGAAAATGAATGAAATGCTGCTACCAAAAAATGGAGCAGAAAATTGAAAAGTTCCTGGTGTCGACACCCCTTGGAGATAACCACTGTAAGTGAATCTTATCTGTAAGCATCTCAACTCTCCCTTGTTAAAAACTAAATTACTATCACTCTGATTCCTCATTAAACCGTTTTCTTTCAATATAACAAGACACCTGGCAAGTGATTTCTATAAGGAACATTCCAAGACAATGCAAAGCAATAGGTTCTGGAGGTGAAGGTGGAACCTCTCTGGAGGGCGGCGCTGGGCTACACCCACACGTGTCCCAGGTCCAAGTGTGCCCTTCAGAGGCCATTGCTGGTGAGGGGCATTGCATACTGTCAGAAGCCAAACAGCTTTCCCTTTCTTGGACCCAAAAACTCAGCAGAGAGGAGGAATGGGGATTGTGGCATGCACATTTCTGCAGTCACCGGAGGACAGGCAAAGGCAGGTACAGAAATGAACGAAAGAGGCATCTCTCCACTGCCTCACATTAATACACTCTGAGCATTTTTCCCCAATGGCAAGGCATCTCAAGGGCAGTCCATTCTGCGCACCTCTGCATTCTGAAAGGGGATGGAGTGGGGTTCATAATGGCTCCATATTGCCATGAATTAAAGTAATATTCAGTTAGTACTTTGTGCATTTAAATGACTTCTTTATGATGCATAATTGATAAAGTTTTGTGTACACAGCTTTGCTGAGTCACTTGAAAAGTTTCAAGGCCTCAGATGACAACTAAGCTTTCTCTTGGCACTTGGTCCTGCCACCTGGTCTTTCGGGACCTGTTCCTGGTCTTTTGGGGCCTGTTCCACCCAAGGGGTAGTAATTCTGGTGGCTCCCAGGTTTGTGACTTTCAAAGCAAAAATGGTTGCCTCACAGCTGCTGAAAAGCCGGGGCAAGTCCTTGTATTCCTGCTGCCAACTCAGGAGGGAAAGACAGTCAACAGCAGGTGTAGAAAGCCGACCTCGTCCTCCAGGAGCTAACGGAGCAGAAAGGAGCGGCTGGCTGAAATGCCACCGCAGCAGGGGTGAGGGGAGGGCTCCCCCCATGGCCTGTGCCTCCTCCTATGGTTTCAGGGAGACGTGAACACCTGGATGGTCTGACTTCCTGTTGGGAATCTCGTTGGCTGCCTTCATTAGTCCCAAGTCTGCAGTCCAGACAGGCTGAGCAGACAGAAAAATTGAGCCTGGGGAAAATTCATCTTTGAGGGCTGTGTTGGTCTGCTACGGCTGCAATGAAAACGTACTGCAGATGAGGTGTTAAACAACAGAAACTTATTTCCTCACGATTCTGGAGGTTAGAAGTCTGAGATCAAGATGTCAGCCAGGCTGGTTTCTTCTGAGGCCTCTCGCTTTCTTGTGAATGGCCACCTTCCCCTGTGTCTTCACATGGTCTTCCCACTCTAAGTCTGCACCCTAATCTTTTTATAAGGCCACTAGTCATTTTGAATTAGGGCCCACCTCATGACCTCATTTTATCTTAATGACCTCTTCGAAGACCCTGTCTCCAAATACAGTCACATTCAGGGGTCCTGGGGGTTATGATTTCAATGTATGAATTTGGGGAGAACGAAACTCAGCCCGTAACAAGGGCCCCCTCCCCCCAGTGGCGTGATTTCCTCCTACTCTGTGTACACCTCACTTGAGCTTCTTTCTGTGCTTTGTCCAGAATCCAAACAACAATCGGATGCTGTTGGGATTGACAAAGAGAGCTGAAGGAAAAGCATGACATTAGCTGGGCCAGTAGGATCCCCCCTCTCTCAGGAATATAAACAGGAAACCTGGAGAGAGGCTACCCATTGGTCACGCAAGGAGAGAGAAAACGCAGGAACAGGCGTTGGTGAACCACATAGATTGAGGATCATTTCTAACCCTGTTGCTGGAGGCCTTTGAGCTACTGTGGACCCAGGAATACCTCCCAGATCCAGTCATCTGAGCGAAACCCACCCTGGGGTTTGAGGTTCTGAGGTTTCTGAACAATTACACGTGGATCCAGATAATAAAACCCCTTGTTTGAGCTGATCCTGCTGTGTATCTACCTCTTGCAAAGGAAACAAAAGATACCTCCAGGGCAGTATAGATATAATATAAAACACATATGTAATTTTTAATTATCTAGTAGCCATATTAAAAAATTAAAAAGCCAGTAAAATTAATTTTAATAAATATGTTATCTAACCCAATAAATCTAAACTATTACCATTTCAACATGTAAGCAATATAAAAATGTTTAATGAGAATACATATGTGTATATATATATTATATATACACATAGAGACATACACACACACATTGGACTGTGCAATTCTAAGGGATAATCCCAGTCAGGGTCTCCAGTCCCACCAAGTACACAGGTAAAGCCATTATCTGGATTGTTCAGGTCCTAAGCTCAGCTTTTTCTTTATTGTCTCAATTGAGTGATTCTGTTTCTCTAGAATCCCATCCAGAATGGAGCATAAGGATGTATTTACCTAGGAGATTATGGAGCACGCTTGCTTTTAGATTTGGAAATAAGGGAAAGATTGAGATGATTTGCCAGCCTGGGATAAAGTGCCAGGGATTCAGCATCATGTGAATTTACCCAGCTTGCACCGCGGAGGTAGGGCAACCCTGGAAGCATAAAAGAGTGTCCAAGTCTGTCTGTTAAGACGGCCATGGCAGAGTGGACACTGTTATCCCCCTGCCCTTTACAAATATAACATATTTACAGATATAACAGTTCATGCATTGATAACAAAGAAGCAGCAATATGTTTGGCTTATGGTAGCCTAGTGTAATCGATATGATTGCTTCACAGTAGCCTAGCCTATACACTAATGAGTGATTCATTATAAAATTTTTATAAAATCAGCTGAGAGGTGATGTAACTTATTGGAGGTCACTCACTAGTGGGTAGTAAGAGCCAAGACTCAAGCTGGAGTCCCTTTAATTCCCAAAGTGGTGCTTTTCATGGTACCCAAGGTTCCAGGGACATGGGTTTAAAAATAACTGTTTCAGAAAATAAAATCTAAGGTAAACTGGGAAGTGTTGTGGTTATTTTTGTAGCAGGTTATTCAGGTCCCAACCTCAAGCACTTTGCATGTGAACCTACCCACCGCCATTGAGCAAGTGACCCCAGCCCTGGGAGAAACTCTGAGTCCTTCACCCTCCTGCTCTGCTGAGAAGCCTGGGGTCAGGCCATCCTGGACCTTGCTGGCCAGGGTGTTGAGTGGGAAGCAAAAGCCATTCTCCCTGATGGGTGGAGTCAGATGGACAAGATGACGTCTGTTAAGCAGGCAGAGTGCCTTGGAATAATGGCGCGCTCCCAAGCTTTGTTATAGACTGCGATCTGCCCTCAGCATTGCCATGCTGCCTGCAGTCTCCGGAATTGCTCCTGCCTCAGACCCAGCCCAGGCCTCCTGATCCCTAAAATGTATTAAAAGACTCACCTGTGTGGGTCTGAGTTTAATTATACTCATCTGGCAAGGGATTTGGGGAGCTTTAATTTAAGGCTGGTGTTGAATGCTTTTAAATTATTTAACATTTTCTGAGGCACCCAGGTGCAACACACATCTTTTTATAAATTACCGAGCAAATGCTGCGGTGGCTGGTTGCACAGAAGGGCCAAGGATCAGAACAGATCCCCAAAGGATGAAATATATTTCTGGCAATGAGGAAGAGCTTAATGCACACCTCTCATTATTGTTAATGGGAGTGGGGTGTTCAGCTCACTCTCCGGGACGCCGCAGAATGCAAATTTAGCTCTTGGAATTCAGTTCCTCACTGCTCCCTGCCTGCCTGGTAGCACTGAGCCCTGGTGAAATGTGTGTCAAGTTCTTCAAAACAATTATTGCTGCTAGAGGAAAAATGATCAGTGAAGTACTCCTAAGTTAACACCTCCTCAGAGCTGGAAATGGAAATGGAAATGAATTCTGGAAATGTTTGCGTTCTGTTTAAAATGAATCTGCAGACATCTCGGTGACTGTGTGCAAAACGGGAGAAGGGATTTTAACAGATGATAATGAGCTTAGGAAGGAGCTTGCAAGGTCTAGAGGCCAGAGTAACGGGCTGGGGGTCACACTCCGAGATTTTGCCACGGCTCCGCTGCGTGACCTTGGGTGAGCTACTTAACCTCTCTGGTCTCCTTTTAGGAGTCTAACTCTCAAAGATGTTCAGACCAATAATTTATGTTAGAATCTAAATAACGATGCAAATTACTGGTAGGAGTGGTTGGAAGTCCCATCAGGTAGGATTGAAATCCCTCCAAATGACCAAAGCATCAAGGCATCTGAATGAATACTCCTGTGCAAAGGTAAGTTCCTTTCACTCCTGGGACCACTGTGGCCCAGATCCTATCGGCTCCTGGACAGAGAGATGATTTGGGGGAAGAGCCCAAGGATGGGATGGGAGACCTCTCTACCAAGAAGATTCCACTTACACTTAGAACTGGAACCAGAAAATTCTGACACAGACCCCAAGGCATGGACAGGATGTTAATATGGGACTCTTTATGTCTCAGTTTTGATTAAGGCCCCAGAGGCAGAGAGGTACCAGTGAACACTAAGAGCCAAGGAAGCCCCAATCTAAAGTGGGGCGCTCGACCATTATGAGGCCATTGCGAAGATTTGTCCACTAGCCGTCATCTGCCTGGAGGACACAAAAGGGCTGAAGTGAAGGAAGCTGCCAGACCTTCTTTGGAGAGAGGTGAGAGCGTGCTCTCAGTCTGCAGATGCCCCATCCTACGTTGGGGTCGTGAGGAGGGATGAGGCTTCCCTCTTTTCTATTCAGCTGACATGGGCTTCAAAAGAACCACTTGGAGAGTCTGACCTGTGTCTCCTGGAGTGTGTAGGGGACAGAGGCTGGGTCTGACTCACTTCTCAAGAAGTCCACAGGCAGAGGCTTGCTGAAGCGGCCTGGTGGCAGAGCACAGAAGTGTACTGAGGGCTGACTGCACATCTACAATGGCCATCTCCCCAGGATTAGATGTGGGACCCCAGGAAGGGACCTGGCTTAGCAAAATCTTAGACCTGGTCCATAGGGGCCACCTGGAGGGAAATGGGACCCAACAGAGCCAGTGGATCGCAGGGGCTGAAGGACAAAAGGTGATGCCCTTTGCAGTTGAAGGCTCCCAAGAATGGCCCCCACGAAACCCAACAGAATGGGCCCTGCTGGGAACCTGTCAAACCAGGAGGCAACAACGTGGGTTACGGCGATGCCGGCCAAATATGAGTTTGCTACGCCCACCTCTCCTCCCTCACCCTCTCCAAGCCCTGGAGGAAGCCGAAGCAGCCTGGGGAAGTAAAGAGGAGGAGGAGATGGGGGGACCCGCAAAGAATCCAACCAACCATTATCCCTCTCTCCCACTGCTCAAACCTAAGCTGGGAGGACAGAGTTTTCCTTTTTTTTTTTTTTTTTTTTTTGTGGTACAAGGGACTCTCACTGTTGTGGCCTCTCCCGTTGCGGAGCACAGGCTCCGGAAGGGCAGGCTCAGCGGCCATGGCTCACGGGCCCAGCCGCTCCGCGGCATGTGGGATCTTCCCGAACCGGGGCACGAACCCGCATCCCCTGCATCAGCAGGCGGACTCTCAACCACTGCGCCACCAGGGAAGCCCAGAGTTTTCCTTTTTGAATTAAGTTTGAGGTTTTAATTATTACAGCAGACTGGGTATTTTAACTATGGAACTGAAATTATTCTTAAAAGTTAAAGCTACTGGAAGAATTTTTTTTTTTTTTTACCGCACTGCATGGCTTGCAGGATCTTAGCTCCCCAACCAGGGATTGAACTCAGGGCCATGGCAGTGAAAGTGCAGATTCCTAGCCACTGGGCCGCCAGGGAATTCCCAAGAATTTTTATTATGGGTGGGTAAAAACGGGTCCACAGAATGGATCTCAAGAATCAACAATGAGAAAGAGTAAAATTGTTCTCTACCTAGACCCCACAGAGTTTGGGTCAATGTGCCAGTTACGTATGCTTCAGGGATTGTCGTGCACTAGCAAGGGTTAAGTTATCACCTTCTGGACAGGTCTGACTTGGTGAGAGCAGTCAGTCCACTCACCAGCCCAGCAGGACAGATGAGATGGCCAGTAACACAATGAAGCCACTGCTCCCTGCAGTCAGAGCTTAGAAAGGTTTGGAGATGCACTGCCTCTTTCCAGTCCCTGAATGTTTAGTTGGTGTCCCAGAATAAACACATTTCCAAAAGCGCTTCACTGTCTCTACAGAGTATATTTGTGTCACAAATACTCTTAGATAAAAGGAATCTCATTTCATTTAATTGTATCAATTGTATACTAAAGCCCAGAGAGGTTAAGGCGTTTGCTAAAGTCACCGTTCTTTTGGTTGCAAATGACAAAAACCAAGCCGGAAGGAAGGAAAGAAGGAAGGGAGAATGGAAGGGAGGGAGGGAGGAGAAAAAGGCAAATACATGGAACGTTTATTAGCTCTTGTATCTGAAAACTCCAGGCATTATTTGTGCAGGTACGGCTGGATCCAGGTGCTCAATTAACGTTATCCCAAATGTATGTTTCTCCATTTCTTGGCAATGCATTTGTTTCCTGTGAGCAAAGATGTCCACCAGAAGCTCTAGCATTGTAGTCTATCAACTGGGCAATCCCAGCAAAAATGAGTAGTTCTAGTAGAAGTCACAGCTTGAATTTCATTGACCTGGTTTAAATTGCACGCCCAATGCTGAACTAATCACCATGAGTCTGAATGTTCTGGCCTCGCACATTCCTTGGGGCTGGGACATGGGATCAGTCCCAGGGAAAACATGATGCGCGAGTGAGAAAGAGCTGCTGTTACTTGAAGACAAGGACATGGGTGATGGGCAGGCAAAAACAACAGATGTCCACTCTGGACAGAGAGCCAGCAAGTAAATGGCAAAGCAGGCATTAGAACGTACATGTTTTGATTCCTAACCCAGAGATTTTTGTGGGCCCAAAGAAATTTCATTGATGCGTCCCTCTTTTTATATTTTATTAACCAGTCTTAACAGGTAAATTTGGGGTCAATTTATCCTGCACTCCTGAGTAAAAGACCTGTTAAAAATCAACCCATGTAAACAATATCATTTCATATAGAAGACAGCAAATGAGACCACTGGCCTCATTTTATTAGCATGTGCAAGAAAATAATTTGTGCTCTAATTTACTCTGACACTAGAGAAAGCTCTAATTTGATAAACTCCTGATGCAGGATGACCAAGTGCTGTGGCTTTCACATGAGTGAGACAAAATTTACCGTAAGCTGGCAACAGAGCCAAATGTGCTCTTCAATGCTCTCTGGAGTCTGTCGGCCTATCACAATTGATTCCAAAAGTGAAGAGCTGAATATGGCTTGTGGAAGTGACAAAGTTGTTAATTTGTCAGACAAGATCAAAGGCATAAAGAGGATGTCTAATGGGAAGTCTGGGGGGTTTTCTTTTGTTTGTATTTACCTGTACATAAGAAAAGGAAGCTTTTCTTTTTTTCAGAGTAATGTCACCTAGACTTTTAAAAATCCTTATCCTTGCTACGCAGAAGTTCAGAAGCTTCAGTGAAATGAGTGGACTCTTGCTGGTCGTCGGCTAGTCACTAATTCTTATCATGCTCTGCTGTACCTGAAGCACAGACGCACGGAAATGGGAGGAAGGTGGGCAATGGAGTGGTGTTTCCATAATCTCTCAGTGACTCCCTGCTTCCTGGATATTAAACTTGGGACCGGAAGTCCAGACCCTGCTCTGCCACAACCTGAGTTGAAATGGGAGGTAGCTGGGAGCTGGAGGGTCCTGCACCCTGAGTGCCTTCAAGGCCCTGAATGTGAGTTACGGTACCTGAAGCAGACAAACTGAAGGTGGTTTGTGTCGTTTCAGAGTGTGGGGATCAGTGGATATAATTTTCAGTGCATTTTAAAGAAATCACAGTGTGCACACAAAATTCCTGAAAAGATGGGCTTCCCTTGATTGCCCCAAGGAGAAGCCTGCCCCTTGGAGGGGCAAGTGACATGGGCATGGTCTGTCAATTACCAATTCGTACAAAAGTCTGGCCTACGGCCATGCGCTCAATGAAGGCCACTTTAAAGCTTGATAAACTTCCATCTGTCCGCCCATCCATCTGTCCATCTATACATCCATCCATCTAACAAATATTCCCAAGTGCCCATGTGTGCCAGGCTGTGCACGTGAGACCCAGTCTCCAACATCTGGAAGCATCAAACATCATGGAAGGACACACTGAACAACAAATGGTTTCAAGGGTAATGAGTAGGATAGGAGCGCAGAAGCAAGGGCCCCACCATGCCTCTGGCTCCTACTTTCAGGAAACTCTACTGCCCCAGGTGTGAGTCTCTAAGAGGGTCACAGCCAAAGTGGGACAACAGCAGGAAGGGGGAGGATGCCCAGACGCCTCGCACAGAAGGCAGGCTTTGTGCTGGCTCAAAGTGGAAACTCTGACTCGGGGCAGTACAGGCTTTCAGATGGATTTCCTATCATTTATCTTCTTATCAAAAGGTTTAATCACTTCCCGCTCTCCTGACTGTATGTGAATAATGAGCTTATTCTATCCTTACCAATACAATGCACAATAGGAACAGTTCAGAGACTATTCGACCTTCTAAAATGAATGTTTTTATTGTATGCACATCATTAAAACCACAGTAAAAGGCATGTTTTAAGAAGAAAAATAAATCTCAGGCATCCCATGCACGGTTATTGTGTATTGCCTGCTGTTCTTTGTGAAGATGAATTTTATGTGAAAATTCGTTGTCATGTCACTTCCCCCCAAAGCTGAATATATTCTGACATGTAAGGGGCCTGTGGCTTTTGGAGAACACATATGCTCTTTCAGGACTGTCCACTTCTCGGTCGAGAAGGAGAAGGTGCTTAGAAACTGAAAACTAATCATGGTGGCTTTTGTGCAGAGCTGGGTTGCTTAAGTCTTGTTCTGGAAACAGTTAAAAATCACATGACACTCCTGGACGGCAAGGTCTATATCGTATACCTTGATGCCTCAGTTAGCTCACCCCCTAAACAAAGCCCCTTTCTGTGAAGTCAGACGTAGTAAATAGCCAAAGCAGCGTGGAGCCAGAGCCACACCGAGAGACGGCGGCTGCCAGGACTCCCTTGGCTTGCCCTGTGCACCACAGTCAAGTCTTCAGAGTGATCCTGGCTTCCCCAGACTCCTGTTTCTGTCCTTTCTCCCGGGTCAAAGTCAGGGCCCTCATCCTCTCTCCACCATCAAAAGGCACATTAGTCATTTCGTCCTGTGGAAGAATTCGCCACTGATACTGTCACGTCAGCTGCGTTGAACCTTTTCTCTAGTTGTATAATCAAGGTGGATTTTAGGCACTTGCAAGTGGTGAAGAGGTATGAGGGAAGGGAACTGATGGGCCCTAAAAGAACCCAACAGCCTTGCGACTCCAAAAGTGGTCCCTGGGCTTCCCTGGTGGCGCAGTGGTTGAGAGTCCCGCCTGCCGATGCAGGGGACGCGGGTTCGTGCCCCGGTCCGGGAAGATCCCACATGCCGCGGAGCGGCTGGGCCCGTGAGCCATGGCCGCTGAACCTGCGCGTCCGGAGCCTGTGCTCCGCAACGGGAGAGGCCACAGCAGTGAGAGGCCCTTGTACCGCAAAAAAAAAGGTGGTCCCTGGACCAGCAGCACCTGCATCCCCTGGGAGCTTGTTAGGAATGTAGGAGGCCAGGCCCCTGCAGCGGTACTGGATCAGAATCTGCATTGTGACAAGACCCCCAGGTGGTGATGATGTTGCTGATCGGGGTCCCCTGTTTAAGAACCACCGCCCAAGAACCAGTCAGGTAACCCACGCAGAGTATCCCCCGGGGTGTTTTCCAGCGGGGGTAGAAGAGGCAGTTAATGAGCTGTCATTTCCTTGCAGGCAGAGGTGACCCATGGGCAGGGCAACACACTTAGGGTGGAAAACTCACTTCCCATTCATCGCTGCCAGCTGTCGCCCAGGTCCAGCCTCCCCTGTACCCCACCTCCCCTCTACCTCCCCTCACAGCTGCTCAGGCCTGCCCCTCTGCCTACACGCTTTTCAGCCTAAGTTATCAGGCACAAGGGAGAGGGATCCCAGTTCGTTATCACAGCATAATCACGGCAAATCCAAACCAGGGGATATAAAGTAGTATGGACTCGACAGTCTCATGTTATACACAAAATTGGAATTAATATGAATCCTCCAAAACAAAAATCCATCAAGGACTGCATCATTTCAACACCAGGAGGGGTCCTTGGAAACAGTTTGTATTTTTCCCACATGTGTGGCCATAGAAATGCCTGCCATCCTCTTTCAAGATCTGTAATCTGTGAACCTCTTACTGTTTATATATATCAGAGTTTGTTAGTATCTTGGTGACTATTTTGCTAATATTAATCGTTATTGATATAATTTATTGTCTTTTAAAAATCTATTACAGCAGAGTCACCTAAAAGACCACTGAATGGGGATGCTAGAGCTAAGGCTGATAAAAGGGGCCCCCAAATCGGAATCTTGGCAAGAGAAGTTAGATGTGGTAAAATGCCAGGATGAAACCCGTCCATAAGCTCTGACATGCTGTTAATGTGGGAAAAGGCTCCGCCAGATATTAAAGATAATGCTGGGGGAAAGAGCAGCTTTAAAGCAAAAGGACAACATAGTAATTACAGATTTCTGCTCTCCTGGAACACGTCCCCCTGACTTTACATTTGCTGCTAAGGGAAAAGTTGTCTTGAATTACGCAAGATCTTCATAAAAGCATCCATTGCATAAAATGTGACCATGACATATATGAGAATATTTGACTCCTTAGGTCAGCAAAGCCAAAAATGTATCCTGATGTGTCCAGCGTGATTTTTCCCCTTGATTCTGGAACCCATCCCCTCTGCTGGGAGAGGCCTCACAGTCTCCATCTGTCCCCTGGGACCCCAAACACCATATTGCATGCAATAGACACCCAATAACATGCTAATTATGCCATTACCAACAAGAGACCTGGTTTGTAATTCATTCTCTGTTTTTTTTTTTTTTCAATCCAGGCTAATATTTTTTGAGCTCTGGCTTTGAGTAGGATTCCTGTCTGCTCTGCTGGATGGGTGTTTTACTGGTGTCTCAGTTTCCTGTCTTTGCAAAGAGATTTGCCCTCAGCCTGACAGTCATCGCTTGGAGGGAGCTATACGAAGGACACAGGTGGTGCCCTTCAGAAGCAAGGAGGGCAGGGGCCTCGGCTGTGTCTCTAGCAGCGGGAAAGGGTGTGCAAGTCCATCCACACTCCTGAGCCCGCTCTCGCTCCAGGGTGAGGAGGCCATCACAGATGGACACAGCCATCACATTCTTTTCCCCTCTGCAAGACCTATGCCCTATAACTCCAGGAGTGGGATACATAGGGCTGTATCTCAGCGGACAGGGTGGGGTTTGTCCTGGGGTCCCTCTAGGAAGTGGCAAGTTGGAACTGTGAGTGATGAGCTCTGAGTATGAGGAAGTAACAACGGATGGAGGCTGAAGGTGGGAGATACTGACCCTCAGGGGTCAACAGCAGGAGGAGAGGAAGATGATCTGGGAGGTGGAGTGATAGCAGCCCGAATGGGACAGACTTTTTGCCTGCTCTTACGCAAATTCCTCCTTGGTCCCCACCCCAAACGGAGGGTCACAGAGGCCAACAGAGACGTGTTGAGTTGAACCACATGAAACTGCCATTTTTAGATAAAAAATGGTTGACCGTTGGCAATTCCATATAGTTTAACTTAAAATTGCCTGATGGAAAGGCTTGAGAGGGAGGATACGGGAGCCTCTGAAATTTGCCTGTGGTAGGAGTTGGGCATATGGAGGGTGGTGAAGAGTGAGGCCGAGCTGCAGGGGAGACCTCTGTCTGTCCCCTGCTGTGGGGAGGAAGCATAGAGGCAGGAGTGGACTTCAGAAGTGACCCTGTCCCTCTGAGTGGTCAGGGGGGATTATTCCTTTGAGTGGCTTCCATATCACCATCGTCCTCAACACCCTGGCTTGTAATAATTTGTTTTCAGGTGTCTCCAGAGGGCAGGGATAGTGTCAGTCTCCTTGCATTCCTAGCACCTCACATGGGTGCCTGACACCCAGTGGAGGCTCCAGTAAAGGGTGACTGAATTAAAGCAGAAGGCTACTCAATAATACAGCATCCCTCTGGAGAACTAGTAGCTGAGAATCTTATAGAGAAAGGAACAGGATATGATATATCCTAAAAGTACTGGATGACAAAATATGTTGTTTTCATGGAACATCTCCCAGGACTGATGTTTTCTAGAATGTGCTCTGGTCATTCAGACAAGAGTTGGGCTGAAACATATCTATGCACACCTATGAACAAGAAATTAATAGTGTAAACTAGATTTCAAGGTAGAAATAGTAAAATACTTAGGAGGAAAAAAAAAAGTCTCCAAAGGCCTGAACAGTATTTCAGAAGCACCAAGTACATATAAATAATTGATGTCATATTAATCATAATTCAATTATGCATTAAAACAGGTTCCCTAAAGATATCGATGATGCAAGACTAGATTAGCCTAGCTGGAGATATATACTTGAAAGTAATATAACTACATGGCTTCAACTACATTCTAACTTTTCAATAATTCAAACTACTTCTGCCATTTTCTTCCATACTTAAAATATTTTAATCTATTCATTCAATTCACTAATTCATTTGAAAATCTGTGAAAGATATTGTGCTTGGTATCATGGGGCTACAAAGATGAATCAGGAAGGGAATTTGCCTCCAAGGAGACTTCTGTAAGAGGTGCTAAGCCAGGTAGATGAGATTAAATGAATATTCTTCAAAGGAGAAAGTGATAAGTGGTATATGAAAGACAAAGACAAATGCTAGGGGCTTCTGAGGGAGGGAGGTTGCTTCCAGCTGCCAGATGAGAGATGTCTTGGTCCAGGGAATTCTATCTGGGGAGGAGGGCTGTTGGTGAGGAAGGGCATAGTTGGCAGGAGGAAAGCGTGTCCTCTACTGGGCACCCTGGGTCATGTTGAGACACTTGAGCGTGTGTGTACCGTCCAGCAGCCGAGATCTGGGATTGGCTCTGTAAGTGATAAGGGGCCACAAAGAGTGGGACCAGAGAAGTGACAGTGGGTGTCAGAGGGAGAACTGACAGCTGCAAACCCATTGAACAGGAGGTTGTAAGAGGCCTCAATGGAGAGTTCCGAGTTAAAAGAAATAATGTGTATGTTGCAAATGTGAAATCCTCAGCTTGGCTCTGTCTGCCCCGGTATTAACATGTTCCACGTCCATATGTGAGAGTAACCAAGGAGATTCTGGCAAGTGCACCAAGCGATTTGCCAAGGGAATGAGAACGGAAAGTGCCCTTTGGATTCAAGCTATTTAAAACAGCATAGGAACAAAATTAATGAGCTGGGTCATTTCAGTGTGAGGACACTGGGACAAGTCCTGGCTGTGTTATGTCAGCCTCACATTGGGCCATCATTAATGGAAATTGGCTCTAAAGAGATGCCACCACGTGAGTGGTATGTGAGCTGGTGAAAAACAAAACACGATGCACTGGCTTTCCATAGGTTGTAGCCAGTATTTCCACCACGACTGAACACCTGCCATGCGTTTTCATTCAATTTTCCTAGCAACCCCAGGCAGTATGTTATTCCCACTTAATACATTTTCTAAGGAAGCTTAGGCTCAGAATGGTCCCCAAAACTAAAAGAGGCAAGTGTGCAAGCCGGTAGCAGGGCCTCAATTTGAATCCAGGTCCTTTTGACCCCAAACCCAGGGTTCCACAGAAGTCACACTTCTGTTTAATAAACACCAACTCCCCACCTTCTCAGAATCTTGGGTCCCTTCTCTGTAAATCAGGGAGTGAGGCTGGGGCAGAGGTAAGTCTGCTCACTTCACAGGGCCATTCTGAAGCTCAAATGAGAAAGTACCTTTCCACCTCTGAAGGGAGGACTTTGTTAACGGGCGTGCTCTGATTAAGAGATAAGGAAGCTGCGCGAAACATAGGCTCTTCCCCCAAAAGCAGACTTGGCACCGCTGGGCCATGATGGGAGGAATACACCTTTAAGGGGGAGGCAGAAAGAAGTGGCCTTGAAGGAAGCGGGAGGAGTAAAGAACAAACTCCTCAGCCTCTCCAGTTTTGTCCAAGGCCATCTCTGGGTCTCACAGGACTCCAAAAACAAGGGCTTGGCCAGTGGCACCCCTCTCACACTGCCACCCTCACTGGCCTGGCCCCAGGCCTCTGGCCAGGCGCTGGTGCTGACGGACAGCTCGGAGCCAAGGCCACCACCAGCCACCCTGCCGAGAAACGTGGTCTGGGTCCATGAGGTTGTCCTGCCAGTGAGAGAGAAACATATCCAAACCGATGAAGAACGGAGAAGGAAGGCTTCCTTTCTCCACTAGCTGAGGAACTCCGTGGATCCCCCACAGTCTGCACAATAAATCAGTCCCAATGCACCAGCTTCGAGGTCATGGGGGGCCCCTGTTATCATAAGCCAAACTCAGAGTCAGTGCTGCAGGATTTATTTTCTGGTTCACAAATCCTGGTTGATCAGAGCACATCGTCCCAGCTTTGCTGAATCGTCTCTAGCAAGAGCTGTGCACAAAGCCACAGCCATGGGTCTCCACGCCAAGAGTCTAGGGCTGGCGGAGAAGGTACTACATACCTAGCAAACCACACGTTTTTGGTTTGTCTTCCCCTTGTAAAGAAATACTTGGGGGACTTCCCTGGTGGCACAGTGGTTAAGACTCCACACTCCCAATGCAGGGGCCCTGGGTTCGATCCCTGGTCAGGGAACTAGATCTCACATGCATGCCGCAATGAAGAGTTCACGTGCCACAACTAAGGAGCCGGCGAGCCACAACTAAGGAGCCCGCCTGCCGCAACTAAGACCCGGCACAACCAAATAAATAAATAAATAAATAAAATTTAAAAAAAAAAAAAAAAGAAAGAAATACTGGGAAAAGGGAGGGAGGGGTTCTACCTAAATTTTCCAGAAAATGGTCTCTGCCTTCTGCTCAGTTTGGGGGTGGAGAGTCGCTCTCCAGGGCTTTGGGCTTCCTCCACTAAAAGCTCTAACCAGACATTTTTCCTGGGCTTGACTCCCAGCAGGGCTCTGGCTGGGTGTTAGCGGGTCTGTGAACTTCCTGAAATTGTCTGTGATGTGTCTGTATTGTATGTGTACATGGCAGTGAGGATCCCTGCTGTTCCCCTATCAGTCCCTACTGGGGTCTTATTACTTATTTCTTGAGAGATCTGTGATCCAAAAACAGTTAAGAACTGTTGCTCCAGGAAGGTAAACCTCCTCTGTTCTTCCTCCCTGAGAAGCAGGGCCCTTTGCTCCCAGACCTCCAGGAACTGTTTGCACCTGCCTGGAGCATTAGCTGCAGACAGGGTCCACACCGTGGCTCTGAAATCGGTATTTGGCTCTTCAGAAACTGGCAGCTCTTTCTCCCTGACTCTTATGGGACACTGTTGCCCTCCTCAACCTCATCCTTCCTGGCTCTTCTTTCTCATAAAGCAGGCTTCTACAAGAGTGGAAACAGACACTCAGTCACCTCCTGGAGAAGGTACCAACCGGATGGCTGCAGGGGCCTTCTCGGGGACAGAGTGCAGTCTGCCAAGAGACTCCAGAGCATCTCTGCATTCTGCCGCTGACTAACCCCAGGGAAAGAACGTAACAGTTTGCACTGAGCTGAGTGTGCTACATAATCCTGTGTTAAAAGAAAGAATACCCCCCTAGAGGTAAACAAGAGCTATCAGAAGGCTGAAGCGGCGGCAGCTACCCTAGCCAAGAGAGACATGGTAACAGCAGAATGGTAAAGAGCTGGTTGAAAACAGCACGAGGATGTATCTAGATACAAAATATTTGCAGTGCAAAAACAAAACCCCCAAACAAACAAACAAAATCAGAAGCCGGGAAGATTCAGGAAACAGAAGCACAAAGAAGCCCTCGGAATGCATCTCCTTCTGTCTCTCCCGAAGAGAAGTCCTGAGGGTCCTGGGAAACCAGTAGGACTCTCCAGAGAGGCGGGAAGGCAGGATGCTGTGCTGCGTTCCAGTGCAAGCCCAGGAGCCCTGCAGCATCACTGCCCCGCTTGGGAATGCAAACCTGGAAAAGTTTGCCGTTAAGAAAAGCTTCGGGTCCACGTCATTCCTGAGTGACTCCCATGTAACGGAGAAAATCTCTCTCCTTAGAAGTTCAGCACATCCTTATTGCAGTCATCTGCTTCTTCGGAGGAAGGGGAAAATGTGGAAAACGACTTTTTCTACCAGTTCCCTATATTTTTGGAACAGTGAGCCCTGCTCCCAGCTCTGTTTCTCGAGGGGGTGTTGGGCGTGGGACACTTCTGCCAATAATAATGTATAAGAAATATGTTCATTACTGTGCAAGATTGTTTGCCATATATTATCAGATTTTAGAAAAGGCATAGAGTAGTTCACCAAATTGTATGTGCATTGTGATTCCATTTGTGTTTAAAAGTAAAATGAACAAACAAAATTATATAAACCTAAATATACACATATAAATATATATACACATATGCATATATCTATATTTCTCTATATACATGTATACACACATTATGCATATATGCAAATAAATACATAGATGTCTACGTGCCTAGAGGTTAACATTCCATATCTCTAAGTAGTAGGATTATGAGTAATGTCTTCTTCTGCATACATTTTACATTTATTTTAGAATTTTTCTACAATAAGCATATAGAGTAATGAAAATAAAAACAAAAATAAGCAAATGGGACCTAATTAAGCTTAAAAGCTTTTGCACAGCAAAGGAAACCATAAACAAGATGAAAAGACAACCCTAAGAATGAGAGAAAATATTTGCAAATGAAGCAACTGACAAAGGACTAATCTCCAAAATACACAAACAGCTCATGCAGCTCAATGTCGAAAAAACAAACAACCCAATCAAAAACTGGGCAGAAGATCTAAACATATATTTCACCAAAGAAGACATACAAATGGCCAAGAGGCACATGAAGAGATGCTCAAAATCACTAATTATTAGAGAAATGCAAATCAAAACTACGATGAGGTATCACCTCACACCAGTCAAAATGGCCATCATCAAAAAATCTACAAACAGGTCTTCCCTGGCGGCGCAGTGGTTGAGAGTCCGCCTGCCGATGCAAGGGACACGGGTTCGTGCCCTGGTCCGGGAAGATCCCACATGCCGCAGAGCAGCTGGGCCCGTGAGCCATGGCCGCTGAGCCTGCGCGTCCGGAGCCTGTGCTCCTTAATGGGAGAGGCCACAACAGTGAGAGGCCCGCGTACCGCAAAAAAAAAAAAAAAAAAAAATCTACAAACAATAAATGCTGGAGAGGGTGTGGAGAAAAGGGAACCCTTTTGCACTGTTGTGGGAATGTAAATTGATATAGCCACTATGGAGAACAGTATGGAGGTTCCTTAAAAAACTAAAAACAGAGCTACCATATGACCCAGCAATCCCACTACTGGGCATATATCCTGAGAAAACCATAATTCAAAAAAACACATGCACCCCAATGTTCATTGCAGCACTATTTACAATAGCCAGGACATGGAACCAACCTAAATGTCCCTCGACATTTGAATGGATAAAGAAGATGTGGCACATATATACAATGGAATATTACTCGGCCGTATAAAGGAACGAAATTGGGTCATTTGTAGAGATGTGGGTGGACCTAGAGTCTGGCATACAGAGTGAAATAAGTCAGAAAGAGTAAAACAAATATTGGATATTAACGCATGTATGTGGAATCTAGAAAAATGGTACAGATGAACATATTTGCAGGGCAGGAACAGACACAGATGTAGAGAATGGACGTGTGGACACAGGTGGTGAAGGGAGGGTGGGACAAATTGGGAGATTGGGATTGACATATATACACTGCCATGTGTAAAATAGATAGCTAGCAAGGAACCTGCTAGAGGGAGCTCAGCTCGGTGCTCTGTGATGACCTAGATGGGTGGGATAGGGGGGAGAGGTGGGAGGGAGGTCCAAGAGGGGGGGATATATGTATACATATAGCTGATTCACTTCGTTGTACAGCAGAAACTAACGCAACATTGTAAAGCAACTATATTCCAAAAAAAAAAAAAAAAAGGCTCAGTTGCTTCTGCCAGGAATGCATTTTAGTAAGGTAGACAGGTGTTAGGGTAATTCACTATGATATAAAATGATGCTGAGGGTCTAGGCAGTTCTGAGAGGAGCACCCTAATGTTTATAGTTTAGCACTGAGACCTGGCGTGACCTGAGACAGTTTGCGTTTCCCAGTGGTTATTTCAAAGCACAACACCCAGAGACAGAAAGAGGAGAGAATACAGAAAAGTTAAGTGACAGACCTGAGGCCCCGCAGGGAGATGTGGTAAGAAGGTATAGAACTGAGCGTCAAAAGCTGCCATTTTGCACACAACACCCTGGCTATCTACACCATCCTCTCGTAAGTGGCTTCTGAAAAAGTCGAGAAATGAATCCACATAACAGAAAGGAGATGTTTGTTCTAGAATCTCCTTCAGTGGAGCAGAGACATTTCAACTCAGCTCAACAATTCAGCTCAACAAGTCTATTAAGTGTCCTCTACTGAGTTCTAAAAAGCAAGACTCCCTCCCTCTTCTAGAAATAGCAATGTCAACCATGACAATATCTTACTCTCATGAAACATTTCTTACATCAGATCATTCACTCTCTACAACAGCATTATCATGTAGATGTGATTATTATTATTTACACATTCTACAGACGGGGAAACTGAGTCTGAGGGACACAACTCAATGAAGTGACCTAAATGAACTGACTCTCTTCCCTAGGTACCATATTGGAGCATTTTAAAAACAAAACTCATTCAAAGGTGGCCACTTATTCCAAAAACGCATGGCAACGTTTGCTATTTAAGCAAAAGAAAGGGCACAGTCATGCACATCTTAGTTATCATCTCGCCTCATTACACAATCAAATTAAAGTTGCTGGTTCCTTGAAGTGTGAGTCCAATTCTTTGTTTAGTTTTGTTTTGTTAACCCCACAGTGCAATTTCTGGTCTACTAATCAACCTTAAGCATGGTCTTTCCTCCTCCGAGCGATCTCTCTGGAAGGAGGAAACACACTGTTGGAGGAAGCTGACCTGGCCTTGGTCCGTGTGACGGGAACCAGAGCAGGCCCAGGATCTCTGCCCTTTTACGTCTCTCTCACGACCAGGGCTGCATGGCCCCAGTGCAGGCCCTTCCTGGCAAGAGCCTGTGTGGGCCACGGGAGGACGAGAGGGCATGGGTGATCTCCCCGTTCGTTTCACATTCTCTCCGAAAAGCTGGCTGGGAGTGCTACCTCCCAGGCCCTGTGCCACCTCTTCCTCTGAATTTGAAACATCCTGACACTTCTAAAGTAGAAGGTAAAATCTTCAAAACTAACCCAAACAGCCCTTATAAGAGGGCAGACTATTCTCTTGGGTTCCTTTTGTGCTAAAAAATAAACCTGGGAGGGGGCTTTCCTGGTGGCACAGTGGTTAAGAATCCGCCTGCCGATGCAGGGGACACGGGTTTCAGCCCTGGTCCGGGAAGATCCCACATGCTGCAGAGCAACTAAGCCCATGCGCCACAACTACTGAACCTGCGCTCTAGAGCCCGCAAGCCACAACTACTGAAGCCCATGCGCCTAGAGCCCGTGCTCTGCAACAAGAGAAGCCACCGTATGGAGAAGCCCACGCACCGCAACAAAGAGTAGCCCCTGCTCGATGCAACTAGAGAAAGCCCGCGCGCAGCAACAAAGACCCAACGCAGCCAAAAATAAATAAATAAAATAAATTTTAAAATACATGAATAAATAAACCTGAGGGGACTGAAGTCCCTTGCTGAGGGGCAGAGGTCCCCAGCGGTACCGGATACCCGGCTCTGTCAGAGGCAGCCTCCAGCCCTGCAGGACCTGCGTGGTTAAGAGAAGAGCCTTGGCAGAGGTGCACGTATTGCCTGCTTGTGTGTTTTGCTTGGCACTTCCTCAGACGTCCTTTATTTGTTTGTTTGTTTTACTTTAGAAAAAATGAATTCATGTCTTTCAATTTTTTAAACAGGCAATACATTTGCACAGTTCAAAAACAAAAATAATATGAAAATGAATGCCTGGAGAAATAATACTCACACCTTGGCTCTCATCTCCCTATTCTCTCCCTTCCTTACAGGCAACTACGTTTATGAGTTTCTTATGTATCCTTCCAGTTTGTTCCATGATATATTTATTTTCTCCCTTTCTTATTGGACAGGGATGATACCACCCCCAAGGGGGTGAAAATTGGTTTTGGAAGTGAAAAATTCATACTCTTTTTATGTATAAATCACAGATATACATTATACATACAGCACATAAACAGATATATATGGTATTAAAATTTCATGGGGGGTGGCAATTAGAAAAAATGTCTTAAAAAGGCTTCTTGGGGGGTTATAATGAAAAAAGGACTGAGAAACTGTGATATGGAAAGTAGTATACAATAGACACTGTTCCGCACCTTGCTTTTTTCACTTTACGATATATCCTAGAGATCTTTCCATATCAACTGATACAGATTTACCTCATTCTTTTTTATTGTGGCGTAGTATGTCATTATGCAGATGTACCATTATTTGTTTGACTAGTTCCCTATTAATAAATACTTGAGTTGACTCTAATCTTTGGCTATTGTACTATCACAGTGAATAGCCTTCTGTGTACATTGAATATATGCACAGGTATATCTGTTTATAGATGCCCAAAAGTGGGGTTGCTAGGCCCAAGGGTAAATTCCTTTAAAATGCAGGTGGACATTGCCAGATACCTCTCCATTTTGCAGTTCAACTGAGTCTGTCATCCAGTAAGTAAGAAAGACTTTAGCTACTCTTTCAGTGGCTTTGTCTGATCCTCCCCTGAGGGTTGTGTGAATGGTTGCTGGGTTAGGGGCAAGGAGGCCACAGGGGTCTGGGGTCTTCTCTTGGTTGAACTGTGACCAGGGTATCCACAGGCCTGAAGATGGCCAGTGTTCCCTTGGCTAAGCAGAGAGGGGGCTCTTGGTGACAGTGCTTCGGGCCAGGAAGGGAACCCTGCATCTTGGATGAGAAGCTTTCAGGCCGTTAGAGGGATTATTACCTGAGATGACCTCAGGCCACGGTGTGGGACTCAGCACCCTCCCACCCCTAACCTGGAGCCTCCAACTTGTAAGTGGGCAGCTCCCAGCACAAGCTGAATACAACCCAACCTTGACTTCCTGGACTGGGAGCAAAGGGCCGGCCCAGGGAGGTTGTATGGGGTATTCAGACTGCCACACAGCTCAGCCCTGACACAATTCCCTTCCCACTGTCCTGCCCAGGAAGGGAAGTCAAGCTACAGTGGCCTCTTCTTCCCCAGACACTTTGGGGATCACACCTCCTCCATCACACATGCAAGCCCCGCTCCCACTTTAATCTACAGCTTGAGAGACATTTGTGCTTCACACCTCAACTGACTCTGCGAAGATGTTATTTGGTCCTTAAATTATTTAAACCAACGTAATCATATTTGCGTTCAACAGAAATCTGCTGTATTCACAGGTTTGAAAGTGGACTAAATGAAGCCCCTGGGGTGGCTGGTTCTATTTGGATCCCCTCCTAGAGACTGTCACCTCAGCAGGGGACACGCATCCCTGCTCTGCGGTGCCTGTTAACCGAGGTCGAATACATCACAAAATACCGCAATTTCTGCTGCATTACAATCACCTCTAAGCTATTGCTGGCCAGGATTTTGACTCTTCTAATTTATTCAAGACCATCTCTTCTTCCTCATTTCCCAGTCAGATTCCTGAGTCAGCCTGGTCCTTCCTGCACAGTTCTGTAAGCTACTCGGGACTCCCATTCAGCTCCAAGATTACTTCTTGGTTGAGTGAATGAATTTAAATAAATAAACAAACATCTGCTATCAACATGACTTCAAGGATGGAGTGGGCACAGTGCCTCCCCTCCCCTCTGCTGCTTCTCTCCACGAAGCTGAGTGTAATAAAGCTTGTGCCGGCGAGAAACACGACAGAAGTGTCCAACTGCATCAATTGTGAATCGTAAGTCACTGTTCCATTTGCTTTGCCACAGAGTAAAAATTACAGATTTTTCATCAAGAAAGAAAAGAAGAACTTTGAGCGCTTCAGTATAACTCAGCTGCCGTGACATTTCCATCACCTGAGCTCACTGGCTGCCCACCTCCTCTGTCCCCACACAGCAGCCCGTCCGGGGCTGCACCTGCATGGCCAGTCTGTGCACACACGCTCCTCACTCTCTTCCAGTTTCCATTGTTGTTTCATTCATGGTAACAACAGTGGAAAAAGATGTCAAAATCGAAATCTCTCCTTCTTCTCCCTGGTGATTTTCACTGTGGTTATTCTCCTCCAGTTCTTCTCTCTCTCTCTCTTTCTCTTTCTCCTCTCTTTCCCTTCACCACATTTTCTCCCACCTGCTCAAGAATCTCAGAAAGAGGTGGGACAGAAACTAACAGGGCCCAGACTTAGGAAAAACCACCACGTCCTTTTACAACATGATCCTGAGGCCTACGGACAACAGTACTTGCGTGGGGCCACCTCTTAAAATTTGAGGGGGTCACTCTATGTCTACGAGAAAAATTCCATGGCTTCTCCAAGGCCTTCCTAGATCCCAGGTGTGTCTGAATCTCCAACTTCTACTTCTAGGTTGTCACACCTCTGGCCTTCCTGAGCCCATCTCTGCATAGTGGGCCAGGGAATACTGCCAGACGCCAGGCAATCGTAGACAGGCCTCTGCCCAGTGGTGAGTTGCTTCTTAATGGTTTATTGCTGGAAGGCTGGTCTTGGGCTATGGACTCTTGATACTACCTCTGAGCAATGACAGCACGGGCTGACATGCCGAGATGGAAAGGATGCCCGTCTGGTGTATTATGTTTAAGAAAATGTGTTAATACTGTCATCTGAAGCCTAAGCCAGTTTGATCAAGTCCCCTGTAACTTAAAATTAATGGAGGAAAATGGGATCAATTTGTTAGGAATGGAAGTCTTATTGATTCTTTGGCCATCTACTTGTTTGTAAATAAACATCTATCAATATACAAAGTAAGTCGACATGTATCAGTATGCAAAGTGCCATGTGGTGGAGCAGAAAGATAGACAAGATGGGCCCCTGCCATCAGAAAGTTTAAAGGAGAAGATATAATAATAATGATAACAATAGTAATAATAATAATAAGCCAGCTAACATTGCCGAGCCCTGCCTGTCACTGTCATACACATTCAACATGGATTTGCTCGTTTGATTTGCACAGCAGTCCTACACGGTACTTAATTATCATCCCATCTCACAGATGAAGAGACTGATGTGTAGAAAGGCTGGTTAATATGCCCAAAGCCACACAGCAAATGCCCAAACCAGGGTTTGCTCCCAGAAAACCTGCCTCCTGAATCCACCTACTTAACCACTACACCAAGAAGCTAGGCAACCATTAAACGATGCAGAAATGAATGGGATCCGTAAACTAGGTCACAGTAAATAGCTATGGGGATCCAGAGGAGACGGAGATCACCTCTGGGTCGGTCTCAGCCGAGGCTTCACCGAGGATTCAGCATTTGTGCTCACCTTTAAGAATGGATGAGCTTGAAAAACTAGTACTTCTGGAGGCGCTTTTCAGGTAGAAATGTTGTCTTAGAAGCAACAGAGAAACACAGAACAGTGAAACATCCAGCTAAAGAGTTAAAGGAGAGTCGTCTGAGGTAGAATTGAAAATGGTTTAGAGAGAGGAGGTCATGCATTTCATACTGTACAACAAACCTCCCAAGCGTTCCAGGGCTCATTTAGGTCCGATTCCCTCACAGAGAAGCATATGAATGGCAGGATGGACGAGCATCTGCCTAGGGGTGCTAGGAAAATGAGGGGGGCTGGGGACACCTGTCAGTGGAGTATTGAACCCAGGCAGTCAGTCTCCTTTCTGCTGTCACTGCAAAACTCTCCTAGGGCAACATAACTTTTTATTAGCACAGTTAGACTAGGCCCGAGCTGATGCCCCAGACAGGCTCAGTTCCCTTTTAAAGGTGAAGTGTCATCAGTTCCAAGGAGAAGGGGCTTGGTCTCCGCAGGTGGCTACTTAGGCTGACTGGTGACCGGTCTCTGGCCACGTCCTGTGCCCCGAGTCTCAGGGAACGCATGCTCTGCTGGAGGTGGCTCGTAGCTTCTTTCCTGAAGTTTAACGGCTTGTCCCACTGCTAGCAATACTGTTCTCAAAGTAACATGGCCTCTGGTGTGCTGCTCGTGGCTGTCCCAGCCCCAGGGTTACAGGCAGAGAGATTTACTTCATGGAGAGCTGGCCCCTCACCGGTCCGGAAAATGCAGGTCGAGAGGTAACGCGACACCAGGGCCTGCCTAGGCCCAGCTCACAGCTCTGCCCTCACCCAGAGCGGGAAGATGGACACAAGTGATGAGGGTTTCCGCCGTACTGAAACTGAGGAGGCCTGGCCAGAAAGGGCAGTGAGGGAAGGAGTGGGATGACTGAGGGCGACTGCCAGCCTCCTGGTTTATACAGGCTCTCAACTGTTCATTTGATTAAATAGCTAACTTAGGTGAACAGATGGTACGAAGATAACATCAAATGCTTCCACTTCCTCTGGCGTCTCCTTCCTTGTCCTCAAAAGAGTTCCAAGTTTTTTTTTTCTTTTTTTTGTTTGTTTGTTTTTTGGTTTTGTCTTGCTTTGTTTTTTAACGAAGGAAATTAGACAAACCTTTGGCACACCACGTGTAAGGGTGAGGGGTGGTATGTGGTCTTTGCAAAAGGGCGGCTGGCATTCTTTTCTCTTCTGCTTGGATCCCGGCTAAGCAAAGGAATCTTACTAGCAAACAGGGCCTCAGATCCTGGGCACAAGACGGCAGCAGGCCTCTGTTCTCAGCAGGAATCTTCGGCAGGGCAGAGCCTGACAGCACAGAGGAGCAGGTGGCCATCCTGCAATAAATCCTCCATCCGAGCTGGGGAAAATAAAGCATTTTCTTACACATTCGTTTGTCAGGCAACTCGGGCATACTGAGGTGAGAGAGGGGAAAAAAAATAACAGAACCCAAAATAGCACAGCACTGCGTGGGAAGGATGATAAAATGATGGCACTCTGAGCAGTGACAGACAGCAAGGCTTCGGTTCATCACTCAATAAGTGTGCCCCGGGGAAGCTCCCTGTTTCCACTCCGTTTCCTTCTCCACGTCCCCATGTTTTCCTCACGTGAATGTGTACACTGTCGCCTATTTGACTTCAAATTTGGATGTGTTTGCTCATCTCTTTACACATCATTCAAAGACCAGGTATGGCTAAGGCCCCTCTGAAGGCAAATGCATCCTGCGAATCTGGGAAATGCGATTTCCTGGTACCTCTTCCCACCACCAGTTGGCGGAAGCCAAGCAATAATCTGCTGGACTGAAAGAAAGCTGCCGCATCTCTAGCTTCCAGCGACGCAATCCGAAGCTGCTTTGCGTCTCCATCGTGCCAGTCTTGTGGCGAACAGTCGTTCCTCCAATGGTGGTCATGTGCACAGATTCTACCTCCTCTCCATTAACCCCAAGGCCAGCCTGAACAGCCCAGGAGAGAGGGGAATGGTGGGTGCCTCTCCCCCTGAGATGGGGGTTTTAAGGGTCCCTGCCACATCATTTGCATGTAAACTCTCTTAGGCGAGGTACGACCACTGGACCTGCACACAATTAGACTCCACAAGTGTTATGTGCTGCACTCATTGGATCGCGCAGGGTTTGATTAGAGAAGCAGGACCATTCTGGATGACTTAGATTCGGATCTGTTAGAGTTGACGGGAGTTAGACCTTCCTCAGTGGACTGATGTAGTCTGTGCAGCCTTCTGCTTTCATGTCTAGCACTGGATCTGCAGTTACTCTGGGTCAGTCAGACCATCCGCTGAGAAGGGAGCAGATGTGGGTGGCAGCAAGGACAGATTGGGACCTACGATATGAACTGAGACTCACACGACATCTGGAACCGGGGGGATGCTGCTCTGTGTCTTGGCACCTCGATGTGGTGGGTGACGTGCAGGAGAAGTGGGGGTTCTATGCTACGGAGACGCACGCACACCTGGCCCAGGCCTTAGAGAGGCCAAAGGAGATCTGGTGGGGGTGGGAAGATCTGCACAGCCAAGTGCTGCCCTGTAGCACCTGGGTGAGCCAGCACATCAGCATCGGTGCATGTAAGCTGCTACCTTGCTTGCACCTCGTACCCACATTCAGAGCTTAAGAACGGTGGCTCCTGGGAAAGGGAACCGCCCCCCCTACACTTTTGGTGGGAATGTAAATTGGTGTGGCCACTATGGAAAACAGTATGGAGGTTCCTCAAAAAACTAAAAATAGAACTGCCATATGATCCAGTAATCCCACTCCTGGGCATATATCTGGGCAAAACTATAATTCAAATAGATACATGCACCCCAGGGACTTCCCTGGTGGTCCAGTGGTTAAGACTTCGCCTTCCAATGCAGGGGGTGTGGGTTCGATCCCTGGCCGGGGAGCTGAGATCCCACATGCCTCTCAGCCAAAAAACCAAAACATAAAACGGAAGCAATATTGTAACAAATTCAATAAAGACTAAAAATGGTCCACATTAAAAAAAAATACATTTACCCCAACGTTCATTGCAGCACTATTCATAATAGCCAGGACATGGAAAAAACCTAAATGTCCATTGACAGATGAATGGATAAAGAAGATGTGGGACATATATACCATGGAATACTACTCAGCCATAAAAAAGAATGAAATAATGCCATTTGCAGCAACATGGATGGAGCTAGAGATGATCATACTAAGTGAAGTAAGTCAGAAAGAGAAAGACAAATACCATTATTGTATCACTTATACGTGGAATCTAAAATATAGCACAAATTAATTTATCTACCAAACAGAAACAGACTGAGACATAGAGAACAGACTTATGGTTGCCAAGAGAGAGGGATGGGGGGTGGATTGGGAGTTTGGGATTAGCAGATGCAAACTAGTATATAGAGAATGGATAAACAACAAGGTCCTACTGTATAGCACAGGGAACTCTATTCAGTATGCTGAGATAAACCATAATGGAAAAGAATATGAAAGAGAATATATATGCTTTATATATGTATGTATATATATATATAAAAAAACTGAATCACTTTGATATACAGTAGAAATCAACATTGTAAATCAAATATACTTCAATAAAATAAATTTAAAAAAAAAAGAACTGTGGCTCCTGCTTTACCTCCACCTTCCAAATTTTATCCAAAATGTCTCACGTGGCCAGTGCTCACCTAGAACCATACGGCACAGGGAATGCAGGAGGCCGTGGCTCCAGTTAGCTAAGTTGGTACAGTACAAACAACCGTAATACTTGTTAAGAGAGCCGTGATCTTCCACCCCCACATCCCTCTCCCACACCTGTGGGAGAAACACCAATCCCAATGCGGTGCATTCGTTCTCCTCAACACCTATTTGTGTTTTGCTCACCACCATATCCCTGGGCCTAGAAGGTTCTCAGTCAAATTTGGTTGAATGAATCAACGCCAGAGATACTCAGAACAAACTCTGATTTTTGCACAAGTCTTCAGCCCTCTTTGTATTTTTACAAAAGTCTAAACAAGCATTTGCTAAGCACCTATTTTGAGCCCTTCACTAAGCTAGCAGAAAATGCAAGGAAAGAGAAAGCCACTCCTGACCTCAAAATTGTAGCCAGCTGGATGAAGAGGTGACACGGGGGGCTTCCCTGGTGGCGCAGTGGTTGGGAGTCCACCTGCCGATGCAGGGGATGCGGGTGCGTGCCCCGGCCTGGGAGGATCCCACGTGCCGCGGAGCGGCTGGACCCGTGAGCCGTGACCGCTGGGCCTGCGCGTCCGGAGCCTGTGCTCCGCAACGGGAGAGGCCGCAGCGGTGAGAGGCCTGCGTACCGCAAAAAAAAAAAAAAAAAAAAAAAAAGAGGTGACACGGGTCCATCTAAAGCTAATGAATATCACAGCATTACAGTCAGTAAGAGGCATTCTTTTGTCGTTTAATTTCAGTTATGATTAGGGAAGGAAACAGGCCAGAACTTAAACTGGGTAAATTATAAGAAAATTCTGCTGCCTAAGAAAGAGGCTTTCTCTACCCAGGAGGGCAGATTGGGGAGAGAGCCTGCATCGTGGTACCACACATATTTATCTTGGAGTGAACGCTTGGTACCTCTTTGTTTTTTAGTTTACAGGGGCTTTCCCTTGTAGATGACAGGTTTCTTTCGTGGAACATGTTTTCAGTTTATAAGGTAAAAAGCACTCGGTAATGTTGGTAATGAAACTGGGCTCGCACACATGAATCGTCAGCTAAGTGCCCAGCCTGTGACAGCCCTCCAGAGAGCTCAGAGCCACCTCCAGCCTCGGGGTGAGGCTGAGGGAGTGGAGGAGACCCCCATCCCCCATCTTCAACTGCATGGCCAGAACTGCTCCAGCAAGGAGTGGCTAGGCTGAGGCAACGAAGCAGGAATGGAAAAGCCGCTCGAGCTAGTAAGTGTGTCCATTTATTTGGACTCCCTGCAATTTAGAAGCTGATTTCAAAGAAAAATTGCTTCGGGCCTCAGACTCCTTCTGTTGTTGCCAACTGTGGCCCATTTTTACAGCTGACTGACCACCACTGCTAGAAAGGCAGGTCTCTGGTAGTCCCAGCAGGCCTTGCTGGCTCCTTGCTGTCCCGGAGCACAAGTCATGAGCATAATTACAGCTAATGGAGACAGGCTGGGGCAGGCTGTAGCCCACACGTCCCCACCACCTGCTTCCCCGGGGACTGGGCTGCGGCTCGCACGCGCAGCTGTTTGTTGTGAATCCCCCGTCAACAGCTGATGTGATCCATGAGAACGTCACACTCCTCCACTGCAATCCCCTCACGCCTCTGGAACCTTCTCTGCTATCCGTCAGGCACAACCCTGGTCCCTGGCTTCACGTTCCGGGCTTTCCCTCTCTCCCACCCTCGCCCCACTTGACCTTTAAGGTTAATTATGCTGCCTCTGGACCTCCACCCAGTAGGAAAATCAACAGTCTGATTTCGCTGGGAGTGACTGGCCAGGGGGGGCAAGAAATCCACTCCCCACACACATAAATCATAGCAGAGTCCTTTCTCTTCAGCAGCTTAAATCTGAGTACCTCTCATTTAAAATCCATCTCTCTCCCATCGCCAGCCTGAGATTAGGGATAAGGGGTTATCAGACGCCTCTACGGTAATAAGGAACACAGTAATCTCAGCTGAGTTTCCAGAGAGGTTTTTTTTTTTTTTTTTTTGGTTCAGAAAGGGCAGTTATTTAAATAGAGTTGTTTGGAGGGTGAAGCATTAATACGCTGTCCCCTCAACAAACCCTTTAAGAACCTATTAACAGACCCTTGGTTGTTCAGAGGGGTGATTCCTCTGCGTGGCCTATCTCAGGGCGATTGGAGGATGTATTACCTCTGCTCAAAGAGAGCCTGTTCTGAGGAAACAGGCGATCTGGGGGAAACAGCAGCAAGGCACCTCAGCCGGCAGGGTTATTCTAGCTGACGTAAAACGTGGGAGGCCTGAAGCAAACAGAAGCCCCCGCCTGCAGATGCGGCCCGGTGGACTGAGGGGTGTAGACCAGATGACCTTCCTTCTCAGCTGCACCCCAGCCCTGGGTTCCGCGCCTGAACTTTCTGCCTCTGTGAAGACAGCCATCTAGACAAATGTAGATAACCTTTCCAAACCAATCACAACCTTTCGCTCGGGCATTTGCATGCAATTCTTATGTAAAGGTCACCGAGAAAACTCCGTGGTCAAACAGCATCCTTCCAAACAACAAATGTGACAATGAAAACAAAGCACCCTTCTCATTGGATGGCGCGGAAGCAGCTGGGCTGGCCCAGGCCTGTGGCATTTGTTACCTGAGGGAAACAATAGCAGCTCTGTAGGCATTTCTGGCCTAAAGGACAGGAGCTGCTGGCTGCTCAGTTCAGGCCAACAAGAGAGGGGCACCAGGAGACTTCCCAACAAGACCGCAGGGGAGGTGCACATCTTCCGCAGCACCTGCCCCTGCCTCCCGGTGTGCACGTGCCAGTGATGAAGACTTATTCTGATTCCAGAGCCGGGCTTAGAGCTGGGAGCACAGGGTAGCCCTAGAGGCTCTGGGTGTGGCTCTTTCATTCCACTCTGAAATAGCCAGATCGTCCATGGCTTTGCCCTTAAATGGAAAATGTGTGTTGGACTGTTAGAGCCAAAGACACGTTTTTCACCTTCTCCCAGCTTCTTCCGCTCTCCTATGGAACCAAGTCTTCCATGGGAGTGGTAGTTTATGACTAGTCAATGGCTCCTCTAAAAAGACTCTCCAATGCCCATAAATGCTGGCTATGTTGGGTAGTTGATGCCTGCTTGGACCACACTCTGTTCAAAGGGAAGCTGGTCCACGTAAAGCCCTTGCTGCTTAGGTGTGTACTTCCGAACCATTTCTCTCCATCCATACGCCTCCCGCACAGCTCGTTGGACCAGGGCTTGGAGACCTGACCCACAAAAAGAACTAATAATTACCTTTCCAGTGACCTATGACCCATATATTTCAAAAAACAAAGAGAAGGAGGAAGTAATGATTAAATTCTCTCTCTCTCTCTCTCTCTTTCTCTCTCTAATATGAACCATGAATCAGACAAGACTTTCCTGCTGGCAGGAGAAATTACTTCTGAAGAGTTATGCAGTAAACGTGGAGCTAAAGAAATCAAAAGTAAGGGTGAGCTAGGGCCATAGGCAAGCAAAGGAGCCACTAATTGTTGGGAGAGAGAGAGAAAGAGGCCATCACGGTGAATGTAGGTACAGTTGCCCCTTGGTATCGTGGGGCACTGATTCCAGGACCCCCCCAGATCCCATAGCCGGCCCTCAGCCTCCAGGGATTCCAATTCTGCGAATACGGAGGGTGGACTGTATTTCATCCTAGCAGAGGAGTGCTTCAGTGAGGACACTGCTGGAGCCCCTTTGAATCCTCTGTACCATTTCCAGGCGACCGAGCTATGCCTTGTTTTCTGTCCTAGGTTTCTGGCCTGCCTTGTTACTGCACAAATACCTCAACATCAGTTCCCCTTTCCTGAGGCTCTCTTCCTTCCCTGAAAACCAGCCTGGAAAAACACAACCGACATCTTGGGAGACTTGTTTCCCAGGGCCCAACAAGAAAAGGGTGATTATATTAAGAACACATTTAATTGTTGCGGTTCTGTTTGATTAAACCAAGGAAGACAAAAGCCCTGATTTATGAGGCAATCACCAGACCCAGAGAGGATGATCCAGGCAGGCGAAGGCAGTGCCATTTATACAGATTGAGTAAACCTGATTGCCTCAGAGCGAGAAACACGGCATCTGATCTCTCCTGCCAGAACGGCTGTCCATTTGGAAACTCAAAACACTGAAGTCATACCAGGCAGCTCTCACGTCCCCTCCAGGCAGGGGCAGCACGGACACCACAGCAGATGTGGCCTGAGAAGAGGTCAGAACGCTGTTCTGCTTGATTCCTTTAGCCTCTTAGAACCTGATAGATGAGAAGCTACAGGAAGTTTAGGTAGATTCATATTCTAGGCTGGCTGTCAGTCACTTCAGTGTTTTATCTTTTTTTCTGTTTGATTTACAATGAACATGCTCTAGGCTAGGAAGAATGCACAGGATTTTTATAAACTTCAAGAAGTTTCTATGCCATGAAATGTTCTTCACAACTTGTTTGAGGAGGCCGGCAGGACAAAGGTAGAGCAGACCATATAGTATAAAAAGACCTCAGCTAACCAGAATTCAACTAACCCAAACTTTTCAATTAATCAGACATTTTACTTTCTACTTTTATAGACACAAAAGGCCATATGACCAAAAAAAAATCAATTGAAAAATGTTAAACTAGGTTGTGTCTTGGAAGCTATGCTTAGAGAACTCTAGGATGGTGACCTTGAGATACTGTAGCATCTTGAATCATGTGAAAATGTGTGTTATACTCATCAAACTCTTTCTATCTCTCTGACTCTTAATCCCAGGCCAGACTCAGGAGTTCTTCCAAATCCATTTGGAAGTGAGGAAGTGGGAGGCTTCATTTGGGGAAATGACGAGGGGCTTCCTTCCTCTTGGAGCTGAGTGAGCTCCCGCTTCAGGACTCCCACGGCCTCCCAGAGGCCAGGGTCAGGGCCCTGAGAAAGAGGGCAGAATCAGGTTTCCCTTTAGACCACAGACAACAGGTCTGATTCCTCCCTCTGGACCGGTCCCCAACTTGCATGATGGGCAGTCCAGTCCCAAGAGACGCCGAATCCAACACACGCTCATCCACAGGTGTCTGCCTGGGAAGAAGCAGGAGTCAGTAGAGCAGATACCACTTTCACTTGATTCCTGCTAGAGATCACGTGCTCCCAGAGTTCACAGCCAGCTGGAATGTGGTGGGGACTTGATGACTCAGGGGGATGGGAGATCTGATAAGATACACAGAAAAGCCTCTTCCTTCTCTCTCTCCCTTGACTACCTACAGTTCCTCTAGTGGAACTTCCCATCCCCCCTCTGATGTCTTTCAACTCGTAGTCACAGCATATCCTACCTAGAATTACAGTTTACTTAATTTTTTTTCTTACTAGTAAACTTTTAGTCATTAATAGCATGGGCTCATCTCAGACTACCTGAGTTTGTTTATTTATTTATTTATTTATTTTTTAAAAGATTTTTTGAGGTGGACCATTTTTAAAGTCTTTATTGAATTTGTTACAATATTCCTTCTGTTTTTTATGTTTTGGTTTTTTGGCCCCGAGGCCTGTGGGATCTTAGCTCCCCAACCAGAGACCAAACCCGCCCCCACTGCATCAGAAGGTGAAGTCCTAACCACTGGACGGACAGGGAAGTCCCACTACCTGAGTTTAAATGCTGCTCTCCAATTATTATGTAGGTGGCTTTCACCAAGTTACTTAATCTCTCTGTGCCTCAGTTTCTGCTACCACAAAATGCGGATAATAACAGCTCTTCCTTTATAGTGTTACTGTGAGGATGAAGTGAGTTTATGCATGTAAAGCACTCAGAACAGTGTCTGGACCACAATAAACGCAGCCACCCTGCTGCTGACTGCTTTATTATTGCTTTCTTATGCCTCAGTAACATCTCATCGTTAGCAGGGTTCTTCAGAGGTTTCCTCTTGGGAGAGAACGAGTAGAGACTGCCCAGTCAGCTCTCCACTCAGAGTTAATCTGTCACATTTTGACACACAGTCGGACTCTCTCTCCTGCTTATTGTGATCCCAGAGTGGCTTAGTCCTTCCTGTTCTTGCGACAGTTCCTCTTTCTCCAGAACGATCTGTTTGCTCACGTTTCTGTATACCCGTCCTGTCCCACTTACCCAGAGAGAAATACATATCTATATTTTATAAACAGATACATACTTAATTTTAGAAAAATGAAAAGACCCAAATATGTCAACCTCACCACCACCACACTCAGCCCTACGCCACGGCCCAAGATGGGAGAAAAAGGCAGCTCTGCTATGTTCCTAACTCTCCCTAAATGTAGGAGGCACACAGGAGACTGCTTTGATTTTTCTTAGCCATTTCCCCCTCTGAATATAACGGCTGTCTTTTTTTTTTAAGGCTACAACAGAGGAGTAGGATTAAAAGAGAATTCTCTGAGGTAAACCTGTCTTCTTTTGGCCACTTGGGTAGCAGTTCTGCAAATAACGTTCCCAAGCCCCACATAACATGCTTTCCCTGCCCAGAGCCCCCCAACCTCACAGCCCACAGAGCAGATGGGAACAAAGACCATCTCCACAGAAGGCGCTGGTGAAGGACCTGGGTGGAGGAAGCTACCTTGGGTTTGCCCATATATCTGTCTCCCCCCAGGTACCTCTGAGCACTCCTCACGATTTTTCCCAATCCGTGTGGCACAAGGCACTCCAGACATTTCCAAATAATTGCCCACCAGCTTCCCAGGGAAACAAAAAGAAAGTAGTTGGCACTTTCTGCACTTTCTTTTCTCTGTCCACCCAAGCTGTTCATGAAGGAAAAAAAAAAAATTTTTTTAAGTCTACAAGTTGAAAACGGCTTTTAAAAAAGCCAGTACCCACATTAAAGGAAGACTGCTTAATTCTAGATCTACAGCTCGAAGATCAAAAATAGGAATAATTAAAACCTGAGATGTAACTGTTAAGAAAGGCGTTTTTATCCTCTTTGCCAAGTCCTTAAACAGGTAGACCCCATAGTTAAAGAAAGCAATAAGACCTGAAAATCCCAATGGGAATTTTTTTTTTCTTGTTTAAGACATAATGAATTCAGTCTGCAGAGACGACGGAGCAGGGTCTGTTAAGCTCTCTGAACTGTCAGCTGAATAATTATCTAGCAAAGCCTGTGTGTAGGTGACTCCCTGTGATTCAGCTTCTTTCCTGTTTTGAAACAGAAGGTTACTAACCTCTGGAACAAAATTTGGCAAAGCCAGGGAATGGCAGCCTTATGCACACAATATTTCCTTTTTGTGGCCTTCCTTTTCATCCTATGATATTTGACTTTTAAAAGTCTTATGCATATACTGAACTCCACTCAAGTACACTATCCAAATGCTCCAGAGAGAAGTGTAAAACTTAAAAATGAAAAACAAACAAACCCTCCCTTTTCCAGAGCGGCTGGAGCCAGACAAATTTTATGTCAAATCCTATGGACAGCCTGACAATGTATATTCTGAGGAGAAGGTGAAGCAGACACACGAAGGGTCAAACACAAAACAAGAATTCTGAAAAAAGTCTCATCGCTGCCACACCTGTTGCTTTTATATATGATTATAAGTTTAAATTGTGGCTTTCAAATATCTGTCTGAGGGCTTGGATGTTGTTATAAACTCTCCACTTGGGAGCTTGCGGCTGTGGTCTCCTTTTCACCTACAAGGAACCTGAACAGCTGAAGAACAGGCTCATCCTTCTGCTGTGTGGACCTCATCATCATAGTTTGAAACTAGCTCATTCAACCTCCTTCCCCACAGGATGCAAGGAACCTTCCAGCCAAGACCATATAAGTCATTATCCTAACTTGACTGAAGGAATGAACTCGAGATCAGGTGCCAAACCCGAAGTGGAGCAGAGATTGTGTTGGGCTTGCTGGTGTCCCCAAAAGAACTCTGTCAGGCAGGGATGTTGGCTACACCTGACCAGGCAGGAGATGTGGGATTTTCGGAACAGAACACAAAAACTCAGTTCATTGTTGTCAAGGAGAAAAATCAACAGTCCACCTGTTCCAGAGCTGGCCAGCTTCCCTCAACTTAGTCAAACAGGATATTTTGTTGTTCTTTGCTCTAAAACCAGAAAACAACCTACTACTCTTGCAGCTGCTGCTGCCTGTGTCATCCAAATGGGCCTGAAGTAGTCAGGTGATTTCCTGCTTCGCTCTCGGGCGGGAGTGGAGTTGAGAGCAGGGCAGCGATCAGCTGTGCTCTCTGGATTCCTGCCGCCAGCAGGAAATCACTTACTACACAGTCTCCATTATCCGCGGAGAGAAAGGCAGTTGGGAAAAATGGGCAAGTGCCCAAATGGGACCTGATTTCTAGACTCATCCACCTGGACTGTGCTCCAGGAACTGGAACCTGGGAGGTACGCTGTCAACATTCACTGGGCGAACTGACACGTGAAGAAACAAGCCTGCAGGAGCCATGTGTCACCATGTTTCCCCCTGGAATCAGAAGCTGTTAGAATGTTTTAATTTAATTTTTTTCAGGTCATACCAGCCCTAGAAAGGCATATGTTTTTATGACTCCCCAACAACTCAAGATGAGCGACCAGCTTCTTGGGAAAAGTCTCTATCCTGACAAGCGTGCCTCCAAAGTTCGGGGTTGGCATTCATCTGCTCTATACCCAGGTTGATTATCCGTGTTCCAAGAACCTTAAAAGTCAAAGTCTCTTTCACTGTTTCTCCCCCAGCACTTCAGCTGACCCCCGAGGCAGGCCCTGTTGTCTTGGAGTTCCCAGCTCGGATGTGAAGATTAGGCCTTGATTAGTCTGCAAGGCCACTTTCAAACGTGCGGCACACACACATAAACCCACGAGAGACTGACAGCTGCCGTTCTTGATGGCAGCCCACCTCTGTAAGGAGGAAAACGGCACGTGAACTCAGTCCTCAAGAGATGCTGAGAAAATATCTCAGTGTGACCAGAGGATGGATGTTCCTCTAAACCCCCTGCATTCTTGGATGAGGTTAACTCCACGGCTCCGTGATCACTGGTCTTTCCAAATCACGTTGCAGCCAATCCATCTTCCCCTGCTGCCTAAAAATCAGCCAAGGGCTATCTTCACCCCTGCAACCCCTTTCTAGAAACTACAACCATTGTATGACATGTTTGAACCGACCAGTGAATAAATGGCCAGAGGTCATCTTGAGGATTAGCTTTCAGTTCTCCAAAACCTATAAATCAAATTAAAAACCAGAAAATACAACAGCTTGGATTCATCAGGGTAAGGGGTTAAAATAATATCTAATTTTGACAGGTGAATGGAATTGTTGCTTTCAATTGTGCAAAATCTATACAAGAAAAAGCAAACCCATGGTCTTGATGAGAATTCACTGGTCAAATATGACAGTGTGGACCCATCTTACCCAGACGTGTCCCATCATAACTCCCTCTACACAGATATCTAAGCAATTCATCAGTGAGGTTTCCCTAAGCCTTTAGGAAATTGTTTCAGCATTTTTTCCCCAGGTACATCTTACACATTTTTTATTCAGTTTATTTCTGGGTGGCTTAGAGTTTCAAAAAGGTCATCTTTTTTTCTCATGACATTTTCACAGTTGCTTATTAATGGGGTATAGTCTCTGGCCAACTGGCTGAATTCTCTTATTAGTTCAAATCATTTTTCAGTTGATTTGCATGGATTTTCTAAATAGACAATTATATTATCTGCAAGTAAAAATAATTTTGTCCGTTCTTTTTCAATATTTATGTTTTCTTTTTACTGTTTTATTCCATTAGCTAGGATGTTGAATAATAATTGTGTAAATGTTATGTCTTTTCTTCTGATTCCAAACTAGTGATTCACCATTGAATATGATGTTTGTAGAGGGGTTTCTTTCCTTCATTAAAATGGGGCTGTTTTATTTTAATTTCTATTTTGTTAAGTGGTTTCTAAAATCATAAATGGGTCTTTGTTGAATTCATTAAATTTTTTTTTAATCTATCAAGATGATGTTATCATTTTTCTCTCTTAATTCTTGATCAAATGAATTACATTAATAGATTTCCTCATGTTGAAATATCCTGGCATTCCAAAGATCAGTCCTACTTAGTTAAGATGTATTATTCTTTTAGTACACCAATGGATTTAATTTGCTAATGTTTTATTTAGGATTTTTGTATCTTTGTTCGTAAAAGTGATTGATCTATAGTTTTCTTTTCCCACGATAGCTTTGTTTAGTCTTGGTATATGGTTATGCAAGCCTCACAGATGAGTTGACAAGCTTCCAAGTTTATTCTATGTTCCAAAAGAAGTGATATAACCCCTAAATTATCTGTTCCTTCATGATCTGAGCTTTATGACTAACTTCGACTAACTGTTAAATGTTTCTGTAATTATTTCTCTCTCTTTAATTTTTTTTTTTTTTTTTTCTCGGTACGCGGGCCTCTCACTGTTGTGGCCTCTCCCGTTGCAGAGCACAGGCTCCGAATGCGCAGGCTCAGCGGCCATGGCTCACGGGCCCAGCTGCTCCGCGGCATGTGGGATCTTCCCGGACCAGGGCACGAACCCATGTCCCCTGCATCGGCAGGCAGATTCTCAACCACTGCACCACCAGGGAAGCCCTCTTTAGTTAATTTTAGAATTTATATTTACCAGGAAACCACCCATTTTTTAATCCAGTTTTTCAAATTTATTTAATGAGGTTGAGCATGGTATGCCTTTATGTTTCAAATCTCCTAAGAGAATATATGTGCTTTCTTATTTCTAATGTTTCATTAATTTCTTCCTTTTCATAATTGGAAGGGCAAAGCCTTGATTAGTTTTCCTTTTTTTGCTTTTACTCCATTAACCCCCGTATTTTCACATGTTTATTAATTCTTTCCTTCTACTTTTTTGGGGAGTTACCTTATCATTTTTTACCTAACTTCGATTCATAAATTTAGTTCATTGAAAAAAAATCTTTCTCATTGTCTAGTTCAGACATTTAAAGCTATAAAATGTTTTCTGATATCATTTTGCATGCATCCCACAAACTTTCTGTTTAATGCTGTGCTCACATTTTCATTTATTCCCAAGTTGCTTGTAATTTGAATACGATTTTCTCTTTAACCCAGGAGTGACTTAAAAGTCTGTGCTAAAATTTCCTGGTAGATGTATCTAGAATATTTAAAGAACTCCTACAAATCAATAATAAAAAGACAACCCCTTATAAAATAGGCAAAATTTGAACAGGCAACTCACAAAAGGAGATATCTGGATGGCCAATAAACATGTAAGAGGTATTCAGTGTCATCAGGGAAATGCAAATTCAAACTGCAATGACGTACCGCTTGACATCCACCAAATGGCTACCATTTAAAAGATGTAAAGTATCAAATGTTGGTGCAAAAGTGGAACAAAAACTCTTGTACATAAAAGAAAGTATAAAATGGCACAACCACTTTGGAAAAAAGTGGTTGTTTTGGGCAGTATCTAATAAAATTAAACATACCCCTACCCTACAAACCAGAGATTCTATTATTAGGAACATACACAAGAGAAGTGAATGCATGGGTTCAGAAAAATTCTTGTAGAAGAATGTTTCTATTACCTTTGTTTACAATAACCCCAAACTGAAAACCAGATTAGCAAACAATAATATATTCACACAAAGAGGTACTATATATAGGAAATGAATAAATCAGTAAGGAATGAACTGCTGCTATACACAACAACAACATGGATACATCTCAAAAACATTATGCTGAGTAAAAGAAGCCAGGCACACAAGGGTACAAGCTGCATGATGCCATTTACATCAAGTTCAAGAACAGACAGTCATTGTCTCTGGGTTGAGGAATGACTGAAAAGGGGCGTGAGTAGTCTTTTGGGAGTGGTGGAAATGTTCTAGATCTTGATCTGAATGACGGTTACTTAGGTGTACACATCAAAATTCTTTGAGCTGTACACTGAATACTTATACATTTAACTGTGTAAATTAAACTTAGAAGAACAAGGACAACACAAAAATGTGGTTTTTTTGCCCTCCTATTATCAGTTTATACTATTATTACATTTAGCCAGTAAACTTATTTAAATACAATCAGCTTATTAATATTTATTCAGATTCTTTGAATCCTATTAAATAGTACATTTTTGTTACTGCTCCATGAATATTTGAAAGAATATGTTATTCTGTTAGAAATAACGCTTTTAGATACAGCTTGTAGTTTGTTATTCAAATATACTATTTTTCTTTTAAAAGTGTTATTTCTATTTCTGATAGAACCATGCTAAAATTGTAGACTTGTCACTCATTTCATCCCGGAAACATTTGCTGAGTTCCTACCCTTTGAGGGACTATACATTAAAGGTTGAGAGCAGAGGGTGTGGAACCAGACAACCTGGGGTTGAATCCTGGATCTGCTATCTACTAGCTTTGTGACATTGAATATACTACTCAACTTCTCTGTGCCCCAGTTTTTATGTCATTAAAATGTGGCTAATGTAGTAACTGCCTCATGTGTTTGTCCTGAGTATTAAATGAGTACATGTAAAGTCCTAGAAAAATGTTTGCATATACTAAGAACTTATAAATTTCAGCTATTATATGACAGGAACTATGTTAAGTCCTGGAGATACTGTAATGAAAGGGAGAATATAAGACATGATCTGAGACCTCATGGAGCTTACCTTGTAGTGGAGGATTCAGACTTTTTGTCAATAACACAAATAAATGTGTAATTACAGCTGAGATAAGTGTAATCAAAGAGAGAAAACAGTATCATAAGAGCATATAACAATGGGACATGATCTATTTTGAGGAAGTGGAGAAGACTTTCCTAAAGGAGGAATATTTGGGCTGATTGGAATCTGGTTATGCCTTTAGGGTACAAAAGGACTTTTTAACAAGTTACAATAAGTGTAATACAATAATAATACAATACAATAAGTATAATCTATAGAATATGATTGCATTAAAATTTAAAACTTGAATAGTTCAAAAATACCATAAACAAAATGAAAAGACAAATCAAAGACAAGGAGAAGATACTACTATCTAAATTTATAAAGAAATCCTACAAACCAATAAGAACAAGCCAAAATGTATAAATGTGTGGCCAGATGACAGGAACAAGCCATTCAAATAATAAACTGGAATAGCAAAAAAAAAAAAAAAAAAAAACCCAAAACAGAAAACCCCACACATATAAAGATGCTCAACCCCATGAGTAAGCAAAGTAACATCAAATACAATAATAATGAGATAAAATTTATACCCGGTACACTGGCAAAAATTTTAAAGTCTAACAATATCAGATTTGGCAATGGGAACTCTAACACGACTCTAAAGGTAAATTAATACAATTAATTTGGAGAGCAGTGAGGCAGTATCTAGTAAAACCAAATAGGCACATACTCTTTGACTGGGAAATTTCACTCCTGGGTATATACCCTAGAAGCAGTGCTTTCCAACCTTTTCATATCATGACCCACAATGGATTTTATTTTACCCAATCTGTGAATCTCTGTCTTTCAACAGGGGAAATTTGATTCATTTACAAGTATCATGATTACTAATATGACTGGATGTGTTTCTACAATCTTATGTTTTCCATGTATCCTACTTTTTAAAAAAAATCTGTTAGTTTTCCCTTTTTTTTACCATCTGTTTTAATTGATTTTGAACACTTTGAATTTTTTCCTCCAGTAGTTTGGACATTATATATCCTATTTCTATTTTTCTGTTGATTATCCTTGTATTTAACACACATTTAAGTATATGTTTTTCTAGGAATCTATGGTTATGTTAATGTCTCTGTACCTTCCCTGAAAATTTACCTATTGATTTGATACAATTCCAATATTAGTCTGCTATCACTTTTTTCTCCATTCAAAAGGCACCATCTCGAAATCATTTGGGACTTTAGTTTTAGCTTAGTTATAGTGATAATTTTTTACTTTGTTCTGACAAAACGTTTTTAGATTTAACTATTAATTTTACAGGTTTATGTATTTACCACTTCCCTGTTACTTGTTGATACTTAAATTCATTTTTCTTCTTACTAGAAATATTCAAGTACATCTGCTCAGAGAAGGTCTGTAGGTGGTAATCTCTCAAGTCCTTGCATGTCAGTGATTTTATTTTGTCCTTCAACTTTTCTTTTTTTTCTTTTTTTTTTTTTGCGGTACGCGGGCCTCTCACTGTTATGGCCTCTCCCGTTGCGGAGCACAGGCTCCGGACGCGCAGGCTCAGAGGCCATGGCTCATGGGCCCAGCTGCTCCGCAGCATGTGGGATCTTCCCAGACCGGGGCACGAACCCGTGTCCCCTGCATCGGCAGGCGGACTCTCAACCACTGCACCACCAGGGAAGCCCTGTCCTTCAACTTTAATGCTAGCTTGACTCAGCATAAATTTGTACTTCTCTGAAGCCATTCTCTTTCCTGCAATTGAAAACCAATGAATTCCCCTAAACTGCTAGGTGAATTTTTCTGGTCTACTATTGCTTTTCCTTAGATTTTAGTTTAACAAGTATTTGTTGAGTCCCTACTATGTGCTGAGTACATCTCTACATGCTGTGGATAAAGGTGACTAAGTGTGCTGGGTTCACTCCCCACCACTGGGCCCATATCTCCTGTGTTTCCCCCACTTGCTGGCTAAGGGGCCACCCTCCTCAAGGATAACCAATGCCTAGGCTAGTCAAGAGCATGGTGTTGCCTGATATTAAACAAAAAATCCAAAACAACAGCAACAAAACTGAGCTATGCTGATTCAGTTCTCATTCTTATGCATGTGAATGGGGAAGTGCCCAAAGAACAAGCTGTAAAGATAATGCTGCCTGCTCTTTGGCCATCAGCCCACCAAGGGCAGAGCTCAGGGCATCTGGTGCCTCTGATAAATGCTCCTACCCAGCTCTGACTGACTAACCACGTCTTTCTCACTATCACTTTCTGAGCGATGACATTCGGGAGAGGAAAGACTAGCTTCTTGGCAAAGCGATTCCCCAAAGAAAGAAAATAGGGTTGGGGGTGGTCACTTATTAAATCACCCAGAGGGCCTTTTCAAACTGCACATTCTGGGTCTCTACCCCCAGAAGATGAGATGTGACCTCTTGGGGACAGGGGGAGGAGAGAGCAAATACACATGTTTTAAGAAAGTGTTTCATAAAATTAGCATCTATTTTTTATGCATGACCACTCTGCCACCTTGGAGTTGACAACCAGTGATGCTGTCTAACCTTGTCATTTTATAGATGGAGGAGCCATGATCCAGAGAGAGGAGGTGATTGATTTGTCTAAGGCCACACAGTTGGTTAATAGCCGAGCCAGGATGAGACATAAGACACTCGATTCCTAGACCAGTGCTTCTTCTGACATTCCCTAATTCAGCTTTGACACCTGCTCTTCTGGCGATCACCGTCAACACCAGCACCATCATCATTATCTTTGCCAAACCCCCTACTGGCCACTTTACATAAAGTTACCTCTCAAATTTGCAGTAATCCTACAAGGCAAGTATTATTTCTGTTTCTCACTCCCTGTCGTCCATGTTCCCAACCTTTACATACTATGTACCCTGACACTTGGGATCTGTCATCAGCAAGTACCCTGTATCTTTCATCCTTTTTTTTAAGGTCGCTTCATATCTTGCCCTAATGGAAATTTGGCTTTCCCCTGCAAATACCACCCCATCTGCAGCCTCTTGAGTGGAGGCCATTCAGGCCCCACCTCCACTGTCATTTCTAAATGTTGGGGTGTAGGGGTGACTATATCCCAGAGGGCTCAAGGGTGGGGTAGGTGTCCCATTGTACTTGCAATTCAGTTGTCTTCCCTCCTCCTTCAAAACCCCCAGACCCTCTGAAATTCATGCCAGCCTTTAACACCTACCATCTGTCCTTGCTACTATTACCTCCTAACCTACCCTCCTTCTTTCCTTAATGACTTAGCACCTGGCTCTCAACCCCTGTCCCTGTCACCATTCTTAGTGATTTAACAACCTTGTAGAATAGTGACCCATTCAATACTTTGCCTTCTGAGTCCCACGACCTCCTCACCTCCAACAGTCTTTAATCCCTATGCCATTTGATCCACACTCACATGCTTGTGTCCCCTTACCCTGGCATCACCACTCTCTGATATCAATCCATTGACTCTACCATCCACCTTTGTATCTTTGTAAAGGTGCCAGATGTATACAAAGACTATATCTATCTATATCTGTCTATCTACCTATCTTCTCTTTATATCCTCACTTGCCTCCTTCTTCCGCTTAATTCCATGGTTTAACATTATAATTACTGCTTTGTGAACTCCCTTATTTTTCCTGCCTTTCTCTTTTCATCAAATTCATCTGGCAAAAAGTTATTCAAGATTAAATTCATATCCACACATTTTGTGATGACACTGAGATGCTCAAGGCTGTGGTAGAAAATACAAAAGAGCTAAGGCGTTTACCTCGAGCACACACCCAAATAGGAACCCAGCACACTTGGCAGTTTTAATGCTACTTCGGTAACGTTCCTACGTTTCCATTCTGTGAAGATTGTTTCACACCTTCTTCTCCCTCTTGAAACTTTATACGTGGCTGTCTTAGCCTGAGATCCCCCAAAAGCTGTGCCTGAGATACAGGCTTACCTGAAGGTAGTTTATATGGGAAGTGATCTCAGGGATCCAGAGACTGGCCCTGAAGAGCGAAACGGGAAAAGTGGGGAAAGCAAAGACACATCACTGGCTTGGCTGCCCCCATGGGCAACAGATGATCAATCCTGTGGGAACTGCTGTGGAGCCTGATGGGATGTAGCTCAGATTTCTCTGCTCAGGGAATGAAATGGGTAAGCATTTATCCATAGGCTCCTGTCTTCCATTGGTCAAGGGTGGCCCCTCACACTAACTGCCCCACATCTCCGGTTATCACTGGGTTAGCGCCCAGTGAATTTGGGGACATTCACACAGCAGCTCCAGGGAAGCCCTGGGGCGGGACACTGTCACACTGCCACTGAGCTGAGCTGTTCTGAAGCCTGTACAGACCTGTTCCCTGCCACAGTCAGCAAAGTAAGGAGTGAGGCTGAGAGGATTTGAAAAAAGGCACAAGGAATGTCCCTCACATCTCATATCTGTCACGGACCCTCTAAGTCCGACTGGGTCTTTATTTAAGTCTGCAACCTCTGACAGGACTTAATGCAAGAGAGTGAGTGAAACAAGCTCAGGTTCCCTGCCCCAGCTGATCTCAAGACCATGATTGATACTCATCATCTATTTCTCCCACCCATTTGCCATTTCCCTCACTCTCTGCCAGCACTTCACTGGTGTAAATCGATGGCTCTAGGCAGTGACAAACACCTTTATCCCCCGGGAGGTCTGATCCTCAATGCCTTGCCCTTAGCAGGTCATGGTTGCTGAGCTGCCTGTTCACCACAGTTGTTGGGCAAGAAAGCGTATTACTTCCGTATATGCCCTAGCTTCAGACTTAGACCCCCTGCCCTCCCTGGCCGGCTAGCAGTCATCCAGCCTCACGGCAACAGGGGCCTAGAGCAGCATGAGTACGAGGGCATCAGCCCTGGGGAGAAGGGAAGAGGGAAGAAGGTGAGAGGCTCCGAAAGTTCTCCATAGGAGCGGGATGGGTGCCAAAGCCCTTCCTCATTAACTTCGCAAAGAAGGGCCTGTCTTTTCCTGAGCACCTACTGTGGGTCAGGTGGTTTAGGTGACTTGTTTTCATGTGAGGGTGATTCTATGATTTCTGTTTTTATAGGGGCAATAGAAGCTTAGAGCAGGGGACTAACTTGCAGAGCCAGAGCTCATAGCCAGGACTGACCGCAAAGCCCCCCACTCCGTATGCCCTGTGCCTCCGCTCTGGGGGGCTGAGGCCTATGGGGTGACATATGGGCAAACTCCTTCCAAAAAACAGGGAGCTCAACCTGATTGACGGGTGTAAAATTGGTGAGACGCGGCCAGCCACAAGCTCGCTCCCTGAGGCCTCTCTCCCTCCATCCTTTCTCCACCACGGTTTTCTTTTCTCACTGTTCTTTTGGGAGTGGGGTGTCTTGGGCAGACCAACTAGTGTGATTCTTTCTAACCCATCCAGGGAACACATCTTTTTCCTTCAAGTGACTTTCTTCCCGCGAGCTTCCCCGTCTAAAACACCCAGCCTGGGGCACCCTTCTCAAGGCTGGATGAAGTCCAGAGGGGTGGCCAGAGAGTGCTGTGGCCACCTCCTTACGTGAGGGAACCTTGGTGTGTGCTGGGAGCAGTGACACCACAGCAAGGACAGCGGGTGGGCAGGGCAGGGAGGGCTGCAGGCAGGACCCCAATGACAGACTCGCTCTCATCAAGGAGAGGCAGGGACGGCAGCCGAGTCTCGTGAAAGCGGCTGGGGCAGGAGCAACCGGCTGGAGGGGCCCTGAATCTGGAGATGTTTAGAGAAGACAGCAGCCGCCGCCAGGGCAGGCTGTCAGGTCTGACCTCGCCAACTCCTCAGAGCTGGTCAGAAATAGACCATGTGGATTTCAAGAGCATCCCTGAGGGAACAGGCCAGGGCGGCCCCAGTTCCTGCGTCCCCTCCTCCGCCCCGCGGGTGCCCCACTGACCTTGCTTGTGTCAGCGCCTCGCGTGTCCTTCCTGACCCAGCAGCCTCCTCTGCTCACGTTCGTTCTTGCACTGTTTGGTAGCCCGAATGTCGCTGTCCTTCCAGAGAGCAGCCAGAATAACCCCCTGAGTAGCTCCGGCAGCCGCAAAGCAATAAGAGGGAGGGCCAGTACTCAGCGTGTGCTTTTCCCCACCAGGCGCCAGGAGCTTCCCCGCTTTCCTAGAGGCAGGACTGCACAGGCTAGGCGTGCAGGCTCTGGGTCAGACTCCTTGCGTGGAGTCTGGGCTCTGCCACTTCCGCCACTTCCTGGATGGTGAGACCATGGACAAGGCATTAGCTTCTCTCTGTTACCAGCCTGGGTCCTTGGACTCTTTAATCAGTAGAAATTGGTAAAAAGGCCAGATGAGAATTTTAGGCAAGACTCTACTGGGGCTTGTGCTGCAGCACAGGAAGCAAAAACAAGAAACAGGTGCCCTTGCTCGCTCCTGGAGAGGAGCTGCTTAGGTCCTTAAATGAGGTAACAACGGGGGGTGGGTCCGTGGGTAGGGCAGGAGGCGTAGCTTAGGTGGTCTGCCCACCCTCTTGGTGGTACCATGCGCAGTACCCTACTTTTGCTCCTGGCACCTAAGAGACGGTGGTTGGCTTGTGGCCTTTTGGTATCCTATTGTTCATAACTGCCCCAACTGTGCAGGCGTGGAGTTATTTTTAGTCCCTTTTGGTTTCTTTGTATTCTGTTGCTGGAGAAGATTGTGTCCAGGTGCAGGCAATCTGGTAGCGGGTCCCAGGTCCCAGCCTATGTCGTCTCTGCCTCATTTTCTTCCTCCATAAAACAGGGATGCTGAAGGCGATGATGACACTACTTCCTCCTAGGGTTGTGTGCATTGAATGAAGTCATACGTGTGGAGTCTTAAGAGAGGTGCAGAGCTGATATGTGTTTTCAATCATTTCATTTACTCTTCGGAACAATGTGATTTGTCATGTTTTATAGAGGGGAAACTGAGGCTCCAAAATGAATAGGCACTTACTGATTGACATACATCAAATAGGAGCCCAATTTGAAACCCAAACTTTGTGACTCTAATGACTATGCTCATTTCGGTCGCTCAGAATCAGAGACACAGACAGGCAAGTAAACGGGCCGAAGTCCCCCTGCTGTGGCTGGGCTGGCCCTGGACCCTTGCCAGGAACGGGGATTCCAAGTGTTACTACTTCACTTTTACTTCTACCTGGCATTCTGGATCCAGACCAGGGTCTGGAGCCAAAATTCCTGCTGCAGAACCAGAGGCCTGACTGCAAACTAGATGAAAGCAAGAACAGAGACACAGGTGATCTTTCCTAGCCCTTTCTTTCTGCCCTCCTGGCAAGCAGAGCCTCTGGTACCCTGGCCACCTGCCCAGAAGCCATGGCCCCTGTGAAAGAAAGATAGGCCACTTGTGATGCTTCCCCTGAAGTAGGAGCTGCAATCTAGTTTCAGAATCACATCAAAGTCCTTCCCTCGGCCTTCTCGAGGCTCTGTTTCTGGACAGAAACCAAGTACAAGGATGGAGGTTGTGGAATTTCTGCTCTGTGCAAAGGCTCCAACCAACCACATTCTTCACGCTCTCCCAGGTCTTGTCTTTCTCCTCAGTTTACTTCTTGCAGCCCTATGCTAAGCATTCACTTAACGACCCTGCTTCTGCTCCCTCCCCGGCCAAATGGGTGCCAGATGCACCTTGGACAAAACGGGGAAAAGAAACTTTACTCAGACAAATCAGCTGAGAAGAAAACAATTAGGCAAAGCAAACAGAGCTGAAGGGGCCGTAGGCAAGCCAAGTGCCCAGGAGCCCACCTGCAACACATTTCCAGGAGCTCCTGAAAACCATCCTCTTCTAACGAGGACCGTATGGCAGCCCCTGCCCAGTGAAGGGAGGCTGCGAGCATAGCAAATCAAGACAGCCGCCCGACAAGGGCTGGGAAAGTGGGAAGAGGTGAGTTTGCCTGTGTTCTACCCTAGAGTCTCCAGGAAGGACGTAGGGCCCGTAGCTGCTGTAGAAACATGAGCACTTGGTGCCAAGAAGTGACCAGAAAATTGGCCCAGCTCTTTCCTTATCTTGCCTTCTGGACCTCCAGCTACAGCCGGGAGTTGCCATCACTGGAACAGGGAGGGGTAAAGGCCAGGTTTGCAATAATTCTTTCTTTGGGAGGCCTGCTCAAATCACGGAGCTGGAAATAGCAGCTACCTCCCTGGGGTGGGGGGAGGCGGGAGGCGGGAGGATCCCTGACAGGCTGCTCAGAGCATTAGGCATGCCTGAAGGAACTTCTGCCAAAAGCAAACACCTGGAGCCCTCAGTAGTGTGGGAGCAGAGCTGAAGGCAGCGTTCATTCCCCCTCCACCAACATCACAGATACGAAAGATCCTCTTATCTCAGAAGGCAGGACAGTGCCAGGAGGCAGTGCTCAGAGCACAGCCTTTGGGATGAGACAGACCTAAGCGCAAATCCCAGTTCCACCACTTATAAGAAGCTGTGCAACCTTGAGCAAGTTGCTGAACCTCTCTGGGTTTGTTTTCTCATTTGTAAATTAGAGATGTACACCTAAAGTTGCTAGGAAGATTAAATGACCTAAGTGCATATATGACGTTGAACACACACCTGGCACAGAGCTGGGGCTCAATCAACGGCAGCACGTTTGTGCTGAGCTTTTTAGAAGGACCTAAACACCTACTGAAACAAGGAGGTGGGAGAGAGAGGAGTGAATATGAAGGATAAATCTGCAGTTGTGAGGTGTGAGGAGACGAAAAAGCTACAGTTGAAAGAACACAGGAAAGTGTTGATAGAACTACGTCATCCGCGCCCTCTTATAAAGAGAGGAACAGAACTTTGCTAGCTTCTTAGTAGGGGAAGTGTTCTATTTAAAAAACCAAAGCAGCCCAAAGTAGACATCAACTGTACTGCATTTACATGGTGGAAATGATCACCTAGCTCTGGTTCTTTTCCATCTCCAAAGACTTGCATGATCCCTGAGCTGGCTTCCCACCCCTTTCTCAAGCCTTTGACCCACAAGGACTGCCTTTCCTCTTTCCTGTTCACTCCCCCTTTGTTACAGAGATGATGCCCCATGGAAGTGGTGGATTCCGCCTGGAAAGGAAGGTGTCCCCGGGTCCTGCAGGAGGCGCAGTCTCATGGCTCAGTCTCAGGAGCTGGTCTTGACAGCCCAAAGACGTGGCTGACATCCACGGTGGGGCCAGAGGAGGTCACAACCTCTGTCCGTAGGTCTGACAGCCCCCCACCCCTCGAGTGTGGCCAGCATGCTCTGTGCACCACTCCTCAGGGCCGACCAGAGCTGTGGACCTCAAGCACTCACAGGGAGAGATGGAGGGGGGCAGCCACATTGCTGAAATCTAGGCAAACCAGGCCAAGTGACAGCACTTGTATTGGAGGATTTAACAGTGTAACAATGAACCTCAGTCTGGAAAATTTAGCTTTTCCCACGCACCTGTATAGTCCTATAATGGTCCAAGGGCAAGGGAATGAATGGGCTGGCTGAGTTGCCAGAAAAACGCCAGGAGATGAGTCAATACAAATTGACGGCCAGAGACTAGCTCCTGAATGACAGAAAGGCAGCAGGGAGTCCAGCCTTCGTCCTCTGTGTCCTAGGACAACATCACTGGTATTGCTCTTAATGGCATGTGATCAGGTGCTCTTCTCCACCCAGAGGGCTTGGGGTGGTGGAGAGGGTACCAGCTTTGGAATCAGGAGGCCCGAGCTTGAATGTGAGGCTAGCATCTTCTGTGCGGCCTCAGGAATGGGACGTAGTCTCTTTGGCTTCAGTTTCTCATAGTGCTCAACTTTCTGCAAGGAGTAAGTAGCGGAAAGTGTATACAGAGCCTGGCTCAAGAAGTGCACATTCCCTTCTCTTCGGTTTGGGTTCACAGACCAAGCTTGTAGGGTCTGGCCAGACTTACTGTGCTGTCCTTTCATTCCTCAAGCCCCCTGTGCTCAAACACCATCCCTGATTGCCCCTTGCCCTCCCAACCTACATGTGCAGCTCCTGCTTCCACCTGCAATTGCCTCTGCCTAGCTCCTTGGTCTCCACAGCAATGGGCTGCCCAAACCACACTCCAGTGGACAGCCTGACAGAATTTACCCTCTTCATCCCACCCTGAATCACCCAAAAGCAGCTACTTAGAAATCAGGAACAAAATATTATCTCTGGCCAGGAGCAAAATGGAGCTAAAGTCTTTTTCTGCAAGAACCTGGACAGGATAGTATGAAGGAGCAGCATGTCCGTTTTTCAGGAAACATAGAGCACCACACTGCTCTGAGACGCAAACTGGACTTCAGATCTCCCAGACGGTGGCTTGGGTTCAGTGGGAAAGAAAAACTGACAGGGTAAATCTGCAGGGAAATATAAGTTGGCTTCTCTGATGAACAATAACCCAGAAGCTCTGTCTTCCTTGTTTTCTCTTTTTGCATGTCCATCCTGAGGCCAAAGGAGAAGTCACTTCCTACCATGTAGAAAAGAGTCCTGCATTGGGCAGACCCTGAGAAGCGCTCTCAGGTCCTAAACCACTTGGGCCTCTAACACCTACGTCACTCACCCTAAACCGACTGGATGAAGCACAGTCACATTTGTATTTGAGACTGGCACATCCTTCTAAATCCTTAAGTTACTCCAGCGCTCAAGGCAGCATTTTACCAAACCTCTTGTAAAGCCCGCCACCTGTTTCAGAACAACAGCTGATGAAGACAAGCTCCGTGACATCAGGGAGCAATCCTTGTCTGGGATCATGTGTCCAGCATCTGCCCCAGTGCCTGCCACCTCGGAGGTGCTCAGTGAATTCTTGCGAGAGTGAGCTCCCCTGGTGTGCGGTGGATCCGACTGTGAGGCAGACAGTTCCGGGAAAAGAGATAACACAGGTAGACATTTTCAACTCTGCTCCATGGGGCTTCAAATCCAGAACGACAGGCTGTGTCCCAGAAGGGGTGTAGAGGTAGGGGACTGAATAAATGCAAGGAGGGGAGAGGAGATCTCAACTACTAGAGTGTTCACTTGTTTAGAACCAGAAGTTCTTGAAAGCCTTGAAAAGAGAAACACTTGATAGCTTTATAAAAACAAAAAGAAACAGTCATGCCTCAGACAATGGGTTTTAGATTCTTTCCATGTATAATAAAAAGGGAAAGGATGATCTCAAATTTTAGAATTTCCAGTAGAATTACCTATCAACCTAGCCTATCCCAACTCTTCCAATCCAGCTGCTAAGAACGAAGAACAGCAGCCTGCCCCTTCCATGAGACGTGGGATGCTACCCACCGGCACCCAGCATGGCAGCATATTGGACCTGCCCACCCTACCGGTGAGGGGAGCCAGGTCCCGCGCTAGGAAAAGCTGAGTCCCGAGGCCGAAGTGCAGCCTCCCTTCCTGATGCCAGGCATGCAGCCAGTTTCCCAACTGGCCCTCCACTTCGGTTTCTGATTGGGACTTTAATTCTCTGCCGATCCCAAGTTAGCTAGCTGGGGCTCCTACCTCTTACTAAGAGTTACCTGCACTAGGACATGTGTTTGACAACATGTATTTGTGAGCAGCATGTGTTACAAGGAAATTCTCGCCGACTCCAACTGTGTGGAAGGTGGAATGTCTCTGTTCTTAAAAGCTATGAAATAATACCACCCTAACTTGGCAGGGGGAGGCAGACAGCAGGTGATGAGGGAAGAAACACAAGCTACAGAGCCAAGGCATGAATACCATGTCTCAGCAATAAACTCTACAAGAAAGTCTCTATCAAATGCCCAACATGGGCGACATGCCTGCAGACTGAGTAGCTGCCATTAAGGGAGCACGGGGCTAAAATGAGATGGATTTTATCCTGACTCCCATCTAGTGCAACATTTTCCAGACTTACCTAACTCTTCCTAACAACTATGTTATAAATTAGTGCTAACTTTAACCCCTAAGAAGTCAACATGGATATCTAGCAAAATTTTAGTAACTAAGAATGCATAGGTACAAATGAATGCTTTCTAACATCAACTGTTCCTCTTAATTTATGTTTTTCCATGTATCATCTCAGAAACCCTTATATTTTAAAATCCAGTTCTTGTTTCTCCATAACTATCCACAGACGACTTGTGGCTTCAGTATTGAGAGTTCTCTGTAACATCCAGAGAATCCCTTAGCCTGTTTTTTCTGCCCCCATGAAATGTAGGTGGCGAAACAAAAAACAAAAACTACACCAACAACAACCCAGAAAAATGAGCCTCGAATCAACTCCAATCAGTTGCTGTTCAACTGCTTTGATCTCCCCCTGATCAGTGAGTGTCACCTGCCTCCACTCCCTGGTTTCTGCTCTGTTTCTGCAGCTTAGTTTTAATAGCCTAACCTCACCCTTAGACACAGTTCTCTAGCTTGCCCCGCTGCTTCCCTCTGATTTGGCAGAACAATTAGGACCTGAACTGGCTGAGGCAAAAAGGTAAATCTTTTGGAACAGAAGGGAAAGGGAGGGAAGAAGCTGACCCTCAGGGCTGATGGAACAAAGAACTTGAATACTTCCAAGTTTTTCCTTCTCCAATTCCCTCTCTGATCCCCGCTGGTGTTTAGTTCATTTTCTAAGATCAGCTTCCTTCATGTGGTTGGAAATTGGCCATCTGCCACTCCCACAATTCACATCTTTCCATCAGAGAGGGATTAACCTCATTCTATAGCACCAATTTAAAAAAGAAAACGCTGGGGAAGGATTCTGATTGACTTGTTTTAGTGCTACGGTCTGAATATTTGTGTTCTCCCCCACCAAATTCATACGGTGAAATCTGAACCTCCAAAGGTGATGGTATTAGTAGGTGGGGCCATTGGGAGGTGCTTAAGTCATGAGGGAGGAACCCTCATGAATGGCATTATACCTTACAAAAAGAGGCTCCAGAGAGATCCTTAGCCCCTCCCACCATGTGAGGATACAACAAGAAGTCCGCAGCTTGGAAGAAGCCCCTCACTCAACCATGCTGGCTCCCTGATCTCAGACTGCTACCCTCCAGAATGGTAAGAAATACATTTCTATTGTTTATAAGATACCCAGTCTGGTATTTTGATACACCTCCCCATACAGACTAAGACACTCAGGTATGTGCCCATCTCCATGACTACTGGGTATTATGATTGAAAGTACCAATAAAAGCATATAGATGGAGTGGAGGATAAATTCTCCCAAAGAAATGGGAAGTGTTATTCCAAGATGAAAGGAAGGGTGATTACAGGCAAAAGAAAAGTGATGTCCACTATACCTTCCTTGATTACAGTCTGGTATCTCTCTAAATATACTGCCTAAGACTGTTGTGGCTCAAAGTATACCTCAGACAACTTTCCTGTGCCTACTCTTCCCACATTGACAGATGACATTCTCACCATACTGTCTCAGCGCTCACAAGAAGGATGTTTTATATAAGCAGAACACTCTGACATAAATTGTAGCAATATTTTTTTGGATCTGTCTCCTAAAGCAAAGACAATAAAAGGAAAAATAAACAAATGAGATGTAATTAAACATAAATTCTTTTGCACAGTAAAGGAAACTACTGACAAAATGAAGAGACAACCTACAGAGTGTGAGAAAATATTTGCAAATGATATGACCAATAAGGGGTTAATATCCAAAATATACCAACAGCACATACACTTCAACATCAAAAAAACAATCTGATTAAAAAACGGGCAGAAGACCTGAACAGACATTTCTCCAAAAAGGAAATGTAGACAGCCAACAGGCACATGAAAAGATGGTCATCATCACTAATCATCAAAACATTAAAATTAGAACTACCATATGACCCAGCAATTCTATTCCTGGGTATGTACCCAAATAAATCAAAACCAATAATTTGAAAAAATACATGCACCCCAATGTTCGTAGCAGCATTATTTACAACAGCCAAGATATGGAAGCAACTTAAGTGTCCATCAAGAGATGAATGGTCCTAACAAGGACCTCCTGTATAGCACAGGGAACCCTGCTCAATATTCTGTAATAACCTAAATGGGAAAAGAATTTGAAAAAGAATAGATACATGTATATGTATAACTGAATCACTTTGCTGTACACCTGAAACTAACACAACACTGTTAATCAACTATACTCCAATATAATATAATTTTTTTAAAATAAATAATTTAAAAAAGAGATGAATGTATAAAGAAGATATGGTATGTATATACAATGGAATACTACTCAGCTATAAAAAGGAATGAAATTTTGCCATTTGCAACAACATGGATGGACTTGGAGGGCATTATGCTAAGTGAAATAAATCAGACAGAAAGACAAATACTGTATGATATCACTTACATGTGAAATCTAAAAAATACAACAAACTAGTGAATATAGCAAAAAAGGAAGCAGACTCACAGATATAGAGAACAAATTCGTGGTTACCAGTGGTGAAAGGGAAGGGGGTAGGGGCAATAGAGGGATAGGGGATTAAAAGATACAAACTATTATGTATAAAATAAGCTACAAAGCTATATTGTACAACACAGGGAATACAGCCAATATTTTACAATAACTATAAATGGAGTATATAACCTTTAAAAACTGTGAATCACTACAATGTACACCTTTAACTTTTATAATTACATACTATAATTCAATAAAACTATACTTCAATGAAAAAAGGATGTTTTCAAGCCCTCAGTTCATTATGTATGTGTGCACACATACATACACACACACACAGAGTTGTATTTTAATGCTGTATTATAAAAACCCCACAAGAGATTATTATTGTTTATACAAAGTTCATTTAGGTTTACATATTTTCCCCTTTATTTCCTCTTTATTCCTTCTTAGACTTTCCACCTGGGAGCACTATCTTCCTGCCTAAAGTACGTCCTTTAGAATTTTCGCTGGTGTGAGTATATCAGTGTCAAAATCTCTCCATCTTTTTGTTTCAGTTCTAGATTTTATGTTTGCCCTTATTTCTTCTTTATTCTTGAAGAATATTTTAGGTGGGTATAGAATTCTATGTTGGTAGATTTTTGTTCTTTTAACATATTGACTTAATCATTTTACTGCTTGTTAGCTTCCAGGTGGCCACCAAAAGTCAGATGTCAGTCTGTTGTTCCTTTGATATTAATCTGTCTTTTTTCTCTGCCTGTTTTTAAAGATTTTCTCTTTGGTTTGATTTTCTGTAGTTTCATTATGATGGGGTGGATTTCCTTTTATTTATACTGTTTGGCATGTGATGAGTTCCTTGAATATGTGGGTTTGGTTCTGGAAAATTATCAGCAATTATCTCTTTAAATTTGCCTCTATCCCATTCTTTCCCTCCTCTCCTTCTGAGATTCATTTTTACCTTATTTTAGGTCTTCTTACTCTATCACTCATGTCTCTCATCCTTTCTTGTATTTTCTTTAATTAATTTATTTTTTGGTCTTTCTGTGCTGTAGTTTAGATAATTTCTTTCAATCTATTTTCCAATTTACCAATTCTCTCTTCAGTTTGGTCTAGTTTCCTAATAAACCCATTTATTAAATTGTTAATTTAAGTTATACCATTCTTAGTTCTAGACATTCTATCTGGTTCTTTTAAATATCTACTGTATTGCTTTTTATAGTTTCCTGTCTCCTGTAGATCAAACTACTAAGCCTAAGCGTTTTATATTCTGTGTTTGATAATTCTAATCTTTTAAATCTCTTTGTGTCTTTGAGCTGGTTCTTGCTCAAGGTATCTTGTTTCCTTGTATGTTTGTTTATCTTTGAAGAATGCTGGCCATTGTGTTTGAAAATAAAGTTGTTAGAAATAATTTGAAGCCAATTTAGATGAAGTCACCTTCCTTCCAGAGAGGATTTTTGTTTGCTCTTGCTCATCACCAGTCTGGAACCACTGTAATCTGAATTCAGGGCTTTAAGATGTCTTGGATTATACAGGTGATGTTAAGCCAGGCTGCCAATCTGAGAAGAAAAGAAAGCGGGGCGGGGGGGGGGGAGGGAAGGAATGAAGGAACGAAGGAAGGGAGGAAGGGAGGAAAAAGAAAACAAAAGAGAAAAGAAGAGAAGGAAGGAAGGAAAGAAACTGAATAAAGACAGAATTACTGTTATGCATTCTTACTCTGAGGATAAAGCCAATCAGGACACCATCCTAATAGGTATATGGAAGAATGAATGTTAGACTCCCATCTTGAGCTTCAAACCCTTGTCTTTAACTTCCCTTCCCCTTGTCACATGCGGTCATCAAAACTACAGCTCAGTTAGCAGTTGTTTCTTAACATATCAGCAAATGCCCTCAGAATCAAAGTTGATTTGAGTGAGTCACTTAACTTCTTCCAAGATTTTGGATTGGTAATTCCTCCCTATCTAGTTGGCTCCTTATGGCTTTAAAATTGTGATTTTTATATTTTATCCAGAGTTTTTGTTTTCCCAGTAGAAAAGCTGATTTACATTTCCTAGCTTGCCATTTCAGGAGTTATTATCTTATATGTTAATAAAAAATATCAAATCAGAAAATAGGGAAAAAGAAAATAAATAATCTGAGATACGACTCTCAGAGATAGCCAGCATTAAAATTGGAGTAAACATCTTTTCAGAATTCTATGCATACAGTCAAACATAAATTATTCTACATAAACATAAACCTATATTACTAGCTAGTCTGTAACTTTTGCTTGACATGATCATTTTCCATTGTGATATTATCATCTATAATGTTTACATAATAATATCTAACACTTATTGAGTACTTATTATGTGCACGGGCTTTCAATGTATTAATTCATTCAATCTTTGTCACACTTTCTGAAATAGCTTTTATAGATTATGTAGCTATTTTAGAGGTTTTTAAAACATTTTATATATTAGGAAACTTAGGCAAAGAGATGTTAAATGATGTGATCAAAATCATACTAGTAGAGCCAGATTTAAACTCAGACAATCTGACTCCAGAGCCTATGCTTGCTTATAAGAGATACACAGTGCATAGTATTCCACTGTATGGATGTACTTATTAAACCAAGCACCTCCTCATGGATATTAAATTATTCACAGGGCTTTTCTTTTTTTTTACTATTATATAAAAATAGCTTTTAAAAAATCCTTGCCGGGCTTCCCTGGTGGCGCAGTGGTTGAGAGTCTGCCTGCCGATGCTGGGGACACAGGTTCGTGCCCCGGTCTGGGAAGATCCCACATGCCGCGGAGCGGCTGGGCCCGTGAGCCATGGCCGCTGAGCTTGCACGTCCGGAGCCTGTGCTCTGCAACGGGAGAGGCCACAACAGTGAGAGGCCCGCGTACCGCAAAAAAAAAAAAAAAGAAAAAAAAAATCCTTGCCATACATCTTAATGTACTCGTTTATTTATGTCCTCAGAGAAAATTCCTACAAAGAGATTGCCCTATCAAGGCTATATACATTTAAAATTTTAAATTTTGGTACATATTGCCAGACTGCATTCCAGAAAGGTTTACCAATTCACAGTCCCTCCACAGTTTATAAAACTGCCTTATGCATTGTCATCCTTTTTAGCACCGAGTTTTGTCAATATTTCCCTTCTTTGATGTGCTGAGCATTATTATTTGCATTCCTTTTCAAACTGTGCTATTGAACTCTTACTGTCTAGTGAGCTATCTGGATTCCCTTTTGTTGATCTCCTCTATACAGCCTTGGCTTTGTCCTGCTTTTTTCTCTTCATCAGTTTGTTCCATGAAAAATTCAAAAATTCTTTTTGGTTATGTTTCCTTTCAGAACAGAAAGCAATCTTTCAGGATGCAGGATTATTCCGAATCTCTCCTAAACCATATTTTCTGATTAGGATGCAGCTATCTGAGTGACTAAGATGCTAATTTCAGAGCTGTAATTCTTTTCCCTCTTTATGCTCCAGAATCTGCTCACTTCACTTCCTTTCTCTTCTTTCTAGTCAAAGAAGCTGAGTGATTGGCAGTATCTCGACAGTTTTTTCCCAAGCCCATACAATCTTCTATTTACAGTGTGCAGGCTTTAGAGAATGCAGATTTAAACCTGTTACACTATTAAAGGTGACTAGCATAGTCCATCTGTTGGGCTGCACCCTGCAGGCCTGCAAGCCCTGTGCTTGCCCAGCCTCAAGACCAAAGAAAGAGTCTGGAGTCAGCTACAGAGACATCAGTGGTTTAACAGATAAGGGGAGCTTACATGTCTGAAGCAACATCCTGGAGCAACACCCCACCGTGTGTGGCAGACAGTGGGCAGGGTACGGCAGTAGTCTTCACAACCGAGGGAGAGGGAGGTTACCAACTATAGGGGGAACTGACATCAGGTTGGCTCATCAGTTACCAGGGAAACCAGCAGAGGAGCATGCCCCTCACCACCCCTTTAATAAACTATCAGATAGAGGGGAGATGGTTCTGATCTAAAGATTAGAACAATCACTAGCTGGGGCAAGTATGTAGGCATTTACTGATTAGGTTCAATGGTTTAGGGGGAAGGTCAGCTTTGTGAGTGGGGTGTAGGTGAAGCAGGGACTGGTCCGGCAGGGGATGTTCAGAGAGCAAGAAAACAGCCATCTTGGGTGGCCTGATCATACACCATCTAAGAGCTATGTTACAATCAAAGAATTTCAGCTTAGCAACCAAAACAGAATTTTCAAGGTAGCCTACTGGACTTCCTTTCTTCCTTCCCTCCTTCCATCCACACACATTTATCATTTCTTGAACACTACGAAGATAATACATATTTCAAAAGATTAATTCTTAAAATCCCACTTTGTCTTCCTTCTACTTCTCTTATATATTCCATATCCCTCCCCCTTGTATCTCTCTTCCAAAATTCCTCCCAACATCTTGCCTGTCACCTCTTCTTTCCCCCAAATCTGCATCTCTAAAGCCCAAAGAATACCTCTAAAAATGGAAGAGACTGCATTGGAGAGCAAGGAAGAGCAAAGAACTGAGCAGAGGAAACTGAAAAACCAGATTCCTCTTCTAAAGGAAATGGAAATGCTGGGAAATGGGAAAAAATTATGTGCTAATAATTTTTGTCCTATCAGAAAGACAAGTGCACAGTGTTTTAGTATGTGTCCAAGTACTTTCTGGTCCTTTCTTTCTGACATGCTGATGGGCAGGAATGATGCTGTACAGGTAAACTCTGCTGCGGGGGTGGGAGTGCTCAGGACAATGAAGTGATCAGGTGCGATTTCTTGCCTTGGGGAAGAGAGGAGAGTCAGCACAGCTCTCACACTAGTTGTCACTGCTGTTACAGGGAGCAAATGCCATGGAAACAAACAAACAAACAAAAATTAGAGATCAGAGAAAGGGGTCTCCAAAATTCCTGAGCTCATCATGTTCTAAACTATGTCCTTTGGAACACTAGGTCCACATTTAGGTATTTAGAGAGGGGGGAGGGAGGAGGAGGAGAAAGAAACTATAAAGAGTTAATTTTCCTTACTGCAGGATCACTCAGAAACGTTAATATTAATTACATAACTCTAAGAGGAAGAGACCATGAAATACAGCTTAATGTTTCTTTAATTTATTTGACCACAGAACTCTTCTCTTTCTGGAACCCCTAGTTTTTACAAGATACTTTCATAAGAGGGGATATATTTGTATTTTTGCCTTCATTTTTATAGATGAGATGTGTTGTAGTGCCACATGTTTTATTTAGTAACAATGTACAGAATGACTGTACAATAGGATGCAAGGTATGTCTTTATGTTTAAGATACTGTAAAACATTAAAAATTTAAATTTTTCTAACAGATTATTTCTGACAATTATTCTTACAGATAATTATCAAGAAGATACTGAAAATCATATCAAGATGAGAGTGAAATTCCATAATATTATCATCCAGAGATAATCCTCTTAACATGCCACATATCTTTTCCCTGTATGTGTATGTGTACGTAAGCCATGTGAAAGTGTACACACTGCTTTTCAGAAAAATTAGGGTCATACCTTGTGTGAAACTCTGAATCTTACTTTTCTATTTATAATGTTTTGACTATGCTATTAAAATTTTTCAAAGCTTTATTTTAAATGGCTATTCCTTCAGTTGTATGACTGGACCAAATTTATTTAACTATTTCCATTTCACTGAACATCTAAGTTATTTCTAACTTTTCACTATTATAAATAACACCATGATGAGCATCATGTGTATAAATCTTTGTTTTCATCTCTGCTTATTTTCTCAGGATAGATACCGAAAAGTGTAATTGCTCTATTAAAGGTAAGAACTACGTAAAGGTTTTGATTACATATTACCAAATTACTTTTGATAAGGACTATTCCAGCTCAGTATTATCAATAGTGTATAAAAATAGCCTGTCTCACAACACCTCAGTAAGTGTTTTTATGGCATTAAAATTTAAATTTATTTACTTATTTAATAAGAAATACTGTGCATAAAAAAAATTTTTTAAAAATTTTAAACACAGTGAAATTTCCCTCCCAACCCTATTTTCCAGGCTTCCTCCTCCCCAGAGGCAACTGATACTCCTTGTGAATAGGACTTTGTTAGCAAATATATGTAAATACATTCTCTTCTCTCTCTCAAAATCTTATTTCAGTTAACAATATTGCATGGATCTCACTCCATGTTAGGATATAAAGGATGTTCTCATCTATTTTAACAGCTGCTTTACATTCCACTGTGTGAGATGTACTACATTTTAAAAAACCAATCCTCTATTGACAGACATGTGCTAATACAAAAAAAAAAATAAGAGCGTACAATTTCACATGTGTGCAAAAATAACTAGGCCATATACCTAGAAGTAGGATTGTTGCTTTAAAAGGTGCAATTAATAACTTTGCTGGACTTTAATAAACTGCTGTGTGGAGATTGTGCTATTTATATTCAAAACAACAGCAGTATGAGAGAGCCTGTTTCCCTACACTCTTACCTGGTGGTGTGTTGGTAAATGATTACCAACTGACTTTCAGGGAAGAAAAAACTTGATTTGTAGCATATGCCAATTTCCATGATATAAATAATACTTTCGTCATCGCTGATCTTTTTTTTTTTTTTTTTTTTTTTTTGCGGTACGCGGGCCTCTCACTGTTGTGGCCTCTCCCGTTGCGGAGCACAGGCTCCAGATGTTCAAGCTCAGCGGCCATGGCTCAGGGGCCCAGCCACTCCGCGGCACGAGGGATCTTCCCAGAGTGGGGCACGAACCCGCGTCCCCTGCATTGGCAGGCAGACTTGGAACCACTGCACCACCAGGGAAACCCATCAACGCTGATTTTAAGCTATCAACATGAAGTCACTAGATGAGGAGTTGGGAAGAGATGTCCATTATCAGCTCTTACACTGTCCTCACCCACACAGCATGTTAGCAAACATTTCAATCTTCATCATCTGACAGTGAAAATTAATATTGTGCATGAGATTGAGTATACTTTCATATATTTAAGAACATTTCTTTTTCTAGAAGCTATTTATGTCTTTTGTTTATTTTTCTATTGGGTTAGGGTCCTTTTCTTGCTTATTTGTAGAAGCACTTTAAATATAATGGTTATCAGTTTCTGTATGGTTGGAGTAGCAAATATCTTCCTTGGTTTATTTACAGTTTGAATTTACTTACGATGTTTTTGCATTAGAAATTTTTACTTTCCTATAGTTATATTTATCTCTTTTTTTAAATCTCCACGAGTTGCATGTTGTACTTAGGTTTTCTCTATCCTAAGATTAAAAACACAGTAAAACACATATGATTTCTTCTCACATTTTTATAATTTTATTTTTTATACATAAAATCATAGAAACTTTTTCTTTCCTGTGTTTCATTTTGGGTGGCACATCATCTACGTGTCCATTAGGTCAAGTTGGCTGATAGTACTGTTCAAGTCTCCTATATATTTACTGAATTTCTTTTGTGTGCTAGTTCTATTAATTGAAATCTTCAACTTCATCTGTGGATTTGTCTTTTTCTCTTTTTGGTTCTATCAATTTTTGCTTCATTTTTTTTAAAGGTCTGTGATTAGGTACATATACATATAAGACTGTTCCTTCTTGTTGATATTTTGAATCCTTGATCATAATGTAATAGCCTTCTTCATTCCTGGAATAGTACTTGTCCTGAAGCCCACTTTATCCTATATTAACATAGCCACTCTAGCTTTCTTTTCATTTGTGTTTATATGGGACATCTTGTCTCTCCTTTTACTTTTAATCTACCTCTGTCTTTATACTTAAAGTGTGTTTCTTGTAAACTGTTACCAAGTTGATTTTTATTTATTTTATAATCTGGTTTTTAATTTCAATGCTTAGACCACTGATATTTAATGCAATTATCAATACAGCTGGGTTTATATCTACAATATTCCTGTTTGTTTTCTATTTGTCACATTTGTTCTTTGTTTCTTTGTCCTTTTTCCTGCATTCTTTTGGATTAATTGAATATTTTTTAGTATTTGCTCTAAGGTGTACCATCTATATCTCTAATTTATCACAGTCTACCTTCACATAACATTGTACAAATTGGCATATGATTAAAGAATCTTACACCAGTATACTTTCATCTCCCTCTTCCTATCCTTTGTTCCCATACATTTTACTAGTACATATATTATAAGCCCTACAGCTCACTGTTGCTATTTTTGTTTTAAACAGTTATATTTACAAGACAGTAAAAATTAGAAAAAAAAATTTCTTTTATATTTACTCACATACCCATATTTACCATTTCCAGTGCTCTTCATTTGTGTGTGTGTGTATGGCAGGGGGGTTTCAAATTTCCATCAGAAACCACTTCACTTCTGAAAAGCTTCCTTCAACAGTGTTTTCTAGAGCAGATCTGGTAGCAATGAATTTTCTTAGCGTTCATTTGTCTGAAATTCTTTATTTTACTTTCATCTTTTAATGATGTTTTCATTAGGTTTAGAATTCTAGGTTGACAGCTCTCTCCCTCACTTTAAAGGTATCATTTGAATGTATTTTCGACAAGTCTGCTGTCATATTTTATTTCTCTATATGTAATGTGTATTTTTACTCTGGATGCTTTTTACCTTCATTTATTTATTCCTTTTCTAATGGAATTCCTTCTCTAATTCCTTCAATTATTTACCTTTCTCTAACGTTCTTCCTTTCTTTATGTAAATTCAAGCTTCTGACCTATACCATATTCCTTCTCTCTGAAGAACTTATTTTAACATCTCATGCAAGGCAGGTCCACTGGCAGCAAATTCCGTCAATTTTTGTTTGTCTGAGAAAGCCTTTATTTCTTTGTTTTGAAGATATTTTCACAGGACACGATTCTAGGTTGGTGTTTTATTTCTCTCAACACTTTAAATATTTCACTTCATTTTCTTCTTGCTCACATAGTTTCTGAGGAAAAGTTGGATATAATTTTTCCTTTGCACATCTATAAGGTGTTTTTGTTCCTCTGCTTTCTTTCAAGATTACTTTCTTTATATTTTAAATTCTGCAGTTTGAAGATGATTTGCCTAGGTGTAGTCTTTTTGTTTGTTTTTTTGAATGTGTGGATTTGGGGGGGGTTGTTTTGTTTTGCATTTATCCTGCTTGGTGTTCTGTGAACTTTGGATCTGTGGCTTGGTGTCTGACATTAATTTGGCAGAAATTCTCAATCATTATTACTTCAAATATTGCTTCTGCTCCTTTCTCTCTTTCTTTTCCTTTTGTAGTCATCCCACAGTTTCTGGATATTGTTTCATTTTTTCAGTCATTTTTATCTTTGCTTTTTAGTTTCGTGAGGTTCTATTCATACATCCTTAAGCTCAGGGAGTTTTTTCTTCAGCTGTCCCAGTCTACTAATGAGCCCAGGAAAGGCATTGTTCATTCCGTTACAGTGTCTTTGAATTCTATCATTTATTTTGATTCTTACTGAGAATTTCTATATCTCTGCTTATATTACTCACCTGTTCTTGCATGTTGTCTCCTTTTTCCATGAGAGTCCTTAGCATATTAATCATAGTCATTTTAAATTTCCAGTCCGCTTATTCCAACATTCCTTCCATAACTGAATCTGGTTCTAACATTGCTTTGTCTCTTCAAACTGTGTTTTTTGTCTTTTATATGCCCTGCAATCTTTTGTTGAAAGCCAGACGTACTGTACTGGGCAAAAAAAACTCTGGTAAACAGGCCTTTAATTATGATGCAGTAAGACATGAGGAAAGGGGAAGAATCCTATAGTTCTGTGATTAGGTCTCAGTCTTTTCATGAGCCTGTGACTGTGAACTTCACATGGGCTTCTCAGTTGTTTTCCCCTCCTAGGCGGGAAAGGATGGCTAGAGGGGGCTGGAGTTGGGTGTTTTTCTCCCCCCAGGTTGGTTAAGCTCTAATAAAGCCCCAATAATTTAGGCTCTGGTAAAATATTTTATCTTAAGGGCAGACTTTGTTGAGAAGAGAATGTTCTGGCATATCTGAAAATGGTTATTTTTCTACTCCCCTTACCAGAAGCATGAGGGATTTTTCTCCAATATTCACCATGAGAACCTGGTGGGGCTCCTGGAGGTAAAACCCAACCAGTATGTTTCTTCTGGTAGAGGTTTATTGAGCTTCTTGGATCTGTGGGTTCAACATTTTTTCCAAATTTGAAAAAAATTTGACAATTTCTTGAATTTTTTTTTTTTCTGGCAGGTAATTCAGTTACTCTCACATTAATTTGACCCGTTTGAAGTACCTTTTAGAAGTTCTTTTTAAGAGGGCTTAGAAGAGCCCTTGTTTCGAGCTCTTTTGCCCCCCTTCTAAGGCTTGGCCCTTTTGAGGTCTCTACTCTTTTTTTTTTTTTTTACACTTTTTTTTTTGTGGTATTAAATGTCTTTTAATTCAACAATGTCTCTTTACTCTTGCTGGATATTAGTCAACACTCTTCAGTCCTGTGTGAGCTCTGGGAATTGCTTATTTTACAGTTTCCTTGTAATTACTTTACTTTGTCCAACTTTGTGGGATGTTTTCCATTTCTCTCCTCTTACATTCATGTTTCTCCTTAATTCTTTGAACAGAGCACGCACAGACTGCTAATCAACCAAAGACTCACAAAATCCCTATGTGCACTTCTCTAGCAGTTAATCCTTCAGGAACAGAAGCAGAAGCAGCTTTATCTATGTTTAATGGGGATAGAAGGAGATGCAGAACTGTCCTTGCCCTCAACTTCAAATTTCTCTAAGATTCAAGGGACCAAGGGTTATTTTTAATAAATGTTCTCCAAAATATTTATGTCTTGAAGATTTAGACCTAATTCCTAAAAACAAGCCATTCAGGACCATAGCTAAGTTGCTTTATATCCAATATTAGTTCGCTGGCCCTTACTCTATATAAAGCAATGATTACATGGTGAAGGGGGTTAGTATTTGAGCACAATAAATGGCCCAGCTTTTTAAAGTTGTGTAAAATCTATTGTGCACTCTATGCCTTTGTGAATAGGGCTTAGACGTTAACCTCTATAATGTAGTTGGGTCAATTCCCACCACTTCGTGACAATGAAAATATTTAGGGGTAACAAAACAACACTGCTCATCCCCTCCCCTTGCCTCCTATCGCTCAGAACAGAAATGCTCACAAGGACTATATTATTACAAAGACTTCTTTCCACATCTCCAAATGTCTCTTGGGTTATCCAAATCTTCTTATGTCAACAACCCAACAGCCTACTCTCCTCTGACCTGTGAATAGCTCTGGCCAGGCCATATCAGGATTTTGGAAAGAGAATCCACTGCCAGAGATACCTCAGCAGCAATTCTTAAAGCTATTTTGTCTAATAAATGGCACAGAGCCAAATCCTGATAGCATACTCAGTCCTGATCTCCTTTCTGCTGAAGATAGAGAAATTGGGAAAATAGTATTTTATGAAATGAGATAGTGGAAAGGAAATAGATTATACATAATCACTTTAAATGTTGGTATCAGCAGAGCTGGAAAAATCCCCTGGCTAAATCCCATGGTGAAAATCCACTAATTTTCAGGGGATTAAATCAACTGAATAATTTTGGATGGGCAGATAATGGAAGCATCCATTCTTACAGTTAAACTATTCCAGGGAAGGAAACTTAATTTTTAAGTCTCTGGCAAAGAGTGCAAGTAGAATTTAGTATTTTTTAAGCTACACAACTGGGACTGATACAGTTTACATTTCTATAACCTCTGCATGCCAGTTGTGTTAACATTTTATTCAGATACAAATTTATAACTTAACTATTATTATCTGGAAACCATTAGATGGTAATCTCCCATTTGCCTTATCAAAAAAGAATCCAGGCATGACTGTATCTGGTTGATATAATAATCCCTATAAAAGATTTCCTTTCCCATTTTCAACACAGTGGCAGAACTCTGAGAATAGTATTAATGTTTAGCAGAGGATAGTGGCCTGTGGGGTCAGTTTCAAGCTATGAGAAGTGCAAAACTTTCTCATTTCTCTTGCTTACAAGTTTATGCCTGCTTAGCTGGAGAGATAGAAAATTGGCAGAAGATACCGGTAGGGAGGAGAAACAAAGGATATCTCACTGAGCATATTACTAAAACTCTTCCCTTAGCAACTGCTAGCAAGGGCCTCAAAAATGCAGAAAAAGCTGTGATGAGGAGTTGGGAGCTCCTTTTGGGGCAGAGAGTTGTGTTTCATTTTTACTCTGTATCCTCAGTGCCTAGGGCACTGCTGGGTAGAGCAGAAGCACAACACGTGATACATGATCAGTGGTAGAGCCCTGGGCAGCCCCCTCTCTGAGAAAAAATGTGCTGCTCCCTCTTTCCTTGCTGAAGTGATGGACAAGAGACAAAAATGGACCCAGATGGGTCACTCACTCTTCCTCTTCTGAAAGACACGTTTTCCCTCATAGACTCATCCTTTACCTTTATGGTCAAATTATGAAGTCTTAATTGTTTTTACCTGTCTTCATGTCTTGTGTGAGAACTGGGATATTTCCCAGAAGAAGGAACAGCATGAGGTAGGGAGACATGAGATTATGTAGAATGTTTGTGACAGTATTGTATCTCTCTCTCTTTCTCTTTTCTTTCCTGTTTTGGCTGTCAAGTGTGAGTGCAGAGGTTAGAGTGAATCATAGTCCTATGTTCATGGCATACTATCATAATTGGTCTGTTCAGGTTTCTCTCGTTTCATTTATACATCTATTACTTTTTCCCATAGACTGGCTTTTAGCTTGTGACATACTAAGCCTCCCACTGATAACAGATAACCCCTGTAACAAAAAGCCACATACTTTTTTTTTTTTTTTTGGAAATCATTTGTATAAAGACATCTGAGGGGATTACAAGGGTTAAGATTTTGGAGAAAGACTGAAGAGAAATGAACTAACCTTCCATAACTTCTTTTTCTCTGGAGGCATTTGTTGATTTTGGCCAAAGGGCAAGCACCTGATTCAGGCTTTACCTGAGCAGAGTGAGAGAAACCAGAAGAATTTTTTGGCAGTTGCACAGGGCTGAAAATCTGAGTGGCCTCAAAACACCTCCAGTTTTTCCCAAGGACTTCTGCCAAATTCTGAAGTTTGTGAGCCAAAAAGCCTAAGCAGAAAGGTTTTGAAAAGCAGAATGGACTTTGGGGTGCTCTCACAGTGATGAAGAAACAAAGAATAGAGCCCAAGACTTACCACGATGGGGGAGGGGGATCAATGACCATACCAGAAAAGATTTAGAGAACAATACTCTAGGAGTAGGGATGAACCAGAGGTAGACTGAGACTGACAAAAATCTCAAGTAAGCATTTTCTTAGCTCAGTCCCTGATTGGATTAAGCCATCAATCCCCATTCTGTAAGTCTCACAAAGGAAAATGTAAATTAATTTTAGTGAAAGATAATATCATCTGAAGCCTCAAAAATGTTTAAAATCTACAATGTCTAGTGTACAATAAAATAAAACTAGAGTGGAGAAACAGGAAAGTGACTGACAATCAAGAGATAAAACAGTCATTAGAAGCAGACTGAAAAATGAACCAGACACTGAAGTTTGTAGACAAGGGTTTAAAAATAAATAAGATTAATATAAAGATAAAATGGGAAGAAGGATGGAACTACTGAATGGAAACAATGAAGCATTATAACAAAGAATGTGAATCTCTATTTAAAAAGACTCAAATTGGCATTCTAGAACTGCAAAAAAATATATCTCAGAGGCTCTGTTTTTAGTTTAGAAGGACTGAGCTACTAATAAACCCCATCCTCCATCAAATAACAGCTATACTCCCTGAAAAAAAAAAATAAAACAAAGGGGAAAAAAAACTATCTGAAGGCTCTGAAGATTGAAAAACACAGGCCTGTTATAAAGGAGTTGAAACTTAGAAAAGTGGTCAGCACAGAATGAATTCCATTTGTGTCACTTTACCCTGAGGGCAGACCACAGATATGGTGGCAACATTGCCGGGTCACTAAAACTCCAATAGGAAAAGCCATCAACATACTGTTGAGAGAAAGCAGGGCTAGATGCATGGGAAAACCACAGCCCTGAAGAACAAAGAGGGAACCTTAGAAAGGAGAGAGTTGGAGAGAATTACACCTAAATTCTGTGTGTAAACTTAGCCCAAGTCTATGACTGATCAATGTATCATGCATGCTGGGGAGAACTGGTAGGAGCTTGTAGATAAAACTTAGAGAACTAAATTGAGAAACAAGTCACCACCCACCCCAGGCAAGACTGTATGCAATTTGAGTCTAATTATTAATGAGTATGATCCCCTTTGTTCCAGCTCTTGAGGTCAGAATGAGCTCAAAATCATGCTTCAACTGGGGCTGTCAGGATTATCACAGGATCTGAATCATTAACAGGAGTCTGTTGAGACTCGCATGAATTTAACTACCACCAGTTGTGGAAAGAGGGTTCAGAAATACAGCTTTAGTCATTAACTGATCTGTCATTTCCCAAACCCCTACTACTTTTCACACTGATCTGGCTCTCTGTACTCACCCACATGCCCATTTCTTTCCTTAGCAGGATATAAGTATGCAGTAGACACTTGTCCTGGGCTCGTAGAAAACACTATTTCAGTTCCTGGACTGTGGGAGGGAGATACCCCACAGAGTCTTGAGACAGGCACCATGCTTTGTGTGCTGCCAGATCCCCAGTAGCTAGCACAATGCCTGACCCAGGGTAAGCGTTTGCTTAATAAATGACCACTGAATTGAATTGATCTGAGGCCTTTGGAGTAAGGTTCAGTGACTTCACCCCAGTTCCCTCCAAGGACATATTTTTCCTGCTATCTGTCACCCATAATTCCTGACTGGGAATCCCTCAGGCTTATGTATGTAGATGAATAGTGGCTATATGGATACCAGGGCCTTCAAATACTTTATACATATAAAGGAGGAGCTCCAATTATTTTCAATCCTTGCACAAGATTCAAAATTCTTGCTGGAATCCACATAAATTGTGTTCCTGGGTTCCGGCCACATCTACTTTCCAACAAGTGGACAACAGTATGTGTTAATCAAAGTTATGCCTACTGGATTTTCCTGCAATTTGTCTTTCAAGGTACCTTGAGTGGGACCATTATACTGTAGCTGATCTATCCAGCATTTGCAGCTGCCAACATATCAAGCAAAACCATCTGCAACTGGGTCTGAATTTTAATTTTCCCTCTCAGGTACCTGGTCACAGGGAACTTTCCATGAGGCTTCGTGGATGTGGTGGGATCTGGCCTCAGAAACATCCCTTCCATCCAATAATGGAATGCTTCTTGGCCTGCTCACCATTACAGATAGAGCAGATAGTATTCATGGAGGGGGGTGACTTGGATCATATGGTCACTTAGTGCCCTATGTCCAAAATCCACCAAAGCCCAGCAAAGAGCCAGGAGCAATGTTTCAAAGGAGAACAGTTACCTGTTAAAGGCTTTGCTCCAAAATCTTAATGGCCTCACCACAGAATCAAAACAATACTCCAAGTTGCTGCAGATACCACAAGCCCTTCTGGAATCTGCTGGGTCATAAGCACTAGTGCCTGGATCCACTGGAGAGCCCCTTTTTCCTTAAGATCTACTCAAACCTCACAGCTTTTCTGCCACATGGGAAATGCAGGCTAGATTATCCACTAAGTAGAATAAGAATGTGCTTGGGGGAGAAAGAGAGAGACAGAGGAAGAGAGGGCTATTGATTTATTCACCTTCAGAGAACTTACCTTGATATTTTGAAATCTGAAAATTTACAAAGAAATTCTTAATTTTAACAAACATCCTAATTGTGCCTTTCCATTAGCTGGAATTTTGTTTTGGATTACTCAGTAGGGAAGCAAAATCTTCTCAGTATTTAGGTCATCTAAAGGTCTTAATCAGGTAGCTACTGAATGGGCTAGAGCAGCCACCCTAATGAGAACAATTTTACTTGCAGAATCCAAAGAAGCCCAGCAAGCATTAAGCTCCCTCTTTGATGGATTGGAACACAAGATTCAGCAACTTATTTGGCAGGTACCTGACAACTAACCAGATTCCCACGTATTTAATTGCGGTGAAAACTCCCTGTACTTTCATGGATGTAGCTCTTTCCCACTGACATGTGCATCTTTTCAACTTTTCAAGCAGTAAGCAACCTAGCTGAGGGTTCACAAATCCTCTACAGTTTACTCCAATAGACAAGTATTTTCTGTGTGCAGCAGGATGTGAACAAAAGTTTGGGAGGCACTGAGGTAAGTGATGTATTTTAACAAACAGCAACGTTTGGTAAAAAGAGTTAACATTTTGTTAGGGGATATGTCGAATTTTGCTCTAGCATGCTCTGATCAGGGAAAATTATGTATTTCCAAAAACACATTCTGAGTAAACAGTAAACAATTTTGTAGAAAATACTTTAATAATAGTTAATCTAGGGACTTTCCTGGTGGTCCAGTGGGTAAGACTCCGCGCTCCCAATGCAGGGGGCCCAGGTTCAATCCCTGGTCACAGAACTAGATTCCGCATGCAGCAACTAAAGATCCCATGAAGCCTAAATAAATAAATATATTTTTTAAAATAGCTGATCTAATTCTTAAGGAAAGCCTAAGCCCTGTGCCTATTCGGCCACCACAGCCATCACCATTCAGTGGGGAGAGTCACCAATCCTAAAGCACAGGAACAGTTAATCAGGCTCTAGAAAGTTTGTCCCTATAACTTAAAGCTTTTAATGATAGAGAATGTCACTTAAGGAGAAAAGAAATCTAAACTATACTCCTTAAGTCCTCTAGTCATGCAGCCTTGTATTTTGGACCCAACGTGTCTTGCCACTTGACTGAGAGGCCAGAGGGTGGGGAGAGTCATTTTACCTCTGAACTCCCAGAACAGTGTCTAGAACCACGATGTTTACAGAATCCTTGATCAAACCATAAACAGACGTTTGGCCTTTTTGTCCTGGGATTCACTTCCTGGATCTTTAAGATTCAGTTTTCAGTCTCACCTTTTCAGTTATCTCACCAGCACCGACACATAAAAGGTGTGTTTTTTTTCTCTTTGAGCATAAGAATTATAGGGGAGAAAGATCACAGTGAGATTTACAGCGCTAAAGCAAAACAGCCAAATAATAAGTGACTGCACACACCCCTGTTAAAAATGTGACCTCTGGGGGTTGGGGAAATAGTCACACAGGCCCTTCCCATCCCTCTGTGTGATTCCCACAATGCAGGGAGAGCCTGGCAACCTCCTGGAGGTCAGAGAAAGGAGACACCAAAGTGCCTTCAGTCTCATTTCTTCCTCCTGGGTCCCCTCACCGGAAGGAGCTGAGAAGATATTATGGTGAGCATTTTCTTCCAAAGTGGTACCTTTTCAAGCCTTCAAGTGGTCACAGAGTAGTGGCTTCTTTATGTTCTTATACTCTCAACTGTAGGACCTGGTCAGCCCTGGGTTCGTTTTCCTATGGGGAACAGGCCCCAGAATCCTTTTAGCTGTATTCAAATGAAAGTTAATAGATAATCTTTAAAAACAGTACACCATACCTAGCTTAGCCTTCACTCATAGACTCTGGGAGACAGTGGAATAAAACTTTATGAGGCCCTTCTGTGAGAAGTCAGCGAGGCACACAGTTCCTTGATCTAAGAGCTCTGGTGGAGTGTGTGCTTTACTGCTTTTTTGTCTAAAATAGAAATTTTCAGAATGTTTTTCATCCTAAAATCCCTCTGCATTGCTATTAGGGTTACTTATTTCAATGTAAATTATTAAAATTTCAATTTTTTCAGCTTCAAGATATAGAGAGCAAAAGTCCTTGGACTGAGGTAGCTGAGTGAAGCATTTTCCTCAGGCACAAAATTTAAGGGGACTCTGCAATCAAGGTAAATCATATTATAATGCATCATTTAAAAAAATCAAAATTAATGCAAAAATTTCATGATGAATAAAATATCAAAATTTTAAATAAAGACAGATCAGTAATAGTGCTGTTCTGAGCTATATTGGAATGTGAAGCAAATGAAAACTCAGCAATATTTTGTTCGTCATGAACACATGACGTCTCTTCACAGTGTACCAAGAGAAAGTAATGGTTGGAACCAGACTCAAGTATGACACATGCTGGAACTATCAGACAGGAAATTTAAAATATCTATGGTTAATACTGTTAAATGCTGTAATAAAAAATGTAGACACTATAAAAGATCAGATAGATAATTTCAACAGACAAATGGAAACTATAAGAAAGAATAAATGGAACTTTAAGAAATAAAAAACACAGTAAAAGAGATGAAGAATGCTTCCAATAAATAAACTTATCAGTAGACTTGACACAACTGAGGGGAAAAAAAAATCAGTGAACTTGAAGATAAGTAAATAGAATTTATGCAAATTGAAACACAAAGACAAAAGAGAATGGAAAACAAAAACAAAGATCTAGAACAGACATCAAAGAGCTGTGGGACACTATTAAATGGTGCAAGATTAGAATCCCTTGAGAAGAAGAGAATGGGTCAAAGTAAATATCTGAAGAAATAATGGCAGGATTTTCCAAAATTAATGACAGACACCAAACCCAGTTCCAAGAAGCTCAGAGAAGACTAAGGAGGATTAAAATAAAAACTAAAAGTCCCAGACCCAGGCATGTCATAGTCAAACTGCTGAAAACCAAACACCAAAGAGAAAATCTTGAAGGCAGCCAGAGGAAAAAAGACACATTATCAATAAGGAAACGAGGAAAAGAATTAGAGTCAATGTCTTATCAGGAACCAGGCAAACAAGAAGACAATGGAGTAAGATCTTAAGTGGGCTGAAAGAGAAAACTGTCAACCCAAAATGTTCTATGAATTGAGCACTATATACTAATCCTATACACTACACAGTGACAAAGTTGGGTTTGTCCCAGAAATGTACGTTAGGCTGAACATTCAAAAATCAATCAATGTAATCCATAATATCAACAGAATACGGGAGAAATAAAAACATATTTTCCTCTTAATAAATGCAGAAAAAGCACCTGTCAAAATTGAACATTCATTCATGATAAAAATTCTCAGCAAAGAACTTTCTCAGTCTCATGAACAGCATATACCAAAATTTAAAGTTAACATCATAGTTAATGGTTGAAAGATAAGAAAAGAGGCAATGTTGTTTGTTCTCATCATTTCTAGCTAATACTGTCCTGGAGGTCATAGCTAGTACAATTAGAAAAAAATTGTGGAGATCAGAAAGGAGGAAGTAAAACTGTCATTTTCCCCAGACTACATGATCACATGTGCAGAAAACACAAAGGAATACTCAAAAAGCTACTAGAACTAAGAAGTGAGTTTATCAAGGTTACAGGATGCAAGATTAAAATACAAATATCAGTTGTATTCTTATATATTAGCAGTGAACAATCAGAAAATGGAATACAAAAAACACCATTTAATATAGAAGTAAAGGGCTTCCCAGGTGGTGCAGTGGTCGTGAGTCCGCCTGCAGATGCAGGGGACACGGGTTCGTGCCCCGGTCCGGGAAGATCCCACATGCCGCGGAGCAGCTGGGCCCGAGAGCCATGGCCACTGAGCCTGCGCGTCTGGAGCCTGTGCTCCGCAACGGGAGAGGCCACGACAGTGAGAGGCCCGCGTACCACAAAAAAAAACAAAACAAACAAACAAACAAAAAATATAGAAGTAAAAATGAAATCCTAAGGAATAAATTTAATAAAACAAATATAAAACTTGTACTTTTAAAATGACAAAACATTGCTGAGAGAAATTTAAGAACTGAATAAATGGTAATTCACTATTGTTAAGATGTGACTCCTTCCCAAATTGATCTATAGATTAAATGCAGTCTCAATCGAGATCCCACTGGCTTTTTTTTTCCTTTGTAGCAACTGACAAGTTCATTCCAAAATTTAGAGAAAATACAGAGGACCTAGAATATTTTAAGCAGTCTTGAAAAATTATAATGAAGTTTATTTCATGACTTATTATAGAGCTACAGTTATCAAGCAGTGTGGGTTTGGTGTAAGGATAAACACGTACACGTTTCAAACAGAGTCTAGAATAGACCCTCATAATCAATGGTCAAGTGATTTTGACAAAGGTGCCAAGATAATTCAATGAGGAAAAGATATGTATTCTTTTCAACAAATGATGTTGGCAAAACTGGATATCTGTTTAGAGAAGAAATGAACTTTGGCCCTTACCTCACATCATTTATCAAAATTGCCTTAAAATGAATTATAGATTTAAACATAAAAGTTAAAACTAAAATACTTTAAAAAGAAAGTACAGGAGAAAATGTTTGTGAATTTGAAGATGGCAAAGATTTCTTAGGACGCAGAAGGCACAAACCGTAATAGAAAAAAATTGGTAAGGGTAGACTTTTTAAAAATTAAGCCCTCTGCTTTTGGAAGGCAAGCCACTGACACAGAGAAAATATCTGCAATAAATATGTCTGACAATGGAATTGTTTCCAGAAAATACAAAGAACTCTTATTAAAAAGACAACCTAATTAAAAAAATGAGCAAAATATTTGAAAGGACAGTTCTTAAAAGAAGATATTAAACAAGCACATGAAAGATTGCTCAATATCTTTAGTCATCATGGGAATGCAAATTAAAACCACTACATACCTAGAAAAGCTGAAATTAGAAAGACTGACAATACCAACTGTTGGTGAGGACGTGAATCAATGACAAGCCTCATAGATGGATGGTGGGACTGTAACATGGGACAATTATTTTGGAAAACAACTTGGCAATTTCTTATAAACACTTCCCATGTAATTCATTAGTTCCCAGGCATTTCCACAAGAAAAATGAAAACATGTGCTCTCCCAAAGACAGACATATATGTTCACAGCAGCTTTATTCATAATAGCCCCAAACTAGAATTAGTCCAAAACCCATCAATAGATAAACAAACATTTTGTGGCATATCCATGCAATGAAATACTCTTCAGCAATAAAAAGGAACGAACTTCGGATATATACAGCAACATGGATAAATCTAAAAAATATGCTGAGCAAAAGAAGCGAGACACAAAAGAGTACACACTGTATGCTTTCCATTTACATGAAATTCTAGGATAGGCAAAACTAATCTATAATGACATAAAAGGAATCAGTGGTTGCCTGGATTCAGAGGTGGAAAAGATTGACTGCAAAGGAGCACAGGGGATCTTTTGGGATGATGGAAATGTTCTGTATCTTGACTGCAATGGTGGTTACATTTGTGTATACGTTTGTCAAAACGTATTGAATTGTACAATTAAAATAAATATATTTTATTGTATATAAACCGAATTTCAACAAATTTGACTAAAAATATAAATCCTAGTTATTTTTATATTTAGTTTTCAGACAGCTGGATCTCAACCACCAGAATGACACATTGCAATGGAATAAGCTATGCCATTCTAAGGCCTGAACTCTAGCCAGCTGCTGGACCAGAGGCCTGGGACCACCTTCCTTTCAAAAACAGTAACATCCCAGGTCTAAAGTCCACTATTCTGAATGTCTCTGTTTATAGAATCCTATCCTAGCTGTTAGAAGAGGGTGATGAAGACTTGGCTAATAAAGAAGTCCCATGAAGAGCTATTGTATTCCTAGAGCTTAGCACATGCCTCTTGATTGAATACATAAGACAAAAGAAGAGTACAGGCATACCTCATTTTATTGCGCTTTGCTTTATCGAGCTTCACAGTTTTGGTTTTTTTTTTTTACAGAATAGGAGGTTTGTGGTAACCCTGTGCTGAGCAAGTCTATTGGCGCCTTTTTTCCAACAGCGTTATTTTAAAATTAAGGTATGTATATTGTTTTTTTAGACATAATGCTATTGCACACAATATACTACAGAAGAGTGTAAATGTAACTTTTATATGCACTGGGAAACCAAAACATGTGTGTGCTTCGCTTTACTGTGATATTCACCTTACTGTGGTGATCTGGAAGTGAACCCGCAATACCTCTGAGGGATGCTTGTATTCCCGGAGGAAACCTTAGATCTCTAGAGCAGTACGTACGCAAGGACTGAGAGAGTCAGGGGTGGAGAGAGGGAGGCAAAGCAGTGGCCCTGAAGGAAACCATGAAGCCAGGAAGCGCCTCAGTACTGGCTCTTGGAGCAAGCCCAGGTTATGAAGCGTACAGCTAGCTGCACAACCCAAGCATCTGTAAATCCTGGCAGCGTCCTTCCTCACTGATTTCACTGGGCCAGGTAAGTAGAGCCATCCTCACTGCAACAGAGTCCCTAGTGAGGAACATTTTATTTCCTGGGTACCTGCAATTCCCAGCAAGATGCCTCTCCAGCCAGGGCCAGCCTGCAAAGTGCAACTCGCATTTCACTGTTACTCTTTCCAGAGGACCTGGCCTCTCCCAGGACGCTCACAGGCAGGCCTGTTTTCTCTTGCTTCCCACCACAGAGGTGTATGCACACCCGAAATCAATTAATCAGCATAGGCTCCTTCCCAGTGACAGCCAACAAAGACAGTCTAAACATGGCTTGACTTAACTCACACAGCTCTTGCTATATCCACATTCCCCCTTGGCTCATACGTGACCCATCTGTTGGTGAAAAATTAATGATACAGTATGTCACATATGCCCATACATTCATTGTAGGATTCAAGCTAGAAGTCATGCTTTGGAGAAGCTCCAGAGGAGCACGTGGAACAGGCTCTGTTGGCGCTCCCTCACTTAATAAAAGATTCCATACCTTGGTCCCCTGGACAAACATCTGATCAGAAATAGCAAAATGTCCTGCTAAGTAAACCAACATGATAAAGGAAGATCTTCAGGACAATTAAGCAGCAGATGTTGGAGAGGCTTTACGTGCGGGTGTAAGACCACCTCAGAGAAACCTCAGTAATGCTTTGAGGAGGGTAGGACGAAGAACATTTTGCTTTGCCCCAAAAGCCTGGGATGCTGCGGATTAACAGGTGGCCAATTACCTTCAGGAGAGTCAAACCCCAAACTCAACGTACTTGACAGACTGCTAGTTGCTCTTCCAAGGGTAACAGCATGAGCAGAATTTTTTGGATCCCCCAGACTCTTCTGAGCTACTAGGGAAGGGACAACCATTTTCGGGGCATTTCCCCCCATCTCCCGAGATGGCAGTTTGTCTCGCCACCCCTTCCCGCCCCACGAAGAAGCAATGCAATGCAATGGTTAAGGGTTTGTACTGAGGACCATGAGACCTGCTCTCTGCTCCTGGCTCTACCAAGAAGAGGCCCTGTGGCCTTAGGTAAGTCACTTACCTTCTCTGAGCTTCACAAGTGGTTAGACCACTTGGTATTCCCCTAGTTCCTTCTGGGTCTTTTCATGTTTTCATTCAGTCTTCCAGAATGTTCTTTAGCTTGTCCTCTTGAGGCAACCATTTACTTGGTCTCCCAGTTAAGGGTCAATGCTGCTGTTTGACCTGCCCTTGGAGCCAACGCTGGTGTTCCCAAATGAAATTTGATCAATTTCATTGAACAAACGAGTGGATAACCACATGCATAAATAAATTCAGGCTCCTTCCTGCATCTCTGTGGGCTGCTATTACTGCCATCAAACAGGGGTGTTCAAATTAACTTCAACTGTGCTCAGTTACTCAATCCTTATTCAGGACCCTCTATGTGTCAGGCATCAAAGTAGGCAGGTGCTTGCAGTGATCAAAGACAGATGACAAGATCCAGCCCATAAGACACTTTAGAAACTTTAACTATTTCCTGTACCTTGTCTGTGACCGCACACCAACAGTTGGTGAGTATGTCAGTCAGGGTCCAATCAGGAGGCAGAATCCAAACAGTGATTTAAATAGGGGAAGTTTAACATAAAGAATTATGAAGTTGTGATAAAACAGTAACTCTAAGATATGAGAACGTTATAGGGTACCACAGGTTTGAGGGAGAGCCCAAGGAAGACTGAATTTGGAAGGGGATCCCCCCACCATCTCAAGGCTGGGGTTCATACCTGGTTAGAGAAAGTAGTTGAAGTCTACTGGATGGAGGAGAACTTTGTTGGTTTTCCCAAGACAGAGCTGGTCTACAGTCACTGGGAGAGCAGGAAGCAACTCTCTTGCAGGTAAGTAAGCTCCAGCCAGTGACCAGATGTGTCCAGCTGCACAGGGAATGCCACTGTTCATAGGAGGCTTGGGACATCCACAGTGTCAGAAGGGCAAACTGGAGGGGCAGGGGGCACGGGTGAGTCATTGTCGGGGGTCCGCTGTGTGGGCACACGGAGGAGCTGGAGAGGACACGCAGTGTCTGTGTTGGGAGAGCCACGGGAGAGCGCTCACCAGGCCACGCCATGCTGCAAGGCTGCGGGGGACTGGGTGCTCTGGAGCCCTGGCTGGGGCAGAGCACCACCTGATGCCCTCACACCTACACCGGTGACAATGGGGCAGCTGGTGGGACCTGCAGAAGCCTCTTCCTCCTGTACTGTCCCCCCAGTGCCCTCCACTGAGAAAGCTTGACATGGTGCTCTCTGTAGAGGAGAAGAACTGGAAGGAATTCCAACCATTATTGCCAAGAGGCAAAAATGGACATCAACAGAGCCTTAAACCGGGTGTCAGAATTCTGAGCACAACTTGTGTACTCTCAGGCAAGTGACTTAGATGTCTCCGTTTCAGCTTATTCATCTACAAAATGGAAATAATGTTTGTCCAATTTACCAAACAACAATACTGTGAGGATCAAGTAAGACGAGGAGTATGAAGGGCTTTGTAAACTGTAAAGTGCTTCACGTTTCCAATGGGCATGGGTGTTAGCTGTATTCAGTATTCCACATGCTCCAAGCTGCGTGATGTTCCCCTGGTATTAAGGCCGAAGACATGAGACCTTGTCTTATTTCTTTTGAATCCCTGACACCTAGCACACGAACTGGCACAAAGCAGGCAGTTAATCCGTCTTTATTACCAGACCTGTACTCTTTTACTTACTTACTTACTGATGGTCACATTAAGTGAGGAGCTGAAGCTTAAGGTAAAGATGTGTCTGACCAAGCAGGGACAGACCGTAGCTCCTCAGAAGGGGCCCCACTGGTATTTCCCCATCTTTCAGCCAGAAAGCTGCAGAGGAGTCAGTAGGGAGAGCCCCTTGGCTCCCTGATCAGCCTCTTCCTGCGGCCCTGGGGCAATGCCTTTATGGTGTTATCAACTCAAGGAGCTTCCAGAGGACCTCACTTGCCGGCCTATTAAACAGTTGGTGGATAAACAGATGTATAGATGAATGAATGAAAAAGCAGAGTTGCCCAGCTAGGGTCTTGCCCGTATGAATATGATAACCATAGGGTTACTAAAATCCATCTTTTTGTTAAATACAACACCTTAACATACACACATGCACACAATCCTTTGTCCATTCATTTCTCCATTACTCCCTTTAAAAAAAATAATAAATGAAGAAATTGGGTACGCATGCAAAGCAACTGCTAATTTACTCATTGATTTATTGTATTTTTGGAGCAGAAACCTCACAGAATAGAGCAGAGCTCTGTCTGGACACTGTGGGCACTGCTATCTGAGGTCTGAATCTGTCTGAGGTGTCTCTCTCTGCATGAGGCGTAAGCTCCTGGTCACCTGCGGCTCCCACTCTGCCTACCCTGGGGCTGCTACAGATTCATATGGGGAGGAAGCTGGGAACAACTGGAGGGGATGAAAATTGAGGACATGCTGATTGGTCTGGGAGAGGAACTTCCTGCCATCGGCCACTCCTCTCCCACAACGGCAGTCCTGAAGAAGCAGAAAAAGGCAAGCAAGTTTAATTACTCTGAACATATCCTGGGACATTTCAGAGCCCCCTGCACGGAACTGAAAGGTTGCATGTTTTTTTTTTTTTTCACATACACACACTGTATTTTATTTTTACAAGAGATAAATAAACTGACACCAAGCACTGTGTTGCATGTTTTTTAACACTAAACGTCACTAACATAATTAGAAATTTTTTTTCTCCTGCTTATAACACATTTTAAATGTGGATGAGGTTCAGCCAATAAGCACTTTCATCGATTTGCACAAGGTAGTGGTTAACTGAGGCAGAAACAACTGGCATTGCAAAATCAGTTTGCTCTGCTTTTGATTCACACTGGTATGGGTTAAATACTTCAGGGTGAAACTAACATATGGAAGAAGCCTTTAATTCAATCATTCCCCTGCCTGAAGCAAATCCTGTGGGTTTCATATGATGTGAATCAGCCCCACTTGCAGATAACTAAACACATTTAGAAAAGGAGGCACAAAGGTAGCCCTGAAGTGGCTTGGACATCTGTTACTGGAGCATGTAAGGGTAACTTGATCAGTCAATTAATATCTCATCCTCTCTTCTTCTCAGTTTCCTCCTTAGCTGTGTTGCTTTGTCAATGCTTAGCCTGGAAAGAGACAAGGCCAGTTTTCGACCATTCTTTTCCTTCCACAAATTCAGCAAATGATCAAAAGACAGAATCATGTCAGTCTACCAAAGGTGCATTCCATACCTCTTTAGCTTCCTGAGGAGCTTGAGGGAGAGGCTGAAGTTCAAGTTCTCAGAAATATAGAGGAAGTGGTGAATGTGAGGTCAATTTCCATCCTCCCTTGAACTGGTCTCATTGGTCTGTTGTGGCCTTTGAAACTGACTTAGCAACATCTCCCCTCTGTTTTCACAGAAGTGTATATTCTGTTACTAAGAATGTCAAGCTGGTCTTCAGAGAGAGTCAGTCACTGATTTTAAAGCCTTCTGTTACTCAGTGCCCATTTGAGAGTTGAGGTATGAATGACGCCTTTGATATTTTTGTCCATAGCTCTCTACACATGTTTACCACTGAAAAATAAGACAGATTTGCTAAGAAAAGGGACAGAGGAGAAATTGTGATTGCATTTAATGGCACTTGACTAGAGAACCTCCAAACACCCAAATCTTGTCCTGCCAATCACTCCTCAACCCTTGACATTCCCAAGGGAGCTGCAAACAGAAAGACTGATAGCAAATGAGAAACAAAGTAACACTTTATTATTACCTTTCAGAGCTTGATCAGGCTGGGTTAGAGTGCGAGGTTCACTCTTAAGGCCTGAGAAGGACCCTCCTACCCCACACACATCAGCGTCGGCTCAAATTCTGGACCATCACTAGTCGCTGCCAGCCACATGGCACAAAACTAAAGCAGTGATGCTTTTCTGAGGTAGAGAAAGATGGCTAGGCTCTCTTCCCCTGGTGCTTCTGGCAAGTCCAACCCACGGAGCAAAAGCAGGGAGTGCGAGAGAGGGTCACCCCTGCACAAACGTGGGCTTTTTATAGCACTCTGCTCGTCGGTAAACATCAACCAATACTTTATAATTAACCAAACAGAATGGCAGATCATTCTCCCTTAAAAGATGTAAGGGAGCTAGAAGCGGAGACAGTAGGAAAGTAGGTAAAGAAATAGAAACATTCCGTCCCCTATGAAACATTCACCCTCTCCCCACAAACACGCTCTATTTGAAATCCTACACAGAGAAGCTTATGAAATAGACGTGGCTTCTTTAGGAAAGCCTGAAACACATGTAATTTAGTCTTAGAAAGCTGATGAAATAAGGAGTAATTATTTAATTACAGGAGGATTTTTTACTTCTCAAAAAATGTTATAGTGTACCACAGGTTTGAGGGAGAGCCCAAGGAAGACTGAACTTGGAAGGGGATCCCCCCACCATCTCAAGGCTGGGGTTCATACCTGGTTAGAGAAGGTAGTTGAAGTCTACTGGATGGAAGAGAACTTTGTTGGTTTTCCCAAGACAGAGCTGGTCTACAGTCACTGGGAGAGCAGGAAGCAACTCTCTGGCAGGTAAGTAAGCTCCAGCCAGTGACCAGATGTGTCCAGCGGCAGAGGGAATGCCACTGTTCGTAGGAGGCTTGGGACACCCACAGTGTCAGAAGGGCAAACTGGAGGGGCAGGGGGGATGGGTGAGTCATTGTCGGGGGGCTGGTGTGTGGGCACACGGAGGAGCTGGATAGGACACGTGTTTTTTTAACGCATTTTGCATTATCTATGTGAACTTTTCCAGATTTTTGTCCAGTCTATATATGCACTCTAACTTGGAACAATCTGTAAGGGGAGACTTCTTTCTAAAACTTTGTCATTGAATTACCCACACCAGTAAGGAAAGCCTCTTTGTAGGCAGTGTGTGTATGTGTATCTTAATCAAGACAAATTTTTCAATAGGAAATTAAAACCTGGGTAATGAGCTCACAAAATCTGTCCATACTTAACATACATCTCAATATCAGAATGTTGCTGATGCCTTTCTGGAGCATTCCATTTGACCCTGTCACATACATCTCCTCTGAATTTGGTAGGAGCGTTGATTGTTTTTCAGACTTTGCAGCATCAGTACCAGAAGCATATCTAGGTCAACGTCATGACCACCATAAATCTCCTCACAGCAGTGGGAGACCCTGCTCTAGCATTCTGGATAGGAGAAATCTGGCAGGTTATCAGGCTTTTATTCTACTCATATATATCTCCTTTCATTGGTGAATGAAAGGTTCAGTGACTTTAGGTGATCCTCCCCAGTGGATCACCTAAAGCCATTTGAAATCTAGGTTTATGATGGTTTTGTTTGTTTTTAAGAATTCAGATGGTACCGTGCAAATAAAAGCAGCAGAGGGAGAAAAACGATTAATGTACTCCATTAATTCGTTCAGCCAGTATTTCTTAAATACCCCGATGTTCACAGGACTACTTACATCAGCACGTAACAGAGAGGCTGGACTGCAAAGTGGAGCACATGGCCTGGGATGTTATGAGTCACTACTATCTCTGATCATTTGGAAAATTCCTGTGCTCTGCTGCCAAAGCAAAACTGCATTCCTGGATGGGGAGAAACACTGAAACTTCCAATGCTCAAGTGTGAGAGCAGCCTGTTTCTGGGGACAGCTTTCTGCTTTGTTCATACGTAGCCTGGTTGAACCTGCAGGAAGAATCTGAACTGTGGACTAGAAAGAGAGCACAAAGAAAATCTGTTTATCTCAGAAGGAGACATGGGGAAAGACCCTGAGACATCACTGAGCCCCACGCCTCACAGCAAATCTACATTTATTAAAGATGAGAAAAACCTTATTATTGACTTTTCCTTAAACAACGCAGGAAGGATGTATTGTGTTCTTTAATACTCAGTTTCAGAAATAAATGTAACTATTAAAAATATTATTAATTGCTTTCCCCTTCTTTCCTTTATCTAGATTCCTTTGAAGAAAAAAAAATTTAAAAACCCAAGTCATTTATAGAATGAGATTCTCATACTCCCATTAAAAGACAGCCTCTTCAATAAGTGGTGCTGGGAAAACTGGACAGCTACATGTAAAAGAATGAAATTAGAACACTCCCTAACACCATACACAAAAATATGCTCAAAATGGATTAAAGACCTAAATATAAGACGGGACACTATAAAACTCTTAGAGGAAAACATAGGAAAAACATTCTTTGACATAAATCACAGCAAGATCTTTTTTGACCCACCTTCTAGGGTAATTAAAATAAAAACAAAAATAAACAAATGGGACCTAATGAAACGTAAAAGCTTTTGCACAGCAAAGGAAACCATAAACAAGATGAAAAGAAAACCCTCAGAATGGGAGAAAATATTTGCAAATGAAGCAACGGACAAAGGATTAACCTCCAAAATATACAAACGCTCATGCAGCTCAATATCAAAAAAACAAACAACCCAATCCAAAAATGGGCAGAAGACCTAAATAGACATTTCTCCAAAGAAGACATACAGATGGCCAAGAAGCACATGAAAAGATGCTCAACATCACTAATTGTTAGAGAAATGCAAATCAAAACTACAATGAAGTATCACCTCACACAGGTCAGAATGGCCGTCATCAAAAAGTCTACAAATAATAAATACTGGAGAGGGTGTGGAGAAAAGGGAACCCTTTTGCACTGTTGGTGGGAATGTAAATTGGTACAGCCACTATGGAGAACAGTATGGAGGTTCCTTAAAAAACTAAAAATAGAACTACCATATGACCCAGCAATCCCACTACTGGGCATATACCCTGAGAAAACCATAATTCAGAAGGACACATGCACCCCAATATTTATTGCAGCACTATTTACAATAGCCAGGACATGGAAACAACCTAAATGTCCTACAATAGATGAATGGATAAAGAAGATGTGGTACATATATACAATGGAATATTACTCGGCTATAAAAAGGAACAAAATTGGGTCATTTGTAGAGATGTGGATGGACCTAGAGTCTGGCATACAGAGTGGAGTAAGTCAGAAAGAGAAAAACAAATATCATATATTCACGCATATATGTGGAATCTAGAAAAATGGTACAGATGAACCTATTTTCAGGGCAGGAATAGAGATGTAGACGTAGAGAACAGACATGTGGACACTGGTGGGGAACAGGAGGGTGGGACGAATTGGAAGATTAGGCTTGACATAAATACACTACCATGTGTAAAATAGCTAGCTAGATGGAACCTGCTGTATAGCACAGGGAGCCCAGCTCGGTGCTCTGTGATGACCTAGATGGGTGGGATGGGGGGTGGGGTGGGAGGGATGTCCAAGAGGGAGGGGATATAGGTATACATATAGCTGATTCACTTCATTGTACAGCAGAAACTAATACAACATTGTACAGCAATTTTACTTCAGTAAAAAAAATAATAAAACAGATCCGTTTTGGAAAAAAAAAAAAAAAACAAGTCATTTATAGAATGAGATTCTCGTACTCATTAAAAGCAGCTAAAAATGACTGAACTCTAGTTTTACTAAGGGAACATTATTATATATTCATTATTTTTCCTGCTTTGGAGATTAAAACTGTTTCTCTAATCCTGTAGCATCCTCTTCCTTACCGTTATATAGCCTGGACCTGCTTCAACTTTCTTGTCTTTGCAGACTACTTCTTTTCAAATAAAAACTAATAACTTTCTATTTCAAATAAAACAATGCAAGCTATGAGAACAGCCATCACTTGGATTTGGATCATAGGTCCTCGGTCAGCTAGTACAACCTCACACTTCAGACAAAAGCGAAAGACCTTTAATAAGATTCAAGAGTATGTATGACAGGGGAAGGGGGGTGGGAGGGGGAAGGAAGCAATGATAAAATCCTTGAAATTCTCCCAGATTATAAATGCCATTAAGCTTTACTATAAAATCCCTCAAATTAATGTGTTTCTAATTTTAGCATTAAATGAGGCTGGTGTATTGAGTAGAACTATTTGCATAATGATGACAAAAATCAAAGTTTTAGAGAGGCAAAATTGACTCATTTGAAACTTAAATTCTAATTCCTGAGCAGCTTCTGACTAATGAGTCTGAACAAGTCAGAAATGTCCTGGCCCTCATCCTCAACAGTGGAAAAGAGAGTATGTAAAGATGTTGGGGGAAATTTACAACATACACCTATGGTTTCTTAAACTTTCCCTTCCAAGTAGCAACAATGGGGGTGGGGATTCATATATCCTCTCAGTAGCTCTGAGAGTTTAGCCTGAAGTCGCAGGCTGCAAGCACAGTGTTTTTTGTTTTTGACGTTTCCCATTTTCTCTTTGACTTTTATATGTATTTCCAACTATATGCTGTAAAATATTCATCTCTCTTTAAAAATATACATGCTGTAAATTACTGGCTAATTAAAATGTTACCCTCATATTAGTTAGGCTATAGGCTACGCTGCTATATTAAAAAGATACCAAATATAGTCATTAAACAAGATGTTTTATTTCTCATGTAAGGGTCTGGAGGCAGCAGCTTGCCAAGGGCGTATCAGCAGTACTGCTCCATGAGGATAATCAAGGACCCAGCTTCCTTCCATCTTGTTGCTCTCTATCCCTTAAGGCATTATCCTTATCTGCTCAGTCAAACCTAACTTAGCTTCAAATCTATGTTTCAGTCATAGAAAGGGCAAAGAAAAGTGAAGATGAATATAATTTTCACTCACATTTCACTGGTGAGACCTAGTCATATGGCTGCAGTAGCTACAGAGCATGGAAAAATATAATTTCCAGTTGGATGGCCATGTGGCTGGCAAAAATTAAAATAAAGGTGACGCTACAGAAATATATACCACACCTATCTTACGGATTTATGTATCTACCAACTGCTATATTCCTCTGGAGGTGCCCTAGAGCAGCACGGTAATAAGGAATGGGTCTGCAAACGTTTCATGTAAAGAGCCAGGTAGTAAATATTTTAGGCTTCCTGGGTATATGCTCTCTTTCGCAACTACTATTGTGGTGCAAAAGCAGCCGTAGACTGTATGACTATAAGTAAGCGAAAGAACACGGCTGTTGTTTTAGTTATCTATCACAACAAAACAAATGACTATAACATCAGAAGTTCAAATCAACACACATTTATTATCTCACAATTACCATGGGTCAGGAGTCTGGGTCTTCACATAGGATCTCACAAGGCTGCAGTCACAGTCAGTTGGAGTGTGTTCTCTTCTGGAGGCTTGACTGGGAAAGAATCCACTTCCAAACTCACATAAGTTGTTTGCAGATCTATTTCCTTGTGGCTGTAGGGCAGAGTGCTTAGGGCCTCAGCTTCCTGGTGGCTACTGGTTGCCCTCAGCACCTACAGGCCACCCGTAGTTCCTTGTCTTGTGGTTCTGTCCACAGGCCCTCTTACAACATGGCAGCTTGCTTCTTCAAAGCCACGAGGGGAGAAAGTCTCCAGAGTGACTTTGGTAGCATGACAGAATTTCACATAATGTAAGTCACGGGAGTGACATTCCATTACCTTTGACAGATGACTGGGAGTCTGTCCAGCAGAGCTGTGTTCCAATAAAACTTTATGAAAACAACCGGTGGGCTGGATTAGGCCCACAGGACATAGTTTACAGACCCCTGGCATAATAAATAAGGTGTAGAAGCCATTGTTTAAGGTAAGAAAAGATAATGATTAATTGAATAGAGTTAGAGAAAAAGAATCCTCAGAGCCAGAGGAGCTTTGTAGAAACACAGTCATAGAAAAAATGCGTTTCTGATTCTGGTCCTATCCCATAATACACCTATTACCTTGTTAATGAAAAATTAAGAATGGGATAGATGAGCATTATGCTCAAATTTATTTATCATAAAATAGAGCTGTTATTGGAACTCTAACTAAATTCAGAGTGAAGGGGCTTCATAGCAAGCTTTCTCCAATTTTAGTTCAATTCAAACCTTACCTCGAATAATTTCAACAGAAAGCCTGGTCATTTTCTTAGTGATTATGAAAATGACAGCTGACACTTACAAGATTATTGCAAATCAGGAATTATGCTAAATGTTTAACATGAATGACCTCATTTAATCTTCATAACACTCCCATGTAATTTAGATTATTATTATTCCCACCACAAAGATGAGGAAACTGAACTTTAGCGAATTAAGCAACACAAAAAGCAGCAGAACTAGTTTATGACTCTTAGTCTTTCCTGAGGGTCCAGACACTTAAATTTTATTTGAAGTGTAATGGGAAGTCTTTGAAGGGTTTAAAGCAGGGAGGTAGTGTAATTAATATGATTAATGTTTTAAAAATATTAGCTGTGTGTGGAGACTGGACTGAAGGGGGGCTAGAGGAAGCAAGGTAGTCCAGGGCAAAGATGATGGTAGCTTGGAAAAGGTAGTATCCTAGAGATATATTTGCAAGATATTTAGGTGGTAGAAGTGACAGGCTACCTCTCTAATTGAAAAGCACGACACTATTCCCTTGTTCTCGACACTCTAGCCACACTGATCTTTGGTTCCTGAAACGCACTAAGCCTTTTCCAATCTCTGAGATTCTGCATTGGCCATTCTCTCTATCTAGAATGCTCTCCACTGTATTCTGCTATTGCCTCATTCTAACTCATCTTACAGGACTCAGCCCAAATCTCACTTCCTCAGAGAGTCTTTCCTTGATGCACCATCTAAGTTTCGTCCTATCTTTTATTTTCTCTTAAGAGAATCCAATTACTTTTCATCCCATACTTATTCACAATTTATTATATTTTGCTTGTTTTTTATAACTTTTCATTTTTTTAAAACTTTATTTTATTTACTTTTGGCTGCGTTGGGTCCTCGTTGCTGCGCACGGGCTTTCTCTAGTTGTGGCGAGCGGGGGCTACTCTTCGTTGTGGTGCGCGGGCCTCTCATTGCGGTGGCTTCTCTTGTTGCAGAGCATGGGCTCTAGGCACGCAGGCTTCAGTAGTTGTGGCATGCGGGCTCAGCAGTTGTGGCTCGCAGGCTCAGTAGTTGTGGCGCACGGGCTTAGTTGCTCTGCGGCATGTGGGATCTTCCCGGACCAGGGCTTGAACCCGTGTCCCCTGCATTGGCAGGCAGATTCTTAACCACTCCGCCACCAGGGAAACCCCTAACTTTTCCTTTTACATTGGACTATAGTTGATTAACAATGTTGTATTAGTTTCGGGTGTACAACAAAGTGATTCAGTTATACATGTACATGTATCTATTCTTTTTCAAATTCTTTTCCCAATTAGGTTGTTACATTTTGCTTGTTTTTTAACTGACTAACACATTACACTTCAAGACGCCAAGAACTATATTAATTTTGCTCATCACTATTAACATAATGTCTAGCATGCACACAGTTCCTGGCACTATAGGCAGTTACTGAATATTTGTTGAGGAAGTAAATGTCTGACTTCAGTGCTTTTATGCTTAAACACTGTGCGTTTTTCACATTTGCTGATTTTTAGAAGAAATTTTTCTCTTCTATCCCTCTGGAATTATCAACATAACATATCCCAAGTAATTAGTGATGCTTCAATCTCCAACCCACTCTCACTCCACACTCTTCCCAAACCCATTCCTAGATTTTAAAAAATGCTGAGAATAAAATGTACAGTAGGAGGAAGAGGGTGATGAAGCTGGCTTGAGGCAGGTGAGTTCTCATTTATTGTTGGTAAGAGTATAAACTGTTATGAACTTTTGAGAAAACAATTTATCAATATGCAAAAATGGCCTTAAAATAAATGTAAACAGGGACTGCCCTGGTGGCACAGTGGTTAAGACTCTGCACTCCCAATGCAGGGGGCCTGGGTTCAATCCCTGGTCAGGGATCTAGATCCCACGTGAATGCCACAACTAAGAGCTCGCATGCTACAACTAAGGAGCTCACATGCCACAACTAAGGAGCCCACCAGCCACAACTAAGGAGGCCATGTGCTGCAACTAAGGAGCAGCCTGCCTGCCCCAACTAAGACCCAGTGCAACCAAAACAAAAAATAAATGTAAATAAATAAAAACATATACAAAGAGGGGTGTGTGTGTGTGTGTTTGAATTTACATGAGATATCTGAAAAGATATAAACCAAATGTTTCTAACTAGTTAGGGAGGTATTTCTAGGGAGTAAGAGAGCAAAATAGACTTTTTAAAAGACACTTTTTAAAAAATATAGGCAATTTTATATTTATAATAAAATCCCATTAAAAGTAAAAACAGAGGGCTTCCCTGGTGGTGCAGTGGTTGAGAGTCTGCCTGCCGATGCAAGGGACACGGGTTCGTGCCCCGGTCTGGGAAGATCCCACATGCCGTGGAGCGGCCAGGCCCGTGAGCCATGGCCGCTGAGCCTGCGCTCTGCAACGGGAGAGGTCACAGCAGTGAGAGGCCCGCGTACCGCAAAAAAAAAAAAAAAAAGTAAAAACAGAAAATAAATCTTCATACTTTTGGCATAATAATCCTACTTCTGGGAACCTATATTAATAAAGTAATGAGAAATGTGGTTTAGGGTTTATTTATAATGATCTTTACCAGTTGAGTTCTTTAGTATTTTAAAAAACTGGAAATAGTCTAAATGTCCAACAACAGATTGAATAAATAAAGTGTAACTCATTCAAATGAAGGACTACTTAAAGATAGTAGAGAAAGATATATGAATAGGAAAAAAAACAAAAAAACCTTCAATAAAATCTACCAAAATGTCATTAACGGCTGTTTCTGGATGTTGAGAGTCTATGACTTTAGGTTACTCCTTTATGATTTTTTTGGTGTTTCCTACTTAAAAATAATCATATTTAATAATTGGAGAATTGCAAATATTATTTGTAGTACTCCTTTCTAACAAGTAATTTATATTTTTATTCAATCCTCATGACAAGCACTCATACAAAACATGTTTATTTGCTAAGACAGTAGGTTTCAGTTCCCCCTTATGGCTCCACCCACCTTATTTCTATGAAAATGTAACACACACCTTAATAATCTTTGGGAATTATATCTTCTTTTACTTGTGTATCATAACAATGGTGGTAGCTTAAGAAATAAAATTATCTGGAATTAAATATATTTCAGGAATAATTATGTTCTTAGTTAGAATTAGACCTACTACTTACTTGTCCTTCCTTCAGTGCCTTTGGTCAGACTTTCCTGAACTAGACTGATGGAGAGAAAACTATTTACCACTATTTTAAGCTACAAATAGGAAATTTCATTATGAAGTGTCACATTTAACTTAGATACGTACACTGGGAGTTAAGTTGGCATCAAACCAATGAAAACTTCTACCTATTCATATGGTCACTGTTGGGAAGGCCCAACAAATTCAACTTGAAATGATGTATGTTTATTTGTAGATAAGAAGTCTGAAAGAATATTTACCAAAATGTTTACAGTAGTCAGGTACTTTCCTCTGGGGACCAGCAGAACAGAGCGTAAAAATATAAGATAGATCCCACAAGCTACATATGGAAACAAATCCCATTATACTATAAACACGTCTTCTAGATATTCTATCAATGGAAGTTTGAGTTTAAAAACTTTTCAAATCAACCAAGTATGGACAGCCACTATAATACTTACATTCTGAAATAATTCAAACACCTAATCCTTCTAAGCAACAACATAAAAGCACACATATAAATAAGTAAGGGCATAAATTCCATATACTAAACATTTATTTGGGAGACATTTAACATTCATATTACTCAGATACCTCATATAAAGAATGTGATTTAAATCCAGTGGTTCTGTTTAACTATAGGTTATTTCTGAAATCAAATTCTTTCATGTGAAGTCATATTTGAATCTCTCTTTGTCTCTCTCTGTTCTCTCTCATTTTCTCCCCCCCTCCCCTCTCCCTTTCTCTCCTTTCCTCCCTCACTCTGTCTTTCTCACTGGAAATAATATAGTGCAGACATTTCGTTCATAAAAATTCAACTGCTATTATTTTCTGTAGGCAACCATACTCCCATTTATATAGATCCATAGCATAAAATACTGTGCACTTCAGTTCAACTAATTCTAAGACATAAAAATCTTCTTGGCTGAAATTAACATATTTACAAAAAGAGAACATAAAATTTGTTTTACATTCTGTTTTAAAATTTTAAGGATAATCCTTTAGCACTCATTACAACTATTTTTATTCATGATCTGAATCTGTCTCCCACACCTTGAAATGAATCATTATTAATTTTCAGTACAAAAAAAAGTATACAAAAACCTGAACTGTTATTAAATCATTAAACTCAGAGAAAAAATGAAAGTGCACAGAGATGCTCATACTGGAGTTGGCTGATGTACTAGTACTAGCTCTATTTAAAATTTCTTTCCTATATTATTTCCCAAGCAAAATACACTCATTATACTAAAGGAAACAAATGCCATAATGTATTTAATTGACTGTGGCTACTTTCTTATTTTTATTAATGTAATTAAAGAAGTTCTGTGTTCTAAGGTACATATTACACTTTGTATCCATGGACCCTTCTTGATACATAGAAGTATCATCAAGAAGTAAAAAATAAACAGGTCAGGCAATAAAGCAAAAATAGGACAGTAAAAACAATATGATATTCACTTTTGTTCCCCTTAAAACAAAAATGTTCTTAACAATTGCTTGCTGTTGGCTCACAGAACTGGAGAATGCATATTAGAACTCCAGTACTCAAAACAATGATCTTCCTTGGCTCTTATTGTATAAGAAGCAATAAACCGTATAATTTACATGAAGAAAGCTAATGAATCCTTCAGAAAACACAACCTGGCAGTTTATCTTCAATGCAAAACAATGAGGTGGCAGGAGTGTGATAGAGAAACCAGTCTTTGAGAACATCATGTAAGGGAATCCAGCTGTGCTTGTATGGTCTCTAGCTATTTACAAAGACAAAAAAAAAAACAGAGAAAGTTGGTGAAGGGAGAGAAATTCATATGAAGTGTTGTTTAGAAACATGCAAATGAAAGAAAAGAATGTAACTGGTAACTATGTATTTTAAATGTACTCACATAAGCAATAAATATACCACTTAGAAAATTTTTCTTTTTATGTGGATATTAGAATTCAAGCTTGCTATCTGTTTTCAAATTTGTAAAAGAGGATTTCTAAATAGTACTGTTTAAAATGCACCCAGCTCTTTCATTTTAGATTTCTAAAGGGGGGAGGGTGGTAGAGGGGGCAGTGCATTTTCCTTGATTACAAAATCAGTATTTACAAAGAAACACGAAATATCCTCAAAGATAAATCTTTAAAGGCCTGGTATCTGCCTTTACCCTTGGGCCCAGAAATTAAAATATTTAACATTACCTATCTCTAAAGTGCCAGTGTGGCTAGGTACCACACAGTTTATTATTTAATGCTTTACATTAAAACAACAATCCTACTGCTTTAATTAAAACCATATCCACTCTCTTCCTGATTTAGTTTGTCAGATTCTCTTCATCTTGGCAATGCTTCCTACTGTGAAACATAAGATGTTTATAAGGGAAGTTTAAAGAACTCAACTCTGTAATGGGCATTTAAAAATAAGAATTCATAAAGTGGAGGAAACAATGTGAAAAACCCTACATTACCAGAAATTATTTAAAAAATACAGACCTTGTTATAGAAATCAAACAATTCCTTGTGACTGAATTCCACAAGAACTTTCTTCAGGCTCTGTAAAGAAAAAAGAAAGAAAGAAAAATGTTTAGTTGTGTACAATTTACATTGCATTTATTTCTTCTCTCCAGCTAGCCTCAGAATATGCCATATTATTCTGAGTGGTTTAAAAAAACCAAACAAACCAAACTTACCTCCTCTACTCAACCCCACTGTTCCAAGAACTCAAAAATACATTTACTAACACTCCACTTTAGCAAAAGGTTTCAACTCTATAGGGGCATCTGTTCTTTAAGTTGACTCCACAGAGGTTAATAAAATATATTCCAACAAGAGAACAATTTCATTACGTATTTTTTCAAGACAGAGATAATACATGAGATTATATTTCATCTTTCTCAGCAGTCCATTTGAAATCTAGTAAATACCATTACACAAAGACACTGGAGGCAGCATATCTGATTGAACTCATCCAGCCATTAATGCCTCACATCAGCACAGCTGCTGCCTCCAAGCATTAATCTAACAGTTATGATCTTAACATGCTGAGATTGTTACCTTTTGTAATGTACAGACACAGCACAAGTTAACAACACAACAGCTTCAAAGCTGGGACTTAAACCTGCTCATTCCTTTCACCTCAAATGCAATAGAGAAATCGTTATGGATGCTACAGATGCTAAGTAATATTGTGTACGTATGCATGATACTGCAGTAAAGTGCGACATTAACCCAACCCACCCCAATCCGCTTTTGGTTGATTTTGTAAACTGAGGAAACACTGTTTCTGAAAATTGTTCAAACATGTTTATTTTACTCAACGTACCTTTGGGAAGTGAAAGTTAATGGGGAGAGAATACCAAGAATGTATCACCGGCTCTGACCATACTGTCATGCTCACGTGACATACAACAGGCACCATGAATTGAAGAAGTGGAAAACTGTTGCAAACAGACATTGATTCATGCACTTAATTGCCTATGGTCATTTCCAACACTGTATTAATTCTATTTCTCAGTGTCTATGCTCACTTTTTTTTGTTTTATTTGTTTTAATGATTTCCATTTCAATTCACAAAGCCAACATTTTCAAAACGAGTTTTCTCCTAATTTTAGGACAGTCAGTGGGGCTCTGCTCAGAAACGGCACCTCCCTTTCCATGAAGCCTAAGCACATAGGCTCCAATTCCTTTCTTTGTTTTCTCTTATACACCCATGTAAGTTTCAAAATGAATGAAGAAGCATACCAGCTTTAAAGCCTTATCCTTTACGAATGATAAAAAAAAGAACTATGAATTTTTCAAATCATATTAGAAGAATCAGTTGGTTAACTGGCACATATCCTGAAACCTCCAAAGGCTGAATCGGCATTATCTAGCAGTGCTATATTTCCTTCCAGCAGTTAAAGGGGAATGATAAACCTAGGTTTACCCTAGGGAAAAGCAAAGCAAGTTCATTTCGTTACCACCCCCTCCCCAGCCGAAAGTTAGGAGAGACTGAAGACTGAATCAGTATGTGAACAGCTCATCTGATGTACCCCTAGAGGTAGCAGCCAAGCTAGGCTCTTGTTTCCTGTACTTTGCTTTGCTTTCTTTCAGGGTAGTGTTTTCTAAAATGTTACCCTGAGGAAAGGGAAGGAAGGTAGTAACTTTAAAAAAATACTTCTTAAAATAACAATAGCTAAAATAATGTGTGTGTGTGCATGAGTGTGTGCATATCTATGGATGTTTATTTTACACACACAGGCACAGACACACACACACATACACCTATCCATCCATCCATAATAGTAATCCCTCAGTATCTGCGGGAGACTGGTTCCAGGACCTGCTGTGGATACTAAATTTTCCGGATGAAGTCCCATAAATGCCCCTCCAGATCTGTGGTTCCGAATCCGTAGATTCAAACAACCGTGGATGAAGTAGGGCCACAGTATTTATTGACAAAAATCCAAGTATAAATTGACCTGTGCAGTTCAAACCTGTGTTGTTCAAAGGTCAACTAAATTTAGTCTTACTTTACTGAAATACTTAGCCCCACGAAGGAAAAAAACTGATACCTGATATAAAATTTCTTATGCTTGACATAATAACGGGTAGCTATTATCATTATCATTTCCCATTCAACTCACAATGACTTAGAGAAGACCATGAGAATATGGAAGAGTATGGGAGTGGTTTTAAGTGTTTCATGTCTATGTGTAGAGAGATTATCCCAAATTTTGAGAATCTGTGTTTACCTAAGGGGTGGCCAGTGGCAGTTGTTTTTTAGGTTTAGGGAAGTAAGGATGGAACTTAGATGTGTAGGATAAAAAGGAAAGGCGGGGGGCTTCCCTGGTGGTGCAGTGGTTGAGAGTCCGTCTGCCGATGCAGGGGACGCGGGTTTGTGCCCCGGTCTGGGAGGATCCCACATGCCACAGAGTGGCTGGGCCCGTGAGCCATGGCTGCTGAGCCTGCGCGTCCGGAGCCTGTGCTCCGCAGCGGGAAAGGCCACAACAGTGAACGGCCCGTATACTGCAAAAAAAAAAAAGGAAAGGGGGGGTGCTGGCCAGGGGACAACTTCCCACATTGTCATGTTCTGACATGCAACCCCACAGAGTCTAAGAATCTTAAATTCAAATCTGGCCTTCCAGGACATTGTACAAAAGTACCTTATCAAGAAAAAAGTACAGTTCACATTTCATTTAACAGTTTGGTAACTTTATTTATGACTTTAAATTTAGAATGGATGATGGCCTCCATTTTTACTCTTTCTTCAGGTCCCATAAATATTGGGAGTAGACCTGATCAAAATCTCCCCTGGGACTCCAGCATTTTTGGAAGGAAAGCACACTCTTAGCTTTCCTTGAGAATATAACCAGAAAGTGACAAATCTGCTTATCAAATGAGAATCAACTCTTTAAACTTCATTGTTTACTCTTCAGAAAATGTATGGAAAGGTTCAAATCATTATGTTGTACACCTAAAACTAATACCATTTTATGTCAATTATATCTCAATAATAATAATAAAAAAGCCACCTGGGTGGTAGCATTTGGCTGGGGAGAAGGAGGACACCATCAGGAGACCCTCAGATGCCAGATTCGATTGTTAAAAGGGACTAGCCAATGTGAATGATCTGGAAGCCTGGCTGGTGGTGGAACACAAGGGTTGGGGGTGGGGGAGAATAATTAGGAACAGCCCTTTTCTACCTTTCTTGGTAGGGTTCCTGGCAGTTCCCCCAGCTGAAAGGGGTGCATCCAGATTGCCCATGAGTACCCTGGACTGACAGTCTTGATCTGATTTGAAAAAAAAAAAAAACAAGAGACTTGAACAGGCACTTCCCAGAAAAGGATGTCCAAACAAAAACATATGAAAATATATGCTGGAAGGGGTGAAAATTTTCTAACTACCCTGGAAACTTGTCTGGCATTATTTACTAAAGCTGAATATATACACACCCTATGACCCAGAAATTCACTGCTAGGTATTAGTATTGAGCTCAGTAGAAATGTACACATTTGGGCACCATGACATAGGTACAAGAATATTGATAGTATTATGATTCAAAAGAGCTAAAAATGGAAGTAACCAAAATTTCTTTCAACAGAAGAATATGTAAGTAAGTTGTAGTATAGTAATACAATGGAATGTTATACAGACATGAAAATAAACTACAGCCAAATACAGTATCATGCATGACTAACAAAATAAAGTTGAACATCGGGGCGGGGGGCACAGAAGAACATGTATGATTAACTGCATGCATATGAATATTTAAAAAAATAACAGAAAAGGTTTTAGAGACAAATGCTTAGGTGGTAAAAGTATAAAGTAAAGCAACAAAAATATTACCAGAAATACCAAAATACTGATCACCTCCGGGTGACTGCAGAAAGGAGGCAGTAATTGGGAGGAGGCATAAGAGAGGCTTGTGATTTCTTCTTATTATTGACTGTTATTATAAATTAGGCAATAACTTATTTCTTGATCTTGGTGGTAGGTAAAAGGGTGTTCTTTTTTTTTTTGACAAATTACTGTGCTCTTTTTCTGTATGTGTGCTATATTTCCCCAATTAAAAAAAAAACCCGGCACTGTTATGTGTTAAATTCATTCCTTTTTATCCAATAAACTTTTTTTTTTTTTTTTTGCGGTACGCGGGCCTCTCACTGTTGTGGCCTCTCCCGTTGCGGGGCACAGGCTCCGGACGCGCAGGCTCAGCGGCCACGGCTCACGGGCCCAGCCGCTCCGCGGCACGCGGGATCTTCCCGGACCGGGGTACGAACCCGTGTCCCCTGCATCGGCAGGCGGACTCCCAACCACTGCGCCACCAGGGAAGCCCTCAATAAACTCTTATTAAAGGCCTACAGGCCTGTTCTGGGTGCTACGCAAAGAGCAATGAGCAATAGAAATCAAAATCCCCCATATTCTAGTTGAAGAAAACAGACAATAAACAAGAAATGTAATAAAGACAATAATAACAATAATAATAAAATCATCATCATAGTTCACAACATACATATAGAAATGTTTGTTGGTGATAAATGCTAGGAAGAAAAATAAAGCAGGGAGAGGGAATGTGTGTTTGGGGGTAGGTAGGTGGAGATTCAAGGTTAGATGGTCAAAAAGGGTCTCACTGAGCTGATAACATTTGAGTTAAGATTTACAAGAAGTAAAGGAGTAAAAAAACCCCACAGAATAGGAGAAAATATTTGTGAATCATTATCTAATAAGAGTATAGCACCCAGAATATATAAAGAACTCCTATAATTCAACAATAAAAAGACAAACCCATGTGGGTGGACCCTAATCCAATATGACTACTGTCCTTATAAGAAGAGATTAGGACACAGACACACACAAAGGAACGATTGTGTGAAGACACTGGAGGAAGATGGCCATCTACAAGCCAAGGAGCGAGGCCTTAGAAGAAACCAATCCTGATGACACCTTGATCTCAAACTTCTAGCCTCCAGAACTGTGAGGAAATAAATTTCTGTCATTTAAGCCATCCAGTCTGTGGTACAGTTATGGCAGTCCCAGCAAACTAACAATAGGCCCCATCATCTCTTCTGGGACAGAGAGAAGATCTTTAAGAGCAACGGAAAGCCACTGGAGAATTTTAAGAATGATGTAATTGTATTTACATATTAACGAGTCACTTTCGGTTTTATTTGTAAATGGATTAGAGCTGGACAAACTAGATGTGGAGAAACCAGTTAGGAGGCTATATTGCATTCGTCTAGGCAAAAGATAGTGACCTGATCTAATGTGATGGCAACAGTGATAGAGAAAAGTGAAAAAAACTTGAAAAATGGTTTAAGAGGTAGAAGAGATAGCATTTAGTGAAAGATTTGAGCTGGGGGAGGAGGTGAAGGAATAGGTGGAGTCAAGAATGACTCTCGAGTTTCCGGCAAGAGAAACTGATGGATGCAACTGAGATAGGAAACTAGAGGAGTAGATGCGAAGAAAGAGAATCAAAAGTGCAGTTTCAGACACAATTAGCTTGATATGTCTGTGATATTTCCCTGAAAATATCTGAAATAAGTCTGGAAAGACAGAAAAGGAAATTAGAGAAGAGATATACATTTGGGAGTTACTGATATATTGCTATTTAAAACTGAATGAGACTGCCCAGGAGAAGAATGCAGTATGAGAAGAGAGGGCAGCCTGAGACAGAACCCTTCGGAACTCCAATATTTAAGGTAGGTAGGTGTTTCATAAATGATGAGTATCACCAAGTCCACAAATGTTTTCTGCATGGTATGTGGAAATATATGGCATTTATGACATGAATCAAAATAATTTAGTAAGTTGGCACACAGGCAATAAAACTATGTGGCTTGCCTTCAACGTTCCATTTTCCAGTAAGACCCATTAAACTCACTAATATTGTTAACTAAATATACACAGACTAGAAGATTTACTCTCTTTCTTCTGCTTTATACATATAAGATTGCAACCAAGAACCCATTTAGGAAATTCATTACTTACGTTGTCTAAGCTGGTCTCATGCATTAATACCATGCAGACTTCCTGCACCCTATCTGAAAACACTGCCAAGTGAAAATGAAAGTGCAAAGAGTATCATTCTGCCAATTTCTTAAAAGAGAAGAAAGATGTATTTGTTCACCCATTTCTTTTATTTTTAATTTGTAATCCTGTCTGCAAGCACCTGGATAATGTTGCACATACCCATTAGCAAAATTCCCATGGAAATAGAATTTAGTAAGGTCTTCAGAGAGGTCTAACTTGATGAAAGCTGACAGTAAAAAGATCGTCTGCTTTCCCATTAGTTAGAAATTAGGAACACATACATTTTCCAAGAGAGAAATGTATTAACCTCATCACAAATTATCTAAGCAGAAATAACCTCTAAATAACAGATATAAATAGATAAGAATTAAACCAACTTTACATTGCTTAGCTTTTAAAATTAAGTAGGATATTAGAATTAGAAATCATACAATTATCTTTTCATCTAGAAAATCAGGAGTAGAGGATTCCAGTAAAAGAAAAACTACTAATCTCTTGTCCTGGTTAAATCTAAAAATAATTTGCTAGGGACTTAGAGAGGAAGTTTTCTCCTTTTCACTTACAGAAATGATGGATAGCTATAATATTTAATTAATATTTCAAGTTCTACTGAATGGGTTTATAAAACAAATCATTAGGTACCATTTATTAAATAAATACATCTAAAAATTGTATTATCTACAACTGTACCTATATACAGTTGCAGATCACTGTAAAAATATTCCAGTATTTCTATTATTATTTGTTGACTATCTTCGCTATTATTGAATAGTTAGTGAAACTCTACTCATGTACATGAACATGAACCATTTCTGCCACCCAATAATACACAGTTATTCAATAAACATCTAAACGGTACTGATACAGAGATGAATAAGCCATATACTCTTGACCAAAGAAAGATCCTTTTCTAGGTAGGCAGGTTGCCCTTTACAGCTAAGCTTCCAACTATAAGAAGAATGTACATGGAACAGTGAGAAAGAAGGGATTCTCTGCTCATTGTCAGATCAATGGAATTAATCCTAGCAACAAAAGGGGTTACAACCAGCTCCGATTCAGAGGATGCTAGCTTGAGAAGGTGGAAGCAAAACATTCTAGGTAGAGGGAAAGAGCAAATTTCCATTTTTCTGCACGGCGGTTGGACTACACAATCTCCCAAGGTCCTTTTCAATTCTATGACTCAAGGATGTTGAAAGGCACACCTCTATAAGCAAAGTAAATTGGGGAACTGAGGGAGTTAGAGGACCAAAAAATGCCAGTAAGAAAGAGCTTTAGGAATAACAAAGTTCAACCGTCTTACTTAACCGATGAGAAAACTAGTCTTAAAAAGATGAACTAACTCATATAAAGTATACAGCAGTGGAACTAGTCATTGTTCTTTCTACTGCATTATTATGGTAACTCAAGATAAAACAACACTTTCACCTGCATATCAAGCTAATTTATAGAAAAAAAATTCTTCCCATGAATTTGCACAATTGCTTCCCTTCTCTAACTCATTATACACAGAAATACATAAAAGCTTTGCTGAGGGTAAATAGTTTGATAAATATGGCTGATGAGATGCCAAGTAAGAGATGTAAAATGTCAGGTGAAGGTCTTAAATTTCTCAAAAATTTTCAGAAAAAAGTATAAGCAACTCTCTTTGTCTCAGTTACATTATTTTTTTTTTAAAAAAAGCTACTGTGAAAATTTCACAAAAGTTAACACAATACAATTGCCATGTTTAAAATTCTAATTCCAATTATATAAACAAAATTGTTAGCCCAATGAATATACTACATCATACAGAGAAACGGAGCAAGAAAATCACTACTTTCACCTGAATATGGAGCTGATTTCTGTTGCTCCCTCAAGTCCTATGATTCCAGAAGCTCTTCATTAAAACATTGTCTAGCCTAGCAGGCTCCAAAACCTCACAGGCATTGGCCCTGCTGTTTGAGGAGGGCAGTGGGCAAACTGAAAACCCTGAGCTTATGTCAAAGTTTGATAGACGTTATAAAAAGACGACTGCAACAAATACAAGCCACAAAAGGCATTTCCCCAGGGTCAAATCAACCAATTGTAACTTGTCTTTTTTCAACCTTTGAAAAGTATAGTTTGACAAAATGCTTATCTGTTTAAGAATACAGGCAGTACATAAACAGCAAAAGCAAATTTCTAGCTCATTAACATGGCACTCAAGACTTCCAAAACCTGGCCCATGACTCCACCTATGGCCCCATCTCCTAATACCCTCCTAATGTGCTGCATGCACCAGCAGTACCAGTAGCATTCTGCATACTTCAGGTCTTTGTTCACGCTGTTCCCTGTCTTCTCCCAGTAATGCTCCCAACTGCTCCTGTGTGTGCATGGACATACACACATGCGCATATACCAGCTATTTCATTTGGCTAGATCCTTTAATACTCAGCTCAGTTGACACTGCGGCACCCTATGCATACCTCTATCTTTGCCTTTCCCTATTATACTGTATGGAATTACTTACATTTGTTCCACTGATGGTAGGCTCTTTAAGGGAGGGGCTAGCCTTTATTTTCTTTATTGTAGTCTAATAGCCTAGTATGGTACTTGATCATAGTACTTAATAACAATATATGGTTATTGAGCTTAATTTTAAGAATTAAATTTAAATATGTTCCCTCTCACCCCACTGGGGGAAAAATATTAAAAAATATTATATATGGAAAGTATCAGAATAAATGGATTTTGCCTGATGACAATGTTTTCAAAGTATTCTATTGCATTTTCCCCAATGCTGACAGCAGACAGGTCTTATAACTCTTGCTTACTCAGTAAATATGTAGGCTAAATAGGACAAAAATTAAACTCTAAGTATTGATTCTCTAGTTAGCTTGAAAAATGGCTTCTCATACTTGAAGGTGCCTGTCTCAAACTGGTGAAAGCTGAAGACTCGAGGTTTTGTACATACTTAGCTAAAAATACAGCAGTTGTGGCTGTCAACGTAACAATAAACCACTTTTGGCCAGAAATCTTTATTCAATATAAAAATTGTGTAAAAGTGTGTATGAAATATTGCCACTAAATGTTTAATCTGGGATATATACTTCAGCTGTTAGAACATTTACTCCGTTATCTGTGTACGCTCTTTTCATTCTGGCTAAAATATTACTTTATTCTTGCGTAGACAAAACAATATGCTTGGCAGTCGTATCATCACCATATTTTCTGTCCTTTTAAAAATTAACAGTGTGCTATGCATGAGCAGATCGCAAACTTGGAGCCAATCAAAATGCACCTTCTATAGTATTCATTAACTCTAATTTATTATGTGTATGCTGATATGTCATTACGATTTTCAGCTTTGGTATTGAAATATTTAGCTATGGTTGCTGAATATAATCAGCAAGATAAGAGGTTTTGAATATGATTACATGAAGCTCCTTAAATATAGTAAGAAATTATGTTAAGAAGAGCACTGACAGCAAAAAAATGGAGTTTTTTCCTGTATAAATATTATAAGTGATGCTATCTTTTTCTGAAAATTATACTTTATTCTAATTATAAATACTTATCTGATTACTGAAGCATTATCATTACAGATTTAGGAATAGCTGCATTACTTAACTTCTCAAAACATGTATTAGTATCCTAGTTGAAGGATTCCGGGTAAACTACAGATATCAAATTGAAATCATACTATGTTTTCAATACGTAGTTTTAAAGACTATGAGCTCAGTGTCCAAGTTTGGGTTTCTCCTTTGTTCATAAAATCACATTACTGTACTCATAGTAAATTCATAGAAATTTGGATGGTGTGTGTGTACTTTCAAGAGCTACTATGTACTTTGCATCCTAAACTAAACAACCTAATGTAATTCGCAGTGTTGAGAAAAAAACAATTAAAAACATAAGTCGGTTTAATTTTTTTCCATATTGTGCTGTCAGGTCAGTCTGCAAGGAAAAGAGAATGAATATGTGCACCTAAATGAGTATTAATTTCACAATTTCGTTACAATTTACACTTCTTAACAGCTAACTGGAAGCTCTGTTTCTGAAAAATAAAAATGGTAAGTTCAATATTTGCTCCATGTTCTGGAGGGCACTGAATTTATCATGTAAGCGCCATCTGAAAATCCACTGTTAACCTGCAATATAATAATAGGAAACTCTCTATTTCACCCTCAACACATGTGGACCCCAAATCCTAAAGACAGGCAGCTATAATACTAATTTGATTATGGGTTAATTTAAGGCAGTAACCATCTAGAAGAAATTGTTAACTTGTAATCATGTTGTTCCATTACAAATTTTTAACTTGTAATGGTGACAGATGAAGATTGAGCTCATTTTTTTCCATCCACGTTAGTTCCCTGCTAACCTCATTACCTGATTATAATTTGCAAATTCCTCTTGGAATCATCAAATGAACTAATAATGCATATTTTAACAAAGAAATGGTTCTAACAAGTTAATATTTTTCTATAATTCTGAATATATCTGGAGCTCAAATAAGATTTTCATTTTACATTTAAAACGTAGTGTCTGGGGCATGCTACTATGAATTCAGAACAGCACTGGGAGATAGTTCAGTCTGTACTATGGTACTTGAGTAAAGGGTGGAACGTAGGTTTAATTTTTAATTTAGGAAAAATAATGACATTGGAGAATTTAACTTACTTACACTTTTTTAACAGCCTTATGAGGATGATCATACACCATACAATTTACCCATTTAAAGTGTATAATCAATGGTTTTGAGTATATTCACAGAATTGTGCAACCATCACCACAATTAATTTTAGAGCATTTTCATCACCCCAAAAAGAAACTGTATGCCCTTTAGCTATCATCCACCAACCCTCCTAACTCCTTGTCCCAACCAGCAATCTACTCTCTGTGCCTATAGATTTGCCTATTCTGGAAACAATATAAAATTTAAATGGATCCCTAATGCACACTAATATTTAAGGAATAGGCTATAATAAAAAGTGGAGCTTTGCAAAAACAAAACCTGAGGAATGCCTTGAGCAAAGTTGGATAAAAACTATACAAGTGCTATCACACACCCTAAAGAAAGAGTTTTAAGAAGGAAGGTATGATTCAAGTGTCAAGGCTCCCCAAAACCAACTGAGAAAAGGACTGGTAAGTTTTTATTTTAGATGACAAAGAGAATGCTACTGACATTGGCAGAAGTATTTTTGGTGGGTTGGTAGGGAGAAGCCAATACCAGTAGATTAAAAAGGTGAGTAGAAAGTGAGGAATTCAAATGAATGTAGACCAGGGGTTGGTGAACTACAGTCCACAGGCTAAACCTGGCTTGCTGTCCGTGTTCATAAATAAAGGTTTACTGGAACGCAGACACACTCATTTGTTTATGTACTGTCTGTGGTTGCTTTTGTGTTACAATAGTGGAGTTGCACAGTCTGGAAGCTTTTAAAAAATATTTACTATTTGGCCCTTTGCAGAAAAAAAGTTTGCCAACCCCTATTGTACACAAACATCTCAAATTATTAGTTCTACTTAACAAAAGTGACCTAATAAGCATTCATATTCCACATTATGTTCACTACTACCAGTTTAAAAGAACCTGCTGTTTATATGTAAGTGGAAGTAAGTAAAATCATCTGTCTTGAATACAGCATAAATACTCATGTCAAGGTTGAAATTTCAGGCCCTCTTCACTATCATTTGATGCACTGCTGTTTTATAGGAAAGGCCTAGAGACAGCTGCAGAGGCTGTTAGATCTTTGGAATAAATAGAATACATCACTTAGGAGCTCACATTTATATACATTTTCAAACGGTAGTAAGACCTTATATCATGCAAACTTCTTTAAGAGAAAAAAAATGTGATTTTAAAATTGGTATTTTTAAAAATCAAGCTTTATCTTTTTTTTTTTGCGGTACGCGGGCCTCTCACTGTTGTGGCCTCTCCCGTCGCGGAGCACAGGCTCCAGACGCGCAGGCTCAGCGGCCATGGCTCACGGGCCCAGCCGCTCCGCGGCATGTGGGATCTTCCCGGACTGGGGCACGAACCCGTGTCCCCTGCATCGGCAGGAGGACTCTCAACCACTGCACCACCAGGGAAGCCCTCCCCAAGCTTTATCTTTTTTCTAAAGTTTATTAATAAAAAATGCTTTTTTGAATGATTAGCTCCAAGTGTTTTATTTTAATGAATTATATATTCATACGAAGTCCATAAAAAAATTGTTTGCGTGTCAATTTTAAAACTCTAGTTCCTCTACGAAGAGAAATAAAAAGCCAAGGGTTTGAATCAGAAACATTAAAACTGGACTGTTCAGCTCTTGCTTGTTGTATGTGGTCTTTGCCTAGAATGATTCATAACATAATAAAGCGACACAATTCGGTTTAACGTTTTGTTTCTGTTGATGATTAGAGAGGCTACAAGCCTCTCTAGCCTAGTCATTAATATTAATGAGCTTTGTGACCTAGGCCAAGTTAATGAAACAAACCTTTAAATAACATACTAAAAAGTCAATAATAATTTTGAACTTGCTTTATAGAATTTCTAGCATTTTACAGTGCTAGAAAATAAACAAGGATTTCAAATACATTTCCTAACCTGGATGGGAAAAAAATGACAGTATGGTAAAAGTATCCATCAAACATCACTTTTTGATCATAGGTCACATAGGGCTGCTTTAAAATCAGACAAAGGTAACAGGGAATTAAGACATAGATTATTCCACAGATGACTGGAATACAACCTAATTTAAGAACAGGTTAAATCTGTGTAACCCCAAAGTGATTACAAGTAATTTTTACTTTCAAGTCACATCTGAGTTATTAACAAATGAAAAATTGATAAGGTTGGTGGGATTTACCCAAAATAGTTGTGAAAAAACTACTCAGTTGTGTCACGGAGTTGGAAAAAGTTAATGATTTTGTAAAAATACAGGGTATTTGTGTGGAGCAATATTATTTTAAGTGGGGTGAAATAATGGTTTAAAGGTTTCTCTTTTAGCCATTTATGAAGATACTGGCTTAAAATAAAAGTCTGTGGAAACCTGTAGAAGCAGCCAATGACTATGTCGCAAATCAGACCTCTTCCAAATAGACAAAGGCTACTTCTAGATGGCCCAGACTAATTGGAAAACAGTATTATTGGTAACAGAGCTAACTGATGCGCTTCTTAAAAAATGATCTTCCACGTGGGTGGCTTGGGAGTAAGAACCATATTACTGGTCATGCTCTCAGTTTGGTCTTGGTTTGAAATGTTAGCCTAGTTCATGAAGAGCACTTGTATTTATGCAGCAGGAAGTAGATCTGAGATAGGCTCTCAAGCACACGAAATGCATTATGCAGCATTAGTAATATACCTACACTTTCATTTGGGAATGCTTACCAAAACTATTAAACAAAGCAGCATCCCTTGCCCTTTCCTTCCTATTCCCCCTGGCCTAAGCACAAAGTCCTCAAAAATTAGAATGCTGAATTCGCTTAAATTTCTTTTCTTCAGTCTCATTATTCTCTAGATTCTTCTAAATACAGATGCCAAATTCAGTTTTTTAAAGTGCCACTTTCATCAAGTTGCTTTTCTACTAAAAATAGTATCTCCCCCATTACCAACAATTGAAGTTCTACCTCTTTTGGCTAGAAGTCAAAGCTTTCCATAAACCTCTCCCAGTCTACCTTTTCCTTTTTAATTATGAAATATTTAAAATATTAAACATTTACAGAGACTAACAGAGCTGACAGGCATGTAACCCAATACCCAGATATAATTCAGGTTAACATTTTGTCCTTAAAAAGAGTAAATAGGGGCTTCCCTGGTGGCGCAGTGGTTGAGAGTCCGCCTGCCGATGCAGGGGACACGGGTTCGTGCCCCGGTCCGGGAAGATCCCACATGCCGCAGAGCGGCTGGGCCCGTGAGCCATGGCCGCTGAGCCTGCGCATCCGGAGCCTGTGCTCCGCAACGGGAGAGGCCACAACAGTGAGAGGCCCGCGTACCACAAAAAAAAAAAAAAAAAAAAAAAAAGAGTAAATAAAGAATACAGTTAAGTCTGCCACCACTCATCTTGTCTCCTTCCCTTCAGTAGAAGGACAAAGATTTACTAGAAATAAAAATACAAAGAAGGAAATGAGAAACAACAAACAAAAGACTTAAAAATGTACAAATATAGTTCTTAACTACATCAAGATTAATGATTTTTTAAATGCCCTCCAATTATTAACCTTAGATTAGAAAGTTGAAAAGAAAGAGAAAAAATGGCAACTAATATCTCTTTTACTTTCATTGCAAATTTGTAATAGAGGCAAAATTAGACCTAGTGTTTGAAGATGGGATTTGAATATGCAGAAATGGGATAAAGAGTATTCACTACTTCTCCCATGTCTATCCCTTATTCCTCTAATAAAAAATAAAAACTAAGACTGGCAAGGCACAGATCAGAAGACGTGAGAGCCCATTATCTTCTTTAATAACCTATATGTATGTAAGCTAAGATGGCTTACAATCTAAGGAACCAAAATAATGGTTAGAAATCATTCTCAGTACATAGCACATGCATGGAAAGTTGGGAGGGAGGTGATCATTAGGAAGAGGCTAAAATAACCAAAAAGAATCAGTATATTTAGAGTTGTTTTTAGAAAAGGATAAGGGACAAATCTAAAAATATATCACTTTATTATACAAAAATCATAAAAAGTAACATGAAAATGCTTGAAAAAAGATACTGGACAAAAATATGGTACAGAATAACTCAATTTTTTCTAACTTAAACTAAGATTTTTAAATTTTATTTACTGCCTGAAATCCAAAGGTCAACATAACCTATGAAGTAAAATATGAAAATCATTAAGGAGAAATCACAGCCTGCATAATGACCTCAGTATAACTTGGTTGACAAACTGGGTTAGGAAATCACAGGTTTGGTGAGTGGCCCAAAATTTCTCCAAGTGTATCAGCTTTCCCCTGGCAGCCATGATAGGAAATCTTTCCTCTAGAAATACTATGTTCAGAGAATACTGTTTCAGTGCTATGAAGTAAGGTATTCACATGTAACCATTCACACGACTAAAGATGAAATTGCGTTTTGAGTGCAACTCTCTTTAATGTTGTACTTTACATATTGTCAGGTTATGGAAAGAGATTTAAATGAAAGCATAATAGGAGGAGTTCTTTAGAAGGTATCAACAGATTTATTTCTGTTGCATCAACTCAGACCTATTACTTCAGCTTAAGAGGATATCTTCTAAGATTAGATGTAAAACATTAAAATCTATAAAATATTTTATAACATCTTTATAAGAAAGAGATGTTAAACCTTGTCCAGATTCCATCTTGGATAATCCTTTCCATTGAAACAGTCTCCTATAGTTAAAAAAGAAAATATAACAATTCCATTTTAAAATAATCTATCATTTGAATCTGTAATAATACCAGAAAACTGAATTCTAAAGTTTAAATGAAAACCTATGCATATTTAAGGGTCTGTGTAAGCACGAAGATCTTTCTTTTCCGTGTATTCAAATTAACTTCAACCATCCTAGTTTTCATTTAGTTACAGAGTAAAATATATTTCAAATATCTGACACAATTACTAAATATGCTCTCTGCCCAAGTTTTAAAAAGTCTCATGGCTGTTCTTCTCTTCCCCCTTCAGTCCATCCAACTCTGATCATGAACTTCTTTTTCTAGAGTTTAGATCCTCCAAAGACTCTTCATTACTGGCAGAAGTTTAAATTCCCCAGGTTGCCACTTTAATCCTTCTACAGTGCAAGTTGAATTATCTTCTCCCTGCTACCTCTACAAGGATGCTATACAAATTTGCTTATTACTACCCTTGAACACTTCTGTATTTTCTCAAAACAATGCCTTTATTCCCACTTCCCCTTTCAATGGGAATGTACTCTTCTAACCTACACATGGCAAAACCCCGCTGAGGCACCTCTTCCATGAGGCCTTCCCCCATCTCCCCAAAGAAATGCATGTCTCCTTCTGAGCTCCAATATCTTCCACACTTCAGCTAGTAGTGCAGCATCTAACATATTCTACCTTGTACTGCATTTTCCTTGTGAATATACCATCACTTTTCTAGTAGGACGCAAGCTCCTTTATGGTAGGATCTTGAGTGTCAAACTGCTTGTGTTTTAAACCCATCTTCACAAGTCACTGTCTTGAACAAATTATGAAATGTTCTATGCCTCAGTTTCCTCATTTGTAACATGGGGATAATAATAGCACCTACCTGACAGGGACAGAAGGATTAAATAGGTATTATGTGTAGAAGCATTTAGGCCAGCTGCCTGACCTGGTATTCAGTAAGTAATCAATGATTGCAAGTGTTTACAATCCTTGTCATCATCATCATAGTCACCATTGCTTACGCTCCACATGCACCTAGCCCAGGGTCTTGAACATAACAAATATTTAATAAATGCTTACTAAATTGAATAGAATCTTTTTTGGCTTTTCAAATCTAGTGGAAAATAAAGCCACATGGAAAATACTGAGCAGGGAAAACCAAAACCAAAATCTCTCTTAAATGTAACATTTTAAATGAGCAAGTAGTAGATTAATAATTAAATACAAAGAGTTATATAAATGTTGTCTAAATAAATTACTTTCCAGAAAAGATGTAACATCCTTTAGATCTAAGCTAAATGTGGGTTACGATTCTGAAAGCTAAGTATTTTCATACCTATGGGTTGTCAGAGAGGGCCTTTCCATATACATTTACATACATTAATACAGTAGTTGACCCTTCAATGACTAGGGTTTGAACAAAGCGGGTCCACTTATACATGGATTTTTTCAATAAATATACAGTCAGCCCTCTCGGTCAGAAGGTTTCGTATCTGCAGGTTCCCCATCCGCGGGTTCAGCCAACCACAGATGTGGAATCTACTGAGGGCAGACTGTTGGATTTGAGCATCCGCAGATTTTGGTAGCCGCAAGGAATCCTGGAACCAATCCCCTGCTGATAGCAAGAGACAACTGTACTATAATGAAGGTCCATTTCAATAGTACTATTAGAACTGCATGAAAACTCCTGACTTTCCAAGGCAGTGAAAAAAAGCCAGTAAGTAGAGAATTATGTTTTAGGCAGAGAGCATGCAGAGGGTTGGTTTCCTTTCCCACATGACACTGCTTCACACTAAAACTGCATCTTCCAGCTATTTTTGGATGTAATGTCTTTTGTGCTCAGACTACCAAATAATGCAAAAGTATGTTACTGTTTTGTGAAGTAGATAAAATGTCTTTAATAGAATGAGTCTATTAGGTCCATTTTCACTGGTGACCTAATCCAGAGATTAAAACATAATATTAGTATCAGAAATATTTTCACTATTCTTTTTCATGAATATGTGACACAAAATGAATGCCAGCTACTCTGAACATAGTATCTTAGATTTTCAGGACATGAACTCATGTATGGTAAGCACTATGTGTCATTTACATAGTACAGACTTGCTTTAAAGAACTAAATATTCTTTTCAATGGCAAGGCAAATAATTCAACCAAGTCTTAGACTAAAAGGACTGACCATGTTTTGCATTTAGATGACACATCTTTCAAGGAACTGAAGACACTGTGCAAAATCTAACAGAAATCTTTTCTCTCTCCACCAAGCTCCTAACTAGGAAAAAAAAAAAAAACATGCTAAGAAAGGCCAGTGAGAAATTAGCAGTATGATGCAAGGCCCAGATCCAAAAATCAGAAAGGAGATCACAATGCTGTCTCTGTTATGTCAACAGGTGGGCCTCAAAACTGCAGGCTTCTGTTTTCAAATTAAACCTTGATTTGTCTTTTACATGGCACTGTAGCTAATGCCCTCTTATCTCCTGATAAGAGAGGAAACTGAGAGTTGTAGAAAATCAAATCTCTGCATGCTAAGTGCTATGGTGGAGGTAACAGTGATGTGAGGTGCTGTGGAATGAATTATAAAATGACAGAGCTAGATTTTAGTGAAGGAATATTCTGACTAGCTGAACTTTAAGCGGTAATTTTTTAAATACTAAAGGGAACTAGAATATTAAACAATATTATGGTTTCAAATATACACTGAAAATTTGACCTGAATTATTGTTGAATAAATCTGCAAAATAAAACCCTTCTTTTCCCCCAGCACCATGTCCTGCATTTCAATCACTAGGATTCATCTAAGGAAAATGTACACCTGAGAAAGCAGGGCCAGATGGATCCTGAACGGCAGGAGGTGGTTTGGACCTGAAACAGTTTCATTTGATGTAGGGGCCGCACTGTGAGTTAAAGGCTCTCAAGCTGGCATTTTAAACAACAGGGTACAGGTTCACACTATGGATAACGTCCAGCTCTCTCTAACTCTTAATCGTCTCAGGAACTATGGTTTGCTGCAAGTCAAATACATCTGTGTTTAACACGTTTTTAAGAAAAGTCCTCAAAGAGCAAAATAGCAACTATTCACTTTCTAAAACGTGTGCGTATAAATAAAAACTTGCTTATATTACTAAACTTCTATAAAAGCAGAGAAATTTTTAGTCATGACAACCAAATAGGAAAACTTATTTCAAGTTTTTTCCTTTGCTAGATGAACTATTCCTATTAGTCACTAAAGAAATAATTTCCAAAGCACTGTATATTAATTTTATACTCATTTTTAAAAAGGAAACAATGGCTCCTGATAATACATGGGACATATTAAATGCAAGGTTGTAAAATATTTGACATAGAAATACTGCCAAATATTGTACAAACGGGCCTAACTTGTACCTCAAATTATTTTGGAAATGAGTACTGAAGTTATAAAAAATTATTTTCATTCTGCTGGTACAAAATGTAAAGAACAAAATTCATAGGTATTTTATCTTTAGCTTAGTTATTAGAGTAAAAAGACATGGGAATGCATAGACTAGGACCTGACAACCAATACTTAGACAATAATCCGTTTTATAATGAGTAGAGTTACACATTTTCAAATAATTAACATGGAAAAAACTGGCCTTAAATTCAGTCTTAAACTCTAAGAAAAGCATATCTTAATTGTTAATGATGAAATCCAAGCATAATAATGTCTTGTTATAGTATTGGCAATTAGGAAACTGAAGAATTATGGATAAGATAAAAACACCTATGTAGGTTACTTCTACATCCTTTTAGGTCTAACTTTGAACCTTATAATGATTTGCTCTCCTTAAATTTCATTTCAAAGGACAACAAAAAGAAATTTGTCCATAACATGTATTAAACTCCTAGTGGGTTGAAAAGTACTGACTGATACTTGGACAGTTTTGAGGAATACAGAAATGTTTAACATAATATTTAGGTAAGAGTGGGCCAAATGAAAACATAAAAACCTAGACTCAAACTGAAAAAGATGAGAGAAAACACTGATTAGAAAAGCGATGTAGCGTCTAGAAGTTGAAAGTACCAGTTCTTGAGTCAGACTGCCTGTGTTTCAATCCTCGTTCCATCACTTAATAGTTGTGTGGCTTCACACAAAGTAATTCATCTCCCAGTTCCTCACTTTCCTTTTCTGTGAATGGGAATAATAATAGTAACTAATCTCAGGATTGTAGTAAAGATCATATGACATGAAAAGTGCTTGGCATAGTGAATGACACAAATTAAGTGCTCAATAAATGTTACCTAAAATTGTTATAAAACTAAGGAAAAAAATATTTCTGAAGTCAAAACACTAAGAATGGCTAGCCAGTAATACCAAAGGTTGATGAGAGATCAAGAAGATGCAGAACAGGAAAATTGAGCCTGTTGGTAAACCATAAACAGGGACAATTTTAGTTGATAAGTGAAGATAAAAGTCAGGCACTAAAAAATTAGTGCTGGTTGATAGGAATGAAGAAGCCAGAGATATGGACATATACAAAAGGCTGCAAAATAAAAATGAGAAAAGGATACACAGAAAGAAGAGAAGAAGAGGCAAGAGTCAGGTGTTTTGGTCAATAATAACCAGAAAGATGTCAAATAAATGCAATGAAATGAAAACTTTTGGTCATGATAACGTATTTTTAGAAATACCCAGCTACAGGTTATACTGATCAATTTGACAAAAGAGTTTTACTAAAATATAAGAATACACTGTAGGGCTTCCCTGGTGGCGCAGTGGTTGAGAGTCCGCCTGCCGATGCAGGGGACACGGGTTCGTGCCCCGGTCTGGGAAGATCCCACATGCCACGGAGTGGCTGGGCCCGTGAGCCATGGCCGCTGAGCCTGCGCGTCCGGAGCCTGTGCTCCGCAACGGGAGAGGCCACAAGAGTGAGAGGCCCGCATAATGCAAAAAAAAAAAAAAGAAAAAAAGAATACACTGTAACATCACTCTAACCTTACTAAAAAAATAAATATAAAATAAAAGCATCACCATCTCCCCACCCCAACAAGAAAATCCTCCCAATGCCTGTAGAAGAGCTACTTAGTATTACCCTAGCAAGATCAGTAAAACCTTAAAAGGAAACAGCAATTGTCACATCAAGATTTTCAGAATCAGTAACTCCATAGGTACACCTCTGATTTCTGATTGCATCCAGGTTTTCTATTCAATAAACAGTTTTGAACATTATAATCAACTTCTTTTTAATCAAAACTAGTCATATTGGCAAATTAGGTAGTACTGAGAAATATAATTCATTATGGCAGCTTTCTTTTTCAGTAGGTTTTTAATCAGTTTTGGATGCAGGTGCACTTTTAAAAGAAAAGCAACAAATTTCTATGGGCTACTGATGTCTCTAAAGTAGGAATTGGTTTTTCTAGAAAAAAGTAAAAGACAAAAACGAAATCAAATTTTGTAAGTCTCCATGAAGCAGTCCATGTACAAAAGCAATCTTACTGACTTGTTAATAATTTCTAACTTTCACAAAGAGAACGTGTTGTTCCGCGTCTTCCTATTTTTGAAGAGTTTAATGAAAAAACATATAGTACTTACACCATAAGTAAACCAGAACTATGTAAATGACAATATTTCCTTATTCTCTTCTAAATACTTATTAGCAAACTTTGTTTCAAAATACAATTATGAAAAATATGACATTCAAGCCTGGGGTCTAATTTAAAATTGCATTCATTTTCCAAAAATGTAATTAATTAAAATGAGGTTATAAAAAAATCAACCTGTCCATTTTAGCAGGCAGGTAATTTGCACAGATTGGTTATTGCTTTGCATGACTATTAATATAATATCTGATTTTTGCTTTTTACTGAATCTTGCCTGGAACAAGACAGTGAAGTTATTTTATAATCCCCATTAAAGTACCTAAGGTTTACTTCTTTTAATATTGCTAAGTTAAAATTTACCAACCAAAATGCTGACTTGCCATGCTACTTTTGAAAATAACATGTCTACTTTAATAAAATGGATCAATACTGAGTACTGAATATATCAAAATAATCCATTTGTTACCATGAAATAAAAATACCACTTAAGCAAGTTCTTCTTAAATAGGATGACTAACAATAAATACTGCCCAAGAAATTGCTCCAAAGTCAGTAGCTTCAATGTGTTTTCTTGGGGGAAAAAAATGAACTCATGAAGAAGGTTAATGATAAATAAATAGCTTTTATAAACTCATTACGTACTATAAACATTCAGCACATTTTCGTTCTTTTAAAATGTTGATAAACCTCCATTAAATAGTTTCATCATCTTTTCAGTTCCTCTTAATTTTGAAATCTATACTTTTTTTTGTTTGTTTTGTTTTTTTGCAGTACGCGGGCCTCTCACTGTTGTGGCCTCTCCCGTTGCGGAGCACAGGCTCCGGACGCGCAGGTTCAGCGGCCATGGCTTATGGGCGCAGCCGCTCCGCGGCATGTGGGATCCTCCCAGACCGGGGCACGAACCCGTGTGCCCTGCATCGGCAGGCAGACTCTCAACCACTGCACCACCAGGGATGCCCCTGAAATCTATACTTTTAAGAGAAAATGAATCATGATGGCAAATAAGGACACATTTACCTCTTCCCCTTCCCTTCAAATTCCACAAAAAATACATTTTTTAAAAAGAAGAAACATTGGGCTTCCCTGGTGGCGCAGTGGTTGAGAGTCTGCCTGCCGATGCAGGGGACACGGGTTTGTGCCCCGGTCCGGGAAGATCCCACATGCTGCGGAGCAGCTGGGCCCGTGAACCATGGTCGCTGAGCCTGCGCGTCCGGAGCCTGTGCTCCGCAACGGAGAGGCCACAACAGTGCGAGGCCCGCGTACCGCAAAAAAAAAAAAAGAAAGAAGAAGAAACATTAACATGCAGGAAAATAAGAAAGAATAACACTGCAGGCCAGAAAATCTGAGGAAGTTCTATAAACTAAAAATCAGAGATTTGATTAAAAAAATAATAATAAAATGAGAAAACTGAATCTAAAACAAGCTAAGAAGCAGCTACTGTAGAGGCCCAGAGAAACATAAAGCTAATGGTCAACAAAAGCAGGTGTTTATTTTCTCAAATGTGATTTATATCTATGGAGAGTCCTGGAGTGGACAGGGGGATGAGAGAAACAGAGCAAGATGGCAGGCAATTTATGGGAAAGGACTCCCAAACCCAGAGGACAAAATCCTGCAACAAGGAACACCCTGCCCAGCGGTATTCCCTCCTTTTGCCATGCAGTCATTGGATGAAGGTTTCTATAATAAGAATCTTATTACCCCAAGAGGGATGGAGTCTCACCTGGGCTGAGGAATAAATACTTTCCAGCCATGAAAACTCCTCCATCTATGTTTTCAACCATACATACTAATAACCAAGAATCACCAATCATTTGAAGAAAAATTAGCAACAAAGCCATTGAATTTAAACTGAAGAAATACCATTCAGGCAGAGTAGAAGAAAAAGAAAACTTTAAATATAATTGACATTCTCAGTGAAATGAAAACATAGTACATCAACAACAACAACAAAAGAACAGGCTATTTTGAAAAAGAGTTCTACAAAATTAAAAATATGCCTGATAAAAAAATGATAAAACAAAGCCTAAAAAAATGGACTGATAATTTAAAGGGACCAGCTAAAGAAAAAATTATTGAGCTAGACAAGAAGGACAAGAGACTCTCCATAACCCAATGCAAAATTAGGAAAACATAAAGAAAGAGAAATGGAAGGCAGATTTACAAGTTCCAGTAGCTACCTAATAGAATGACAAAACTGAAAGAACTGGATGAAAAAGTAATCAGAGAAATAAAAGAAGAAAATTTCCTTCTTGGCTGAAGATAGATTCAGGGGCAGAGGCACCAGAAGAACACTAATAATTAAAAACAGACACTTAATCACATCTTAGTGTAATATCAGGACTCTACAGATACACATTTCAAAATCTTTGGCTGCAGGGGGACAGACGGAGGGAGGGAGAAAATGGTTATTTACAAAGGAATGAAAATCATATTATATATCAGAATTCTTTTTAGCAAAATCAGATAACAGAAGCCAATAAAGCACACAGTGGTTAAGACTCCACACTCCCAGTGAAGGGGACCTGGGTTTGATCCCTGGTCAGGGAACTAGATCCAGCATGCCACAACTAAAAAGACCCCACAGGCCGCAACTGAAGATGCTGCAACTGAAGATCCCGCACGTGGCAACGAAGATTCTGCATGCCACAACTAAGACCTGGCACAGCCAAATAAATAAATAAATATTTAAAAAATAAATAAAGCACAGTCTTCAAAATTCCAGGTGAAACTATTTATATGTAGAACTCTGTCAAGCCCAATTAGCAAACAAGTGAGAGATTAAATAGACATAGTCAGGAAGAGACTCAGACTAGTTCAACACCTTCAGGTATAATCTAAAAGAATTACTAAATGATCAATTCTAGTAAAACAAACAAGAAACAATGAGGAAGATGTAAAATACAAGAAATCGTGATGTCCAAAAGCAGTAAAACTAAATTTACTAAATTACTAAATTAAATTTAGTAAAACTAAATTTATATCATCACTGATGCATAATATTAAAAAGAAATAACAATCTAAAATAAAGTACAAAAGTATTTTAGAATGACTGTCAGGGAGGAAGAAATATATACATACTAAAAAAACTCTAGACATTTTTAGAAAAGAATAAAAACATTCAGTAAGAGAAAATATTTCTCAAAATATTCCTTTCATTCATTTACACAAAGAGATGCCTGACAATGGAAAAAGGATCTAATTTCTGCACCTTTAGATTTAATATGAATTTGCTTTTCTCCACATATACCCACACTTGTACATCGATAAACCCTTACTGGTGTGTAAACATCACCACTGCACTGTTCCTAGAGGTTCTGAATGCTCTTTAAAACTAATTAGACAAAAATGGTTATATATAGTTTTGAATGTCCATATGGAATGGAACCAAATAATGAAATCAGGTATATGACTTTGTAACTCAGAAAGTTTCAGTACTAATTCTTGGAAAATTACTTCCTCCAAAGTTCAGATGACCACAGAAGCTTTATATTGGAGTTACATTACATAAAAACAGTCCATACATGAGAATATTCAAACTATCTCTTACAATGTTCCAATTAGAACTGACCTGAACCACAACAGTTTTCATTTTGTTCAGTAAATAAGTTTGATGTCTATTTTTCTTCCCGAGAAGTTTATCTAATTTTGGAAAGAACTGGTATTTACAAAAAAGAACATGTAAGTCTTAAACTGGCACCGTGATTTCAGGCAGAGGGCCTGTTGCTAAGAATGCTCATGAAAGTTAATTTTGAAGGTCTAAATGAGCCTTCAATTTACAATGAACTCATTAAGGGCAGACCAAGTGTCGAAAGCTGTTTTGTCTTCATTGTTTTGCTAAAATGCCGTCTTGTGCACATTCCTTTCATAAATTTCAGATGAAAATAAATAAATGTTTCTACAGCAAAAGGCATCTGGAAACGGGTTAATACAGAAGTTTAAAATATTAAATAGAAGAAAAAAGAACTCTGTCTTTCTACTCAGTAGACAATAATAAGCTGTGTATTTAAAATATCTATAAAGGGTCTTTACAAGATCTAAAAAAGCTTGTTTGTATCTTGTCTCTAATGTCAAAGTGAGACAGAGGCGGGAAAATGCCCATCCTTTGACTTCTTGAAACAAAACCAGGGACCATTAATTAAGACTTTTCAGATCTCAACTGTCATAAGGATGCATGGGAATGGTAATTTCTATAGAACCCAAAGTACAAAATATGAAAGTCTTTTATAGATTAAAACCAATATCCAAAATATACTTCAGCATAATCATGTCCATGCTATTGACCTTCAGGAACAGGTATAATATATTCTTCATATACTCAATAACTCCAAAATGAATTGAAGTTTCCACTAGTCTCCAAGGTCAGTCTCATTCAGTGATACAAGATCATTTTGGACTTTACAACAGTATGGTTAACTTTCATTACATTTTAGATTTGTTCTTCTGATCATATATCCATCCAGAAGCTAGGCCCAGCATTTAAATCAAGTAAAATATTATGGATCTGCCACCCTTGGGATATTTTTCAAATGCTTTTGGAAATTTTTATAGAAGGTAATTTCATTCATGCATATTTGGACTAATTTATTTAGCTGAGAATGAATACAAAAATAGTTCCATACGCACATCCATGAAAATGTAAGGAAATGAGAAAAATTAAGGTTGGGTCTACCTGCAATGTTTCTGAACACTACAACTCAATTCACATTACTAAATGTTTTAGAGACAAGAAATATGTTCTTCTCTTCCACTTAATGAGATAACATTTCTCACTGCTTTAATAAAGCATTCTGTATCTCTTACAGGCAAAAAAGATAAAACCCAAAAGGCTAAATAAATCTGAATTTGCAGTTAGCATATGTGTACATTATTAAATATCAGGGTGAGCTTATGCTATGATTAAATTCAAACTAAGATTATGAATAATAAAGACTAATTGTTCCTAAATCATATCCCACTAATACATTAGCAAATGAAAACACCTTGGGAGGAAAAAGCAGTTTCTGGTAGAGTCCTAAGATTGGGCTACCAAAATGAATTACCCTTGAAAACAGAATTTGCTTCCATTTATGAAAAATCTGTCAAATAGGGGACAAATACTCAGTGAACAATCAAAATGATAATAAGAACATAACAGAAATTTAAGCATTTGTAATAACATGAGGGCTTCAGAAACAATAGACAAGCATAATAATGAAAATAGGTTTCATCTGTCTACTTGGTGGCATTCACTAGAGCTCTGTGTACACTGGCATGTTTGGACATGGGCAAGCTTCACTTTAGACAAGCGCTGTAGTGAGCATGCAGGAAGCCAGCTGTCAGGCTGCAACCCTTCAAAGGCCAGAATAATGTAGACTTATTTGTAGAGTGCCAAGATGCACAACGGAAACCTTACTCCCTCCCATATGGTTCACTGCCTTTCTTCTGAGATGAGGCTCTGGTTTCTGGCCTGGGGATGGAGAAGTGGGATAGGGGAGCCAACTGTTCTGCTTTCAGGGACAGACCTTTAATTAATCCTCCTGTTTCAGCTCTACATCTTCCTCTCTTACTTCATACTTGGCAGATTCTCAGTCCAGAGGCTCTTTCGGGTTCAGATAGGCGATCAGTTTCCTCTCACCTCCTCACAGCTTGTTTCATCAGTCTTCTCACTCCCATCTTTCCTTCTCCCAGTAATTTCTTGAAAACTTACAAGTACTAGTGAGTCTCTCTGATTTTCTTTGCTGCATCAATCTATCATGTGCTTTTACGCTTCTATTTTAGGGATGTCTCAGGAGGGACAAGAAATCAACATGTATGCGCAGGCCTCCATCTTACACCAGGTGGGACAACTTTCTAAATTTTTTAACCAGTCTACCATCTAGTGCATATAATTGTACACAAAAGTCTTACCTGCTAACTTGTAGAACAGCTAACTTTCCTGAGATCTATACAAAATTTAAAACTCCTCAGCATTTCAATTTAATATAAACTGTTTATGGATGGGAAATCAGTTATTTTTATACCTGAAGGATAAAAAGTTACTATTATGATATCCAATGCTTAATTAAGAAAACCTAATCCATCTAGTGAATCTCAAAAAGATTCAGTTTCTGTTTCAAGTTCAAAGGATTCCTTACAAACTAAAAGATAAAATGTATTTTTTCCAATTATCTCAGCAACTGAATAATTAACAATTAGCTGCAAGATAATGAAAACTAGATGTCTGAAAGTAAGAATTTGCTTTTCTTCCCCCCCAAAGAAGGCATGAGTAAAAAGGATCAACTACAATAGTTGGAAGTTTGGGGGAATATAAATTATTATTATTCATAAAATCAAATTTGAAAAAACAGCAATAATACAATCCTTAAAAACTGTGGAAACAGATATTAACTTTGTGACAAACATACCACTGAGTAACAAATATGACTGTTAAGTGACTTATGTGAAGCACAATTAATTGAATCATTATGTTGATTTATTACTTTACTGCCATTGTCTATTGCTGGTTCATAAAATCAGATGTGGAACTGGTCTCAAGCCAAGAATCCCCAAAGAAACAAATATAATAAGAAGCACAAGTCATCTAAAGGCGGCTTAAAATCTGCACTGTATTATACACGTTAAGATTTTAATTAACTACAGAAAGAGAAAACTGTTTTTTAAAATTACAAAATAGTATAGTTTACTTGATGTAAACCCAAAGAACGTCTCAGCCATGCTGGCATTATCTTTTAATCTTTTAGAATTCAAACTTTATGTAGTGGAGGAGGAGGGCCATAGTAGAAGTAGGGAGACGGGATAAACTGACCTCAACTATCTTTTCTCATTTCAAAATTCTCTAGTCAATTTCACAGTCTCAATTTTTTATTTACTAATATTTTAATACTTTATTACCATTACAAATAAAAGTTGCTTTTCATTTATATCACAGTAACTTCAGAATCCTACATTAGATAAATGTGTTTAGAATTAAAACCCTACATTAAGACAAATGAACGCTAGAATCTCAGACTCAGCAGTTTGCCATGGCCAGGTCATCTGATTTACCCACATGTCTGACAGATGAAAGATACCAATGCTAGTGCACAATCATCACTGGAATAATGTTTGGGAACCTACCTGTTGTCATGAAACAAAAAGTAAAGAATTTTTCAATAAAAAGTAAATATTTACTTGTAATCATTCATATATTTGAAACAGCCCTAACCACAGGAGTCCTGAATATACTAAGGTAAACAGAATATGTGGTAAAAATTTTGACGTTAAAGGAAGAAGATAACTGGTAACCATGCTTTGAAGTGAACTAGTTTAAATATTTCTTCATTAAAAACAATAAAAATTGCTAAAGACAGCATTACTGAAATTTACCACAGCATAAAATTGTAATAATGGATATTGTACTATTTTTAGTTTTTATTTTAGTGTTGTTTTAAAAGATCAGTGGGAAAGTAAAAAAAATAAGATGATCTGCACAGCCATGCCACAGTAGTTCTCAACTGTGGCTCTAATAGAACCAACAGGGACCTCTATTAAAATTTTTCTATCCTCAGAGCCACTCCCAAAGATTCTGTGAATCTTGAGGCCACGGCAGCTCTATTAAAACAAACAAAGCAACATTTCATCAACAAAACAAAACTGCAAAAGGCTATTTTGATGTGTAACTAGGATCTGGCACACCTGGCACAGCTTACTTTCTTCCCTTCCCTTTCCCAAGTCTTTGTTATAAAAATTTCCATTCTTTCTCGTCCAGTTTACCTAACTTTCGTGTTATACTTTTTCTAACTATTCCTCACAGGGTCGCCTTGTAGTTCATCTGTATCATTGAAACTTTCAGTGTTACCCCAAAGCTACACTGAAGTCTATATATGCACTCTAAATTTTTATTTAAGGAGAATTCAAGCTCACAGAGGTATAACTGTTTAATGAATATTCTGACGGGAGCACATCGTAGTACAGAGAATAGGGAAAAATACTGAGGTTTTTAATCCTTTAGTCAAGAAAAGCAACACATGACAAAAAGCATGAGATTCTGGTGAAAAGCTGTGCAGGTGAATTCAAAGACAGATCAGTTTATACCTGGCAGATTTCAGTACCCCAAAATGTGTTGGTTTGGAACTCAACAATCTGAAGGAAAAAAAAAATGATAACCTTTTGAACAAAAGCAATCTCTCAGGGATAATGAAGGCTTCATCAGCTATTACAGGGGATCTCTTGTAGTGGCCTTTCATGGTACCCCTCTTTAAATAGATTACATGGCCTAGAAGTGGTTAGATGCATTGCGGTTCAGTTTAAAATTTATGTTTCCAATCTCTGTCGTTTACATTTTTGGACATTTTTAAAAATACAATGCTTTTCAAACAGACTTTATTTTACTTTAGTAATTTGTAATTGCTTACCTATTTTGCAATTAGTAAGCTCACTGACTATCTTAATAACAACTACTGATCTTACGACGCTAACATACAACATTTACCAACCTTCAGTCTGTGTATGCATATTAACAAAGTGCATTATACTCTAGAAGTTGCCCTTAGTACAATAAATTTTAACTACATCAGACTTTTGCCTTTGTTGTCCGCTCTATATCCAAACCTAAAACTTTTTTTTTTTTTTTTTTTTTTTTTTGCTGTACGCGGGCCTCTCACAGTTGTGGCCTCTCCCGTTGCGGAGCACAGGCTCCAGACGCGCAGGCTCAGCGGCCATGGCTCACGGGCCCAGCCGCTCCGCGGCATGCGGGATATTCCCGGACTGGGGCACGAATCTGTGTCCCCTGCATCGGCAGGCGGACTCTCAACCACTGCGCCACCAGGGAAGCCCCAAACCTAAAACTTTTTACTCTAGCTCAAATGCATTAAAATTGCACCTCATCAGAATTCAATTTTTCTGGTAACTATGTAACCACCTTTTTTTAAAAAAAGATTTATCATTTATTTTGGCTGTGTCGGGTCTTAGTTGCAGCACACGGGATCTTTGCTGAGGCATGTGGGATCTTTCGTTGCGGCATGCGGGCTTCTCTCTAGTTGTGGTGTGCAGGTTTTATCTCTCTAGTTGTGGTGTGCAGGCTCCAAGGCACGTGGGCTTTGTAGTTGGCGGCATGCAGGCTCTCTAGTTGAGGCGTGCAAGCTCAGTAGTTGTGGCGCGCAGGCTTAGTTGCCCCGTGGCATGTGGGATCTTAGTTCCCTGATCAGGGATTGAACCCGTGTCCCTTGTGCTGTAAGGTGGATTCTCTACTACTGGACTACCAGGGAAGTCCCTGTAACCACCTTTAAAAACTATGGCTACATAGTGGAGGTTATTGGGAAACCGGATGCTTAAGTAATTCCAGGAAACCTATCTCATTCTTGATTGTTTTGAAACCTAATTAATAGTAAGATATTCTTTAAATTGTTTTTCTTTGGACCTTACCCTCACATATAGGTTAAGGGAAAAGTGCGTAAGATTTTATTTTTGACACAGAGGAATACTCCAACATTAAAAGGATAATAATTTTAGAGACAGAAATAACCCCTTATTTTCTATTTTTTTGGTAAAGATTCCAAATTAAGTTGTCCAAGCTATGAATAGATTAGAGGTCAGATAAAAAGGTAAATCTGAGTTTGTTTTGAACTGAGAGAAGATTTCTTTTAAAATATGTCAACTCTCGCAGAAAACAGATAATATGTGATCCTATTCCAAAACACCATTTAAATGGTCTAATTTGGGGACTGCTGATCCTGCATATAAGAAGCTTTCTGAGAGGGAGAGAAAGAGTTGGAGGATATTTACTGGGCTTAGTGACTAAAGCCATCTTAAACCACAAACTTATTTACTGAAAACCAGAACAATTATTTTTTCAAAAAGTCTGTGTTTAGCTATTAAAAAAGAAAGGAAAACTGTGCAATTTGTTTTCTTTAACTTTTCGTGATTAGTTCAAGCCTTTTCTCTATCTGAGCAAATCTTATGAGAATAAGAAAATCTTCAGACAAATATATAATGTAAGGAGATGTTTGTTAAATTTGAGAATTTAAAGTAGGGAAATAAAATGATTAAATATGCATTTTGGAAAAAATCAAGTATTTGCTGACAGTCACATGCCTAACTAATTTGAGACTACGATATTTCCTAAATTACAGTATGTGAAAATTGGGGGAATAACTTCTGCCTTATAGAAAACATATTTTCTCAAACTGATATCAAGTGAAAATTTCCAAATAAAAGCTTTCTGACTGGAATATCAATGAGTTAAGTTTCCTACTTGACAGTTTAAGTAGTTTACTTGACAATATTATTTGATTCCAAAAAGGCTGACATAAAATGTAGTGTGTATAAATCAGAAAATGCACAATACTGGGTGTATCATAATACTGGGGTGTGGAAAAAGGACACTTATCTACTTACATACTTATCTAATTATTTTCTATTTTCTTTTTTTTGTTTGTTTTATGTAAAAATGAGTATACTGTACACATATGATACATATAAATAAATTATATGTATACAGAAGGGTGCATACACCTAAATTTTTATTGATAGGCTATATAATACAGGAAGGCTGGAGTAAAACAATAAAATTTTCCAACAATAACACTGGAAAATATTTCATGACATAAGAATGTAATTACTTCTTAAATATGGCACAGAAAGTAGAAACCATGAAGGAAAAGATTGAGAAATAAATCAGAGAAATAAGATCATATTAAAATTAAAAATTTCTTTCCTCAAAAAATGCCTTAAGACAGAAAGCAAGCCACAGAGTAAGAGACAATAATTTCAACATATACAATCAACAAAGGGCTGGTATCTAGAATATCTACAAATAAATATGAAAAACGGACAACTCGATAGATAAATGGACAAGAGACTTGAAAAAGCTCTCTATATAAGTGGGTATCTAAATAGTCAATACACATGTCAAAAAGTGCTCAACTCACTAATAATCAGGGAAATGCAAACTAAAAGCTCAATGTGATGCCTCTCTACAAACTCACCAGAACGGCTGAAATTAAAAACAAGGACAATACTGAGTTTTGGAGAAGATGCGTAGCAACCACAAGTCTCATACACAGCTGATGGTAAGCAAATTGGTATAGTGACTTTGGGAAACTTGATTATCTACTAAAATTGAACTTGTGATCTAACAATTCCTAAGTATATGCTCAACAGAGATGCATGTGCATCAATCATAGTACAAATTCAAATTTCTATCCATATGAAAAATGGTTAAACACACTGCGGTATGGTCATACAATGGAACACTATGCAGCCAGGAACAAAAGTACTGCTACACAAAACATGGAGGAATTGCACCCATGTGATGTTGAGCAAAAAAAAAAACCCAGAGAGAAAACTGTATATTCTGACTAATTCAATTTATACAAAGTTTATTAAAAAGGCAAAACTAACTCATGATATTAGAATAGGTGGGAGGGTGGTTAACTTTGGGAAACAGGAAAGGGGCAGTGGTTAGGAATCAGTAAGAGGGTTTCCGGGGATGCAGATAACACTTTCCTTCTCCAATGGTTGGTGGTTACACAGGAGTGTTCATTTTGTGATAACTCATTTAACTGTGTGTATGTTATACTTCTTTAAAACATATGGAGACCAAAGACTAACTTTAGTGGCTTTAGTCTGAAGACAAATTTATTATTTTCTTAAACATGGGCAAATTTTTCTCCTAACCAAAGAATCCTACTGACTAAGAAGAAGGGCAAAAATTATTTTAGTGTAATAGCTAAAATGTCCTCATTCTTTTAAAATCATCATTAGCAAATATATTATTTATTTTAATTTCTATGTAACTGTCACTGAAAACTTAAAAGGCTTCAAAGAAACCAACTGGGAAATAACAGTTGAACATGAACACTGGAGTAATTACTGCCGTACAATCCAGAAACTAACAGATGAAGATACAAATGAAATGTTTTTAACATAAAAGAAAAGTCAAGTTGTATTTAAAGAACTGTTTGAGAGATGTAGAAAAACAACTACTTCTGAACCGAAGGATACTACTTCACACTCCCTCCAAGGTAGAGAGGTTATCTTAAGCAGTGATACACAACTGTGTCAAGCTAAAGAGCCACTTCATACTGAGCTGAATTGTATATGGGAGCTGTAGAGCCACAGACTTCACTGCCACATTGTGAAGGGCAGAAACCCGGTTTCTGACACTACATAGCATGTCAGGATTGTACACTATATTTCAGAAGTACAGGTTATATTTGCATATTTGTTTTGTTACCAGCAAGTAAGCTTAAGCTGCCCTTTGTGATTTATCCATTGTCATACTGGTTTGAACCAAACTGGGTTAAACCAAAAAAGCAGCTCTGATCAGAAACGGAGGGCTTTGAGATGTTACAAGTGGGGGCCCAGAAGTAGGTATATATAATACTGTACACATACAAGTTAAATATCTCTGTCCTAAAGAAAGTATTTTTTATGTTAAAGTATCAAAACCATGATTAAAAAAAGATAAACAAATGAGTTAGAAAAAAATTCAACCCATGGTGTTGGGGCTTGTACTTTCCACCTCAAAAGAACCTTAGCATAAATATTCAAAAATAACAATGCTCAGTAAGCTGAAAGAAACGACTAAAGCAAATCTGATGATGTTGAACATTTCCGTAGACATCAAATTATAGAATACTATGTGTGCCATATACTGTTAAAATTGCTTTACATATACTAATTCATTTAATCCTCAAGCAACCTATGAGATACAGGATGAGACACAGAGAAGTTAAGTACTTGTGCAAGGTAACAAAAACGGCATTTGAACCCAGGCAATCGGATTGTTTAATTCCATGCGCATAATGAAAGAGACCAGTCAACTCTAGCTAAAATGTATACCCATATAAAATACTGAACACAGTCGCATTTATAATATTCATTCATTCAACAAATACTTATTGAATGCTTATGACAGGCCAGGCACTATTCTAGGGGCTCAGAATTCAACAGTTTATAAAACTGAAGTTCCCTGCTCTTGTGGAAGTTTGCATTTTGGTGGAGGCTGACAATTAATAAATAAGTAAAATACATAATTTGTCTAATAAAACAGATAGCTTGTCTGAAGCTATGCGGCATGGGATATGCTGGAAATACGGTACCCTGTTATTTCTTAGGGTGGAAAGGGAAGGTCTCATGCATAAGGTGAAATGTGAGTAAAGATGTGCAAGAAGTGAAAGGGTAAACCATGAGACTATCTGGGAGTAGAACGTTCCAGACAGAAAAATCAGCAAGTACAATGGTCCTAAGGAGAAACTGTGCATGGTATCTTCAAGAAACAACAAGGAGACAGCATGACTGGAAAAAGTAAGTAAGAGGGAGATTAGTAGATGATTAAGTAAGAGAGGTAGTAGTGGGACAAATTATATAAAGCCACTGTTAGATCTTGGCTATTGTTTTCAGATGGGGAGCCATTTGAGGGATTCCCACAGACAACCAAAACTTCAAAGAATTTTGGGCTTTAAGGGTTCTAGAAGAATCTGTGGTAACTGGAGAAGTGTTTTGCATTAACATAAGAGATGAAATTAATAAACAAAAAGAGGAGGATTGTAATCAGTGAGGTTACCATTTCTGAAGCGTCAGGGTCTCTACTGGCAGAGAGAAAGGAAGTGGCAAGAGGCTAAAATTTTCACGGGCATTGTGGTGGGGAAGAATGGGGTCTGAACTAACATCTGTTATGAAAGCCAAAGTGACAGTGGAGGCAGACATAACAAAGGAAGGTAGGGAAATTCTCAGCAGCATTAGAGTAATATAATGAATTCCTCACAGAAATACTCACAGGGAAAGACAAGAGAATGTCACTGGACAGCAATACCAATCAACTAGCCAGCTTTGCTAGCTAACAGACACTTGCAAGTCAGGCATTTAAAAGACTTGCCTGCTTTGAAAACAAACAAAAAAGTACTAGATAGCGCTGAAAGGAAAACAATTTCAATTTTGTAATAATCATTAAGAGAAGGTCACATAAAGAGGAAAAAATACCCACAGTTCACATATAAATTCCCATGGTAGTAATAATCTAATGCATATGGTTTTGAAGATGGGTAAAATTATTACTTTAACACTGTAAAATGGATGGTAAGGAATGATATAAACTGCTTATGCAAATATATTTGAAATGAAGTAAAATTCAGTGTTCAAATGCAGAAGCTATTGAGGTGTCCGTAATGATACATTTAAATAAGGCAATTTGGCTGGAACTGCATTCATCTGTAAATAATTTACACACAGATTGAGTTATGAACTAGCTAAAAAACAGTATGAGTTCTAAAAACATACCCAATAGGATAATTTTGGCTCCAAGGTCAGATTTTTAAAGGGTCTCAGAGTCCCTTTCATGAAGAGATCCTTTAAAGTATAAATGGTTGGCAGAGCACAGGAAGCAGCAGCTGACGTGGAGCCTCAGGAGTGCTGGGGGAAGAAGAGCAACAGCTCTCCTAAACCAGTCACTCAGAAAAGAGTCCGGGTCTGAGCAGTCTCAGAGGGTCTGAGACTTTTCATTTTGCTGGAAAACCCTCACCCAGTCTATCCAACAGTCTACATCCTACCTATGAACTTTCACCTTGAAGGTACTATTTGTAAGAGGACACAGAAGTCAATCATTTCTATAATTGCAGATCTGTGCTTTTTCTACATATTTTGCAGTTTTTTCCATTTGTGAAATGTGCCAGAATCTACTCATCTACTTTTTTTTAAACAAAGAACACTGATACAATTAAGAAGAGAGAGTGTGGGCTAATAAGCAGCAGCTCATCAGTTAAAAACAGATTAAATGGAGAACAGGTTGATAATGAATACTTTTTAATTCCTTTGAGGAGTCTTTCTGGGTCTTCAGGGTTCAGAACTATAAAAGCTGTAATTCCCTTTGACTGCTAATTGTAGGACTGCTGCTTGTTTGTTAGATTTTGAGTTCCAATTTGAATCAGTTGCCTTCTTGGATAACTGCTGAGCTCTCACTTATATTTTTGGGGTATTTCACTAGACTATTACACTCTGGAGTTAGAGTCACTGTTTCTTAACTCTCACCTCTTCATCTATTATGATTTTATTGGAGACGCACTTTTAGAGTTCTTTCAAGTCTGAGTTATCTTTGTTTGCTTTCACATTTCAAGCACAGTTTTGCTTGGTATATAAACTTCTAGTTTCAAAATCATTCTCCTACAGAACCCTAACAACATTTTCCACACTATGCCCTAGAATTCGGGGTCACCCATGAGAAGTGTAATACCAGTTTGATTCATGTTTTTCCGTTGGTAACTTTTTTTTTCCTCTTTGGAATCTCAGGATTTCCTTCTTTATGGTCAGGGGACTGAAATGCCAAAAGTATGCATTTACATGGGAGTATTTTATATCCATTCATTCTGCCTCATACTTGCTCAGCCCTTCCATTCAAAGACTAATACCTTTCCTCAGGTCCTGTGATTCTGTAATTATTATTTCCTGAACTTCCTCTCTGTATTACACATACATCATTACCTTTGAACACCCTTCTGTATTAATATTTCACACATTATGTTCTTTAAAAATAAGAGCAAATTTTATAGTTTGTTAGGAAGTGAGAGATGCTATTGAAAATGAAAAAGTGGAGCAGAGTTAAGTTAGTTCAGGTGCTGTGGGCAGTGTGGGGAGTGAAGGCTTTTTGAATAGGATGACAAACGCAGGCCTGCCTAAGAAGCTGACATGTGAGCACTGAGGAAAGGCTACACGGCCATCTGAGAGAAGAACACTGCAGGTAGAGATACAACTAGTACAAAGACTCTAAAGCAGAAAGTCCCTGGAATGTTCGAGGAACAGTAAGATGATTAGTGTGACTGAAGTGAACTGTGTGAGGGAGAGAGAGTGGTAGAAAATAAGATCAGAGAGAAAACCTGGAGGGGGCCATATCATTTAGGATTTTGTAGGCTAATGTAGAGACTCCCCAGTCTGTAAAATGGGAAGCCTTTGCATGGTAGAATAGTAACAGTTAAATCTGAGCATTTCCCCCTTTAATTGGCAGTATTACTAAAAAACAGATTTAATGTTCCAGTCATAAAAATTACATGATTTATTTTTACTTTATTTCTATCACAATCTCAGAAAGTTTGAAAAAAACCAATACCACACCATGCTTTTATTCTAAATTGTAGATGTTATAAGAACAAAAATTGTATGCAATATTTGAGGCTGAAGTACTCTTAGAAAATATTCCCATCATATAAGTGGTTATCTTTAATCTGCTTTTTATTATATGGTCAAATTATTACTTAGCAAAGTTCATTTGGTTGTATTTATTTTAAAAAATGGATTAAATATATTTTGCATTTCTCGCTAAGTCAGCAGTGATGTTAAACCTTACGTCTCTTGATTTGTACCAATACCATCATCTCCTACTGAGAAGAGTTAGGGTAACAGTAGAAACCTTGGGAAAGATTAAATGACAGCAAAGCTATGGGGTCAGAATATAATGTCTTAGTTGTTTCAAAGCAATTTTCTTGGTTGTAATCAAAGTAAATTTAATAAAACTAAAAACAATCTGCTCCTGGAATGTTACAATCTCCTGTTTTGAATAAATTCATATTATCTGGAAATCAATATGGCTCATGTTGCACACAAACAAGGTCTGAAAATAGTAATACCCCAGAGCTCCAACAGGATGCCGTATCCTTGAACTTTCTAGACCAAAATGAAAGGCTATTTCCTGGAAGAAATGATGCTTCTGAGCAAGACATTTCTTAAAACACTATTTCCAGAATTACTTGCCACCACCATAATAGAACATTATCAGGAAATCGTCAGCCTGATTGTTCACAGCATTGGTGACATAGAAAACTGCTCATATTTACTGGACCGCATGACAATTAAGAACAGAACATTTTTCTGATTAATAGATTAAAAGTCAGGAGTTTTCAATGAACCTAACTTGAGCAACTTTCAAATCTCTGATGATTGTCCTGACCACTTTTGACTAGTTTAAAGTAATTTGAAAATGTTTCTAAGTTACATTTGTTAATAGTTACAAACCAGCTTAAATTCCCATTAAGTTTTATTCAAGAAACCTCAAGATTCTGCTCTGAGAACCTCATAAGTAAGTACCCACTACACTGTAACAGGATTAGTAGTGTGTTTCAACATTAATCTAACAGTTGGGTTTTTTTGGTTTTTTTTTTTTAACAGTTGGTTTTCAAAAATTTTTTTAATGTGTAGGCTCCCTAGGAGTTCATATTCAACCAAACAATATCAACTCCACTTAAGCCATAAAAACCTGTTTCTACTGGCAACAATATGACAACCAAAACTTATTACATGGGGCAAACTCCCAGAGAATGAGTCCAGCAAAGCACAGAACCAGGAATGTGAGGGGACCCTGCTTTGATAAAGTACCGCTGAATAATACTTAAACCAGTAATCATTTCTGTCATTTACAAATATGGATCTGTTTAATGTCTTCAATTATTTAGACTAACCATTTGGATGATCCTAAACTGCTTTGAAGCCTTTGCACTTAGCTTTCCAAGTTTTGGGTTTTGGTTTTGCTTCAAGCTTAAAGTAATTCTAGCATCCTATAGCAACATATTGCATCAAAAAGTTGATTTTTAATAAATATGTCTTCTATTGAAGGGATCAATGTTCTTCACTGTTGTCTCTTTAATTAAAGAGAAGGGAAGAGCAAAGTTTGTTTCTAAATGCCAATCACAAACGTATACTCAATTTGAATCATGGCTTTCAACCAAGAATGCTATACTAACATAACTCTTCACACTAAGATCAGAGTAGATTTTATACACTCGTAGTTAATCAACAATCCTCACAAGGTTTGCTGGAGTTAATAACAAATATTTTTTTAAAATGAACCTCTATTTTGCCCATCCAAACTCTTATTTCCCTTCAACTTTGTTTCATAAAAATGAGCACAGGAAGGACAGGCAGACAACAGGAGATCACTATATGAGCCAGGGTGTGTCCTTTCTTAGACTGTGTAAAGAGAAGACAGAATGGCAAGTGGATAAAGCACATAAATGTGAGAAAGGAACTGAATACAGGTGAATGAAGAAAAATAGGGGAGGAAATGGAAGAGGTAACATCGGGATAGGAAGATAGATAAGTGGAGAAAAACATGGGAAGAGAAAGGAGAGCTTAGGAGGGCAAAAAGAAAACAGAATGAAGAGAGAAAAGAATGGAAAGCCTTCAAAAAATATTTGGAGGTCCATCTGAGGTGGACCTTAACAAGCTGATAAAATTCTGATTAAATTGAAGTAACTTATCGGGAGCCACATTTGATGAAACTGCTTGAATTTTCAAATGCTAGTTAAAATGTTTGTTTTTAAAATGTTTCCTTTAATCCTCTCATTTATGTTTATAAAATAATGCTATGGACAGGAATTAAGGGCACAGCCTGAAGTGATGTCCAAGAAGCACTACTTACAGGAAAAAAAGAAAAAAAAAACTTGTCACATTTTAAAATTATGATAAATACTAACCACACTATGTATGAACTTAGAAAAGTGCAGTTGTAGCTACTACATTCTGCAACATATAAAATCCTAGATATGATTTCAGTACTTTTAAGGCTACTACACTATAGTTAGAAGAAAGCCAAAAAACCAGGTGTTCACGGAAAACCTAATTAACAAAAACACAAATTTCAAATTTTACTCTTTTAAACTGAACTGGAGAATTTCTTGTATTCACTGCCAAGAAATAACACCTACAGAAGTGAAAACTTTGATACCTTCATTGCTGAAATAATGACCTTGAAGAAAATAGTTCAAAACAATAAAATACAAGAATCCTCATTTGTCAGAGAGTGTATGATTTTCCAAATATTCTGGTGTCTAAGGACTTAAGAAATAAAATATAGTTTGGCCAAAAATAAACTAGCTGACATTAAAAAACTCTATTATGAAAAACTGCAACACCAAAAATTCCAGGTGAACAAGCAATAAGTTTATTAACTGTATTAATTATTGTATTTAATGTCACTTACATTTAGCCCAAAGTATAGCACTAATATATACCACCGATAGGCTGTGGAATCAGCTTGACCTTATTTTAAAAGTATCTAAGAGGCTCTAAGAGCTAGCAAAACCGTTTTAAGAGTATGGAGTGACGGGGAGCAAACTGTATTTATTTGGATTTGAACTACTCCAAGCCAGCCTTATAAACAACCTTAAAACAGAATAAACAGAGACTAAATACTAAAAAAAAAAAAAATTTAATGCAATTTAAAACTGTATCTGAAATCATTAAGTCAAGTGGAAAACTGGGAGGAAGGCAAAGTCAGAACATTGGAAAAGCTGTTTCTAAGGAGGATGAGTGTGTGTACACACACATAATATATCTATATATCACATCTATATTTGGACTGATTCAAGTAACTTTAAGAACTGTTGATGGTGTGGAGAAATGAACATCACAGCTTTTCATATCAGTTTTTTCGGAGAAAATTATATGGTAGAGGTGGGGCTGTAAAAGAGGTAGACTTTTTAATTTTAAACTTGTATACATCACTGGATCTTAAGGATCCATACCCACTGGACACTTAATGATAGGATGTACCCCATGTTTATTTTAAGAACTAAATGCAATAACAAATTTTTACTAGCATTGTGATATATAACAAATTCATATATTTTATTCATTCAGTAAGTGTTTATTAAGAATCTGCAATGCACCAAGAACTATGTGAAGTCCTGGTGATACGGTAAAAATGCCAATCTAGTGAATCAGACAAATGAATTTATTAAAATAAATTAAAATACAATGACATATGTCATGATAGATGTGCAACGGGTCTGGAGGTACAGTGAAGAAATATCTAAGGAGAGACACAGAAGAGAGAAAGCTTCCCAGCCAAAGCTGAATCTGAAGAGTATTTTAAGAGTTTACTGAAGGATGCAGTAAAATTATCTGTTTCCAGATAACATAATCTCATATACACTTAACTCCAGAGATTCCACAGAAAAAACTGGACAGAACTAATAAAGAAATTCAGTAAAGGTGAAAGATTAAAAAAAAAAATCAACATGCAAAAATCAGTTATATCTCTATGTACTAAAAATGAACTATCCAAAATAGAAATCAAGAAAACAATCCCATTTATAATGCCATCAAAAAGAATAAGATAGTTAGGAATAAATTTAACAAAGAGGTGAAAGACTTGTATACTGTAAAGTACAAAACATGATGAAACAAATTAAAGAAGACACAAAATAAATGGAAAGAAATCCCATGTTCATGGCTTGGAACACTTAATATTGTTAACATGTCTGTACTATCCAAAGTGAGCTACAGATTCAATGGCATTTCAAAATACTAATGGCAGCTTTTATAGAAATAGAACAAACAATCCTATAATTCGTATGGAAACACAAAAACCCCCAAATGCCTAAAACAATCTTGAGAAAGAAGAACATGGCTGATGGCATCACACTTCCTGATTTCAAAATATACGACAAAGCTACAGTAATTAAAACAGCATGGTACTAACATAAAGACACACATATAGACCAAAGGAACAGAACAGTGAGCCCAGAAATAAACCCATGTATATAGGCTCAACCAATCTTCAACAAGGGTACCGAGAATACATACAGGAAACTAATAGTCACTTCAGTAAACGGTGTTAGGAAAACTGGACATCCAAATGTGAAAGAATAAAACTGAACCCTTATCTTACACTATACACAAAAATCACCCAAAATGGAGTAATAACTTAATCGTAAGACCTGAAAATGTAAAACTACTAAAAGAAAGAAGAGGGAAAAAACTTCGTGACATTGGTCTTGGCAATGATTTCTTGATAGGACACCCAAAACCCAGGTAACAAAAGCAAAAAAAGACAAATGGGGCTACATCACACTAAAAAGTTTCTGTACAGTAAAGGGAAGAATTAAAAGAATGAAAATAGCAACTTACAGAATAGGTGAAAATATGTGCAAACCATGTATCTGATAAAGGGTTAATATCCAAAATATAAAAGGGATTCTTCCAACTCAATAGCAAAAACAATCAAATAAAAAACAACAAAACCCCAAAACCCGAAATAACTCATTAAAAAATAGGCAAAGGACCTGAATAGACACTTTGCTAAAGACAAATGACATAGATAGACCTAGTGATTGTCATACTGAGTGAAGTAAGTCAGAGAAAGACAATTTATCATATGATATCGCTTATATGTAGAATCTAAAAAAAATGGTACAAATGAACCTATTTACAAAACAGAAATAGAGTTGCAGATGTAGAAAACAAACATACGGTTACCAAGGGGGAAAGGGGTGGGGAGGGATAAATTGGGAGATTGGGATTGACATATACACACTACTATGTATAAAATAGATAACTAAAAAGAACCTATTATATAGCACAGGGAACTCTACTCAATACTCTATAATGACCTATATGGGAATAGAATCTAAAAAAAACTGGGTATATGTATATGTATAACTGATTCACTTTGCTGCACAGCAGAAACTAACACAACACTGTAAATCAACTATACTCCAATAAAAATTAATTTTTAAAAAAAGAATACCTACAAATGGACAACAGGTATATAAAAAGATGTAAACATCACTAGTCATCAAGGAAATGCAAATCAAAACCACAATGAGATAGTACCTCACACCTGTTAAAATGGTTACTTTTTTGTTATCAAAAAGCAAAAGGTAACAAGTGTTGGTGAGGATGTGGAAAAACTGGAACTCTTGTACATTGTTGGTGGGAATGTAAAGTGGTGTAACCATCATGGAAAACAGTATGGAGGTTCCTCAAAAAATTAGAAATAGAACTACCATATGATCCAGCAACAGAACTTCTGGGTATTTATCCAAAAGAATTGAAATCAGGACCTTGAAGAGACATTTGCTCTAATGTTCACTGCATTATTCACTATAGCCAAGATGTAGAAACAACCTAAAATATCCATCAATAGATGAATGGATAAAGAAAATGTGCTATACTCATAAATGGAATAATACTCAACTTTAAAAAAAAGGAAGAAAGAAGGAAATTCTGCTACATGCAACATGGAAAAACTTTGAGGACAGTATGCTAAGTGAAATGAGCCAATCACAGACAGATACTGCATGATTCCACTTAGATTAAGTAGTTGAAAGAGTCAAACAAATAGAAGCAAAGAACAGAATGGTGGCTGCCAGGGGCTGGGTGGGGAGGAAGACTCAGGAAATGGGGAGTTGCTATAAAATAAGCATAAAGTTTTAGTTATGCTAGATCAGGGGTCCCCAACCCCTGGGCCACGGACCAGTACCGGTACCTGTTAGGAACGGGGCCACACAGCAAGAGGTAAGCAGTGGGCCAGCGAGCGAAGCTTCATCTGCCGCTCCCCATCGCTTGCATTACCACCTGAACCATCTCCCCCCACCCCCCTGATCCCACGCCCCGTCCGTGGAAAAATTGTCTTCCATGAAACTGGTCCCCGGTGTCAAAAAGGTTGGGGACCACTGTGCTAGATGATTAAGTTCTAGAGATCTGCTATTCAACACCGTACCTACAGTTAACAATACTGTATTAAAAACTTAAAATTTGTTAAGAGAGTAGATCTCATGTTAACTGTTCTTACCACAATTAACAACAACAACAAAGGAATCTTCTAGACCATTACCACTGAGCAAGCAGTGGAGAAAAAAATAACATAAACAGAACGTAGTGAGGCTGCTTTGCTACATGGCCTCCTTACACAAAGCTAAGCAGATGACTGTGCTCTTTGAGACCTACTTTTTAAAAAATACGATTCAGACTACCTGGACATTGGAAAAATAAACTGTATTTAGAATATATAGAAGACACTGCAAAAGAGCCATTAAAAGGAAGCAAAGTATTCTTGAATTCATTTAGTGTCTCATGTATGAAGTGATCATGTACGTAACTGGTGTTCAGACTGGGCTAAAGGATAGTTTAAATAAACATCTTTTAAATTACTTTTTTTTTTTCATGTTAAATAACGAAAACTCTCAAATACCCCAGGCTATGTTACTTTATGTCACCACACAGAATTTCAAATCATACAGATATGTCTTTTCATTTGCTGGACAAACAACTGTGCTTGTATTTTGTTTGATTATATATTGTCATATTTTGTTCTCCAGCTGTTTCATATATGAATCATTTGTCTCCCAAATTACATGATAAACTTCTTTAGGGCAAATCATACTATCTTCTCCTTTTGTATCTATTAGCAGCTAACACTGTGTTGGGCTATAGAATTGCTCAATAAATGCTTGTTGAATTGAACAGTACCCTTAATCATTGCCATTTCTTTTCTCAGAAGTACAGTTGAATAGATTTAATGCTGTGGTACTGTCAGCTTTTATACTTCATCCTGCTTCTGTGACCACCTTGCTAGGAAAAGGCAAATTCAATCTTCACATTTGTTCAATCAATGCTGCTCCTACCAGGATTATCAACAACAATGACAATCAATGCCAATTCAAGTGGTGAGTTTTATTAAACACGAATACCTGTCACCTAGAGACTGAACCCCAAATATTATATTAGACTGAGTCATTATTAGTCTGTACCTGATTGAAAACAAATGACCAATCTTAAATATAAGTTCACTACCTGTATCTTTCATTCTGTAAGTGGGAATAAAAAAAATAGTAAAAAGGGAAATAATTAAAATACTTTAAAAGGAGATAAATTATAAATGTCCTCTACATACTGGCATTTTTATGCCCAATGTGAAGGCAAATTAGTTTCTTATAAAGTGAAATTCTTCTACTTTACACTGTAACATCTATAAGCACATATTTATTTTATCCTATTTTCCAAGAAGATAAAATAATCCACCTTAATCCTATCACAAGTTGGAGGTCAAAATCAATAGTATGATTCTCAAGTTAAGTTAATCTTTGAAATGTAAGAGTATGTCTTAATACTTATTTACTGCAGTGAAGAATTTTTTCTTTGCAAATGTAGAAAGATTAAACTGAATTAAGAAGTAGTTAAAGCTTGTTTATAATCAAGGCTAAGTTATAATATGAAACAAGCAAGGAGATAGTCACAGTGATCCTAAAGGTCCTATTTTAACAAGCATGAATCAGTAAAGGAAAAGGATCAGAGTCCAGACATAACTGTCATTCACAATCTACAATTTATGACAAATCCCAATTTATGCAACCATGAAAAGAGTCATTTAAAATCACAGCAGGACTGTATTATCTCTTCAGGTTTAATTGAAACTTTGAAGAAAAAAAAAAAGCAGTAGCCTATTAAAGGTTCTTTGACAAATCTATTTTGTTACACCTTTTATGTCTATAATTCTTTCTCTTGAAGTAAGGGAAAAAATTACTATATATAAACATGAGAAATGTGATATTTCCTTTCTTCAATTACTCTGCCTAAATTAATTTAAATTAAAATTAACATCTAGTTTGTGAGGTACAAAATCAACAACAATGAATAAAATTTTATTATTTTTTTTAAATTTTAAAACTCTGGCCTAGAATATGAATAATGTTAGTATCAAATGGTGGTTTTGTGGCTTACATTATACCTCATTCCTCTTAACCCAGTTTTTAAAGGTGAATTGGAAGTGTATTTTTAAATCAAGCCGCTACAATGACTGTTATCTACTTCGCTGAAAAACTCTTATCTGTACTAACCTCCAATAACAAAATTGAGATTTTCTTTCTAATTTAAGGAAACCAGGGTGAGACCAAATTGAACGCGTAAGAGTCACAGTGACAGTAACTGTATTCACATTTATCACTACAATGAAAAAAAAATCCTGCTAATCCTGATTCCTATAAAAGATTTTAAGTTCCACTGAAATGTAAGCACATGTGTATTATTCTGATGACATTTTATTCCCTCTCGTGCCTTGCTGACATTTATAACATGACCTAGTTGAGCTGAAATTACCATAGTAAGGAAGTAGCTGCATTGTGATAAGTGATTTTACCTAGACATGCTGTCTGGTTCCCACTGGTACACACAAACTGACATCCTTGGGTGAGAAAGACTAATTCCTTCTACTTGTCTTTTTCATGACAAATGACGCTGATAGTGACTTTTAAAGTTTCTTGCTTATAAACTGAAAAAGTGAAAAGCTGTGAATGTTCAGCATCACCAATCAAGTCAGAAAACTAAACCCTGTAATAACACAAGGTTAAAAAAAAAAAAAAATCCTGAAGCCAACACCTTGGGAAATGAAGATAACAGAAATGAAATCACATAAGTGGGTGGTCTTAGTATTTGGGGTCACATTCCCTACTCCCCGCAAGTAATAGTGGGCTGGCAGCTGGGAGGCATAAGAGACAAAACATAAATACGGAATTTCAAGGATAGTACTATTCCATGTTAAATTATCATGGAGCATGAATTGAACAACAAGTCTTTGCAGATAGTACCAGATTAAAGATGCAAAATAAAGGTGTCTTTCAAAGATATTGTGAAAGACAGAAAAAGGGAAATAGAAGAGTATCTATAATGAGCTGTTGGAGAATAAAGAGGATGGGTAATTACAATTTACCACAAGTTATTAAAATTATTAGTAGGAATAGTAATGTCTGCTCAAAGAAATCCAAGTCATGTTGATTGAAAATGTGAAGCTCCATTAAGGAGAAAATTAGGTAAGAGGCTCGGCGGCCTGAGACAAAGAGAAAAAATTTCTGTCAGTGGGCTGAATCCAGTACTTAGTGATATTTTTAAAGTATCACTCTAACTTATGCCAAGGAGAAGTGAAATTGTAATACAGATAGAAACGGATCCTGCTTACCAGTACTGTGAAGCAGGAAGGCAAAAGAGAGTGACAGAGAGTCAGATAGAGTATGCATAAGGGCAGTAAATTTACCTAGACTTTGGCCCGGGGCACAGAAATAATGTGAATTTGTGTGAAATGGAAGTGAAATTAGAGAAAATCTGAAAATAGTGTTTAATGTTTTAAACTATCAAGATCAGCAATTTGCCTATATGTAAAACTCCTAATATCATATTAGGGGTTATAAACAATCATATAGCTACTACTTTTATCAGTAAACACAGAATATAAGTGCGAAAGTTACTCTGGAATTCAAAGGTGCCTGGATGTCTGTAGCAGGATACTACTGTCAAGCTGGTAACGTATCTAAGCTGTGTGAGTGACCTGACTTGCGCAGGGGCTGGAAACCCAAGGGATGCTGACTTGAGAGGGAGGTTGCAGGGGAGGGGAGAGAAAAGACTAGGCTGGACCTATGGAAATGTCTGTGTCTAAGGACATACGTTTATGTCTATAAACCCATAGCACAAGTTGTTTTCAGAAAGGACTCTGTGAAACATGGAGTCTGAGCACAGTGGGGGTAACTATGGTAAATGTAATGCCGTTTTACGCGCTCCAGATTTGCATCTGTGAGAGTAGCAAGGGACAGCATCTCTAATAGGGAAGCAGCTACACGTGTACATTACAGAGGTGGTGGTAAGGGTCCGCCCTCATGCGACTGAATGGGAAGACAAGAGTAAAGGAACAAGGAGAGCCTGTGTGCACTAGTGAGATGGCCCCCGGGAACTACCAGAATAAACTGTGGGATACTTTACAGGAAGGTGGAGGCCTTGCATCATTTAGGTAGGACATGAGCCAAAATAACTGAGTTATTACCATTAATGTGACTGCATGTGGGTCTCCGGAATGGTGAGGCATGGAGAAGCTGAGGTTGGGCATAATACATGTATGTCTTGAGACTCTGGGAATGTTCTATTCTGATAGATGTGACAAAGTTAAGAATGATTTAGAAAAGAATAGAGGTTAGGGGAAGAGTACGTATCCTAGAATAGACTTACTATTGCAGAATGCTTAGAAAAGTAGTCTTCTCCCCTATGACCGTCTTTATAGCATCCTTAATGGTACTGGGGGGGGGGGGCTGGTTTTCTTCATGATGATGAAAACCATAACAAATGATATTTGCCTAGTGCCACCTGATGTGAAAAATATTTTATTATTCATTAACTCAAAGAATTCTCACAATAACGTTATGGGGTAGGTGCTGCTATTATTAAACTTGCTTGATTAATAATGGAACTGAGCTTAGAATTTACCTTACACAAAAAGTAAGTGGTGGTAGCAGCAGCTTAGGGGCGTTTTGGCAGGACCTCTGCCCCAGAAGCATTCTGTTTGGCAGCTCCTCGGAGAGTGCACAGAGTGGAAACCTGAGAGTATCATTAGCCAAGGCTAGAAGCAGCAATAAGGGATACGACAATGAACCACGTCCTCAGTCTCCTTCTTGAGGCTAACCAGGAGGCACAGAATTCAAGTACCCTGCATAGGGCTGTGTAATACTTAAAGTGTTTCCATAATATATTGGAATTCCCCAACTGTTCTACCCACACCAAGAAGAGTCACTGCTTTTCAGAATAACGGCAGAGGATGAATTTCCTCAAATTCAAGAGGCTTGGCGTGAGGGTAAGAAATGAAGATCACTTAAGTCTTATCAGGCTTATCTCTTGTTTCCCCTCAAACCTTAGGAACTCAACATTCCACATCATGAATGAATGAATGAGAGTGTGGATCCCACAACTTCAAGGTCCTCCCCACAACCAAAACACATTAATATGCCCAATTGTTTGTACTGCACTTCAAACCCAACCACCACTCAGCTTCTAAAAAAGTGAAAGTTAGAAAACTGTTTACCACTTGAATTATAAAAACTCTTTTGTAGTCCATAGGAAATAGACTACATGATACACTCAAAATAACTAATAAATGAAAAGCATAAATGACACAAAATGTCACAAATGAGAAAACCAAATACAAAATGGTCAAGCTAATTTATGCATAATCATTTAAAAATGATGTCTTTTACCTCTAAGCAACACAAAAAATTTTCAGTTGATAAGCAGTCTGGAACACTAGCACTTAAATCTTTAAGACACATTTACAGTCTGCTGTTACATTCTGAATGTCATATTTAATAGTGGCAAAATAAATTTATGGCTACATCCAAAATGTAAGACTAGATGATAACATTTTACAGGTTCTTTCAATTAATTAATTACAGTTTACAAGTTCCTTTCTTTCCCCCACAGACTCTCTAGCTTAAGCTGAACTACTTGTCCAAAAAACTTTAACTTTTACTCAAGCAGTTGGTGAAAACCAAATGCTTATTATGAGCCACACAGTGCATTTAGGGTCCTTTTACTCTCATGAAATTTAAATTTTAGAAAGACAGACAAAAATACAAGAAAACAGGCAAAATAACTGCAAGCTGTTCGCTAAAAAGGAAACTAACAATAAACTGGGATGGGCATGGTGCTCATGGTATGCCTCTCCAAGGATATAATATTTGAGTTGATAAAGTGAGAGAAGTTAGCTATGTGCAAAGCAGGAAAAAGACTTCCAGGCAGATGAAAAAGGATGTGAAGTAAACCACAGCAGAAAAACACTAGCATTTGAGGAACTACAAGGACATCAATGTGATTGTGGTCAATGAACAAGATCAGGCTGGAGAGCTACAGAACTGGGCTCAATCAGACAAGGTATCATAAGCCATGGAAAAGAATCTGGATATTATACTAAGCACAACAGAAAGCTATTGAGAAGTGTTTTAAGCAGGGAGTAATGTGATCTAAATAATATTTTAAGAAGGTCAGCTTTAAACTGTGTATAAATGGATTAAAGGGGCTCCAGCAGGAGTTAGGAAAGTTAAAGGATGATGATACTTTGAAATAGGTGGCAGGAGATATAAAGAGATGAGGGTAGATTCAAGACAGAATTTGAAGACAGAAGCAGTTAAGCTAAGAAATGAATGGGGAATGCCAAAAAGGACTTAAGGAATAAATCCTAGGTTTCTGCCTTGAGTAATTTTAAGGTAATATTATACCAAAAGTTCTTCAAGACAAATATCCAAGTCCTAGCACACTCAAAGGGTCATTTAGAAAAAGAGCTAAGATTTAGAACAAGTATTTAAAATAACCCACTAATTAAAGAAAGAAGGATGAAAAGGAGGAAGAAGGAAGGAAGAAAGGGGACAAAGGAGGAAGGAAAGGAGGAAAGAAGATAGAGAGGGAGAGAAACAGGGAAAGAGAGAGAGCGGGAATCCCTGCCATCATTAGGGGCATTCCAATATCCCAACCATACCTCACAACACTAGATAAGGCATTGTACAACATGCCTAAACTGATTCTTGTTATTTACCTGCCCATCTCCATATTTATTTTCCATTTACAGATAATTTGCATAAAATAAGCACACTCTAAAATGAAAACTCATGTTGGAATTAATTTCTTCTACAGTTGTTACAAAAACCACACCTACAAACTTATTGATGTTCCATTCTAAGTAAAAGTTTAAAATATGAATTTGCAGCTTATAAATACTCTGAAACCTGAGGGAGAAAAAAAGGAAGCTGTATGTGCTAATCAAATCTGAGTAAGAAAATTTTATAATTGTGGGTGGGATGGTTTCTTGAAAGGGACATGAAAGTTTCTTAAAAGTGACATTATTATAAGTTTTTGAGGAGGGAATAGAGTTAGATGTAGAAGAATAGTTAATGAAGTAAGGTTTAGGAGACCTGGGTTCAAGAACTAGTTCTGATACTATATATTAATAATCAACTGAGTAAAGTATTACTTTACCTGTTTGTACTTTAGTTTTTCACCAATAAAGTAAGCAGGTTATAGTACTAATCATTTGTTTCTCTTCCAGCTCTAAAACCCAACAGTTTTATGAAACTATATTTAGAATAGTTAACAATAGAGGTTAATATGTTAGAAAAGCTGGAGAGACAAAAGTTCCAGTTGCATCAGAGAAAGCACATTCCTACATGTAAATAGGGGTATTAATCCACATAAAATACAAAGGACAGTAACACATTTTTATTGATTTAAACTGGGAATAATTCAATAAATTGACCGCACATTAGTAGGTACAATGCTAGCCATTAGAGAAAATATAAAAATTGGTTAGATTACAATAGAAGAAAGTGTCCTACAAAACAGTGTAACATAAAATGTTCCTTTGAGAATAAAAATATTTGCACTGTCTTTTAAGTTCCCCAATAACATCACCAAGTTCAATGCCAAACTATTTCCCAACCAAATGCCTAAAACTCCGACAGATGTGAAGAATGAACAGTGACTTTAATTGTACTATTAAACATACACACATGCACATGCACGCAAACACACACACACACACACACACACACACACACACACACACACACACACACACCCCTTACAGAAACTGAAGAGCCTATCAGCTAAAATATAAATTTGCTGTCCCCTAAAAACGGTATAAACTGTCAACATGAACCTGGGAGAACTGAGGTATAAGTTAATACCTAAAAACTTCACTTATATTTTACTGAATGTTTAGAGGCTTTTTAAAAAAAATGTATCATTAAAATCAATAGAGATGAATAAGTTCAACTTCTGGTCATGGTGGATGACTGAAGTGGTCACACAAAATGCCAGAGGTAACAGTGATAAAATACAAGATTAATACAAACAAACTAATTATGACACTGGAAAGTATTCAGAAGCACATATAAGGCTGAAGAGAGTTTAATTTTAATTTTGAAAAATGAAAGTGGAATGGGTTAAGAGTTCATGGCTTACTGGTCCCAAGGCACTGACCAAGCTCCATAGCTACAGCTACAGCTGCAGAAAATGGAGAAAAAACCAAATGCAGCCACACTGGCTAAAGATGTTAGAAATCAGAGTTTAGGGCTGGAAAAGCAGCTGAAAGTTTAAAGAGGAAATCTTGGCAGCAAGTCAACCTCAGAAGGCATGAAGACCCAAATGCAGAGCATAAGCTACACAAATTCCTGGCTGATGGCAAAATTACACATGAACATAGGAGACCCATGAAGCCTGATGAAAAAGTAGGAAGAGGAAAAAAAATCAGGTTTTTATTTGCAATGCTATTATTAACTGAGTTAATTCATCAATCATTTATAGCCTGAGTGGGAAAAAGATGACTGTGGATAGACTTTACTGTCAGAGAAGACAGGCCAAAGTCACTGGAGCCACTATCATTTAGGAGGGAATCCTTAGAAGCAAAGAAACAATACAAAGCATGAACACCATCTTAGCCTAAATCCTTGGGCTAATGGCCAAATTTTGCAGGCACAAGGGAGACCTACAAGGGTTCAGCCTAAAAAATGAAAACATTAGTGGGAAGCTATAAGCTGTATAATGCATAGGAGACAACATTTGTAGTTTCAGTTCAAGGAAGCCTACTGGATCAAAAAAAAAAAGGACCTCTAAATAATATGACAGGGACTTCCCTGGTGGTCCAGTGGTTGGCACTCCACGCTCCCAATACAGGGGGCCCAGGTTCGATCCTTGGTCAGGGAACTAGATCCTGCATGTCGCAACTAAGAGCCCGCATGCCACAAATAAAAGATCCCACAAGCTGCAACTAAAGATCTCACATGTCGCAACTAAAGATCCCGCACACCACAACGAAGATCCGGCACAGCCAAATAAATAAATAAATGAACAAATAAATAAAAAGTTTTAAAAAACAAAGAATATGAAAGAACTCAGAGTTACTTCACCATATAATCAACAATGTCCAGTTTACAATCAAAAATTTCTAGACATGCAAAGAAACAGGAAATGCTACTTATGTTCAGGAAAAAAAGTGCACTCTGTCTCAGAAGCTGAATTTAGCAGATAAGATAATTCAAAGAAGCTATGATCAAAAAATATAAGGAAAACATGCTGTTAGTGAGTGAATATAGAGGAAGTCTCAAGGGAAAAATGGAAGCTAAAGAAAAAAAAAAAAAGGAGACTCCAGACCTGAAAAGTACAGTAATTGAAATAAAACATTCCCAAATGAGCACAACAAAGTGGAGATGGTAGGGGAAGAATCAGAAAAATTGAAGTTCGATTAATAGAAATTACCCAAGCCAAAGGTAAAACAGAAGAAAGACCAAAGCAAAATGATCAGAACATCAGAGATGTTCATATGAGACAATATGAAATGATCCAACACATGTAATTGGAATCTTAGCAGGACAGGTGATAAAAGACAAGAAAAAAATATCCTTAGATATAATGGCTGAAAAATTCCCAAATTTGATGGAAAATAGTAGGTTAAGGCCCAAGAAATTAAATAAAATCTAAGCAGGATAAATACAAGGAAAATTTATACTAAAAAAAAAACACAGTCAAACTGCTGAAAGGGCTTCCCTGGTGGCGCGGTGGTTAAGAATCTGCCTGCCAACGCAGGGGACACGGGTTCGAGCCCTGGTCCGGGAAGATCCCACATGCTGCGGAGCAACTAAGCCTGTGCGCCACAACTACTGAGCCTGTGCTCTAGAGCGCGCGAGCCACAACTACTGAGCCCACATGCCTAGAGCCCACGCTTCTCAACAAGAAAAGCCACCACAATGAGAAGCCTGCACTCCGCAACAAAAAGTACCTCCTGCTCGCTGCAACTAGACAAAGCCTGCATGCAGCAACAAAGACCCAACTCAGCCAAAAAGTAAATAAATAAATTTATTAAAAAAATCAAACAAACAAAAAAAACCTGCTGAAAGTCAAAGATAAAAACCAAATCTTGAAAGGGGCCAGAGAAATTCCATAAAGGGGAAAATGATAAAACTGAATTCTCTTCAGAAACTATGGAGCCAAAGAAATTGAAACAACACAAAGTATAGAAACCAAGAATTCTATTTCCAGGAAGTCCAATCCTTCAATAATAAAAGTAAAATAAGGACATATTTAGGTAAACAAAAACAGAATATATTGTCAGCAGGCCTGAATAACAAGAAATGCTAACAGAAATTCTTCAGTCTGAAAGACTAAAGGCAACTCAGGTCTACAGAAAAGAAGAGTATGAGTAAATATACAGGTAAATATAAAGAGTATGCAAAACTTTTCCTTTCTTCTCTTAATTAAAGAAAATATATAATTATTTAAAGCAAAAGTTATAACAGTGTATGGACTTTATGTTAATAATAATGTATTAATATTGGTTCATCAATTGTAACAAATGTACTGCACTAAAGCAAGATGTTAATAATAGGAGAAACTATGCAGGGAGAGATGGGACAGATGGAGACTGTACTTTCTGTTCAGTTCTTCTGTAAACCTAAAATTGCTCTAAAAATAAAGTTTATAAAAAATTTAATTACTAACATAAGGTAATATAATAGTAGTGATTATATCATGACTCCAACTTCTGAAGAATTGTTTGGTGTAATAGAAATCCTAGCATTAAACAAAATCATCTTTAAAACAACAACAACAACACAGCAATAAAATGTTTGTACTCTCAGACATATGTAAAAAATCCTAAGAAATTTCCAAAAACAAACAAACAACTAGAACTAGTAAATGCATTTAGCAAAGTCACAGGGTACAAGGCCAATATTAAAAGTATAAATTGGGAGATTGGGATTGACATATACACACGTATTTTATATATAAAATAGATAACTAAGAAGAACCTACTGTATAGCACAGAGAACTCTACTCAATACTCTGTAATGACCTATATGGGAATAGAATCTAAAAAAGAGTGGATATATGTATATGTATAACTGATTCACTCTGCTGTACAACAGAAACTAACACAACATTGTAAATCAACTACACTCCAATAAAAATTAATTTAAAAAAAGTAAATTATATTTCTATATACCACCAACAACTCAAAAGTGATATTAAGAAAATAATTCTACTCATAGGAGCTCTAAAAAAAAATCCTTAGCAATAAATTTAGCCACAAAAGTACAAGAGCTATTCACTGAGAACTACCCAACATCTTTAAGAGAATTTAAAGAAAATGTAAATAAATACATAGCTACATTTCATGTTTATACGTTGAAAAACTCAAAATTGTTAAAGTGGATATTTTCCCCACTTCATCTGATAAAACATAATCTTTAACAAAATTCCAATAAGTATTTTTGTAGAAATTGACAAGCTGGTCTTAATTTATATATGGAAATGCTAAGAGTATAAAGTAGGCAAAATAATTTTGAGAAAGAACAAGGTCAAAGGAATTACACAACCCAACTTCAAAAACTTGCTATAAAGTTACAATAATCAAAACAGTGTGGTATTGGTCTAAAGATGAACATATACATCAGTGCACCAGAAGAGAAAAATCCAGAAACAAAGCCTTTCGTTTATGACAATTTGATTTTAGACAAAACAGCCACCAGGAAATTATCTGGAAATTAACAGAAAACCCATATAGCCATCTAATTGTCTCAACACTCCTTGTTGAAGACTTTTTCCTCTATAAAATGCCTAGAAGAAAACATCCATAGGAGAAATCTTTTTGATCTTGAGCTAGGCAAAAGTTTCCTAGATATGACACTAAAAACATAATCTGTAAAAGAAAAATTTGATAAATTGGACCATCAAAATTAAAAACTTCTGCTCTTGAAAAGACATCAGAAAGAAAGCAAAAAGACGCACCATTGACTGGGAGAGAATATCTGCAAATCTGATAAAAGTACTTGTACCCAGAATATGTAAAGAACTTTAACAATTCATTAATAAGAAGACAAACAGCACAAGAAAAAACGGACAAAAGATTTGAATAGACGTTCCACAATAGAAAACAAGATGACTAATAAGTACATGAAAATACTCCCAACATCACTGGTCCTTAAGGAAATGCAAATTCAAAACCACAATAAGACACCACTACAAATTTGCTAGAATGGGTATAATCACAAAGACTGATGGTATCAAGTGTTACGGAAGAGGAAAAACTGAAAGGTTCCTACTTTGCTGGTGGGAATGTAAAATGGTACGGCCACTTTGGAAGAGTTCAGCAATTTCTTAAAAATTTAAACATAAACTTACCATATGACCCACCAATTCTACTCCTAGGTTTTAACATAAAAGAAATGAAAACATGTTTCCCTATAAAGACTTGCACATGAATGTTACAGAAGCATTATGAATAACAGTCCTAGATGGGAAAAAATCCAAATGACCATCCACTGCTGAATGGATAAACAAAATAGGATATATTTGGACAATGGAAAACTATTTAACAATAAAAAGTAACCAATCACTGATATATTCCACAACATCAAGGAACCTCAAAAACATTATTCTAAGTGAAAGAATTCAGACAAGACCATATATGACTCCAACAGTAGGAAATTTCCAGAAAAGACAAATCTATATACACAGAAAGTAGATCAGTCGTTGCCTAGGGTTGGGTGCAAGGACTGACTGCAAATGTTCCAAAGGGAACTTTTAAGGATGATGCAAATATTCTAGAACTGGACTGTGGTGATGGCTGCATACCTCCATAAATTTGCAAAAATTTATTAAAGTTTATACTCACAATGGATAAATTTTATGGCATGTAAGTATTTTTTTAAGAGTTTGATATGACTAGAAAAATTTATAGTCTCCCTACAAATGAAAATACCGTAGTTTCAAGTATATAATTGCTTTGTCTGATTCCCAATAAACCTAAAATATAAAAATTCATGAACAATCCAATTCTTGTTTTTTATGTTTTTTATTCTATATGTCCTCTTAATATCAAACCCACACTGATTTCAAAAGGAGCCTCATAAACTAAAGAGTCACATATAGTTTCTTAAATGATACATATAATGTTAAAATAATATTCTCACCCCTCTTATATTTAAATTTAAAAGATTACTCAAATCAACTATAATACTTCATTCACCGAGGCCTAGATTTTAATCACAAAACCATGGAACTATCAAATAGCAGGGCTTAAAAATAAAATTTAGTATTAATCCAATTAACAAATATTTATACAGCATCAATAAGACACCAGGCAATGAAGGGCACTGGAGATACAATGACGACTAAAAACACAGATGGTTCCTTTGTACATGTAGTTTTCTAATTCTAGTGAACAACAACAAAAAAGCAATTTCCCTCCTTATATAGATTAACACTTAATTGAGCAGCAAGAATTTATGGACTATTTCTCAATGAAAAAATATTGGTTCAATGTAAAAAAGGGTTGAGTTAAATTCCAAACTCATTTCCTTACAGGACCTGGACTGAAGGACAGAAAAGATCATACATGATTAAGGGAACAGACCTGGAGATGGAAGTTTAAAATGCTTTGCTCTTTAAAAAGTACAACAGTGGTGTGTTAGCTTCTGCTTTATAACAAAGTGAACCATTGTAAAGCAATTATACTCCAATAAAGATGTTAAAAAAAAAAGTACAACTAAATAGGAGATTAATAGTAAAACCATTTCCATAGACTTATAATGATGTTTCTAATAAATGATTTCCTTTAAAAAATATGTAAAATGGGGCCTCCCTGGTGGCACAGTGGGCTTCCCTGGTGGCGCAGTGGTTGAGAGTCCGCCTGCCGATGCAGGGGACACGGGTTCGTGCCCCGGTCCGGGAAGATCCCACATGCCACGGATCGGCTAGGCCCGTGAGCCATGGCCACTGAGCCTGCGTGTCCGCAGCCTGTGCTCCACAACGGGAGCGGCCACAACAGTGAGAGGGCCGCATACCGCAAAAAAAAAAAAAAAAAAAAAAAGTAAAATGAATTCAGCACTTAGAAACATAAAAATGCTTTTAAGCAATTAGGCAAGGAGCACCAATTAAAATACCTGCATTCTCACGGCTATGCTGAGTACCTTATTTTAATCAGATGATTTCAAGTGTTGCCTTTTGAATCGTTCCAGTCTGGCTGGCTTCACCTCATCTCACTGCCTCCATTCGAGTGATCATGAACATCTTTTAGAGTTTCCTACATTACTGTCTCTACAGGGTTTTTGAACATGCAATTCCCACCGCCTACAACTCTCTCCAAACCCTTTCCCTCTTGCTGGCTCTGACTCAACCTTACAGTTTCAGCTCATGTCTCAGCTTGCATCTTTCCTGAGGTTCCCTGGACTAGGTTAAGCTCCCTAAACTGTGCTTTGCACGCACCACGACCTTTCCCTTCTTAGAACTCCTAAAATTTCCCATTATAAATGTAATGTCTGATTCACCAATATGTTTGCAAATATATTCTCAGAGCCTAGGAAAGACTCTAACACCAGTTTGGAACTCAACTGTCATTTGCTGAATAAATTACATTCAGGTAAAATATGGATAAGCATACTCATTTCTTGCTTCACATTTTACTTTGCAGTGAAAACTTTTTTCCTCTCGTATGTAAATTCAACTTATTTTACATTCCTTATTACTAAATAAGTAGAAATCCACTGATGTTTCTAAAGTAGTTCCTAGATTTCATTTCTTCACATTTTATCCTGTTTTTTCTTTTTAAGAAAAATATTTAATATAGAATATATGATTCCTTTAAAGACTGGCAATGTATAATTTATATATGGACAGTAAAAATACAGTAAAATATGTCGACTTAAGAGAAATAAGAAACACAGACAACTAAAACAACACAAAACACTATTAAATATTTTATATAGTCTAATTAAGAGCAATCTGCAGATACCAATCAAATAAAATAATCATAATGTAAAAAACAAAGTCTAAATGTTGTTTTCTTTTGAATTCTAGTTTCTTCTGTGAACAAAAGGTCAAAATGAATACCCAAGATAATTTCTTATGAGTCTCTTTCTGTCCAGCCGTATGTTCCTGAATAGAAGGTTAAATAAATTCACTCATTAAACCCTGTGTCAACTTTATGATTACAAGTAGACTCTTGTACTTCCATTCTACTATCCCTCTTCTAAAGACATACTCCCATTTAACCAGACGAGTCAATGAGTCAAATTAATATCATTTGGAATATAAGAGTTTGATAGCCTGATGGATACAGAAACTATAATTGTCAACCAAAATAATTCTAACCCATGTTAGAATTGTTTTTACTAAGATAGATTTCAAGATGAACAGATTTCCAAATTAAACTATTAAAATTTAATTCCAACACCCAAAACTAACTTTTCTTAAGATCCACATAAACTGTCTTACTACTTATTCTTTACAGCTTTGGGAATATTTTCATGAGAACAAAGAGGTTTCAATTGGACTTAACTATCACTAGAGAGTAAGTCATCATAATTTCTTCTTAATTGTGCTCTGTGCCCTGACCCATCTCCTTAATACCCCAGGGAGTGTTAACATTTTCTTTCTTCCTTTCACCACATCTCTATTTGGAATTATCACACACTTACCAGTGCTGGCTGATGCTCTGAGGCTTACTCACATCCACCTGCTCACTAAAGGACATGCATAGATCAATGGACTCAGCACATTTTCTCACAAACCTGCTACACCGTTTTTATTATTATCATTTTTTTCTTGTTGAACTGTGTCTTCCTATCTAGTTATTTTTCCTCTGGTAAGAAAAATTGTGGAAAACAAACAAAGGTCTCCAAAAATTCACCCTTATTTTCTTCTTGACTTACTACCCATTTAAACAAAGAGTGGTGGCTAGAACTAAAACATAACATCCAAAACAATCAGCGGGACCACCTCAAAAATAGTTTACTAAATTGAAAGTACAAAAAAACTTTTTGATTTAAGAACAATTTTATAAAAACAGGAGCTATCTTGTTAACTTTCAAAATACAACAATATAACTTTCAATCTATGCACAGCTCAAGGTCAAAAGGTGCAGGTATCTATACTTTTTCAGTTAAACACCAGTAATTAATGCTATAAATCTAGGAACTCTTCTTCATAAAATTTCTAAGGAATCTTGAAAACACAGGCTCTGACCAGGAGTCTGACTAACCAGATGTGTAAACATGAGTAACAGTATAATCATGAATATCCTCAGCAGTAAGAGAAAGTGATTGGTGTTTGATTAGAAGACAGTCCCTTTGAAATTGAGTTATTTGTAATGAGGTGGATGGACCCAGAGTCTGTCATACAGAGTGAAGTAAGAAAGAGAAAAACGAATACTGTATGCTAACACACATATATGGAATCTTAAAAAAAACGGCACTGATGAACCTAGTGGCAGGCAGGAATAAAGATGCATATGTACAGAACAGACTTGAGGACACAGCGGGGGAAGGGAAAGCTGGGATGAAGTGAGAGAGTAGCATTGACATACATACACTACCAAATGTAAAATGGATGGCTAGTGGGAAGCTGCTGCATAGCACAGGGAGATCAGCTCGGTGCTTTGTGACGACCTAGAGGGTTGGGATAGGGAGGGTGGGAGGGAGGCTCAAGAGGGAGGGTATATGGGGATATATGTATACATATAGCTGTAAGTATACATATAGCTGATTCACTTTGTTGTACAGCAGAGACTAACACAACACTGTAAAGCAATTATACTCCAATAAAGATATTAAAAAAAAAAGACAGTCCCTTTAAGACAAACAAATGAACAAAAAAATTACAGACTACCATGGAATAGTAGGTAGATTAATGTTGCTTGAAAACATTAAAAACCAAACAAATGTACTACAAATTCAAAAATATAGTTGTTCAGTTGATGATATAGATTTTTTAACGAGATAATTTAGTATACTGAACAGATGAATGTTATTTTTTTTTTAGTGTTTAGATAATGCTTGGTTTGCATATGGGTCCATGGATCCTCAGTAATATCTCCACTCCTTTTTCTCACAGAATCCAAAGCCACAGTTCAGAAACTCTGATCTACACAGATATTTTCCTATCATCCACTAACATTCCCAAAGTTTATGATTCTATGATGCCTACAATTCTTATGATTCTCTTCCAAACAAGAACAAAATGGAATAAAAGAATCAAAAGGCAAAGATAAATATGGTCACCTTTCAGCCACTCACTCTTTAGTGGCTTAGCGTGCCTTTGCTTCCCAATGTGGGTTATGAATGTCCCATAACCCACATAAGCCTTCACTGCTGAAGAACATGAATGAAGTGGAATACGTTCGAGAAACCCAGTACCTGGATTTGTTATCTGAGACTGTAATACCTGATTATGTTTTATAGGTGACTATAGATGACTATTAAATGTACTGTTATGTCTTATTATCTAAACCACCCCTTTCATGAGGTTTCTACTGCTTAAGAACCAACAATAGCTCCCAACTGTCTACATAGGAAGTTTTAGCTTTGATGCCTGGCTTTCAAAGTTAGCATAATCGGGGCTCCAGCCACACATTCAAACACATTTGACATAACCTTATGACCAAAATTTGACAAAGACAGTATGAAAAAGGAAAACTAGAGGCTAATTTCGTTCCTTAATTAAAAAAAAAATTCTAAGTAAACTATCATCAAAATATTATCAAATTCACTGGTGTATTAAAAAAAATCAGAATTAAGTGAGTTTATCCAAGAATAAGATGATGGCTCAACAACAGAAAAATAATCAACATAATTCATAACTTCATAAAATAAGAGGCAAATCTCATATGACACAAAATCCTAAGATTCCTTCAACACATGCGGAAAATTATCTGGTATTTTTAGTAGCTATTTGTTTTAGTTTCCTATGGCTGCTGTAACAAATTACCACCAACTTGATGGCTTAAAGCAACAGAAATTTATTCACTCACAAAACCTGAGAACAGTTCCATTAGGCCAACATAAAGGTATCAGCGGGGCTATGCTCCCTCTAGGAATCTACTTCTTGCCTATTCCAGCTTCTAGTGACAGCCAGTATTCCTTGACTTGTGGCCATATCTGGTCTCTACCTTAGGGATACCATCAACTTCTCTTATGTATGTCTGTGTCAAATCTCCCTCTGCCTCTCTCTCTTATAAGGACACTTTTTTATTGTGCTTAGGGCCTATCCAGACAATCCAGAATAATCTCTCTATCTCAAGATATTTAACTTAATCAAAACTGCAAAGACCCTTCCTTCCTTATAAGGTAACATTTACAGGGTCCACAGATTAGCACCTGATATCTTTGGAGACCCATTATTCTTAAAAAAAAAAAAAAAAAGCTTTACTCTCTATTAAGTTTGCTAGGGCTGCCATAACGAACTACTACAGACTGGGTGGCTTAAACAACAGAAATTTACTTTCTCACAGTTCTAGAAGAAGTCCAAGATGAAGGTGCCAGCATGGTTAGTTTCTACTGAGGCCTCTCTCGTTGGCTTGCACATAGCCGCCTTCTCCCTTTGTCCTCACGTGGTCTTTTCTCTGTGTGCATGCAATCCTGGTGTCTCATCTTCTTCTTATAAGGACATCCCTCATATTGGTTTAGGGACCCACCCTTATAACCGCATTGAACCCTAATTAACCCTTTAAAGGCCCTATTTCCAAATACAATCACATTAGGGGCTACGGCTTCAGCATATAAATTTGGGGGGAATAGAATTCAGTCCATAACACTCTCTACGAAGGTTCATGTCAAGGAGGCCTCAAGACCCTATTCAAGGCTAGTTGAATTTTTCTAATGACAAAAGACTGAATATAAGTTCTGTTTGAGTCTTTATTTCTTTACTACCCAAGGTTGGGCCTAAAGGGTTCTTACAATATCTTTCTTCTATCCTGTCTCGCCAAGAGACTACTTCCTGGAAATATGGTTCCACTTTCCCTGCTTTCTGAAAATGTATGCCAAACCTCGATTAGAGTAACTCCCTCCTTACAGCTAGCCCATGTACTTGTTCCTGAACTTTTGAATAAAGAACTGTTGGTTTTGTTTACCAAGTTGGGTTAATTTATTTAGAAAACTGTGTTGTGCTGTCATTAGCAAGTATCCTTGGAAACTGTGCAAGACATAACTATTTTTGTGAAAATTTATAAACAACCCAAAATCTACACAGTAGTCAATATCTGTGAAGAGTTCACTATTAAGCGATTGATTTTGGGTGGTAGAATCAGGGTGATTTCTTTTTTCTTCTTTATATTTCTCTGTATTTTCCAAATCGTCTATTATAGTCATCTGTTACCTTCAGAATTTAAAAACACTTTCATAAAAATACATAAATCTTTGGGTTTTTTAAATGGCTATTTAATGTTTCAGTTTACTCAAAAGGATCTTCAAAAGGATCTATTAAAATCTACCCTCTGCCGCCCCAACCTTCCGAATTCTACAATCCCAATTTAAAAGTTTTCATCTTTTTAGTACTAAAGATATAGTACAGAAATTATAGGATATAATAAAAACTTGAAAAAAATTATAATTTAGAACTGCTATGTTTAATTTATATCCACTTTGGAAAGTTCTATCTAGACGTGTAAAATTTACTGGTGATTAACTATGAAGTTTGTAATAATTTTGGTAAGAATACAGGTCTTGGATAAAAAACCAAACTATTATTTTGGAAACTGTTCCTATGAGAACATCAGATTTGTCTTATATTTCTATTGAAAGCCCAAGGACAAAACTTTCTGGCTCGTGTAAATATTACATATGTGCATCTTATGTGATCAACTTTTCATCACTCTTGTATTGTATATCACTGAGAAGTAAAATAATCTGAATCAACAGAACCACAACAGAAAATATTACTAATAAAAACTATGTAGAAATTCAAATTTTCTCCGCAATGTAAAATCTTCTGATCAGTTTGCTATCTATTCCTTTTCCAATAATAAAAACTTTTACATAATGGTTAAAAAATATAAATCTAAGGTAAAAGAATTTCCTTAAAGTTAAAAATGCTGCTTCTGTATGCAAAAACACTGTATCAAAAAGTACTGGACATTGTGTTCTTTTATGATTAAACCTCTAATCTACTTGGAGAAAATTATCAGTGCTGTAATGGTCTGGGTTGTCTTACTTCAAAACAACTGCCCCCTTGATATCAAATTCTGTAAATGATAAGGCTTTTCCTTTCCCACAGGGACAACTTCAAGAGCTGCTTTTCTAGTCTGACCTCTATATTAGGAAGGAAAAATATTGTTTTTCTTCTACGTACTCAGTCTATCTTCTAATATTCATACCAAAATTTTCTTCACAAAGCAAATCTTCATTTGAAAAACAACAACACACACTCTGGATTGATCTAAATAATTAGGCAATATTAAAACAGTGATTATAAACAAATAAGAATAAGGAAAAAAGCCATTTATTTTTAAATATAGTACTACACCTGCATAAACAAAATATTTGATATAATCTTCACAGATTCTTAAAATTGCTCCCTTTTATAAAAGTTAGATGTAGTAGGACATCGCTTAATATTATTTTCTATCATATTCCCTTCAACTAAATGAACTTGACCATAATGTACCAATACTTGCTATTAACACTTCAAATATGCTGAGGAATTATTATTTAATGTAAGTAACCTTTCCTCATATACATAGGTCTTTATAAAATGCTGACTATACAATATAAATTTTCATTTCTTTTTCTCATATTCCACAACATACAAATTTGTTATCATTCACAGAATTAGCTACTATTTTAAAATGAGGCTGATAGCAAAGTGAGAGAGGGAGCAAAAACAGAATTATGGTATATCCATAAAATATACTCTCCCTCCCAAGAAACCAAATCAAAGTAAGCAAAAACTGTATTACAGATTGTTTAACTACCCCAATTATTAAGAAAAATAAGGATCCATCTCTAGAGGCAAAGAAAGCTGTACAGAAAAGACCTTCAGTATTTCACCCAATTGCCAGTCCAGATAGGAGTGGAGGCATAAGAAATCTACTTCACTAACCTTTTACATAGGATTATATAAAATAGGTCATATTTCTCCTAAACAATCTTGCTGACAGGGTAGCACATATTTCACTGGGGACATTTCCATGTTATATGTATCAAGGCCTGGCGTCCTGAGGCCATAATTTAACCACAGATAAATGGGGAAATGGAAACACTAAAAAAGGAAAGGATAAGAGAGTCACAGATATCAATGCAATTCAATTTAACAATATTGAGCACCTATTATTCCCTGGTTTTGAAGGTCCCAAAGAACACCTTGAACAAGCTACTCTTTTTCAGTTTCCTCATCAAAATGGCAGTATTATTTATCTCATACAGTTGTAAAGATCAAATGAGGTAATATGTAAAAGTGTCTATAACAAGGAAACACCCCAAAATGGCTATTAATTCCAGTATTTTTATTAATTAACATAACCACTGTGCTTCCTTTCTTTGGTGACAGAACACAAATTTCTTGTTTTCAAAAATTTAATTCCTAAGTCAGCAAAATAGCTCCACATTTGCTCATTAATGTAGGTGATAAATTTTATGACCTTGGGTGTTGGAATTTTCAAATAAATTACTCATTGTCTAGTTCAAAAATATTAATTAAGGTTGGACTGTAATTACATCTTCTAATCCTCTTGTTCATTTTCAACTCTCTCTACAGTTCCACTTTCTAGGAAGTTTGCTTCCCTTGGGCAACACAAAGGTCCAGGAAGCAATAGCTAAAGCTTTAAAGAAGAATTCTCACTCTATTGTCAAGTTCAATTCAAATAGGACAAAATATTCACATACACTCATAATAATCAACTATGGTTTAGTCTGTATATTATACTACCATTTTCTGCATAATAAGATCCTATTTCTACAGAATGTGTTAGGGTTTAGTATTTCCATAAAAGCAGGTATTTTCTTTAAAAAAAAAAAAAAAGGCAGGTGTTTTCTGAATATGAACATTTTAAATTCAATCCAAAATTTATTTTAAATTATTTTACTTCATAAAACAAACTACATGTAAAATATGAAAAATTCCTTCTTTCCCCCTTTAATAATGAATTCAGGTGTGTAAATAATAAAACTATGTAAAGCATCATTCACATTTTATCAATCACATTCACTCAGTGACACTGAATTTGCATTAAAATATGATTTCACATAAAGAAGAAATACCACTGTACTATGAAAAGGCCACAAATTTTCTGGACTGTAAAATTAAAGTAAAATTGATAAGTAAACAAACATTGTATCCTCATTCCTCTAGAGGTACATGCTGTATATCAAGGAAATGAGATGGCAAACCTTTACTGTATGTAGAAGACTTCTGAAGAGGTTTCGAACCGATTGGTCCTTAACTTTTCTTGGGTTACAGACTTGATAGTGCTTGTAAATGCTATAGACATCTTAGGGAAAAAATGTGTATGCACATATACACAAAATGTAGCAATTTCAGGACTTTCATAGACCTTCTGAAGACAGAATCTATATAGGTTAAGAATCCTTATATAGGGGCTTCCCTGGTGGCACAGTGGTTGAGAATCTGCCTGCCAATGCAGGGGACACGGGTTCGAGCCCTGGTCTGGGAAGATCCCACATGCCGCGGAGCAGCTGGGCCCGTGAGCCACAACTACTGAGCCTGCGCGTCTGGAGCCTGTGCTCCGCAACAAGAGAGGCCGCGACAGTGAGAGGCCCACACACCGTGATGAAGAGTGGCCCCCGCCTGCCACAACTAGAGAAAGTCCTCGCACAGAAATGAAGACCCAACACAGCCAAAAATAAATAAATAAATAAATTAATTAAAAAAAAAAAAAAGAATCCTTATATAGACCCTTGATATTCAGTGACTATTTTCACAGTGACCCCAAAGTTCAGGGCTTGTGGTAATTTATCATTTTGCAGAGGCACACATTTGAATCATGCTAAAATAAAGCTGGAAAACGGATGTGAAATAGCAAGTCACCCAGACAGTGAGGGAGTCTGGCATTCACCTCTCAGTTTGACTCCGGCATCTTTACAACTCATTATTAGAAGAATAAATATCAAGAAGTGCTTTGGTGGTAATCGTTAATATATTCAGAAGGTCTCTGAACTTCTCATACTCAAAATGGTCCACTGTGCTTTCATATCCTAAGTCTCCTGGGCAAGTTATATCATGCTGATTCTCTAAGAGAAAGCAGGCTTATCAAAGATAACAAACCAGTAAAAGAAATAAAGTATATTATCTCCATAGACAACTATTCATTAACATATTTATTTAATTCCCATTTTGTAGAAGGAATGCTAGTCATAGTGTAGTTTACAGAGATAATCTTCTAAGAGCATTCAGTGTTATGCACCAAGTTTATTCCTGAAAATACTGACCACAGAGAACCACGTGACGGATGTTTTATTATAGACACCCTAAAACAGGTACTTTTAAGTGTCAGATATATTTACAAAACTCTTTATTTCTTATAATCATTAAAGTTCTATCATGGGTTTGCTGATAGCCTTTAATGTCTGTACTAACTTCTATAACAATCTCACGTTAAAACAAACAATTGGAAATCCAGTTAATTTTCTTAAAATAAAGAAGATTGGGATGATAAAATGTGATACATTCATTATCTAATCTCAACGAAATGCCAAGAGTATTTCTTGAAATAGTGTACAGCAGGCATGGTTGTATTTTTAAAACTCAGAACTTCTACTGCACCTGTAACCCTGGCCTACAATTTTACGTCTTCCACTACCCATCTCCCCACCCCAACACCCTTTCCCCCGTCACAACATAGCATTCCAGCACCTTCTGTCATCGGAACTTCATTTCCAATCTTCACTCCCCTTGTAAGCCCCATTCCGCAAAAAGCCCCAGCCCCAGGCAACCAGAGCTACTACCACAGGCTTACATATATATATATATATATATATATATATTCATTCCTACTCCTCACAAGATAGAAGGGTGGCTGGGGACAGGATTATCACTTCTATTCCTAGAACTTTAAGAGGAGAAAGTACAGTGGACCCTCCGTATGAGCAAGTAATGCATCTGTAGGTTCAACCAACCCCAGATCAAAAATATTTGGAAAAAATAATCCGGAAAGTTCCAGAAACCAAAACTTGAATTTACCATGTACCAGTAACTATTCACATAGCATTTACATTGTATTCATAGCTATTTACATTGTATCAGGTATTATAAGTAATCTAGCGACGATTTGAAGTATATAGGAGGACGTGTGTATGTTACATGCAAATACCACACCTTTTTATACAAGGGACTTGAGCATCCACAGATTTTGGTATCCACAGTAAATCCTAGAACCAAGCCCTTACAGATACCAAAGGATGACTGTATAGCTTCCAGCTTTTCAAACTGGAACACTGTCTGACTATACTTTTCTATCAAACCACTGCTACAGATGGTCATTTCACTCTAGGTACTGTGTATATTACTCTGAGTTACATTATGAATCAAATAAACTTTTGAGAGCTGAATCATAAACTTCAAATGATACTTATCAAATTGTTTTTCAGGAGAAAGAAGTTAGAATTAAAATATTGATGGTTTCCTGAGTATGCTGTGTATGAAGGCACTGTACTAAGTAGTTTACATAGATTCTCATTTAATCAACAAAATGAAGTAGGAATTATCACTATTTAACAAGATCTAAGAAAACCAAGGCTTAAAAGGGTAAGTTAACTTGCCAGGGTTGGAATTCAAATGCAGTTCTATCTGATCCAAGTCTGTGCTCTTAGCCACTACACTTCATTATCTTGTATGTGTATTTCAAGTTTTAAATATCACTGTATAATATAATCTTATTTCACGAATTGTTGAGTACGTGTGTGTGTGTAAAATGCAGTTACAAACAGATATGTATTTAACTTTCCTGACCTTTAAAATCCATGTATTTAAAGTTTTCCATATATTTGAAAAGCAACTGAAAAATTTCATCTATATATGTGATTTGAGCCTCACTAGAAATTCCTTTACACAAATTTATATTAATACACTAATGAGTAAAAATAACAAGCTAAATAATAACCATTACCAAACTCTTTCATTTAACAACATGACCTCCTGGTAATCTATCAGGCAGCAAAACTGAAACTTTGCCTAGTTAATGGCAATTTCAAATAACATTAACTTTTATACTTCACCTTTCCTCCCTCAAACCTCTAGTTAAACCCTTGCAGAAGAAAGAAACTGTACTACAGTATTTTCTCTGTAGAGATACTTTACAGGTTATGATAATATTTCAGCCTTTCTATTTTCATTACATTAAAAATGCATACTACTGTTTTAAAATTTTATACAATTCTTGTTACTGTGTACTTGATTTTGCAATTTGTCTTTTTGTTTTTTAATCTGCACTGATTTTTTGAAATTTATCTATCTTGGCAAAATGGAAGTCTAATGTTTCCATTTTGACTGCTATATGATGTCTCACATTACAAAGAAACCTGCTTAACTATCCAGCTGGAATAGGCCATGATACTGTTTTACTTTGTCACTACTGCAAATGTAACAATCATCCTATTGTTACCGAACTCAGGTTCAGGCGCTCACTGCTCAAAAGCCAGTAGTCGAGAGGTAGAAAGGAAAGTTGCTTAATCAGAAAGCCTGCAGTCTGGGGAAAAGGTGGACTCATGTCCCCAAAAAACAACTCTGAAGATTCTGCTCAGCCATGATGATTTTTAAAGGGAAAAGGGGGAAGTGATCTCAGTTAATCATTGAGACAGAAGGTTAGGTTCTGTGTCATTTTCCACTGCATGAAGGCTGACTGACTCCTAATGATCTTTCCTCAGATGTTATCTTGCCCATGTGGTCTGGCTGCAGGATTGCTAAGGGGGCTGCTACAGTTACAGAGCTAGTCATTCTTTAACTACTTAATTCTTCATTCCTACTTCTTTTAGTCTAGGGAAAGAATCAATAGGTTAGGCAAGGTACTGTATGCATTTAGTAGAACGTAAGTCAGGAGTTAGGTTAAATGTTACCTCGTGATCTCATTTTTATAATTAAGGCTTAAGGGGAACAAAAACAGACAAACAGGAAAGGGGCCAAAGAGCTGCTTACAAATCCCCACTTGTCGGACATCATTCCATTTCTACGGGATCAGGGGCCAAGGTCTGTCTTCCGCAACTTCTTCACACTTACATAGGGTGCTGTATAATTAGAGTGGAAGATGGGTCTGGAGCACCTCTTTGCTGACAATTTTAGTTGCCTGTTATGTATACAGGCAGAACAAGCTACTTCCTTTGATGACCGCAAAGATATAGATTATTTTGAGCAATAGTGTTAATCCCATTCTCTTAAGGCCAGTTCTTCAAATAGTGCTAGCTATAGATTCAGTACTGCTCAAGATGGAGCAGCTTATGTCACGGCTACAATCTGGTTATCATGCAGTTAGCTTTTCCCCTCTGATGGGAGTTATAGTATCTGTAAAATAACTCAAGAATGTGCACCAGACATTGAGTCTGTGACTCTATTATGCTAATCATTAACGGCTTGAGCCTGCTCTTTTGTGACTCAGACATGACTGGGAGACTTCAGTTTTTCTACAAACAAAAGGCAGGGGACAAAGAGGAGCGTTTGTATTTGGGGTGGGGGTCCTGTAGGGTTCTGCTTGGTTCCACTATACATGTACAATGTTGGCTCATGCTGACATCCAGAGAGGTGAACTGCAGAGCCATAGGGTTTGTGCATCTCGAAGATTACTAGGTGTTATACAATTGCTTTTCAAAGTGGCTGTACCAATTTACTTTGCAACCAGAAATGTATAAAAGAGTTCTCATTTCCCTATATAAATGTTTGGCAAATACCAGACCTTCACATTTTTGTCAATTTGATGGTTGTGCCAATGCTATCTCATCCATGCTTGTTACCTGATATTCCATTGGTTCATCAGTGAAATTTATTACTGATATAAAATTTTATTTTTCTTAGGGCTGACACTGTATTGTGATAGTGTTTACATATTTTATTAATCATTTTCAACTTGCTGTGATTCAAAACATTTAAAAACTCAGTTTTTAAGTATGGAAATAAAATCTCTCTTAAGGAATGTTCTAGTTTGCCATAAGTTAAGACAATGTCTCTTAAAAAGTGCTTGGCCTCTTCATCATAAAATTATCTGGTTTTGAGGATTCTATTAATTAAAAAGAAAAGAATTTCTAAGTTTTATGCTATAAAAACATTTGGTAACCCACCTAAGGAGGTAAAAGACCTGTACTCAGAAAACTATAAGACACTGATGAAAGAAATCAAAGATGACACAAACAGATGGAGAGATATACCATGTTCTTGGATTGGAAGAATCAATATTGTGAAAATGACTATACTACCCAAAGCAATCAATGCAATCCCTATCAAATTACCAATGGCATTTTTTACAGAACTAGAACAAAAAATCTTAAAATTTGTATGGAGACACAAAAGACCCTGAATAGTCAAAGCAATCTTGAAGGAAAACATGGAGCTGGAGGAATCAGACATCCTGACTTCAGACTATACTACAAAGCTACAGTCATCAAGACGATATGGTACTGGCACAAAAACAGAAATATGGTTCAATGCAACAGGATAGAAAGCCCAGAGATAAAACCATGCACCTATGGTCAACTAACCTATGAAAAAGGAGGCATGGATATACAATGGAGAAAAGACAGCCTCTTCAATAAGTGGTGCTGGGAAAACTGAACAGCTACATGTAAAAGAATGAAATTAGAACACTCCCTAACACCATACACAAAAATAAACTCAAAAATGGATTAAAGACCTCAATGTAAGACCGGACACCATAAAACTCTTAGAGGAAAACATAGGAAGAACATTCTTTGACATAAATCACAGCAAGATCTTTTTTGACCCACCTCTTAGCGAGTAATGGAAATAAAAATAAACAAATGGGACCTAATAAAACTTAAAAGCTTTTACACAGCAAAGGAAACTATGAACAAGATGAAAAGATAAACCTCAGAATGGGAGAAAATATTTGCAAATGAATCAATGGACAAAGGATTAATCTCCAAAATATATAAACTGCTCATGCAGCTCAGTATTAAAAAAAACCAAACAATCCAATTCAAAAATGGGCAGAAGACCTAAATAGACATTTCTCCAAAGAAGATATACAGATGGCCAAGAGGCACATGAAACGATGCTCAACATCACTAATTATTAGAGAAATGCAAATCAAAACTACAATGAGGTATCACCTCACACCGGTTAGAAGTGGGCATCATCAGAAAATCTACAAACAACAAATGCTGGAGAGGGTGTGGAGAAAAGGGAATCCTCTGGCACTGTTGGTGGGAATGTAAATTGATACAGCCACTATGGAGAACAGTATGGAGGTTCCTTAAAAAACTGAAAATAGAACTACCATACAACCCAGCAATCCCACTCCTGGGCATATACCCTGAGAAAACCATAATTCAAAAAGAGTCATGTACCACAGTGTTCATTGCAGCACTATTTACAATAGCCAGGACATGGAAGCAACCTAAGTGTCCATCGACAGATGAATGGATAAAGAAGATGTGGCACATATATACAATGGAATATTACTCAGCCATAAAAAGAAACAAAATTGAGTTATTTGTAGTGAGGTGGATGGACCTAGAGACTGTCATACAGAGTGAAGTAAGTCAGAAAGAGAAAAACAAGTATCATATATTAACGCATATATGTGGAATCTAGAAAAATGGTACAGATGAACTGGTTTGCAAGGCAGAAAATAGAGACACAGATGTAGAGAACAAACATATGGACACCAAGGGGGTAAAGCAGGAGGAGGGGTGGTGATAGGATGAATTGGGAGATTGGGATTGACATATATACACTAATATGTATAAAATAGATAACTAATAAGAATCTGCTGTATAAAAAAAATAAAATTCAAAAAAATTTTGATGCTTATGACAAAGGTTATTAAAACTATTAGAGGTATTAAAACTACTTACTTTTATCTTTCCACACACACCTCAACAGAATTATTTCATCCTCTGCTCATTCAAAGCACTTTATACATTAGTTATTTTAGTCAGCCTAATGTTAGTTTGTTGCTCCTTCATTAAGTTAGTTCTTTTAAGACTAGGATTGTCATGTTGTACTATCTTTAATACATAAAATACTAGAGTACCTCCTCATGTCCCCTTCTAGTGCCATCCCTTCAAGGATAAACACTATCCTGACATCTAAAAACATAGATTTGGACTTTATGTAAGTAAAATTACACAATATGTGTTCTTTTGCCTCTGGCTTCTTTCACTCAACATTATATTTATATGATTTATCCATAGTTTAATACAGCTACAGTTTGTATATTCTCAATGATGTATAGTATTTTGTTGTATGACCATACTACAATTTACTTATCCATTCTACTATTCATGGGCATGTGGGCAGTTTCTACATTGGAGCGCTCATGAATAGTATTACTATGAACACGGTTGTCCACAACATACATCTCCATTTCAGTGGGGTATATTCCTAGAAGTGGAATTTCTGAGTTACATGGAATAAGTATGTTTAATTTCAGTAGATAATGACAAATATTTTTCCAAAGTGGACTACCAAAGCCTAATTTTTACATTCATTTATTCACTCACTCCCTAATTTTTAAAAATGTGTTAAGCAAAAATGTATTACATGGCTTGCACCAAGTTCCAATATCTCCACAGCACTAATTCCTTCCTACATTCATTTTCCTGAATAACTAAGGTGTGCCAGGTAGTGTTCTACATTTAGTGACCACTGGATTAATAAGAAAGACAAAATCCTCACCCTCATGGTGCTTACAATCTAATGGCAAAACAAACAATAAACCACAGGTGATAAATTTAAAAAAAAAGATATAATATCAAAAACTGGAAAGTTCTATGAAAAAAAAATAAAGTGGAATAGAGGGAAAGAATGTGGAGTTGGGAAATAGGGTCCCAATTTAGATAAAATGCATGGGGCAGGTGTCTCTCAAAAGGTGGAATCTAATTTTGAAGTAGGTGGTGGTGAGAGTAATTACATTTAGCATATACTCTGAAAGTAGAGATATAGGATTTGTTGATGGATTTGATATGGAGTGTGAGGACACTGATTATGATAGTTATTCATAAATATTTGGATGAATAACATTATCTGATAGTAAGTTTGTAGCATGATCTACTACCTGCCAACAAATGCACACTCATTTATTAGGTGGTTTTTAGGCAGTTTTCAAAGTACTGAGTACATCCTCTACAATAATACTTGGATTGTATTTCAAATCTTCCTCTGTTGTCGTTCCAACAATGTCAATAATAACTTTGTAAATAAATATTATTTTTCCTAGAGAAAAGCTTTATAAATAACACAAATAAACATGAGCATGTCTGTATATGTGTGTTTATATATATATGTATATACATAATCTTAACATCAAATGCTAAAGTTTAACAACACAAGTGACTATATGAAAAGTTATCTTTTATTTAGTATGTCACTATTTCAGTGAATGAGCAGCTAACAGTATCTTAAAGAAGACTGACAAATAAATCTGTCAATAAAATTTTTTTTAAGTACATAAAACCAAATCCTTTAAGTGACGCCTTGAGGAAGTTAATTTAAAATGTTTTAATGAGCATACTGTGACTTGAGGTAATATTTCATGCCCTGTGCTAAATTACCAATTGCTATTGTATTTTTAATGCTGACTTTTTTCTTAGCATTTTCATTTGAATTTACAACAATTCAACAGGAGACAGGGAACTTGGGTTCAGATTCAGTAATACCAACACATACTAGCCAACACTAACCACATGAATGGAGAAATAACGTATAAATCTCTTTAATTCTCCTAGTCTACTTTTTGCTCTCTAAAATGAGAACAGTAATACTTGCATGCTACATCCTTAGAACTAAAAATCATACAGAGTACTCCACAGCTTTGATTTTGCGTTTCCAAGAAATACTATTTGGAAAATCAGTCTTAAGGGACAGATTTGTCACATTAAACTGGCATCTTATGTGGTTAGTAGTCAGTTGACAACCTCTTCTCTTGTAAAACAGTGAAAATATTAAGGGCTAGGTACACAAAGCCTTAGTATATACTTATCCAGAAAGTTTTACACTTGATCTCTAGTTTTTGTAAAGGAAGGAAGAAAATAAAATGAAAATGAAAATTTCCAGACAGAATTATAAGAAGAAAGGAGAGTAATTATTTATTAAATGAGTCAAAGTACAGCATATAATATGCAAACTGCAAATAAAAAAGAAAAAATTGAAGACACGGCTTAATCATAGGGTGGTTAATAAACGTAATCTAATTGTAGAGCTGTGAATGGCTTCTGAGCAAGACTTGGAAGAAAGTGATTGGCTATGGGAAAGTAGTCAAAGAATCAAAAAGCCAAACAAAAGTAAAAATTTAGAAAATTACTATTCACAATAAAAGACATTCCCAAAGTTTAATCTAACAAATGAGCTACAATGGAGAAATACTACACAGTTGAAATTGGAAAATATGCAGTTAAAACTGTAAAAACTTAAGAACGAAAAAGGTAATTCATTTTACAAAGGGTTCAATAGAACTTGATACACCTCTGCATCTAAAGGATAAGATGGACAGTTCTGACAGTCCTGTTTGTTCTCAACCACGTAAACAGCCTGGTGAAAGAAAGCTATACTCTCCTCTACTGAGAATGGAAATTGTTTTCACTTATTTCAATCATTAAATGCCTACTGTGCAGATTGCTATGGTGTCTTCCCTTCTAGGTGTTTACAAGAGACAGATAATAAATAACTAAAAAGATACCCAGTAGTCACACCTCAAATAAGTAAATAAATAATCCACATTAGCAACATGTACAAGGAAGGAGTAACTGCACATTACTGCACAGCGTGTAATGGGAGTCATGAGTGTTACATGGATAGGAATGTCTAGCCAAGAGCTGTTAGATGGGGAAGCTTCCAAGAAACGAGAGAATACCAGGAGCTTTGAAGGAGAAAACAAAAGGTGACCAGAGTGCATTCAAGAGGTTGTATTATACTAGGACTGGGAAAAGGCTCCAAAAGCTAAATAAAAATATTATAACTAAACAAAGCTGGTCAAATCACTTTTTTAACAGGGTTAGAGATAGTAGCCTAGAAGTTTCCTCTCCTAACGTGAGTGCTAAATGTTTCACATGCATTATCTCATTTAATCCACGCATCTTCTCATTTAATGTAGAGTTGTTATATTCATTTTAGCAAGAAGGAAATTGAAACAAATGATTAAGTGACTTGTCCAGCTTCACCAGGAAGTGGTGCAACCAAGAGTAAAACCCAGGCAGTGTGACTCAGGAATCCACGTTCTTTCCTGCCTTCTCTACTAAACTGTAACTCCATAATGGTCAGAATGATTAAGGTCACATATTGCCAGAGCTCTGTACAACTTCTGGTTCACAATAGGTCCTCAGTAAATAATGGCTAAAAGAAAGAATGGGAAGCAGTGCTAAAGGTGGGGAGTGTGATACAGAAAAAAATACTGATATTCCCCTCTCTCTCTGATAATGTAATGTTCTGAAATCAATGGAGAAAACTTGGTGAATAAGACAGAACACCTATTATCATCTTTATGCAGTCTCTTGAAGGACTAACAAGAAGGATCAAGAAAGTCAAGAACTCTCTAATCCTACTGATGTCCTTCCCTAATACAAAGGATTACTCATTTCAGTGGGTCAAGACTTGGATATATAGATTCATCTAAATTATTAATAAAAAAAATACAATTCCCATTAATTAAAAACAGAGCTATTGGGCATTTGTAATGCCTAAAAATTAAATGTTTATTTCAGTATTATAGGAGTAAAAAGACGAAGTATTCTAGACTGCATATAATAAAATGGTCGTAGTAATGCAATAATTATATTAATAGATCTAATTCAAGTAAATCAACTGAAGATCAGAAACATGTGAAAGAGTACTTTTAGGTTCTCTCTCAAGTTTGCTAACCGTAATTCTTAAAAAATAAAAAGGCTTATTAAAATAGGAAAAGAAAAAAGCTAGATTGTATCTTTGCAGTTATTTGGACACAATGTTTCTATTTATAATTTGGGGGGAAGGAAGGGAGAGAAGGGTGATTGCTTCCTCATGCCTGCCAGCCCAACACCATGGGTTGTCCCTGCTTCTCAAAGGAAAGTCAGACCAAATACTCTACCATGGTTGGATTATATCCCTGATTCAAACACCTACCAAAGAGGTTTGCTTCTGGTAGTTTATCTCCCTTAGGGTGAATATAAATTTTATTTTTATTTCACCAATCCTATTTTCAGGAAAACTCCTTCCAAATATTCTCTCTCCTTTGAATATAGAGCAACTCACCCACTTTCTACATTTTTCCAGTGCTAAAAATCAATGATAAATGTATGCATGGGTTCACCTACCCATAAGGGAAATGGAAACCGCTGTTTTAACTCTAAGGCTACTCAGTGGAACAAATGGATTAGGAAGTTTAAACAGTTCCATTGGCCATAAATTCATGATAAATCTGTAGAAAACGACTTCATGAATTCTGCACAATACACAACCATAAGCCCACCATAACTGAATATGATGTGTCTGGTAACTGATATCCTGAATGCTTGATGTGAAGATAACTCATCAACAGTATAATAACCTCAGTAAACAATCTCCAGAATCAAGAACAATGAAATTTTATTCAACTTTGTTTCTAAATTGCTTTTTTACTTTCAGATACTACCACATAAGTGAGGCATGTAAACAAACAAAGGAGGGAAAAGAATCAGTGGAGGGGGAATTCAAAGTGTTTTAGAGAAATAAGAAACACTTACAATAAAAGGAAGCAAATACCAAACGAATTTTTTGGCCAACCCACTATAACTGAGCGAGTCAAGAAAACAAAGTAAAAACCAAACAGATGCTAAAAAATGTCTAAGCCAAATTAAGTCCTCTAGTTTTCTTAATATCTGTGATGTGAAGGCAAAAAAAAGTGGAATAACAACTTAGTTTCTTAAAAGAAGCCATCTTGATCTTATATTTTTTGTTGTTATTTATATTTTCCAAGGTATGAAATAGAATACTATTGAGAAAGGAACATAAATATATACATGCAAACACAACACACACATACACATGTATATATATACATACACACACATGTGCATATACAAATACACATATATGCATATGTGTGTGTATGCATATGCGTATTTTCTCAACAAATCATGTTAACTGAATATATAATTTTTCCCCCAACATATCATGTAACTGAAGGAAAGACTAGAAAAAATGCCTAATGAAACAGAATGCTGGAACCTTTTCCTCCAGGTAAGGAATGATTACTACACTGCCTTTAGATGCCTGCAAAAATTCAGTAACACCAGAATCTACTATAGGTAGTATGGCTAATTAAGATTTAATGTACTTTTCTACTTCAACAAGTAAATGGGAGGAACTGCAGGGAATTGTTTTGTATTGCTAGGAAAATCATATAATGGTCAGAAAAGTGAAAATAAATTTCCATGAAAAACTTTGTTTTCTTTCGTATGTTTGAGGAACGTTTTCACTTATGAAGAATCCCCCTCCTCCCTTTAACTTGGAATTTAAAACTTACGTTGTACATTTTAGTCCTTTCAGAGTAAGAAGGTGTTGAACACACCAGCTGTATGACCATCTAGGAAACTGATGTTTAACGGCATAAGAAGAAGAGCCCCTGGAGCTTGGCAGCCATTTTATCACCGTCTGATTTAGCAGCATCTAACAGAGATGACAAGTTTTATCACGCACCTTTAACTATTAAATTCACAAAACAAACAGAAGGTTTACCATGGGAGGTAGAGAGTGATCAGACTATATCCTCTAGTTACTCTTCCAGTAAAACAGCATGTGTTGTCTAAAATTGCTATGGGAACCTCGGAGCTCATAAGAAAAATCCAGGTCTAGTTGAATGTCTTCTTTAATATCCTATACTACAACCTCTATAGTAAATAAAAAGTTTACATGCAGACAGCCATTATAAGTAAGATTAAATATTAACATTAAAATGGAATACAATGATGTTAAACTTTGCAATTTAATTATGGTGCTGAATTCTTATTAAGCATATAAGTAGTTTCATTGTGTGATGTTTTTGTTTGCATATTACAATTATTTTTAACATATTCTGTTATTCAAATGAATAAGAGGGAAGACAAATTTGTGCTCTAGTTCTCCTTCTACCTGTAATATAAAGTAGAGAATGAGGGTAACATTATTAGATATTTTCTCCTCAAAAATGGCAGGTATTTCTCTAAATATTCAACATAATCAGGAACCAGATCCCAAAGAAAAATTAATGCAGAAGGTACAGAAAAGAAGGGTTGAAAACACCTAAGTGAACATGAGATAAGAAACAGTAACTTAAGCCTCATTGCCACATTTCCCTATATGAACCACTCATATTACTTTTCAGAAAAACGTAATTTAGTGCAGTAGAAAGAGAATTTGATTGAGAGTGCAAATATTTAGGTTCTAGTCCCATCTCTGTCATTTACAGGCTGTGTAACTTTGGGTAAACCAAAAACCTTCCCAGCATTTGCTTTACAGACTTAAAACCAAACAGCAACTTCTCCTTCTCTTCATTTAATGCTGCAGTATGGTCAGGGTGTCAGTTTATAACATTAAAATGATTTCCACAGCAACCAGTTGGTATCAATACAGTATTTATAATTCTTTCTATTCAGTCAAAGGCAAGAGACTGGCTTCTAAAGGTGAACATCTATTAAAAGCATGCATCTCTAATACGGAGCAAGGAGAAAACCAAAATGTACTGGAAAATTAAACTGCTCCTTCTAAGCTTCCTCTGCTCTCTCCAGCTGTGACTAATATTAAAGTCTTTCTTTTTAAGGGTGACAATGGACCTTTCTGAGGATAACTTGCCTTAAGACTATGAAATTAAGTTTTAATTGTAGCAGGCAGTATATATATGTGGTTTTAGATTTATATATACATGTGTATGTATATCTATCTCAAGCTAACTAAGACTATGTGTGTGAGAGGAGAGGAGAGGAGAGGGGACATGCATCTGAGCCCACTCTCTTTACATCTTTGGTTGTCAAACATTTCACATAATAACCACAAAGAAAGCATCGATGGCTCTGGCTCTGGGCTGAACTGACTTGAGAATTAGGGCCTCGTAAAGCGGAGCAGGACCTTATGGGGCCTTCCCAGGACAGACTCCCTGCCCCATATCCTCTGCTCTAGCTCCTCTTTGAAGTACCTAGATAATAGTATCTGATGCACATTTCCTGTGTTGTTCTACAGATGCTAAAATCACCACCAAATGTAAGAAATTAACTACTTGATCATGAGCACATAAGCCCCCAGACGTACTGGTGCCTAAGGACTGATAATGTTAACCCCTGTGATATCACCCACGTTACCTCACCATCAACCAATCAGAGAATTATGCATGATCTGACCACATTCCCTGGGATGCCCCTCCTTCACCTCACCTTTAAAAATGCTTTGCTGAAACCCATGGGGAGTTTGGGTGCTTTGAGCACTAGCTGTCCTGAACTCCTTGCCTGGAGCCCTGCCATAAATGCTGCACTTCTCTTCACCACAACCCGGTGTCAGCAGATTGGCTTTATTGCGAGCAGACCCCAGTTTGGTTCCGAAACACTAATACTTCAATTCTACCTCTACTACTAATTCTATATATAACATAGGCAAGTCATGTCTCCCTGCGCTTCAGTATCTGAACTGGATTCTACTCAAACGGTAACTGGCTCCTTCCATGGGGGCCTATGGTAATTTACACTTTATCGCACTTTCAGAAAGATAGAAAAAGTAGCAGAGTTCTTCCACAGATTTTCTATTTCTATAAAAATAAAACCGTCCTCAACTCTACTTATAATTCTTACTGGCAAGAAAGATTAAAAAAACCAACTGTTTAAGAAATACAATGACATTTTAGAAAGTAAAAATTGTTGCCTAAGGTGTTAATTTCATATTATATCTGCAAAGCACATTACCATTACCATCAAATGGATGGGGGATAAATGGAATGACCTTTTTATGCTCTCTTCCAAAACTGAAGACTATGACTGTGAACTAGGCTCTGCAAAATGTGGCAAACAACCCCACATATTAAAAATGCCACAAGTGTTCACTGCAGAAAACATTAAAAAGGATGGATACTTATTTGGCAGAAACAATTATCCTTTCTTGATTATATACTTCTGATAAAAATTACTGACAATCTATAAAAAGAAAACCTGTATTATCAAGATGTTATTTTTGCACATGCTGAAAGAACAGGAATACAGGTATATTCTAAGTGCATCTAAGCTTTATTTAGAAAATCATACGTCACACTAAAACAATATCCATTATTTCTTAGGTTTTGCTTAGTGTCTCCTTTTCCTGATAAATTTGAAAATCTGTGCTATCGTTTATATATGAAGATAAAAATTCATCATTTAGAGTACACTATATTAATTATTTTCCTAATCATTATATTAGATTGTGACAAGCCATCCATACACACAGATTTAGTATTTCTGTGACTAATAATAGCATGAGGGATGTTTGAATAAAGTATCACTGTCTATAGTCATAAATAAATTTTCTTAAAGGTAAGCTAGTACAATATCAACTCCATAACTCTGACTTCTTAATATCATGATAATCACCTACATTCACCAAAGCAGGTATGGGAATGTTAACACCGTTGGCTATCAAGTTTTTTATACTAGAAAGTCATCATTTTAGTTGTGTGTCTAAGATTACTTATGCATGAATTTATTCTCATTAATAACAAAACAGCTGAATTCTATGCCTGCTTACCATAACCACATTTCCTCATACTGAGTCAGTCAGCCCACCACTGTAAAGGGCCACAAGTTATGACAGGACTTTTAAAGTGATATGTTAAATATCTGACTACAAAAACAAAATGAAAACGCTTGAAATTTCATCTGTGGCTTAATTAGGCTCTAAGTTAAGCAGCTCTCCCGGCAACAAGTCACATGGCTATGACACAACTTCTTATAGCCATCAGCAGCCTCTGCGAATATATTTTATTCTGCTAGGATATACTTTAATTCTAGCATTTTATTAAATAGATTCTGACCCTTACTTACTTGATTGACCCTCATAAAAGGAAAAACTAAATATAATTTAAAAAACAACAATAACACAGCAAAAAGAAGCAAACTCCACTGAAGTATCACTTATGTTACAAAAATATATTTTCTTCAAGTTCAAGAAAATTTTCCCCATAGAACCAACATTAAGAACAGCAATCAGACTTCCAGACTCACTTGTAAAATTCGATGTCAACCTTAATGTAGCTGAACTACAGAACCTTTTCAAACTCTTAATCCTAGGTAGTTGGGGAGCATTTGGGAACAAGGGTGGCAAGAGACAGTGTTTATTATTATTGTTACTATCAGTGCGAATCATAATATCCAGTAAGCTATCACTTACCAAGTACCCACTACATGCTAGGTATTGCGGTAAGTGCTTCACATATTTTGCCTCATTTAATTTTCATAGCCACTCTGTGATATAGGTATTATTTTCATCCTACAGGTTAAAATAATAAGACTTGAAAAATTAAGTGACTTGCCTAAAGTCATATAGTTGGGAAGTGGCAAAGTCATACTCAGGTCCACAAGTCCATGCTGTCTACCATTCTGCTACACTGCCAACCTTCAAAATACCTACTTTCCTTTCCAGAGCCAAAATTTCCAGTCCTTAAGCACAGGTGATCCCAGCTACACACTAGAAGAAACCTTTCTGATATAATTTGCACTGGATATAAATAACTAAATCCTACCAGAAGTAGCATTTGCATCTTTTCAAAAGGAGGCAATTGAATTCAACTGAATTCAAGAATGATGTATTAGGTAGTGAAACAAAAGCAAGCAGAACAGCTTGCAATGGGAAGTAAATCAGCCCTACTGGAAGAGGACTTCTATACTTGTCTCACTGGCATCTTTTCTTTTTTGGAAATATCACAACTCCATTCAGTGTGATACTGATAGAGCTATCAATCATGTGGCCTTCCATCCCCAAACCCTGGTGGCCATGAGAACCAAGCAAGGCCAATAGTTTTTGGGGTTCCCCCACCCCCTGGAGATTTTTTTAAATTGTCACTGGGGAAAACGACAGTCATTCATACTTATCTGAAGTCTGGAACTATAATGATAGACATCTGGACACATGCAGTCCATAGAGAGTACTTGTTGGAGAATAAGGCCATCACAGAAGAGTAGTAAAACTGAACAATGTAGAGACAAAGCCGTGGTGATACTGCTTGAAGCCCTGCATCCCACCATGACTGAGGTTAGAGATTCACCTCTTGTTTCACAGTAGCTATTTGAGCCAGCAAATTTTGACTAAGTTAATTTGTGTTAGATCTCTGACATTCACACCCAGAAGAATCCTGACTAACATAGGTTTTTGAGAGTTTGCTCTTGAGGGCATCTTCCCCCTGGAGTGCTTTCACTGGTTCTTTTCTTTATCCATTCCAAGCAAGAGGGAAATGAAGAAAATCAATTTCAATTTCAGACCAGGAATGATTGGTAAAGGGAAAATACAGGGATACTGAATGATGTTGGGGCAGTTAAAGGCACTATTAATAAATATACTTTCATACTTAAAATATTTATGTACAAAAACCTGGAAATAGCATGATTCTCATCCGTACACTCATATTTTCAGTCATGATGTTTGATAGAAAATCACAATGTTTCAACATCAAAACTTCAGAAAGTTATATAATAAGGCAATAACAGTATAAAATGTAGGGAAGTGCTTATTACAAATCAAATACAATTCAGCAAATGTTTGTAATGTGTTTAATTTGACTTTTTAAAATACACGTTTTACACGACTATAATATTCTTTTTAAGTTTTGTTTCTCAACTTGGGTTTTACAGATTTAAGTCATACAGAAAGTAAAAATGCAGCTATCTTAAAGTTTTATAGAATTCAAGGTTTGAATTCTCATCTCTTTCTGGATTAATTCTTCACCTTCAAGTATCAGTTGCTTTTCCTTGTTAATATTTCATGTATAAAAGGTATATATAACTAAAATATAAATAAAAAGCTAACCTTAAAAATGTGGTGGCAATAATCCGTGATGCCAATTCAAGATGATTTATCATTTACATCCCAAAGAAACTAGGACTCTTGGTTGCCAACAACAGAAATCTACACCCTAAACTAGCATAAGCAAAAAGGTAAAGTATTGGCTCAAAGGATTAAAATGTATGAGTAGGAATGGCTTCAGGCATAGCTGGATTTAGGCTTCAAAATATATCATCAGGACTCAGTTTCTCTCCCTCCATCCTCTCAGTTCTACTTTCTGATATGTTGGTCTCCTTCTCAGGCTCCATGTGATATGTGAGGCTGTAGTGCTTGAAGCTGCTACAGCCATCTTTCTATCAGTATATACTGATATATACTTACCCAATCTGAACCAATCCATGTATGTAAGGAGACACAATGTGCTGATTGCTTAGGTATAGGTCACATACACCATCTCTGACTTGGCTGGTGGGTGTGGCCTTACCCTATGAGCAAGGAAGGGGTGGATTCTTCAAAATAAAATCAAAGGGATGTTTTCCATAATATCAGGAACACATGCCCAATACAAATTATATCTTTTCATAATAAAAATTATGTGAACAAAAAATAACATCTACAAAAAAATGTTTTAAGTTTTTTAGAGTGGAAATATATGAACAATTTCTTGAAAATAATATTCTTTTATTTTTTTGGCGGTACGCGGGCCTCTCACTGTCATGGCCTCTCCCGTTGCGGAGCACAGGCTCCGGACGCGCAGGCTCAGCGGCCATGGCTCACGGGCCCAGCCGCTCCGCGGCATGTGGGATCTTCCCGGACCGGGGCACGAACCCGTGTCCCCTGCATCAGCAGGCAGACTCTCAACCACTGCGCCACCAGGGAAGCCCGAAAATAGTATTCTTAATTAGATGTTCGTTGTTTCCTTCTGATGCCACTACTGAAATAATTAAAACCTATATTTTCCCCCTTTCAAATTCCTTTTTACAACGTTAACTGAAATTCAGGGTTTTGACAGCTGTAGCTACCAAAAAAAAAAAAAAAAAAAAGGATATATTTCCAGATAGAGATTAAGCCCAATTATTGCCACTAATAGTTGTACCAGTCAGAATGCTTGGTTGCAGGAGCAGGTGCAATCTGTTAAGTTAAGCAGAAAAGGACACATAAATGATGAAGCTGAAGAAACAGACTTAGGAAACAAGCTGGAAGTAAAGAGCACTAGAAGGCCAGAAATGCCATGAAAATCATGCTGAAGGAAAGAAAAGTTGGCTTAGGAAGGCTCTGCTGAGAATGTTGGCATCACTACCACTGCTGGTACCAGTGCCTCATTTGTAACTGTCCCCTATTCCTTTGTATTGCTTTTTTCAGATGTGAAGTTTCATGCAGAGATTTCTAACCAGTTGAGCATAAATCATGTGCCTGAACTCAAGCTGTATCAAGAGGTATGAGAGGCATGATCGCAGCATTATGGCTTCCACAGAAGTAGGACTTCAAGCACTTAGAATAAACCCTAACATATAATAAGCCCTTAATAAATGTAATTTATTATTCTCATAAAAGCATGGTTTAAGTAATTATGTGGCAAATAATGTTTTTACCATGATACTATACGAGCGACAGATCGTTTTCATTAAAGAAAAAAAAACTCAACAAAGATATTTACCAAATCACACAATTATTGGTAGAAAATAAGCAAAAACTGATTATTCCAAATCAACTCTTGCCTCCGATTCCTGCAGAAAGAATTCCTTAAAAATAAACTCCATCTCCTTTCCCCCCAGATATATCCTGCCTTTACCACATAATTTAATTCAAATGGACATACTAAGGCAATCAATAAACAGAAGGCAATCAATAAACAGGAGGCAATCAAAGCTTGACCTGCTGGGGTAGATTATGGCAGGTCATGAAGAAGTTACTTCTTTCTCCACCATGAGTATAATGGGTCAAGTAGTCAGTCACTTACTGCAAAGTAAGTAGCGATGTTCACCTAGGTTAGTTTCCATTACAGCTACTGGAAACTGACAGAGTCAATGTTCTGTTGTAAACTGACAGAAAGACGTGTTACCTCACTCCTAAAGATTCCTGTCCAGACTATGGATCTATATACTTAGAGGGAAAATGCTGTCACTTGGCTCCTATATTACCACACTGCTTTTTTGATTGCAGGGTAAAGTCCATTATTACTCTCTTAGAATTCTACCCAAGACACAGAGCTATAATTTAAAGAAAATAAAGTATAAGATATAAAGGAAGTATTTAAGAGGAAAATCTGGATTACAATGTACAGTTGTTTTAATTAAAGTACAAGTACTTGGAAGCCAGCAATTTTATTCACAAAAAAGCTTTGTTTAAAAAAAAAAGGCAGAATTTAATTACTACCATATGTTTTCTCAACTCAGTTAAATATAAACTACATTTATTTCTAAATTTCTGTTTTGAGTTTGAATTAGAATATGCTGGGAATATAGTTACATGTAAATGTTAATATGAGAAGTAATTAAGAGATCATTTAATCTGCTTCCTAGTGGTAAACCAAATTCTGTCATTCTTTGTCATATTCACATGTAGATATGTTGACGGGGATTTTTTTACAGCACTAAAGTAGCTCTATAAATGATATAAAGGTTATTTTAAACACTAAAGTATCTTCAGAATTCCACTTAACACTCTTTACTAATCCATAAAACACGGTAGCAATCTCTGTACATATGTGCAATATTTGACTGTACTTAAATGCACATACCATTATTATTTTGTGTAGAAATGAGAAATCTACAAAATGAGTACAATGTCACTGCTCTCTATTCCTTTATATATTCATTAATTTACCTTATACTTTTAGTTGTACTTTCAGGTGTCAAATTGTTCTTCATTATAAAAGTTTTGTAACATTTTATTTACTAGAGTATTAGGAGCTGAGAAAAGTCTAATATATTTAGGTAGAAAACAGAATTTCTGGTGTCTCTTTTGGATATATGTATTCCTTATATATTTTTAAAGTGTATTTTATTTTTAGAAAAAAATTTTTTGGAAAATTGATAAAAATCTTTTACCTATATTTTAGTTTTTCATTTAGGGGCATACACTAAATAGTAGTCAATAAATATGTGATTTAATTTAAAATGCCATAAGAAACAAAATACTCAGCTTCTTAATAAAAAAAGTTTGAAATTATTATATATTTCTAGTTTTTTTTAAAAAGCAAAAAGCAGTGGATGATAAAGAAAAAGTGTATATGCTATATAGCTATTATGCCCTATTGAGTACACTGCTTAATAACTCTAGTAGAAGAACTAATTGTTGCACCTCCATTTAAAACTTATTATTATACACTGCCAATGAAAAGAAGCTTCATAAGGTCAAAGATACACTGATCTACAGAGCTATGGAGAAATAAAGTTGTTCACTTATTCAGTCATTTCTTCAACAAATATGTCTTGAGCTCCTTACAAGTATCAGGCCCTATGACCAATGAAATCCCTACTCTTTAGAAGCTAACACTAAAAGACATGAGAAGAAAGACATTAAATAAATTACTACAAATGTGACAAGTGCTATGAAGATAAGGTATAAAGTAGGAAGACTAAGGCATGTCAGGTCAGGTCAGGGAAAATCTCTTGGGAAATGACATTTGATAACTGAACAGTATGTTCGAGGAGTTGGGGAAATCGAGGAGAGTGTTTTCTAGATAAAAGAAACAGAACCTGTAAAAACCCAGAGAGAGAAGAAAAAACTAGGTATATCTGATGAAATGAAGGGAGTGCATATGACAAGAAAAGGGGAAATAGAATGGTATGAATGTAAGGCTGGGGATATGAGACTCTCTCATAAAGTAATGACAAAGCTGTTAAGCATTATTAAGCAGGAAGGTAAAATAAATTTACAAAAGCAGAAACAGTATTGGAATGGTCTAAAGACCATGAAAATAAACAACTTGTTTAAAAAGTTTGTAAGACTATGAGAAAGAGGGTGGCATCTCAAATAGCAGATGGACTCATCTGTTACTTTTATTTGATGCTGGATTCATTTGAGCATGCTTAAATGTTGATGGTAAGAGGCCAACAGAGAGGATGATGGAGGAGAGAGAAGTCACTCTGACAACTGAAAGAGAAGGAACTCAGAGCTCAAGAAATTATTAGGCAGCTCATCAGCCAGGGTGTTATTTTCTCCAACAATGCTTAATGCTTGATGGCAGAGTAAAGTCAGATAGATTTATCCAGAAGCACAGTTCTTGCTGGTGGGTTCAGGGAAGACTAGGACACTGAAAAGAGAGTAAATGATGGATTAGAGTCTTAGACAGATAAAGAAGAAAAGGAAAATAGTAAAGGTCAATCAAAGAGTTCTCAATAAGGACAAATAGGAGAAAGTAATCAGAGGCAAGATGTCTGTTTTTGTTATTTCGAAGTTGGAAAATTTCTGATCATGGCCCAAAATGTGCCTCTGTATGGGCAGAGATCAATCCTAGAGCTAAGCAGGTCAAGGAACTTTTCTACCAGGAGTGCCCTCTTTGCATAGGACCCTTCTTCTGTGATGTTTTGTTGGCTGAGAACTCTACCAACAGGCTGAGAAGACAGCCTGGAAAACTCGTCCCTCCTCCCTGCCCTACCAAGGCTAAGGAGAAAGCAGAGTGGGACCCGAGAGAAAGGGAAGTCAAGGAATAGTACACTTGAGCCTGCTCTTGGTTTTCCAAACTTTCTTGAAAGACACCGATCCTTTTGTTCAGACAATATTGTCCACATAAATACAAAAGCTAAAACAGAAAAATATAGGTGGAAGTAGGACCAGGGGCCCGTTAAACTCCCCTTGCCCATCCTCCATCTTCCCATAACCTTGTATCTAGCAGCCACCTAGGACCTCAGAGTGCAAACTGACTTTTTGCTCAAAGTGAACAAAAAAGTAAAAATTCTACGCCTTCTTAAAACACTCACCCTTGTTGGGATCATTATGGATCACAGGTTAAGACAATATAGAGATCTATGGGCAGAAAGCTCTAGCAAATCATGAAGAAACTTTTTTTACGTCTTCCTTTCTACACTTAGCAATAGGATCTATTTGTCTTTGGAGAAAAACTTAATGTGCCAAATTTTCATTAGGCATTTTGTGTATATACTTGCATTCAACTCCCTCAAAATTCTGGAGAATAAATCATATTATTTCCATTTTGCAAAACAAGAAGTTGAGGCCCAAAGAGGTCAAGTAACTAGACCACAGTTAGGGGTCAGAACCCAAAGCATCTTCTCCTAAAGTCCCAAGTCCATTACATCACATTGCCTCCAAGTTCATAAATGTTACACTGTCCCTCTATTACCATTTATATATAAAATTCTCTGGCTAAAAGCCCATAAAATGTTTTTGCATTAAAAAAAGCTCAATCCTTGAGAATTATCATATAACTTTTTAAAAATAATAATAGCACTCAACATAGTCAAATCTCTGCTCAATCTGTTTCCTTTTGGTAAATAATGATCCTCTCCAGTGCTGCTAGAATAAAAGATGATGTTGCTTCTTTAGTGTTCCTTATGTCCTATCCTACATCTACATGATTGATGAGGTTCTATCCTAGAAGCCAGGGTAAAGCAGTATTATTAACCCAGAAAGGTTGGCTGGAGATGAAACTCCAACCACTAAAATATGTCTACATAAAACTAACAAAGGTCTTGGAAACAAGTATTTGAGAAAACAATCACTGAGTAACAGGATCATGAGAAAAAGGAGCCCAAATTAATTTTAATAATAAATTTATTGGAGAGGAAAAGTTGATTTTAATTAAGAGCTTCAGGAAAAGAAAAAGTCAGATACATAACTAAACAAAATAAAGGAAGTATGGATACATAACTAGGAAGTAAATACAAAAGAACACGCTAGTTTTTTTTTAAGAATAGAGAACTATGGACCAGATAGAAATATCTGTCATTTTTCTACATGTGACTAGAGTAATAAGTACATCTACTAAACTTTCAAAAATAAACCAAGTAAAATGAGGTCCTGGCATATCTCATTATTCATATAACTGTTTCCAATATTCTTTTACAGTATTTCTTCTCAAAAGCATCATGACTTCAATCCTTTCATATTTGGAACTGAGGGATGACACAGTGGACGGTAGATTATTAGCTGTAAACAGGAGACTGATCAAAATGATCAAAATTCACACAAATTCGAAAAGGAATTCATGTTTGGCTTAACATAACATCAGTCTCCTCTGTAATGCATGGAAACACAATCTCAAAAATGTTCTAGCCCTTTTCTGATCAACACTAACACTATCTAGGTATAGCCCTGCTACTGTACAATACCTGAATGCACTAATGGGAGAGAGATCTCCTCACATACCACAAATGAACTGCTTTGTAGATTATCAGCTTTCCAGAAAAAGCAAAACGGAATGTAAAATTCATATTCATTCATCCATTTATTCATTCAACAACTATTGGCTAAATGTTTACTATGTGTCTGGCACTGTGGTAAGTATGATGATACATAAGTGGCAAACAAAACACCAATGTCTATTTCTTCCAAATGTAAACAAAACCGTATTCTCTCAGAACAGAGCTTCCTTCTGAAATAAAGCCACAAGTTTAAATTGAACACTACTTGGAAAGCCTTTACACTTTTTTAATTCAAGGAGGCCTATATAATTCACTTTCATAAGGATACGGAATATTTAGATCCTTCCGATGGTCCCTTAGAGATCTGGGAAATATCACATTAAAAATAAAAACAAGATTGACTTTCATCTTAATGAGCTAATTTTCTATGTAGTCATTGAAATTCTAGGGCATTGAGCTAGCTAAACCCAGATTTTAAAAACTATTTTAGGCATTTAAATTTTATTCTCAAGGAGTTTGCTAAGATTTTTAGGTTTTAGGTCTTAGAAACTGCTTTTTCCTTTCAATTCTGACACTGTCCCTTTAGTAACCCCTATGAATACTAACATTTCATATTTCAATGATAATGTTAGATATTCTATGTCCGTGGTAATTATTTTCTATAGTCTCTGAAGAGCCAATGGCCTCTCTCACCAACAATCTATCTTTATGATTACATATTAATTTATTATTTTCACTTCCCTTCTGGACAATCTGCCTTTTTTCCATTTGATTAAGAATTTTAATTTTTTACTTGACTTTCTAACTTTTTAATCTTTGTGGGTACCAATATTACTTTAAACACCCCCAAAATTAGGGGATCTCCTAATCTTAGTAATAATGAAAGTTTCCTCTCTGTGTAATCTTAATCTTACTGTGTAATCTTACTTTAATGTAGTAATGATTTTAATCACCTTCATTGACTGCTTCTTTGACCAAACTCTCAAAACACAGCTGAGCTCCCCGACCCTACACACACACACACACACACACACACACACGCACACACAAACACACACGTTCTTCCCATTTCCGTAAACAATACTACTATTCATCTATTTACATAAACCAGAAAGCCAAGGATTGCCCTTAATTTCTCTCCTCTTTCTCCCTCACCTCCCCCCGCCTCCCTTCTCCAAACTTATAAGCAAGCTAGTCTACTTTCAGTTCCTAGAATAAAGATTTTTCATCTTGCCTTAGGGCCTATAAATATTTAACTGTCTAAGATAATACTCCTGCCTCCTCCTCTCAACAGACCTAGTTCCTTCTCTTTTTGGGGTTTCAACTTCAGTGTCATCTCTTCAGAGACCACCATACCTAACAGAGTCTGGTCTCTGATACTCTCTATCTTCTTTCCCTTGTTTGTGCCCTTCACATGACATACTTCAACTGGCAACTACATAATTTGCCTGTTTACCTATTTGTCTCTATATGGCCCCCAGGAGAATGTAAACTTCATGAGAGCAGGAGCTAAGTCTGTCTTACTCTTTATCTCCAGTTCTAAATATGCCTAGCACATATTAAATATTTAGTAAACATTTATTGAGTAAATGAATAAATAATGGGAAGTTCAGATGAAAAAATGCTGAGACGCTGGCCAGTTTCACAACACACTACCATTGTGGTAAATAAGACCATGGATGCCAGAAGTCAAAGATCACTTTCTTAAATTAAAAAATCTTCCTTCTCATTCTCATCTGGATAACTTCAAACACGTCTGTCAAGGTCTGTAACAGTGGCTCTCAAAATGTGTTCCTGGACCAGCAGCATCAGGATCACAATTCTCCTACACTCTCCCCTTCATTCTCTGCATTAAACTAAAATCTAGTCCTACTGCTTTTCTCCCTAGATATGCCTTGTGGGTTTGAATTTTCTACTTCATTCCTACTACGACAACCTGATAGCTCTATCTATCCTGCTTTCCGCCCCCTGGTATTACCTTACTTCAATCCTTCATGCTCACCATCACAGAATGATCTTCCCCAAATACAATTTTATCAAGTCATTCTGTTTCAGAAATCTATAAAAGCACTCCAGGGCCTACAACATAAAAGGTACACGGTTTGCAAGGATCTCCTTAATCCAACCCCAGGTTTCTAACAATTCCTACTATGTGCCTTCCGCTCTCATTAGGCTGCTCCCTTTATTCTTCCCCAAGGCTTCTAAGCTCTCTCCCTCATGGAGCACCAGCTCTTCTCCCCACCACCTGTTCATACCCTTCAACATCTCACTTCTTCCACGTGTCTTGAATAAAGCCCTCTCCACATATGCTCATAGGTGCTTACAAACAGAAAATACTCCGCTACGGTCAGGAAACGTGGGTTCTAACTCTGCTTCTGACATTATCCAGTAGTGTGACTCTGGGCAGATTTTTGAGGTAACAACTAGTTGCAAACTCAGCAAGACACAGCACAGTGTTTGACAAGCAGATCCTTAATACCTGTGACTGATTAACTCTGACAACTCCTCTGTCTATATCAAGCAAGATAAATAAAGCAATACTCTTTTAAGTAATAAAACCTTAAAATAATTTCATAATTTTCAAAATCATGAAATCAGGGTATGAGGGGAAGTTTATTTTTTTCCTTTCCTTTTCTTTTCTTCAATTAATTTAGGTAGCTAAAGATAAAACAGGATCTGAGAATTTCTTTTTAGGAAGCCCATAAGAATATATTTGGTAATGCTTAGCTATATTCAGTATTTCAGATAATTACTCTTCGAAAGAGTGGCAAACTCTAGCTCAGCTCTTTTAGGAACTTTTATAGCAAAATACTGTTCGTTTTTATATTGGTTCCCTTTCAGTTATTTTATTTTGTTTCTGGGATTATAAAATTACACAGATAAACATGAAGCCAGAATTACATTTAAAAACATGCTTATTGGACTCCAAGAGGGCTCATGCCAAGGAGTACTTCCCAGAACTTCTGCTGCCAGTGTCCTTGTCCCCACAGTGAGCCACGGCCACCCCTGGCCTCTGCAGGAGACCCTCCAGCACTAGCAGCCTTGTGGCTGACAGGGCCTTGGTGTTCCGGCCAGGTATGAGGCCTGAGCCTCAGAGGTGGGACAGCCGAGTTCAGGACACTGGACTCCCAGCCCCACGTAATATCAGTCGGCAAGAGCTCTCCCAGAGATCTCCGTCTCAACACTAAGACCCGGCTCCTCTCAAGAAGCAGCAAGCTCCAGTGCTGGACACCCCATGCCAAACACTAGAAAGACAGGACCACAGCCCCACCCATTAGCAGAGAGGCTGCCAAAAACATAAGTTCACAGACACCCCAAAACACATCATCAGACTCGTTCCTGCCCACAAGAAAGACAAGATCAAGCCTCGCCCACCAAAAAACACAGGCAACAGTCCCCTCCACCAGGAAACTTACACAAACCACTGAACCAACCTTAGCCACTGGGGGAAGACACTAAAAACAACGGGAACTACGGACCTGCAGACTGCAAAGAGTAGATGCCAAACACAGTAAATTAAGCAAAATGAGGAGAAAGAGAAACACACAACAGATGAAGGAGCAAGGTAAAAACCCACCAGACCAAACAAATGAAGAGGAAATAGGCAGTCTACCTGAAAAAGAATGCAGAGTAATAATACTAAGATGATCCAAAATCTTGGAAACAGAATGGAGAAAAAACACGAAACGTTTAACAAGGACCTAGAAGAACTAAAGAGCAAACAAACAATGATGAACAACACAATCAATGAAATTAAAAATTCTCTAGAAGGAATCAATAGCAGAATTACTGAGGCAGAAGAATGGATAAGTGACCTGGAAGATAAAATAGTGGCAATAACTACCACAGAGCAGAATAAAGAAAAAAGAATGAAAAGAATTGAGGACAGTTTCAGAGACCTCTGCGACAACATTAAACACATCAACATTCAAATTACAGGTGTCCAAGAAGAAGAAGAGAAAAAGAAAGGGACTGAGAAAATATTTGAAGAGATTATAGTTGAAAACTTCCCTAATATGGGAAAGGAAATAGTCAATCAAATCCAAGAAGTTCAGAGAGTCCCATGTAGGATAAATCCAAGGAGAAACATGCCAAGACACATATTAATCAAACTATCAAAAGTTAAATACAAAGAAAAAATATTAAAAGCAGCAAGGGAAAAGCAACAAATAACATACAAGGGAATTCCCATAAGGTTAACAGCTGATCTTTCAGCAGAAACTCTGTAAGCCAGAAGGGAGTGGCAGGACATATTTAAAGTGATGAAAGGGAAAAACCTACAACCAAGATTACTCTACCCAGCAAGTATATCATTCAGATTCGACGGAGAAATCAAAACCTTTACAGACAAGCAAAAGCAAGGAGAATCCAGCACCACCAAACCACATTTACAACAAATGCTAAAGGAACTTATTTAGGCAGGAACCACAAGAGAAGGAAAAGACCTACAATAACAACCCCCCCAAAATTGAGAAAATGGTAATAGGAACATACATATCGATAATTACCTTAAATGTAAATGGATTAAATGTTCCAACCAAAAGACACAGACTGGCTGAATGGACACATTAAACAAGACCCAATATGCTGTCTACTAGAGACCGATTTCAGACCTAGGGACACATACAGACTGAAAGTGAGGGGATGGAAAAAGATATTCCATGTAAATGGAAATCAAAAGAAAGCTGGAGTAGCAATTCTCATATCAGACACAATAGACTTTAAAATAAAGACTATTAAAAAAGAAAAAGAAGGACACTATGTAATGATCAAGGAATCAAGCCAAGAAGATATAAAAATTGTAAATATTTATGCACCCAACATAGGAGCACCTCAATACATAAGGCAAATGCTAACAGCCATAGAAGAGGAAATCAACAGTAACACAATCACAGTAGGGGATTTAACACCCCACTCTCACCAACAGACAGATCAACCAAAATGAAAATAAATGAGGAAACACAAGCTTTAAATGACACATTAAACAAGATGGACTTGATATTTATAGGACATGCCATCCAAAAACAAGAGAATACACTTTCTTCTCAAGTGCTCGTGGAAGAGTCTCCAGGATAGATGATATCTTGGGTCACAAATCAAGCCTTAGTAAACTTAAGAAAATTGAAGTTATATCAAGTATCTTTTCTGGCCACAATGCTATGAGATTAGATATCAATTACAAGAAAAAAACTGTAAAAAATACAAACACATGGAGGCTAAACAATATGCTACTAAATAACCAAGAGATCACTGAAGAAATCAAAGAGGAAATCAAAAAGTACCTAGAAACAAATGACAATGAAAACACGATGGCCCAAAACCTATGGCATGCAGCAAAAGCAGTTTTAAGAGGGAAGTATACAGCAATACAATCCTACCTCACGAAATAAGAAACATCTCAAATAAACAACCTAACCTTACACCTAAAGCAATTAGAGAAAGAAGAACCAAAAAAAAAACCCCCAAAGTTAGCAGAAGGAAAGAAGTCATAAAGACCAGATCAGAAATAAATGAAAAAGAATGAAGGAAATAGCAAAGATCAATAAAACTAAAAGTTGGTTCTTTGAGAAAATAAACAAAACTGATAAACCACTAGCCAGACTCATCAAGAAAAAAGTGAGAAGACTCAAATCAACAGAATTAGAAATGAAAAAGGAGAAGTAACAATTGACACTGCAGAAGTACAAAGGATCATGAGAGATTACTACAACCAACTCTATGCCAATAAAATGGACAACCTGGAAGAAATGGACAAATTCTTAGAAAAGCACAACCTTCTGAGATTGAACCAGGAAGAAATAGAAAATATAAACAGAACAATCACAGGCACTGAAATTGAAACTGTGATTAAGAATCTTCCAACAAACGAAAGCCCAGGACCAGATGCCTTCACAGGCAAATTCTACCAAACATTTAGAGAAGAGCTAACACCTATCCTTCACAAACTCTTCCAAAATATAGCAGAGGGAGGAATACTCCCAAAGTCATTCTACGAGGCCACCATCACCCTGATACCAAAACCAGAGAAAGATGTCACAAAAAAAGAAAACTACAGGCCAATATCACTGATGAACATAGATGCAAAAATCCTCAACAAAACACTAGCAAACAGAATCCAACAGCAGATTAAAAGGACCATACATCATGATCAAGTGGGATTTATCCCAGGAATGCATGGATTCTTCAATATATGCAAATCAATCAATATGATACACCATATTAACAAAACTTAAAGATAAAAACCATATGATAGGGCTTCCCTGGTGGCGCAGTGGTTGAGAGTCTGCCTGCCGATGCAGGGGACACGGGTTCGTGCCTTGGTCCGGGAAGATCCCACATGCCGCGGAGCGGCTAGGCCCGTGAGCCATGGCCGCTGAGCCTGTGCGTCCGGAGCCTGTGCTCCGCAACGGGAGAGGCCACAGCAGTGAGAGGCCCGCGTACCGCAAAAATAAAAAAAAAATTTACCATTCTAACCATTTTTAGGTGTACAGTTCTGTGGCATTAAATACATTCACATAATTGTGCAATCATCACCACCATCCGTCTCCAGAACTTTTTCATCTTCCCTAACTGAAACTCTGTACCCGTTAAACACTAACTCCTCATTTCCCTCCTCCCCTACCCCTGGCAACCACCATTCTATCTACTTTCTGTCTCTCTGAATTTGACTACTCTAGGTACCTCATATAAGTGGAATCATACATTATTTGTCCTTTTGTAACTGGCTTATTTTACTTATTAGGACAATGTCTTCGAGGTTCATCCACGTTGTAGCATGTGTCAGAATTTCATTTCTTTTTAACGCTGAATAATATCCCATGGTATGTATATACTATATTTTTACCCATTCATCTGTCGACAAACACTTGGGTAGCCTCCACCTTTTGGCTATTGTGAATAATGGCACTGTGAACATGGGTGTACAGATACCTGAGTCCCTGCTTTCACTTCTTCTGGGCACATACATAGAAGTGTAACTGCTGGATCATAAGGTAATATGTGTGACTTTTTGAGGACTCACAATGCGGTTTTCCACACTGGCTGCACTGTTTTACATTCCCACAAGCAATCCACAAGGATGCTCGTTTTTCTTTTCATGCTGCCATTTAATAAACCCCTAATTCTGTGCCATGTACTGTGCTATATGTTTTCACATAAGGACATCTACTTAAAACCATTCATACATTCAGTTCATGTGTAGTTATTTACTGAGTAACTACTACATGCTGAGTACTGTTCTAGCCCCTGTGACTACTGCAGTGGAAAAAAAAAAAGCCACTGCCTTAATGGAGTTTATATTTCAGTGGGCTGATAGACACAAAAATAAGAAACAAGTATATATCAGATAATGATAAATTCAAGGAAGACAAACAAGTTAAGGAGCCAGAAAGTAATGAGCAGGTGTTTTATACGGGGTGGTAAGAGATTCCTCTTTGAATGATAACATTTACGAGGAGGACTGAGGGAAGTGAAGGAATTAGCTATGAGAGACTGAAAAGAGCAAAACAGACTTGCTCCCCAGCAAACTAGTCCTCCATATCTGCATCGGCAGGCTGTATTTTATCTTATCTGCCATAAAATACAAGTATTAAAAAAAAGTTAATCTATTGATTTAAAAAAATCTACTATTGATTTAAAAAAAAGGTACAAGGGGGGGTCACCTCCATGGATACATGGTAACCAAATGTTATGGACTAAATGTTTATGCCCCCCAAAATTCACATACTGAAGCCCAACCCCAGTGTGGCTGTATTTGGATGGGGCCCCTACAGAAGTAATTAAGGTTAAGTGGGGCCCTAATCTGAAAGAATTAGTGTCCTTGTAAGAAGAGACACCAGAGGGCTAACCTGCTCTCTCTGAGCATACACACTGAGAAAAGCCCATCTAAGGACCCAGTGAGAAAGTAGACGTCTACAAGCCAGGAAGAGCGCCCTTACCAGAAACTAAATTTACTGGCACCTTGATGTTGAACTTCCCAGCCTCCAGAACTGCTAGAGATAAATGTCCGTTGTTTAAGCCACCCAGTCTGGGGTATTTTGTTATGGCAGCCCTAGCAAACTAATACACTATGTACATAAGACCTATAAGAATAGCTAATTATTAATTTATAATAAGTACACTTACCAAAAATATGATATGGTCAACTGTATTTCTTGTTAGAACTGTGCTTGGAGCCAAGAAACAAAACCAGGGGAGTTTGATGAACAGGATATTTTAATGGCCTGAAATATCCTTCTCACCACAGGCACTCCCTCAACAATGGAACCAGATTATTCAGACTTTTCTGAGTTAAATGTCCTTTCTTCATGCACTGCCAATTCTGGTCCTTGTCTCAGAGATCTCTTTGGGCTTCAACAGCACAAGGCCATTTGAGCAGCTTCAGAGAAGCACATACTTCTTTAGATATGTTGATAAACTGAAAAAGCTGTAACTACAGACTAAGATAAATATTGACTTTATCAGTGACTTTTCATATGTTAGCCATGATTCATTTTGTGTACATACAAGATAAGTCTCAGAGGGACTTATCTTGTATGAAGCATTTTCTTCATTTCCAAGTCTTTAGGGGGTGCTTTACTCTAGCCTCCAAGGACTTGAAATAGATTCCAGGGTTCAGACTATAACTCCTGTTCACTCTATTTTACCAAGAGCACATTATAGCTTATTAAGCAGCTGTATGTCAAATATCATATTTGATCTGTACAACACAATCCCTTCTAAGAAATATATACACTTCCCTCTCCCCAAAATTATAAAACTGAGTCTTAGTAAGTGGTAAAGCTCAGAACCACACTCTTTTTACTTCATATACTATGTGTAAATAAATGAAGTATCCCCAAATTTCCTTGAAATAAAGATATCTGTGGTCATTTGTAAACCATGACAGTTAGCTTTTATAATTAAAGTTTAAAAAGCTAGATGGGTACTATTTTAGCTTAACGTTTTTATTTAATTAGCAGTTATGGCATGAAGATTTGACAACATGGGCATGCTCATTAGGACTTACTCTAAATTGATGAAATTTCATCATAGATCTATCCAAAGCTCTGAACAAACAATTATCTACTACCCACACTTACTTGGAGGTAGAGCACAAGTTAACCAGTAATTTGAAATACAGACTAATCCAGAGTTTGTTTCTATTGGTGAGGGAGAACAGTTACACAAAGTAATCTCAATCACCCCGCATGGCTATAAACCCATAACTTCAGTGGGGCAAGGGGAAGAGACTAGGCTTATTTACTCACGTACAAGACATAACCAGAAACTTACACAGAAATTTCATTCAAATGGAAATTGGGTGGGGTATTTTTGCACATCATTTAGTTTTTAAATTAACATAAATATATCATTTAATGTATTTCAGAAAACATAAGAAGTGTTCTATACCAAAAAATGGTTTTAAAAAGTAAAATAGCACTATTTGGTGAAAGTAATCTGACTAATTCAAGAATGTAATGCCACAAAATAAATCCAACCATAAACTATAAATTATTCACAAAATAATCAAGAACTTCTCACACTGATTTGAGGATTTTTTTTTTTAAATTACAAGATGCTTTCAAGAAGAAAAAGCCAACATTTAAAAGATAAACTTTAGGAAGATACTTTTTTTTTTTAACATCTTTATTGGAGTATAACTTCTTTACAATGGTGTGTTAGTTTCTGTTTTATAACAAAGTGAATCAATTATACATATATCCCCATGTCTCTTCCCTCTTGCGTCTCCCTCCCTCCCACCCTCCCTATCCCACCCCTCTAGGTGGTCACAAAGCACCAAGCTGATCTCCCTGTGCTATGAGGCTGCTTAGGAAGATACTTTTAAAAGATTTAAGCAGATCTAGATAAGAGGTACTAACAGATATGTTTTATTTTTTGACATTAAAAGCATTTGTATATATCTAGTTAACTGCTGTATTATTTAAAAATTTCTCACTAAGGTAAATTATTATTTCCCTACAGCTTATTCTTTAAGTCAAAAGATTCCTCTTTTCTTGTTTGAACCTCTAAAGAAGTGGTAAGGAGCCCTAAGGGTGGTAGGGAGATTTCTAGGAATTATAAGGGGGGGAGTACGAGCAGGCCAAATAAACTAACTATGCCTGGCTACCTCACTCCAACAAGAGTTGCTCCATTTTTGTCAAATATTTACACACACACACACACACACACAGAGAGAGAGAGAGAGAGAGAGAGAGAGAGAGAGAGAGAGAGAGAGAGAGAGAAAGAGAGAAAGAGAAAGAGACAGAGAGAGAGAGCGAGGGAGGAAGGGGTGGGGGGAAGCTGAATGACTACCGGGATAAAAGGTGCTGCATCTAAAATAGTTCCAAAATTACTGCTCCAAATTAGATCCTATACGGTGTCCTCTCTGTGATAATTAAACACTGATTGGGACATGTACCAGTATCTCTTCCAAAAGACTTATGCTTCTTAACTTAGTCTCACAGATTTGACAAGAGATATTACCAACTGTCCTTTCAGACATCAAGGTGCACATTTTTGCTGCTCATTAAACTGCTGTGTTATCCATACTTTAAAGTCTTTAACCAAAATTAGTTCTAAATTAACCAAGTTCAATTATCGAGAATGAGGAATATACATAATCCATCCAGCTGGGCTGGGGCATGGTTACCCTCTACCTCCAACCAATATATTCTTTCTTATAGCAAAGAAATTTATCAAAAGCTACTGGGTTAGATCACAGCCTATATGGGTATCTAATTATAGAGACAACAGCTACCAAAGGTTACAGCGCATGCTCAATTAAAATGTTAAACATATATACACTATATGTATGTAAGATACATATATCTTGTATATGACACAGTTGACACCATATATATATGTATGTGTGTGTGTGTGTGTGTGTGTGTGTGTGTGTGTGTGTATGTATATATGTCACTAAATGAGAGCTGGTTTGCATATGTTTGGCCCAGGTAAATTATTTTACACAGAAATCTCCAGGTGTTTAAAGCAATTTCAAAAGGTTTTCTAAATATTTAAACCCAAAAATATAGTTGCTCATAAACGTGAAAAAGGTATCTAGATCATCTATTCCAAGTATCTACACCAAGAAATATTTTCTTTGGCTGATTTTATCCAACTGCCATGGCATCAACTGTTGTCACTGTAATTCAGCAAAAGCAAGGGAGTTCAGTGAATATATTCTGCTTCAGAGTTATAAGGTCATTAATGTGACCCTGGGGAAATCATCCTCCTTTTTATTAAATTCTGAATGTATAAGAATAAGGATTAAAATGTTTCATAGGGCTTCCCTGGTGGCGCAGCAGTTGAGAGTCCGCCTATCGATGCAGGGGACAAGGGTTCGTGCCCTGGTCCGGGAGGATCCCACATGCCGTGGAGCGACTGGGCCCATGAGCCATGGCCGCTGAGCCTGCGCGTCCGGAGCCTGTGCTCCTCAACAGGAGAGGCCACAACAGTGAGAGGCCCGCGTACCACAAAAAAAAAAAAAAAAAGAAAAAAAAAGTTTCATAGAAGGCAAAAGGGAAAATAAAATACTTAAAATCACTGGGTCCTCATAAAGCTGTCTTTGTCATAATAATAGCAACAAAAATAAAAGACAATTATACTAGCTATCTTAAGATCTGGTCTGATTATCACTTACTAACCATGACTAACTATGCTAGTCACTTAACCATCTTACCTCCAGTTTTCTCTCATCTATTAAACTTAATAAACTATTAATATGCATAGTACATACGTAGAAACATCGAAGTCACAATGTGTGAAAATACTTTAAAACAAAAAAGAACACATTTTTGAATTATTATAAATTATTGTTATAAGTATAATGAGATTGGAAAAATTTTTTAATACTTTTAACACTTTATTAAAATGTGTAATGTAAAAATGGTGGATTCTTCACCACAGTATTTTGTTCATTGCCTGATTCACTTTACTACAACAATAAAATTTTTAATCTTTCAATTTTTCTCTAAATTTGATTTATTTTTCTTTGTTTTATGACTCAAATATTTTATTAACTCCCTTATCCAACATTTTCAAATAATTTAAAATCAATACATATTTATTAAATTCCAAATATGTACAAGGCACTATGTCATATCCCTTTACTAAGAGGCTCAGCAAACTGTGGATTGCCAAGGCTCTTTCCTTTCTTCATCTCTTCCTCTTGGATTTATATTCAATTTAAATGGTAACTTTACCTGAGATTCCCTCTATCCCCAACCACTAAGAAAGAAGAGAAGGAACTAAATTCATTCAGCCCCTATTATACTCACGGCACTACATTTACACTTACATTATCTCAGGGAATCCTCACAACAACGCTAAGAGATAAGTATTCGCATCCCATTTTAGAGATAAAGAAGATAACGATAGCAGAGAAAAAATTTAAACCAGGTTTTGCTGAATCCAAAGCCTATGATCTTTCCATTAAGTCAGTACTTTCCAGACTTTTAGATTTTACAAACCAGAACAACACTCGCGCGCGCACCCACACACAATTGGTGGTCTTCATGTGGCTGGCAACATTTTACTTTCCATGAAATTATATATTTTTTAAGCCCTACTATCTACCATCAGCATTATTTTATAAAACAAAAGGATACTAACATTAAAAAAAAAGAAAGGAAAGACAGTATCAAAAGAAAGACAATCTCAATATCAAAGAAAAGACAGACATTTTCACCACAGAACAGGTCCTCCAAGCGGCAAATGAGAACAAATGCACTGAAGCACGCTGTTTCCCATAGAGAGAAGTAGAATACAGAACCTAAAACGCTCTATTTACTCCTACTAATGTTAGTGCAAAGGTGAAAAGAATGCACATTTCCTTGACTAAAGAAAGCCATGGGCTTTCTCGAAGTTTTATATATATGCTGAGGCTCTGAGGACAAAGACAACTTCAGAAGCTTAAATATAAGTTAAGGAAGCTTCTGGTATCAACAGATCAACAATTCCAGTACTATTATGTATTTTCACAGATAGCAGTCCTTCTTTAGGTTTTTTCTTCAAACAAAATCTGCATCGATGCAATCAAAAGAGTGGTTGAAGAATACAGATCTATTACCTCACACCTAAGAGACTCATTTGTCTTCAGTTACTTTCCTGTCTTTCCAGCCTTATCTATCACACTTAATTAAGAAGAGCAAGAACCTTGTCTTTCTCATGTTTCTGATGCAGGATCTGATATTAGGATCCTAAGTTACCGTTTTAGGGTCAATTACAATGACTTTATTAGCTCAATGCCAGAAAAAGTGTAAAACATTAGTAAGTGTGAATTTGAGTTAAAATTTCGTAATAAATCTACATTTTAAAAAATTCATAGTTTGTCTTCCAACAGTGACCAACAGGAAAAGTCATAACAATTCTGAGACACATATAACCTAAATACTGTAGTCTCTTCCATATCTCTATTTCTAATTTCATCTACTTACTAGGCAGAGGATGGGTTCAAGAGTCTAGGATGGGAAGCAGACAGACAGAAAACAACTCGCTATGTGTTGTCCAACGGCACTTGGAACTGACCTCTAAAACTCATTACCATTTATGAGCATCTAATGTATCAGGCATAACATTAGGTCCCTGCTCCATCACTATTCCATTCTGAATTGTCCTAAAAGTCTTAAGAATGGAGCATACTCACTAGACACCTGAAGCTTCTAAATGATCACTTGGCAATAAAGTTCAAAGTTTTATGAAATAACTCTTTTAGGCCAACATATTTGGCAATCCTCTCTTTTAAGGATTAAATAGTATCCTGATTGATCTACTGTACTTTATAAGGTACAGCTAGGTTATGTATCTACATTGCTCAAAGATAAAAAAATAAAAATTCCTGGTTTTGTCAATGACTCCCTGTCATAATACAATATTATTGGAACAATCTACTCATACAGTAAATGAAACACCTTCTGTTTTTTTTTTTTTTTTTAAGCTACAAGGGAGGTAAATGAAGTATCTTTGTGGGCGTGGGCAATATATTTAGGTTTTAATCTTACTGAATTTAGTCATTGTGTACACTCTTCCCTTTACTCAGACTATCCATTCCTTTTTTCACTCACTTTTTAAGGCCTAAATCAAATATGTGCTCCATTGTGGACACTTTCCTATGAATCTACATAAAATCAATACCATACATTGTATATTCACACTGTACTGTGAATAAACGTCCATAATTCATCACTATTTATAAGCTTCTAGTATGTCTGGCACCATTTCAGGTGTTTAACATATTTCCCAATTAACTGCATTGTTTCCAAGTCTTTATCTATCATATCATTGTCAGTCTGTCCAGAAGAGGAAGTTTAATAACCATTTTTACACTCAGCACCTATCACAGAGCTTGGGACATAATAGGTTTTGAATAATGTTCATACTTTATTAAGAATACACATTTTAGGAATATTACTCAGCCATAAAAAAGAATGAAATACTGCCATTTGCAGAAACCTGGAGAGATCTACAGAATATTATGCTCAGTGAAATAAGTCAGACAGAGAAAAATAAATACTGTATGAATCACTTATATTTGGAATCTAAAAATAATACAGATGAATGTATATGCAAAACAGAAACAGACTCACAGACACTGAAAACAAACTTGTGGTTTCCGAAGGGGAGAGGGGAGTAGGGAGGGACGAATTAGGGGTTTGGGGTTAACTGATACAAACTTCAATATATATAATAGATAAGCAACAAGGATATACTGTATAGCACAGGGAATTATAACCAGTATCTTATAATAACCTGTAATGGAGTATAATCTGCAAAAATACTGAATCACTATGCTGAACACCTGAAACTAAAATAATTCTCTAAATCAATTATACTTCAGTAAAAAAGGAGTACACATTTTGTTATCAGAAATATACAATTGTATTTGCCCAAAATATAAGGACTATAATTTGATCAGAATCTTCAAGTTTTATTATTCTAATGCAAAATTTGATTCTTGATTTTCTTCAACAAGTGAAATTGATATAAATAGTTGCTTAGCATCAATATATTTTCCACGTCATATCCTCATTTCTGACTTTTTTTTCCCATTTTAAATAGAAAATCAAGTGCTGAAATCATTTCGTCTCTCAATCAGGAGAGTTATTCACTGAATGCTTTATTATAGTCAGACAGACCTGTGCTTAAATCTTAGCTCAGTTACTTACTAGCTATATGATCTTGTTCAGTTTCTTCTTTATAGAATGGAGATAATAAATGGTATCTATTTCATAGAGTTACTGTGAAGAGCAAATTAGATAATATATTTTAAGCAATGGCACATACTAAACATTCAGTAAATATGCAGCTGTTGTCCCTGTGATAGAGATTTGTCCCTAACCCAGCAATGATTACAGTCTTACTTTAAACCAGTGATACTCAAAGAGATGTGTCTAACAAAGAACACAAAAAATACCTGTGTAACTGATAAAAATATAACTTATATCCCACACACCTCATTCTGAGATTTGCTGTTGGTGCAAGGACAAAGGAAGTAAGGTATAGGCACACAGTTAGAAAACTATCCCCCAATGTCTTTGAAATCACTAAATATTAAATTTATTAAACATCTTATATGAGTCCATTCCCAAATCCATTTACTAACAGTTAAAATGGTGGATTTGTTAAAATGCCAACTTTGAATTTTCTATTTCCCATTAGACATATTTTATTAAATATTTATTTATACAACAAGCTGTCTTAAGCAATAAATGCTTAATTAAAATAATTATATTGTTTTTAAATCCTTGTAAAGATTCAAGATGCAGAAAAAATATTTTCCCTCTATAATCTATTCCTAATTTGGGGTTTACTGGTTTATAAAATCAGAAGGACAATGCCCTGTCAACACTGCCACTGCCTGAAGAAAGATCTTTAACATTATCATCATGGCCAGATGTGCTCAGGGCTCAAAGCTGCTCTTCTACTATGTCAACAAAGGTCTCAGTCCTATCTGCTGGTATAAGTTTCTAAGTTTTACTGCTGTTCAACTTAGTTATTTAGCTCATCAATTTAAAACAGTCTGTAAGTGTGAAATAAAAATACTGCAGTAGCCACATATTCATTCATTAAAAATATAATAATTGAAGGTCTACCGTGTGCCAGGCACTGTTTTAGGCATGTTTCTGCACTCATGGAGTTTACTTTCTAGGACAGGGGAACTGTAAATAAACATATTAATAAATAATATGTTAGGAGATGACAGTTATATGAAGAAAAACAAAGTAAGTTAAGAGGGATAAAGAGTGACAGGAGAGATGCTACAATTATTTGTAAGGTGTTCAGGGAGGGCTTCTCTCTGAAAAGATATCTGAACAGAAAACTAACAGAGGGGAAATACCAAGCTATGTGGATATCAAGGGAAGAAGCATTCTAGAAGAGGAAATAGAAACTGCAAAGGCCGTGAAGTGTTCCAGGAAAAACAAGGCAACTTCTATGGATAGGGCAGAGGGAACAGAGGGGAAAAGGTATCAGATAAAGTTAATTAAACAGGCAGCATGGGGTTATATCCAGTAGGATCTTACAGGCTATGCTAAGGCCTTTGAGTCTTACTTTTAGTTATAAGGGAAGCCCTTAGGGCTTCCCCGGTGGCACAGTGGTTAAGAATCCGCCTGCCAACGCAGGGGACATGGGTTCGAGTCCTGGTCCAGGAAGATCCCACAGGTCACAGAGGAACGAAGCCCATGTGCCGCAACTACTGAGCCTACGCTCTAGAGCCTGTGAACCACAACGACAGAGCCCGCGTGCCACAACTACTGAAGCCTGCGCGCCTAGAGCCTGTGCTCCGCAACAACAGAAGCCACCACAATGAGAAGCCCACGCACCGCAATGAAGAGCAGCCCCTGCTCGCTGCAACTAGAGAAAGCCCGCGCGCAGCAACAAAGACCCAACGCAGCCAATAAATAAATAAATAAAGGGAAGCCCTTAAGAGTATATACTGAGCAGAGAAATAACATAATCTGAATTATGTCTAAAAATTATGACTGCCATGTGAAAAATAAGCTACACAGAACAAAGGCAGAAGCAGGGAAACTAGAGGCACAAATGACAGATTCATGTCAAACATAAGTGATTAGCCACAGGAGAAATAAAATTTCCTGGACTTAATTAATGAACATGATGACCTAGACCTAGACCCTCTATTCCCTGTGACAAGACTGTAAAAGATGTTAGCACCTGTTACATGTCAAACACAACAGAATTGTTTGCTAACAGATTATTCAGGCCTCAGGAAAAAAAAAAATCATTGTTTGCAAGGCAGATGATATTTCATTTACAAAGGTCTTTCCTTAATGTACATGAACCCTTAAATCTTTAGATGGGTATCCCCAAATCTCTCAGATTCATGAAAGTCAAAACTACAAAGAAATAGCAATGAATTATTCTACTTCCAGGAATGGGAGCCTAAGACCAACTCTCCCACTAAGGATTAACTAGAAAAACTTACCAAGAAATAATTAAAAGCAAAAACTTAAAAACATTTGCTTGAAGGCACTGGATAGCTAACAACAAAGTAATGATTTACAGCTGAGGGTTAGAAGCAGCTCAGAAGTAAACTCTCTTCTGGAGGTACTTCTCCCCTCCTCCCTCACAAAAGCAGATACTCAAACAGCCAGTAAAAGGGGAAAAAAGGAAAGCCATCTTATTAGAAATTTAAAAAAATAAATATTGAAACCACAATAAAATACCACTGGACACTCAGCAAAATAGCTAAAACTAAAAAGATTCATTACTAAGTTCTGATAACAATGCAGAACAAATACAACCTTTATACACTGTTGGTGTGAGTGTAAACTGTACAACTACTTCAAAATCAAACATATGTATACTTTAGAAGACTGTAAAAATAACTTCAATTCTCCACCCGTTACTATAGACATTACCTCTGAAATGTGACTCTGTAGCGTCTCTCATCCATAATTAGAATCTATTTCCCTACTCCTTGGATTTGGCCTGTACGTGTGACTTACTCTGGCCAACAGAATGTGTTGAAAACAACCGTGTGCCAGTTCGCACCTGCAGGCCTCAAGAAGCCTTGCGTCTTGCATTTCACGCTCCCTCTGAACCAAACGAACAAGCCCAGGTTAACCTGCCAAATGATGGAAGACGTGAAGCCCAGCTACCTGAGTTGCCACGGTGACTAAAGCCATCCTAAACTAGTGTGGCCCCAGCAAACTGCTGACACATGAGCAAGGCCAGCTGAGACCAGCCGAGCCCAGCCAGCAAACTACCTTGCCCACACACAGACCCATGATCAACAATAAATGGTTACTGTTTTAAGCCATTGAGTTTTGGAGGGGTTCGTTCTACAGCAATAGCTAACTGATGGTATCAGAAGTGAGGTACTGCCACAATTTTAAAATTAAATATGTAATACTGGTTTTAGAACCAAACAGTGGCCTAAGGCTTGAAAAATGGTGAGCAAACTCTTAGCAAAAGCTGGAAAAGGGTAAGAAAATTTTCACCGCATGAAAAAATGGGAATTTGTGCATGTAGTAACAAAATATGTGGCAAAATTGTGTTCTCTATAGTACTCAGAAGATGAAAAAGTTACTTAATAAACATTTAGATTTGTCTGAGATTTCCAGGCAAATGTTAAGGCAGCTGGTTGTTCCCAGCTGCGCACGACTAAGGTAACAGGGAAAAAAAGAGATGAGCTAAAGAAAAAGTGATCAGTTTACAAGCAAAATTTAGAAGGAATAAAGAAGGGCCAGGACTTGTTGGTTTGGAAAACACAACTGCTTCTCATCTCCAGTCTCTCAGCTGGCAAAACATTCTCCAAATGTATAGTCTGGGACTGCAGACCAAATCAAGATGTAAAAACCCCTCATTAATGTCTCTAAAAGAATAATGAAGGGGCCTACAAGACCCCCTCAGCTAAATAAAAGGCCTTCTATGGTCTTAAAGGAGTTGTCTCACAGAAGTCTGACACACCCAAAATAAGTCTAGAAAAAGTGTGTCTCAAAAACAGTTGTAAGTTTGACTCTTCGCATATAGTAACACCCAGCAATTCTACTCCCAGGCAGATACCCAACAGAAATGGATGACCATATGTAACAAGAGGCATGCACCAGGATGTCCACAGCAGTAATACTCATAATAGCTAAAAACTGGAAACAACCCAAATGCCTATCAACATTGTAATGAATATGAATATAAATTTTTAAAAACTGTACTGAATAAAATGTGTTCTTTCATATAATAATGTTATACAGCAATGAAAATAAACTATATATGCAACAAAAATGAATAGCAAAAACATAATTTTGAAGCAAGCAACACAGGAAAATAATATAATTCCTTTTAAATAAAGTCAAAAATAAAAGTTAAAACTAAACTGTGGTGTTTAGAGATGTATGATTAAGGGGTAAAAATATAAAAACAAAAAGAAAATATTATCATAGAAGGTAGACTACATGAGAGGGAAAAGAAGGGGAAACTATTTAGAAGAGGCCAAGGAGAGTTCTGGCAAACTGGCAATGTTTTATATCTTGATCTGTGTAGTAGTTACACAGATGTCAGCTTTGTGATTAACTGTACATTTGTGTTTTATGTACTTTTCTGTACATACATAATTTAACATGTATAAAGGATGTGCATCAGTGAGACCAAAGGACTGTGGCAGCCAAAGAACTAGGAACGTGTCCAGGTTCAAAAGCACTTTAGACAGAACTATTTTGTTTAAATGATATGCTCTGCTGAGATTTTATTCAATTCATGTAATCAAAGCAACACTGATTTATTCCGTCAGCCTGTTTAAGACTAAAGGGGAAGAGAGGATTCCCTGTGTTTGCTTAATGATTCAGTAAAATCTAGCAGGTACTATATTATGAGATGAACTATCACCGTTTCTCATCAGGAGCACCATTCACTTTCAATAATAGTTCTTTTTTGTTTTCTTTTTAAAATTTGTTTTATTTTTGGCTGCATTGGGTCTTCGTTGCTCTGCGCAGGCTTTCTCTAGTTGCGTCGAGCGGGGGCTACTCTTCGTTGCGGTGGCTTCTCGTTGTGGAGCATGGGCTCTAGGTGCGCGGGCTTCAGTAGTTGTGGCACGTGGGCTCAGTAGTTGTGGCTCGCGGGCTCTAGAGCACAGGCTCAGTATGTGGCACACGGGCTTAGGTGCTCCGCGGCACGTGGGATCTTCCTGGACCAGGGCTCGAATCCATGGCCCCTGCATTCACAGGCGGATTCTTAACCACTGCACCACCAGGGAAGTCCCTCAATAATAGTTTTTTAAGATGTGTGCTCAATAGCGATTCAAAAAGTCCTGATAAAATATTATTCCTCCATCATTTATCTACTTGTTCTTCAGAAGTTCCTTGTGAAATTTTACTGTGATGAGAAACGTTTGAGTAGAATTGCCTCCTAGCCCCATTACAGCTGAAAGCAAAGTCCTAGACTTTTTCTGTCAGGGAAAGAGCAGAGATGCGAGAGGCCACAAGAGATGAGAGAACCTTCCCTCAAGGCTTCAGTATGTATTGCAGCTGACGATCAGCTTGACTTCGGTGAGAAGACACATGTATACCACAAAATAATAATATGCTACACTTAGAACCTTCTCTTAAAGAAAAAGGCACCACCGTAAAAAAAAATGCTGAAAAATCATACATCATAACTTATATTTGTCCAGTTCATATTCTACTGCTACACCATTTCTGAAATCTGTAACACAAAGTATAAAAGAGGGTTACACATTGATTCAGTTAAGAAAATACTTTTCTTTAAAAATCTAAACTCATTAAACAAGAAAAAAAATCAGCTTTAATCACTAGCTAATAACTTTAATTAAATTTAATTTTTAAATTAAAGAATGTACCAGTTGGCTGATGTCAGTATTGGATATAAGACTGTTATAAATAAAACCTTAGATTTTCCCATAAATCTATAATTGTGAAATGGGCTACAGGGTTGGTAGCATTATATTTTGAAAGAGCATTACAAATCAGACAAAATGCAATTTTAAAGTATAAGCTAAAATGTTGAGATCTGTGGTAGATTTAATTTTCCAAATATAGACACAATATCTTTTATCCCACAGGCCCCTCTTTCAATATGACCTTAACACTTCTCTCATAGAGAAGGGTGGTCAATATCCCTGCCCCCTGAAGCTTGCAGACCTTTATGACTGCTTCAACCAACAGAGGACAACAGAAATTATGCTATGTGACTTATGAGCCTAGGTCATAAAAATGTCATGCACGTCTGCCTTAGGATGCTCTTGGATTTAGCTGCCATTGGCATTGGAATCAGGTTAAAGCCTAAAGGGCACTGAAGACAGTGTTAGTGGAAGCCTAAAAGGACCAGAAGGGGTTGTTGGTAAGGGTTTAAAAGTACGGAAATGTGATTGGAAGCTGCAAGAAAGGGGTTCCTTGTTTTATTTTGGAGGGAAGTTTAGAAATACTGTTGTTGGCAGAAAAATTGAAAATGGGAAATGTTCCTAATGAACTCAATGACTAAAAGTGCCACTAGGTTTCTTCTCGTTGCATATAGGAAAGAGATAAGCTAAAGAATGAACTATTAGCTCCAAAAGAGCAAGGACTTTGCTGGGTTAAATAAAAGTGTGTGAAGTTACAAGGACCTCCAGATGACAAAACGATTCTCAAATAACGAAATGGCTTTCAGGTAAAGATCAAATCCAGAGTAGGGCTGTAACATGCTGTGTTAAGATTTCAGAAAGAGCTAAGACAAAGCCTCATAGAAATGTTCAGATTGACAAAAGGTCTTATAAGTTATATTAGTATGTTTATTCCTATATAACTAATTACCACAAAATGAGTGGCTTAAAACAACATCAAATTATTAGTTCATAGTTCTGTAGGTCAGCAGTTCAGACAGGCTTGGCTGGCCTCTCACAAGGGTGTAATCAGATGTCAGGCAGGGCTCTTATCTGGAGGCTCTGGGGAAGAATCTGTTTCCACACTCATTCAGGTTGGTGGCAGAATCTAGTTCTTGCAGCTAATGGTCTGTGATCCCTGTTTCCTTGCTGTCAACCAGAAAACACTCTCTTCTCCTAGGGGTTGCCCTCATTCTTTCTCACCAATGTCTCCATCTTCAAACCAGCAACACGCAGAGTCCTTTGTATGCTTCATATCTTTCTGATTTCTCTTCTGCCACCAGCCAGAGAAAACTTTCTGCTTTTAAAGTGAACAGTTTGGGCCAAGCCCACCCAGAAAAATCTCCATATCTTAAACCAACTGACTTGGGACTTTAATTAAATCTGTAAAAGATAATTATCTATTTAAACAAAAACAGTATAGTGTAAGGTTTATAACATATTTAAGAAAAGTATGTGATGATAAAAGCAAAAGGCCAGGGGTTGGGAGGAATGAATGTATACTACTGTAAAGTTCTTATCAGTGCCTGGACCTTGACACTAAAGGAAAAACGCGTGCCCCCATTCACGTTTTAATGCATATTTTAACGGTTAATATTTTTCCAGAACATTATTGAGAAACTGAAATTCATAACATTTTAAGTTTAAATATTTTATTTATATCAACAACAGCATGTTTTAAGTTTACTTTCCTGGTTTTATGGAAGTAAACTTATCAATAATATTTTTAAAATCTACTTCTTTATGTTATTATCCATTGAGGGAAATGCCATGTTAAATAATTTCTCTTGACAAAGTGACAATCATAAGTAATTTTAAATTAACTTCAGTTTACTGAAACTTCTTTCACAGGACACCACTGTAACTGGTATTGTTTTAAAAAAAATTCTCAAGGTCACTAACAAATTTGGGTAAAACTGCACTAAGCAAATTTCAAAACAGTTTTAGAAGATCCAAACATCATGCTGACTTCATAGTATAATTACTGATACTGCATGCTGCTAAAACTATTTCAGATGAAATTCTTACAGGACTTAAATAATCTAACTTTTTTAGAACCAAGTCAGTGGCTGTTTTTTGTAAATAGAAGTACTCAGAAAATAACTTTTCTCTGGTTAAAAATACAAAATTTGAAGACACTTCATTTAATTTTTCATATCTTCATAACAATGTGAGATTAGGATGCTCATAATCTCTCTAATTTCTATTTTATATAAACTTCCCAATAATAATTTATACTCTCATCTGGTGATCTGTATATTTCAAACTTTTCATTTTTATTTTAAAATTGAGCAGGTATATTCATAACTCTTGTTAACGTTCTCCATTCATCAACCATTCAAAGTTATATTCTCCCACTTGTTGTAAGCAAAGGGACAGGCTTTTTATTAAATATGCAGCTTTATTTTTAATCAGATCATTTTACTGTAGAGCTTTATTAACCTTTTTCACTTGGTTCAAACAGCTAGGAAAAGAAGGTCACTAGCATCAAAGAACAAAATTCAGTAAGGTCTTTTAATAGACCTAATCTTCCCTTAAACATTTTCTTCCTAAATTTATCCTAAAGATATTAGACACAAAAAAAAAAAAAAAAGGAAGGAATTATCTTCTTTATGCCTTCTACTTGCACAACTAGTTCTACTTCTGGCAAAACTTAATAATGGCCTTACAAAGAGTTAGGCATTTCAATTTTGCTGCTCTAAACTGGAAAGACCTCTTTAAGTAATGAAGATACCAATGTGCTGTATGTAACAGACACTTTTACATTTCCTACCATATTTAATTCTCAGAAAAACCTTGGAAGGTTTCTATTATTGTCCAAACTTTCAGATCAGAATTTGAGCCTCAATCAGGTAAGTAACCGCTCGAGATTCTTTAGCTATTTCCCAAGAGGTAAACAGTGTGATTCCAAAGCCTGTGTTGCTTTTATTACATACCAATGCCACCTTCAAAGTCCTTTACATTATTCTGTATTATCTGTCAAATGTAATACAGAGCTATTTTTTAGCTGAATGGTAGAAATAACTAGGAACCAGAGAAATGCTTTGTCCCAGGACACACACCTATTTAATAAGGTGTGTATTTAGTAACAAAAGTCTAAACCTTCTCTACAACAATATTAACATGGAAGAGGTGAGGGGGGAAGGAACCATGAATAAAAATCTTCAACCAGACCTTTTAAAATATAAGAAATTAAAATCACAGTTGTTCGCAATTTTTTTGCTCCACAGTTTATTAGGATAATTGATTTTTATAATTCTTATACTAATGTATGTGATATATTTTAGCGACCTAAAATGAAAAATTAATAGGTGATTAATGCTGCAAATATAAATAAAGGCAAACCCCTACTGTGCAAAGCAGTATAAGTAGGGCGTACAAGAATGGAAGCCATGGGAGACAGTCATGTCTGAATCTAAATCCAATTAAAATAACATGGCTGGTACCAACAGAACCCGGCTCAATACAGTTTGAAGGAAAATAGGGAATCATATTAGAATTCTTCAAATTGGCATTAACTAGGTCAATATACTCACATTCCTCCCTGTCAAATTTAAGTTAGGAACTACCATCTATACTATCTTATCCCCTCCTTTTTTCACTAGGACACACAGAATGTTCGTTTACCTATAAGATTTTTACAAGAATATACTTCCCTGACAAATATAGAATACCAGTGAGTTTATATTTAAGAACCTTTTTTCTCTCCTAACAGGCTCTAATCCTATAAATCAGTAAGAGATTGGTAATAGGCAGGAGACTTTCTTAATGAACACACTAGTACTTTTAAATTCTAAGACAAGAGAACTTGAAGATTCTGAAGGCATAAATTAGTAAAACATAAGAGGGACCAAAGCACAAACAAGTCATCAGTTAATACAAGTGACATATTTAATTCATGTGAATTTAACTGTGGTTCAGTCCAATTCAACTATATATATGGACTTCAACTATACACTCTGCAAACAGAGATAGAATACTAATTAAATAATGCAAGCAATGAGGCCCACCATTCCTTGAACGAGTGTAACTCCTGGAGTCAGTGTGAGTGTGAGATGGAAAATGTGAATCTTCTGTTTCCTCAGTCGATGCGTGCTGAGGCCTCATGTACTAAGGTGATTCTAGGGCTAAAAGACATACGTGCGCTGTAAATCTAAATGTTCAACTAAAGAAACAGCAAACTGTTCCAACAAACTTCTGAAGAAAAATAACACCGCTGAAAATGACTTAATAAGAAATGCTATGATGGGATCCAATGTGGTACTTTCCTAAGGGATTTCCTCTCCCTCCCAAGAAGAGCCTTGTCTCTATGAGATCATCACCTTCTGCACCGACATTAGAGACCCTAAAACCCATCTCTCCATAAGATTCCTTATATATAAAAGAAAAAAAAAGAGGACATCACTCTTTTTAATATTAATGTGCAAAAAGAAAAATAAAAAGTTTTATGGGAGAGGCTGGCAGAAATGAGGATTAGGGAAAACTATGTGGGCTAATAAAGGCAGTCTTTGTAGATTTGGGCCAATTTGCAATATGAATCACTTAATGTAAGTTCATGAATTATAAACTGATAGAATTTTTACATCAGAGTTTCAAAAATTACCTAAAACTATTTGTAAACCAAACTTCCCCAAAAAGAATATTGGAAGCGAAAAGCACCCTCAAGTAAACAGGTCAAGTTTGCCCTCTGTCAATATATACAATTGACTGGTAGACACATTCTGGTCAGGAAATGTTTACACTTTCATGCAAGTGGCTATGGTTAAGCTGCTAAGTACAATTTTCAAGCTCCAAATTCAACATCCCACCAGCAATTAAACAACAGGATAGAGAGAATTAGGTATAAAAAAAAGATAAAATATTTTACAATTTCTACTTCTTCCCATTTCTGAGGAAAATCATGTTTCCTAAGCCTAACTCACATCCTGGCGCTGACCAAAAAAATGATCATGTTTGTACTTTACAGTGTGGTTAACCAACAAGGCAGCCTGAGGCTGGGTGACTGGCTGGGCCCTCCAATTCCCCCAGACACTGCTTGGCTGCCCCAAGGGCAGAACAGGGCAATCAATATTCAGCCAACCTGTTACCTACTTGCACTTCAGCTGAGCAGCTATCATCTAGAAAAATCCGGTACAGACTCTATTTTACTACCAGAAACTCCCTGATTCTCTAGTACTATGAGTACTTCATCACCCAGACAGCCCTGCCAGAAAAGAATAGGAAAACTCTCAACGCAATCGTCTATCAGGGTCATTCTCTCACTCCTCACACTTGGCAAATGGAAATAAATCACCTACCCTCCAGAGAGTTTCATGACTATCAAAACAAAATGTTTAAGAGCAAGATAAAACGATACAGCCTATGAGAATAGGCACTAGCCATGGACCTCACTAAAGACAGACGGCAAAGTAATCACTGTGGAAGCACAGTGGTTACTTTATTAAATTGTACATTATTTTCAGTCCTTCTGGGCAAATAAAAAAAAAAGTGACTTATTGTTTATTAATTTCAAGGGTCCGATGAGACAAAGTATAAAAGCACGTAGGATACCTGGCATATATTAAATGGTCAATAAATGTTATCTATTATCGTTACCTTCTTAATTGTTTAAGTGTGGCAGTATCAGGCATAGTGGTTACTTTCTGTGCACTGCAGCTATCCAGACACTCAGCTTTAATGAGCTCCATCCACCTAGGCTGACTAGAATTCAGAAAAATACAAAGTGGCAGCACTTAGGAAAGAGACAACGAGGTATCTCAGCCACCTGCATATTTCATATAATATTATGAAGAAATCAGATGTCCCCTCGGCCTCCAAATAGGTCATAATCCATATGAACTGACCCAAGGCAACTTGTGGGTTTACTTCTTAAATAAACAAAATTTCCTTATGAGAAATGTTTGCCTTTTTTTAGGAATTACCATTAATTAGACCGCATTTTAAACTGTATTTTTAAACTTATTTTTAAACTTGTTCTTGTCCTATATAATATCCCCTCATCTCTAAAGATCTCTACTCTTTAGAAGCAGACAGCTGAAATACATAGAATTAGGTAGTACTTAATTCATAAATAACATGTGTACCATCAAAGAGAAGTGTAAATACACTTATATGGCAACAGTGTTATTGTTACTCATTACCATGCCAACCTAAAATACCTGAGGAGGTGACTATAATTTAACTTATAAACGAATACACAATACCCACTCTCAAAGCTAAGGAATCTATAAATTATATCTAAATATAAATTTATATATAAATCTATAAATTACTTATCTGTCTACAGCAAAATGCTTGATAAATTTAAATCGTTCAAGCTACTTTAGGTATATGCTTACAATGTTCATATTTTCTTGTACGTCGGAGTCAAAAGAAGTCAATATACATAAAAATCAGTCGAAAAGTAGAGAAAATACCCAAATTAAAATGAGGATGAAAATCTGAGCCATCATTACATGAGGCAGAAGAACTTTTGATTTCTCATTTTAAAACAAGACTATCGTAAAACTAGCAACAGATTTTTGGTAGACTATTTCTTCTATTATTATACATTAACAATTAAATAATATCCTCCTCTTCCTCTCTTAACTAAAAAGAATGATTGCAATATGCCTGCCTCACTGGAGTGTTTTGAGACTCAATATTTGTAGATTTTTGAGCCTTGTGGCTAAAAGAGTGAATACAAAGTATTATAATCAAGAATAGCGATATAAAAACAAAGATGTTTTAAGATAATAGAAAATTACATTTATAAGTGGCACAATGCCATACTACCCCTGTGGACTCGTTCTTTCAGAGTACATACTCTATGAAAGGTCACTGTGGGTGGAAAAAAAAACCCACAGGGAGTTCAAGTAGCCTACAATGCAATATTAGTAATTAAGGAAGTGGTATTCTTCCTCTATATTCATTTGGGAATCATTTCTACTAATTAAGAGAAAAGGAACAGTGATTTGTTAAAAATGATGGTTACAGAAAATTCAATCTGAATTCCAACAGCCTGGTTACAAAGGAGAACACTGTAACACTGAACAATTTTTTTAATAAGGGCAAACTACTATACAAGCCATCAAGTCAGTACTCAACTATCTTCCAAAATAATATACTCCTAAAAATATTTTCCAGAATAACCTGTTCCTAACACAATGTTGAACTATAGCACTGCAAATTCAAATTTAATTAACATTAAGTGCCTACTATGTGAGAGTCATTCTATCGATAATAGGCACTTCACAGATATTTAATTCTATCAATAATCCTAGAAGGCAGGTATTACTAGCCACATTTTCAAACTGGGAAATTTGTTGCAGAAAGATTCAGATTCTTGCCCACAGTCTAAGAATTTAAACTCAAGTCATCTCACTTTTACACTTTAAATCCAGTGTACCCCCTTCATTCCGTCACACTAGGGTCTCATCTGGCTATGCCAATAATCAACTGACAAACCATTCAGCCTCACTGGGCCTGAGTTTTCTCAGTAAACTTAGAGGGTTGAAATATTCCCTAAGTTGGTCTCCTTCATCCTCCTTCTCTCTCTCTCTCTCTCTCTCTCTCTTCCTCTCTCTCTCTCGCTCTCGATCTCACTCTCGCTCTCATTCTCTCTGTCTCTAAAATGTACTATTTTAATCCTTTTAAAGTATACAATTCAGTGGCTTCCAATACATTCACAGTGCTGTGCATTAATTTCAGAATGTTTTCACTACCCCAGAAAGAAACCAATAACTTTAAGCTGTCAGTCCCCATTCTTTCCTTCCCCCAGGTCTTGATAAGTGCTAACCTGCTTGTTGGTTCTATGAATTTGCCTAACCTGGATATTTTATATAAATGAGACCATACAATATGTGACCTTTTGTGTCTGGTTCCTTTTACTAAGAAAAATATTTTTGAGGTTCATAAACATTGTAGCATGTATCAGGACTTCATTTCTGTTTATGGCTCAATAATATTCCATTGTATGTGTATACTACTATTTGTTTATCCATTCATCCATTGATGGGCATTTGAGTTGTTTCCACCTTTTGGCTACTGTTATGTACTGCTATAAACATGCATGCAGATATACATATTTGAGTCCTTGTTCTCACTTCTTCTGGGTATATATCTAGGAGTGAAACTGCTGAGTCATTCAATAGCTCTATGTTTGAATTTCTGTGGAACTGACAAACTATTTCCCATAGTGGCTGAACCACTTTACATTTCCACCAGCGATATATGAGGGTCCTAATTTCTACACATCCTCACCAACACTTGTTATTTTACTTTTTTTTTGTTTTTAATTATAGCCATCCTGATGGGTGTGAAGTGGTATCACTCTTGTTTTGATTTGCATTTCCCTAGTGATTAATGATGTTGAGTATCTTTTCATGTGCATGTTGGCCATTTTCGTATCTTCTTTAGAGAAATGTCTATGCAAGTCCTTTACCCATTTTTTATTTGAGCTGTTTGCCTTTTTGTTGTTGAGTTGTAGGAGTTCTTTACCTATTCTAGACAGAAATTCCTTACCAGGAATTTGCAAACATTTTCTCTCATTCTTTAGGTTACCTTTTCTTTTTCTTCATAATGTCCTTTGATGCACAAGTTTTTAATTCTGGTGAAGTCCAATTTATCTATTTTGTCATTCGTGCTTTTGATATTATATCTAAGAATCCATTGCCATACCCATCTAAGATCTCTTTGGGCTGGAAAATTCCATCAGCCTTTGCTCATTCCATAAATAAAGTTGTATATGAATAATAATTCTATTTGTTTTACTGCTGAGAATTATAAAAGGGTTATTTTTGGAGTTATTATATTATTATTAATATTAATATATTATTAATATTAATATTATTATATTACCCTTACCAAGGAAGTGGCAGTATTTTAACTTTGGATAAAATGGCCCTTTAAAGATGGATAGGTTGGAACTCCTTGAGATAAAATGGAATAACGCTGAAAGAAACTGCATTTTTGCTCGATTATAAAAAGAAAGGAAGAAGTGGAAAGAGAGGGAAGAAGAGAGGAAGGGAGAAGATTCAAATAAAAAATTCCCAAGTGACCCTGGAACTAATGTGTCTGAGGGTCCTCTGTATGACAAACGACTCAAGGGAGCCTGCGGCTAGGGTTCCAGTTTTATAGCCAGATTCTCACTCTCCATCACGCCACCCACAACATACACCATATCCTCACTTTCCAACTGATCTGATTTAGAATCTATGGTCCATCACTAAAATCACTCCCTTGTACACAAGGCCAATCCTTTGTCCCTTTCTCCCTTCACCTGATACACCTGGCAAAGATGAAACACTGATTAAACCCAATTATCTACCTACTTCACAGTTGCATCACAGCAACTAAAAATGGATGAAGGAAAATGTACACCATTTCAACAGTTCTCATTTCAAATTCATGGTCACAAATCTCAAGTGGGCAATAAGCACTGGCCAGTAACAGTGAAACAGCCTAAAATAACTAGTTTGTTCATTTTCCCAATATCCAAAATAACTGTTTCATACTTCCTCCCCTGTTCCCAAACCTTCTAGACCTACCCACTACCTCAACTAAAGACTGCATTCAGAAACAGAAGCAATCGGACACAGCTTCCTCTTCTACCACCCAAACCACCTACCTAATCCATTCTCTTTCTTTTTTGCTGTTACAACAAATAATGTGTTCCCACTCTCGTCAAAGTCCAACCCTTTCATTTGTGCTCTGGCCCTCTTATCTTCTCACTTTCTCATGGAACTTGTATCCCTCTCTGTCCTGCAGCGTCAATTTCTCCCCAATGGATGTGGAATCGGCATACAAACCTCCTCTAGTATCTCCAGTCACTGAATCCACATTCCCCTACATTGACTATTCCGTTTCTGTTTCTTGAAGGAGTTACGTAGGTGGTTGCTTTCACTTTTTTGCCTCATTTTCTTTCCTCAATTTACTCCAATCAGGATTCTTTTGCCTCTCAATTGTGACTGAGACCACAATTACCAAGGTTATCAGAGAAGTCCATCTAACCAAATCCAAGTCATATATATGTCTGTTCTTCTCTTTCCTGGCCCCTCAACAGTATTCAATACCGCCCTCCGTCTCGAAACACCTTCTTCTCCTGCCCCACACAGTGATCACCAGTGACCTCCATGACACTAAATTCATTTTTTTTTTAAACTGCTATATAGTGATTATAAGTTCAGGCTATTGTGGCAGGTGGACCTGGGTTCAAACCTTGCCCATATTACTTTCTAATACCCAATCTAGGGAAAGATACTTAACCGCTGAGACTAGTCTTCTTAATCTACAAGCTGGGGAAAATACTAGTACTTAATTCGCAGCTGTGGGGGTAAGTTCGTATCTGTTCTCTCTCTTGCCTCTTACGGCGCGCAACGTTACTCGCCCCCGACGGAACACTCTCTTGCTTTGGTCGCTGGCTGCTCCCTTCCCAATCACTGTGATAAGCTCCTGAAGCTCTGCTTGCCTTTTAAATTTGGGAGTTCATCAGGTTCTATACTTCCTCCCTACGTGACTAACCTCTTCCATCTCATAACTGAAATGATAATCAAAACCTCGATGATTTCCAAGTCTCAATTTCTAGTCTATAATCCACTCCCCACCTCACCAACTGCCATCCAAACAGTCTCCACCTGGATATCTCAGCTGCCTCATACTCAACATGCTCAGAAGATAAGCCCCTATCCTTTTTCATGGGTTCTTTCCTCCATCTGAAACTCCCCTGCCTGTTGCAGTCTCCAACTCCTTGCTGTCAGTTTCCACAGTTCCATGTATTTCCTTTTGTAACAGTCACTAAACTTAAATATATTTACCGGCTTAATGTATGCATTCCCTTTTAGACCATAAGCTCCATGATGGAAAATAAAACCTGTCTATATCACAAATACCTTGCCTAGTACCTCATGCATGGTAAAGGTTTAATAAATGTTTCTTGAATTGAATTTGAGCTATTTTAAAAGTTGTTGCGTATTTAATTTATTGATCTTTAATTTATTGAATTTTATGTGTTCAGATGTCTAATTCACTGTTAACACTTTTATTTCAAAGTACATAAGCCACTCATTTACATTACTATCATTTCTAATCCATAAAAATACATTAAACAAAATTTAAAGTTACTTTTAAACATATTCTATTATGTTTGAGGAATTCTACAATTATCAATTGCCTCCAGATTTCAAAAAAGTAAAGAAGTTCAGACGCTAGGAAAGACAAGTGAGGGTGATACTGTTTGCCTACTTTGAAATTTCACAATTTTTTTTTTTTTTTTTTTTTGCGGTACGCAGGCCTCTCACTGTTATGGCCTCTTCCGTTGCGGAGCCCAGGCTCCGGATGCGCAGGCTCAGCGGCCATGGCTCACGGGCGCAGCCGCTCCGCGGCATGTGGGGTCTTCCCGGACCGGGGCACGAACCCGTGTCCCCTGCATCGGCAGGTGGACTCTCAACCACTGCGCCACCAGAGAAGCCCTCACAAAATTTTTGAAAAGAATTTTAGTAAAAAGATGATTTTTTAAATTATGAAATACATGGAGTATTTTTTAAAAGATTTTCTCCTCCAAGTCGTTTTTATCATTTTCTCCACATGAATACTAACTTCCATCACACTCTGTGTATTAATATTTCGTTTTTACTCATCAAAAATACAGAGTGTCTAAAACAGTATTTTTGCTAGCTTAAAAGTCTTATCCATAGATAAATGCAGACTTTCCATTAGGCAATCTAAAGTACAGAAAAAGACTTATACATACATACTCTTCACACGCATATAAGGGGGTTCATTTTGTGATACCAAGGAGCTATACAAGTATTATTTGAACACTTCAATATACTTGAATACTAAGATCTTTAAGAAAGTCATACTGATCACAAAACTAAAAAAAGAAACCACAATAAATTAAGGAAAGAGTTTTGTATTGCTCTCATTTAGAACACATGACACCTTAAAGGATACTATCATTGAGAAACTGATCACAATGAAAAAGGATACAAAACAAAATTAAGAATCAGAAAACTAGAGCCACAAAGCCTTAGGATTACTTAAATAAATAAATTTGATTGCAAAGAACCAGGCTTTTTTTTTTCAACGTATATGGGCAATTGTCTACCAAATAAGGGTTGTTTCTATTTACTCTAACTGCTAGAATATTTTATGAGATTGCTTCTACATGTTCTATAATAAAATAAAACACATACAACAAAAGCTTCTTTAATGTGTATACTAAAGGAATAAAGAAATTATAAATGAGAGGGCTCTATTATCTTACAAAAATACCAGGGCTTTTCACTGGTCTCCTAAAATTATCCAAAATAATTAACTAGTTATCAAAGAACCTACTTTTGAGATAGTAATGTTACACTTTTCTCCAGAAGCTCTTATATTCTTTGAATGCCACCTTTGAGTGTGTGTGTTCCTAAAACGATTATGAAAAGCCAATTATCAAACTATAGTAAAGACCTTTTTTTGGTTTACACCCTTTCATCCAGTAATTACACTCCTGAAGAATAACCATAAGTTCCAAGGATGCTTTATTCATTCATTCATTTGTTCATTCATCATTCAATAAGTGTTTACTGAACACCTACCATGTATTTATACACAAAGATGTTTATCACAATATAATAGGAAAATACTGGAAGCAAACTCATTATTTGACAACAGAGGAACTGGTAGGAAATTGTAGTAAGTCATAGCCAAAACGTGATGCAGTCAATCATTTAATATATTAATGATGAGTCTGAATATGGAAAAGATATGTTACAGAGTTAAATGAAGCAAGCAGAATATAAAATCAAAGACGACTTTCAAAAGAAAGTAGCTATTAAAAAAAAAAAGAAAGTAGCTATTGAATGAACACTGAAATAAAAGAGACTGCACAATGGTGGTAAATCTGTGACTTTTTCTTTCCATATCTATAAAGTTTTCAAAATAAACGTATACAACTTAGGTAATAAAAAAAGAACCAGAAACATCTTCTTTAAAAGACAAGCAATATTCATCAATCATTTCATTTCAAAAGTAAAAACCATTGACCTGTCTTAAAATTCTAAACCCTGAATAAAACCATCCCAAATGACACAAATAATAGTATCTTGACACAGACCTGCTCATTATACAAAGCTAACTTTATAAATTTCTGATCAAAATCAGTGAGTAAAAAAGTCCAAGACTGGGGCTTCCCTGGTGGCGCAGTGGTTGAGAGTCCGCCTGCAGATGCAGGGGACACGGGTTCGTGCCCCGGTCCGGGAAGATCCCACATGCCGCGGAGCGGCTGGGCCCGTGAGCCATGGCCGCTGAGCCTGCGCGTCCGGAGCCTGTGCTCTGCAACGGGAGAGGCCACAACAGTGAGAGGCCCGCACACGGCAAAGAAAAAAAAAGTCCAAGACTTTATAGAATGTCTTTTCAGATCATAAGATAGTATACTTTAGAAAATGAATAACTGCTATTTATCAAAAAAGAAAAAAAAAGTTCTGACTGATGAATGAGACTACCTTCTCATACCACTGAACAGTAATAACAGTACTGAACAGTAATAACAAAATTTCAATTCTTTTTCTTAAACCAAATGCAAACATCACTGTTTTTTAAAAAATCACTTATAACAGAGGTATAGGAAAAAAATGACTGGAAGGTCATATAACAAAACATAACAATGCTGTGGGTACTAGAATTACACTTGATTTTAATTGGTTTTTTCCCCTATATTTTCCAAAATGTCCATTATAAATATATACACAAATATTGTAACACAAAAAAATAAATTTAAATTATCAAAAGAATATGCTGAAATATATTCACTATATAGATTAGATTAATAAAAATACAACATTTGTAAAATTTAGACCTGTTCATCAAAGCAGCTCAGAAAAATCTGAAGGTCCTTCCGAATCAGTCAATACAAACATTACCTTTAAGAAGATCAAAATACTTTAAATTTCTAATACAAAGAGTTCATGATTTGAACAGCATATGTGTGTTTTTCTCTTACTGAAAAACCTGTCATATATACAGCTAAGGATGTGTTTTTAATGATATACCCTATTTCTTTGTTCACGACACATCAACATCAATGATGTCATATAGCCCTTACAATAAGGTCTGTTAATAAATGCAGTGTCTATTAAACTGAGACAACATCAAAACATACAACTTTACTTACCACATAAAAGAATATATGTGTCTTTCATTGACTTTAGTGTAAAATTGTTTCAATTTAGTCAAAAAGAAAAGGAAATTTAGAATCCATGTAATTGTAGTTTTATGAAGAACAATAATAAAACAATCATTGCGTTTTAGAAAAGCTTTCAACACCTTGAAACATATACACATATTACAGGATAACTGCTAAGTTATTAAATAAGCAAAATGATACAGTATCCTAGCAATAAATATAGCATAGGTCTCTGAAATAAAATTGCCTGACTTCAAATCCTAGCTCTGTTTATTAGTTAGGAATAACCTAGGAAAATAAACTAACCACTACATGTTTCCATTTCTCCATCTATCTATAAAATACAGATAATAATAAGAATTCATACCTGGAAGAGATGTTTTTTAAATATCAAAGGAGGTAATACCGTATCTACATAGAGTAAGCAATTAAAAAAAAGGCTTTTTCCCCCCTTTTTCTCAATCTAAATAGAATCTGTCATACATTTTGAAAATAAGAATGAAGACCTCTAATTTTAAAAATTGGTATTAAAAGTCCTAAGTTCACTCAAGACCATAATTACCCTTCTGCAACCTGAGCACAATCCAATGGAACACTTAGATAAATGTTTAGAAAGTTCTCTTGTCAAGGTGACTTTATCTCAGTTGTTTCAAAAGAAGAAGAAAAAAAGAATGAAACACAAGGATTCTTTCTTAAAGGATGAACAAAAAGAATTCAGAATCACTGCATTTACACAATATGATTGTCTTGAACAGCAAATTTACTGAGGAAAATGCAAGATCAGTAGTAAAATTCAAATATTTTAGCGTTTTTAGGATATTCAGTTAAAGTGCTGATGCCATCCAAATTACCAAATCTGTTACATATAAAATTGCTATTCTCTATAAAGAAATTTCAACTGTCTATGACTAGTCTGGAACCAGTTATGCTCTAACCTAACACAGCCATTCAACTATCTTTGGGATTATTGTATTCTCTTTTCTCATAAAGAAGTTAATACAGGTGGCAGAATGTAACAAAAAAAATCAACAGTGTAGAAGGCTTTTTAATAAATTTCATTTTGGCAAATGATCATACGCAAATTAGCAAATATTGAAATCAGGATGATTTTATTTATTTGTTCTGTACATATCTGATTAATAGGCACTAATTTTGTTGATGATAACAAGAGACCTCTATTGTTATATACAGATTAGAAATGTAAACACTTAGCATTTCCCACAACTACTGACTTCACAAATTATTTTGAATGTTATTTCAAATAACACTGTGAGTGCCAGAGGTTAGGTAAGCAAAGAGCTCTACTGCCCCCTAATGAAGTAGAACAAAAAAAAGCCCAAAAACTCAGAAAACTTGTTTTGAGGTATGTGTGGAACAGGAAAATCATCTTACTTTGCTAAATGCAGTAGACAAACAGTAAGAAAATTAACTGAAAACAACTAGAATATCTATCAAAATACTATAGGAAAAGCTAGAATCATCCAGTTTTCATGATAAAATTAGTAGCAAAACAGGAAAGCCTGGAGACAGAAATGTTCTAACAGAAAGGAGGCCAGTACAACAATGTTATCTAAAGTGACAGCAATTAAAACTTCACCTCAGGCTACACTTTTCATGTGTATGTTGGAAGGGAATGAGAAGAAAGAGATTCTTAGAAACCATGCTTTTCAGTGAATTACTGTAAGTTTTCAGTTCAGCAGCTCATACGTATTGTAAATACTATCAAAATATTCTCTTACAATTTGCACTGACTCTAATCCTCTCAGAATTATTTTAATATATGTGTACTTTCAGGATAATTACATTGTAAAACATACATTTGACGGGAAAAAAACCCCATATATTTCAAAGAATTTTACCTGTTTCCTGTTTTAAAGAAATGTCAATTTCTTAAGCATGACAACTGTATACTTTATGATACTCTGCATCATAAACTAACCAGCGATAACTTTTAATCTTCCTTTTAATAAAATTTCTCCCTTCCTTTAACAAATTTGGTTTTTAAAACATGTTCCATACTCATGTTCCTTTTACCTAATACTCTAACCTGTCTAGAATCCCCGAATTCTCATTCAGAACAGAGCAAATGTTTGGGGGAAGACCAGTGTGTGGTCCTTAACAACAGAAGTTATGTAAAAATTAACATCAAGGAATCAGATATAACAAGAGTACAAAGAATAGAATACCAGATCATAAAAACATGGAGAAAAAGTAAAGCTTCCCAGCAGCAGTTCACTGAGGGGAACAGAGGTATGGTAGATAACTGTTCCTTTATAGCTAGGGCACATGTCCCTTGGAGAGGGCCTGTTTCTAACCAGGTTGACCGTGGTTGTACATTCCACTATATGTCTGTTGTTTACAATATATAAGAAGTAGGGACCAAATCCACAAAATGCCACAGGGGAGACAGGCAACACAGAGAAAGAGGGTCACTTAAGTCTGCATACGAGATGAAAATATCCTTTACATTCCTGTGCTGCTGCTCTTCCCAAGTGTCCGTTAAGGAAAATGGTTCTCTAGCTCTGCAAGTCATAAGGGTAACCAAATGTTCATTCAAAATTTTAAAACAGCAACAGACAGAAAAATACAAATGTACTCCAGCCTATATCTCAAATGAGTTGGATCTCACATCTGTATAGATTTCCTGAAAAATATGAATGAATTAAAAACATGACTCTTTTACTTGAAGCATTACTCATTCATTCCTACTGACTAAAGATATAACTGACACAGAGACATGTTTTGAAGACACAATAAAGAAGCTGGGAGGACTCAAGCATCCCAGAGTTAAACACTGCCAAAGTTATGATGCTTAAAGTGTATCAACTATAGAGTCAAAATTGTATCCTTCCAAGCTATAAATTCCATTTAGCTACTCAGACTTAACATATGATAGTCACGAGAAATAAAGCAGTGAACGTATACCTGGAGAACGCATATATGTATGTGTGTATATAGGTGTGTGTTTTCCCTCATGGAAGAGTCTCAGTCCACACCAGTGAGTTTCAGGTTATTATCCTAAAGCTAAAGGAATGCCTTGCCTAGTTCATGGAGAGAAAAAAAAATAAAGGACTTTCCAGGCTATCCTTTCCCTCCTCTATTCTCAGAAGCATACATATGAAAAATATGATCAAAAATTAAAGGAAGAAAGAATGAAAGAAAAGGGAAAAGGTTAATTTCATCAAGAAATAAAGTTAGTGGCAGCTTTGGTTTAAAACAAAGAGATTTATTTATTCATTAGCCCAAGAAAACTTTTATTGATGATGATGAAGATGGCAGCAGCCAGCATTTATAGAGCATCATGTACTTTACATACACTGAGTATCTGATCTTCATAAAAGCCCTGTGAGACAGATATATTATTCCTGTTTTACAGATGAAGAAACTGACACTCATGAAGATTAAGTAACTTGCCCAAGGTTAGACCGCTACTAAATTGCAGAGCATATATAATATTGCAGTCAATTCGACACTTAACCATTAAGTTTATGTTCTTTTCTGGTCAAAATGTGTGAAATGAAATGATTCTTTGCAAACACTGTAATAAATTAATAAATTATACATGTTAAGATCCAATTCAATTGCCTAAAATTCTGTGGACATGTAACCTGAGCTAGGCACCGATGCCAGTTCTTATGGAAGACAGAAATGTACAAGACATAATAAACAGTGCAAGTGCTAACAAAGAAGTAATAATATACACATCCTTCAATGCCCATTATAAATAATAACATTTCTTCCACTATTCTCTGATCACATACAGCCACAGTAACCTCTTCTTCTTCAGATCTTCCTACCTCACTCTCACCTCTATTTCATTTGTCTTAAAATGAGACAGTCTCATTTATATAAGGAAAAAAAGTCACTCCTCCTGCTCTAAGATATTCAATTGTAGTAAAAAATATATAAAAATAGCATTCAATGACAACTGAAATACACATTTCTCAATATGCTGTAGTATATTGTCCATAGCAACTCTTTTACCTTTGATAACATGTTCAGGTTTTCTTAAATTAATACTAAAGAAAAAAATCACCATGCAGTTTAAAACTAATCCAAAATTCTATTTTGTAATAGCTGAGATTTAAACACACACACAGACATACTATACATACACAAACAGAACTCAGGTCACCTTCATATTTCAGGCATTGGCTGGACAACATTATTCCCTCTGCCATATGTATGCAGCTTAAAACACAAAACACCCAGAAACATTCACAATTATCTAAAACATTAAAATCATAATTTTATATGACCACTACCAATTTTTTTCCATTGCAGAATTTAAAAGACATTATAACATATTCTTGCAAGAAAAGTACCTTGTAAGACAACCTGTTTTTTCAAATAAATAACAAAGTGATATGTAAATCTGACATCAAAACTTGTCACAAAGATCTGTCATTTTGTTAATCTTTCATTTTAATTAAATTATGTTTAAACCTTCAATTCAAAGAACAAAGACCTTGCTAACAATAAAGTACAAGACCTAGTAAACAAAATACATCCTTTCAATGGGATACCCTTTCTTACCTTCGAATCCTCATTGCTCACTCCTAGCTGTAACACAGCTTGAGGAGATTTTAGTTTTGCTTGGGCAGAGTGAGCCATCTGAAGGTTAAGCTGCCATCCAACCGTCTCCAGCTACAAAAGACAAGCACAGATTGGAATCAGATGGTACAGAAGGAAGAAAACAGTCAACTTTAAGCAAATCTCCAATCAGCAGGAATGAACATGGATAGCCTGGACTCTGTGGAAAGTCAGTTCCAGGGCTCCTTTAACCTGCACACTCTGTACATTCTCCCTTTGGGCTCATTAGATTGGCCACGTGCCATGCCTGTCAAATTCAACAGTAAAACTGGCCTTTAAATACACTCTGTTCTAAAAATAAAAGTTCTGAGACTAAGCGATGAACTACACTAAAGGAGTCAATGGTTTTTAAATAGTAAATTACTATTTTAAAACAGTATATTTTAGGGAATTCCCTGGCCGTCCAGTAGTTAGGACTCTGCGCTCTCACTGTCGAGGGCCAGGATTTGATCCCTCCCTGGTCACGGAACTAGGATCCCACAAGCCATGCGGTGCAGCCAAAAAAACAAAAACAAAAAACAGTATATTTTAAAGCCAATGGTTTTTAAATAGTTATAAATTTTAACCAGTAAATAGCATATACTGGTGATAAGTACTTTAATGACCTCCTATTATCTTTCAAAACTCTTTGCAGTAAGTAGAACACGGTAGAACTTTTTTTTTTTTAAAGGGAAATTGAAGTGCCCAGATGGTAAGAGGTTCACACATTTAGACACAGTTAGTGAGACTGGAATAGAGCCAGGCAAAGAATTGATATCTACTAGTGAGCAGGTGTTATCATGCTTTCCAAAGTATTCTAACTTACTATGGTTCCCAGTTATGACAGAAACTAATTAGAATACTTCCTTTGAATTTATTAATTAACAACAGCAAAATTGAATCAGGAAGGCAAAAACAGTAAAGACACACTAAAACAGCTTAAGTTTCAAAATATTAAGCAGCATAAATGTGGCTTTACTGAACAAGACAGATTATTGGTTTCTCCAACCTCAAAACTATGAAGTTTTAAATCTAATTTCCAATAAATCTAAAGTATCAATATTTAGGGAAGTTTTGTGACATGTAATTGTCATATACCTCTGACAACATGACCCTAGTAATTGATTTAGTAAAACTACCTTAGCTACACTGGTAAGAATGGCAGCCTCACAACAATTTTTACTTAACTGGAATACTAATTGCTAACTTGAAAGACTGTTCAACAGCTAGAATCACAGCAGTGACTCAAAGCCAAATTGGAAAGAGAGCAATGAAAGTATTATCTATTCGAGAGAGGATGTGATGAGAAAATAAAGATACAATTCTGTACTTTCTGGCACTGAACCTTTCAGAGTTTATGGGTAAAAAGGGGGAAGATGTTGCAGAGACATAATCCATAATATCACAAGTAAAAAAATCAATTTAATGGTACACGTTAAGGATCCATAATGTACTGATCTTTAACACCGATTACAGTAGTAACATAGTCTCTAATAGCAGCCCACTACTTTTTCAACAGTCACATGCAATAGACCCTCCAATATAACAGGAAAGAACATAACTACTCTCATATATCCAAGCATTTTGATACACATCATCATCTTAATTGAAAAGCACCCTCTAGGTATTTGTATGGACCTGTAAGACACTGTTTTGATCTCATTTAACTAATCCTATCCCTGTCCTTTAAGCACTTAAGATAAATGACAAAGATAAATATTAAGTGAATAAACTAAAATATGGTCCCACTATGGTCAGGCCTTTGCATAAATTAATGTATGCTCAGTCACTGCACAGAGGTAGAATGGGAGAATTGAGATCACTGAACTTAAAGCTTATGCTTTAGTTCATGCTTACGCTGTCACTCACTAGCTAGGTGACCCTGATAGTTAAGTCACAATCTTTCAAGGTCTCAATTTCCTCATAAAAAATGGAAATAAATCTACCTGAATTATCGACTTTTCTGAGTTACTAATAATATCAAATAAGAAAATGCATATTCAAATTGCTTTGGAAACTGCAAAGCATTATAAATATAAGGCATTTGGGTCGCCTAATTTTTCCTACAGTATCTTTTTTTAATAGTATGTTTTAAATAGAGTTGACACTCTACATCTATCTGCTGAATTGAAACAAATCAAAAAATACAAGGAAAGGTAAATTTTTAAAACCATCATAACTAAAAAGAGTTCGTTGGTTGATGTTCTTAAATTCTAGAGCCTTTTCTATTGAATTTTGTGATTTAAAAATATTTGTCCCGGGCTTCCCTGGTGGCGCAGTGGTTGAGAGTCCGCCTGCCGATGCAGGGGACACGGGTTTGTGCCCCGGTCCGGGAAGATCCCACATGCTGCGGAGCAGCTAGGCCCGTGAGCCATGGCCGCTAAGCCTGCGCGTCGGGAGCCTGTGCTCCGCAACGGGAGAGGCCACAACAGTGAGAGGCCTGCGTACTGCAAAAAAAAAAAAAAAAATTTGTCCCATGCCCCCATGAAAGAGTAATTTTAAAAGTAAAAACAAAAAATTGCTAAACTCATATGTAGGTATATGCACATACACACACCCACTCATAAAATTTCATAGAAAAAGATCAGTATTCAGAAAACTTAAATGAAGAGGGAATAAAGGATAACTAGAATTATTTTAAAAAATACTTTGCAGTTTCACAGAATAGTAAGAAAAACAAAACTAACAAAATATTTACAGTGAAACTAGGAGACAACAGCAACACTACTTGAGATAGGTACTCTTATTATCCCCATTCTAGAGATTAAATATGTAAAATGTAAACAACTGGTGCATAGGAGTAAAGAGTATATGAAGATTCCTTATGTTATTATTCCTACTTTTCTCTGTTTGAAATTATATCAAAATCAAAAGTTACAGAAATTAAAAAAAAAAGTTACAGAAATTGATTCAAGTAAAAATCATCCATGGATACTAAATTTAAGTGGAGAAAGTTTGATTTGAAATGAATGGTCACAAAGTTTCTGCCCACAATTCCTTTTTAGTTGCAAAAGAAGAAAATAATTATGCAGTTGAAAAAAAAAAAGCAACATTTTAATCAAGAGATCAAAATTAACATCACCAAAAAGTAGCAAATGGACAGCAGGTGCCTCTAGAAATGATATCCTGCGAAGACCACAACATCATTTACATAACTTTCTAGCCAAAAATCATAACTAAATTTGATCATGAAGAAACGACAGAAAAAAACAGAGAAACACATAAAACAAGTGGAAGGTACACTTGAAAAACATCAATGTCCTAAAGACAAAGAAAAGCTGAAGAAAGAAGGAATTCCTTAAACTGCTTAGAACATATATTATTTTCTGGGTCTATAATAGGCACTGGTAATACAAATATGAATAAAACAAAGGCCCTTTGCCAAGGTGAAAATCTTACAGTATACTATTTAATTATTCCTCTGAGACTCCTAAGAAACAAATATGATAGTCATCAATATTTAATTACATAAGAAACAAAATCTAGCACAGAATTTTGACTTAAGTTAGCTAAACTACATTTGCTTCTATTTAAAAGAAAATTCTGTATAGTGTATATGAGGCATTTGTACATTAAAATACCAGGAACCATTTTAATATAATTTGTTTTGATATCTCATATTCAAATTTAAATCTGAGGGTGTTTATACCTTAACCAACATCTTAAGTTTAAATGTCATCAAAATAACATGAAACACAAGGAAAATGAGCCACTAATATTTTTCATGTCTTCCAACCCATGCCAAAACTGTTTACATGATAGTTCTTAGGCATCTCATTTACATTACTTATTATCTGACAATGTCACTAACATGTCAGTTCAAAATATAAGGACTTCATTCTCCCTCTAACTTCCACATAAAAAAACTCAGCATAAGCTTAAATTCTCATAATTGCTTTGTAAACCACAGTTCCAAGCATATGCAAAATTAGTCAAAATTACAATAATATTAACTCTTTTAAAATGAAAAAGAAAATGTAAAGTTAATCACCATACTTTAACTACTGGATCTCTCAAATAGTAGCCTCTGCTTGGATCATATCACATAGTAAGAAACACTTTTTTATGTTGCAAACTGATATACATATACAAAAGTGTCACAAAACAATTTTTATCCAGAGCAGTAATACAGAATCTCTACTATGTTTCACTTTTAAAATACTAATTCAGGGACTCCCCCAGTGGTCCAGTGGCTAAGATTCTGTGCTCCCAATTCAGGGGGCCCGGGTTTGATCCCTGGTCAGGGAACTAGATTCCACATGCTACAACTAAGAGTTCACATGCTGCAAATAAAAGATCACACATGCCGCAACTAAGACCCAGTGCAGCCAAATAAATACTTTAAAAAATAAAATAAAATAAAAATTTAAACAATTTAAAAATTAAAAAACAAAAATACTAATTCAAAACCCTCCAAATTGATTTCATTACCTACTAAGCCACTAATAGGTCAAGCTATCTATCTATAGTTAGAAAAAATACTGCTCAGAAATACTGAATGAGTTTTAGGAATTATGTGTATGGATATTCATGAAACAATTATTATTTATTATAATGTCATGAAAACACAAAGTAGAACTGTAACTGCTAAAAGAGAAAACAGTACCTATATTTTGTTGCTATAATCCATCATTCATTTTATAACTGGCAAATACTATAAGCAGAAATTCTGTATATATATGGCTTATTACACAAACTATACATTACTATTTACGCCTATGAAATATAAAACTTAGGAAGTTAACTAAACATTTAATGCAAGAAGAGCATGAACCTACCTGTTTCTAAGGCTTAGCTAAACACTTGCTCTATAACTTCCTTGACCATTTCTCTTGACTTCAATGATTTCTTCGTATATAATCTACTGATTAATTATAGAAAATTCCCAACTTAAAAAAATTCTAGTTGGCTTATTCTTTGTTTTCTAAAATTATACATATAGAATAAAGCATGACATAAGAACTTTTTCTAAATCTTTCATACAGGGGAGAAGGGCATTTTTCAATTCAATGTAATCTGCTTAATAAGGTTAGCTTTTAGAAGCATTTCTCATTATAACCCTGTATCACCAAGAAAGGAACACCTGCTGGGAAAATCAATTCCTGAATGTATAAGAGGTCATACTTATGATCCCTCAATTATGGCATGTGTATATGTATATAATGAAATCTTTAAAATAATAGATTCAGAGTAATTTTACATTTGTCTAAAATAGAGAAGTTTCCACTATTTCCATAATGTATAGAGATCTATTTTCTCAAGTAATATATGTATCTAAGGAGTTTGCCTAAGGACACAAGATGACAGCACTAATTTAGGAGTACATTTCATTGGAAACATTCTATATACCAGTGAACAATAAAGGCACTGATGATTATACCTCAAATTTTCACCTTTTTCCTTTGGAAAGAAAATGCTGTAGAAGAAATGAAGAAGGCATTTATAATCTGCTCAAATAGGTTCATTAATCAAATCAGCAAAAATTTAAACAGGCTGTCATTTGGAGGCCCTCCGGGAGATGCCAAATTTTATTCCCCATTTTTAAGCCGGCAGTGCCCTATTTATAAAATCAGATTCTAAAAAATCTATTTGTTTGGGACTTAGAACAAATCTGCAAATATAATAAAATTATAAATGGTGATTAAATTACCAACTAATTTAACAGAAGGAATGCAAGTGTTTCCCTACTTTTGTCCTAACTAGAGGAATATCTGAAACTCAAAAAATAATAAATTCCAGTCCTAAATGGCTAAAAACAAATAATACCTTGGCATTAAGAAAAATCTTCAATTTCTGGCATTTTATATAGGTGGTTTTCTTAACTATTATATACAATAGATATCAGCCTTAACTTAACAAGCATATAATTTGAGAAAAAGCCTGCTGCTTTCAGGACACTAATGATTCCCATCTTTATGTAAATACCACAAATTGTATGCTGATGAAACTTACACTTATCAGTAGAATCAGACTTTCATCCTAGTCTTCTATCCATTTTTAAATAATAATGGCACAATGATATAAAGACTGGCCTATGCAAATGAAAAAACAAAAACAAACAAACAAAAACAAGTTTACCATTAACTGAGATGAGAAAACTACAGGAACAGTTTCAAGAGGAATGATCCAAAGATCAGTTTACTTTTTTAATGTTAAGCTTGAGATGCCTATTCTATATCCAATGAAACTATCAAGTAGGCTAGAGAAAAAATGTTTTATTAGAAAATAGTTTTTAAACCCAGAAGCCTAGATGTGATTGCCAGGGAAGTACAAAAGAAAAGAGAAGAGGATCAGGGACTGACTCCTGGCACAATACAAAATTTAGAGGTTGTAGAAATGAGAAGAAAGTAGCAAATATGACTGACTAAAAGAAGCAGCCAGAAAGGAGAAAAACCAGAAGAGCACAGACCTGACTTTTGTACCGTCATAGATGCTGGGGACATAAAAATCAATAAACTTACAATCTCTGTCCCAAAAGCTCCAAGTCTAGTGATGAAGACAAACATACACAAAAGTAATTTTGATATAACACATATGTAGAAAATCCTAAGTAACTGCAAAAAAGCTACTAAAACTAATGGCCAATTTTAAGAAAGTTATGGCAAAAGGTTAATTTGAAACATCAATAGTTTTCAATATACTAGAAAGAAACAATTGGAAAATGTCAAAAATGCAATTCCATTTTTAGTGGCAACCAAAATCATGCAAATACACAGTCTTAGTCTGTTCAGGCCACTAAAACAAAATACCACAGACTGCATAGCTTAGTAATAACAACATTTATCTCTCACAGTTGTGGAGATTGGAAGTCTGAGATAAGGGTGACAGCAAGGTTGAGTGAGGGCCCTCTTCCAGGCTGCAGACTTCTTGTATCCTCACATGGCAGAAGGAGGCAAGGGAGTTCTCTAGGGCCTCTTTATAAGGGCTCTAATCCCGTTCATTAGGGTTCTTTCCTTATTACCTAATCACCCCCTAAAGGTCCTACCTCCTAATATCATCACCATGGGGGTGAGGTTTCAACATACAAATCTTGAAGAGACACAAACATTCTGTCTATAGCATAAGAATAACAAAATTTGTGCAAATCCTGGTCACTGGAAAAACTACAAACATTATTGGAATAAATTAAAGAAGATATCAATAAATGGAGAGATATACCATGCTCATGAATTTAAAGATTCAATATTATTAAGATGTCAGTTCTTCCAGAAATGATCTATAGAATTTAGGACAATCTAATTAATTCCCAAGCAGGAATTTTTTAATAGAAACTGACAAGCTGATTCTAAAATTTAAATGGAAAGGCAAATGACCTAAAAGTGTCAAACCAATTTTTTTAAAGAGTTGGAGGAGCTATATTACCTAACTTGAAGAATATAAAACTACAGCAATAAAGACAATGTGGCATTGGCAAAGGATAGACATAAAGACCCATCAATTGACTTCTAACGAAGGTACCAAGGTAAATGATGCTGGAACAACTAGATATCTACATGGAAACAAAATAAAAAACAACCTCTACCTAACACTGAACACAAAAATGAACTCAAAATGGATCACAGACCTAAATGTAACTGCTAAAACCATCAAACTTCTAGAAGAAAACATAAAAGGAAATCTTTGTGATCTTAGGATAGGCAAAGATTTTAAAGAGAGCCATAAAAGTATGAACCACAAAAGAAAAAAATTACAAACTAGACTTCATCAAAATAAAAAATTCTGTTCTTCAAAAGTCACCATTAATAAAAAGGCAAGCCACGGACTAATAAAATATTCACAATACATATACCTGACAAAGGACTTGTATCCAAACTATATAAATAATTCTTACCAAAATAAGAAAATGAAATCTACCCCACTGTAAAGCAATTATACTCTAATAAAGATGTTAAAAGAAAAATAAATTTAAAAAAAAGAAATCTATACAAAAAGGGCAAAGATTGGAACAGATAATTCACAAAAGAAGATAAACGGCCAACAAACACATAAAAAGATATTCAAAATCCTTATGTTCAACATCCTTATACCCATTAGAATGGCTAAAACTTTAAAGAATGGCAGCACCAAGTGTTGGCCAGGACACGAAAAAACTGCTGGTTGGAGTGTAAAATAGTACAACCACTTTGGAAAACTGTTTGGCAGCTTCTCATATAGTTAAATATACACTGACCTACAACCCAGTCAATCCACCCCTAAGAAATTACTCAAGAGAAATAAAAATATATGTCCTTCAAAAGATGTGTACATGAATGTTAACAGATTTATTCAAAATAGCCCAAAGCTGGAAAGAGCCCCACTATCCATCAACAAGTGAATGGATAAACTGTGACACATCCGTATGACAGAATACCACCCTGCAATAAAAAAGAATACCAACCCACAATGAAAAGGAGCAAACCACTGATACATTCAACAACACAGATGAACCTCAAAATCATACTCAGTGGAAGAAGCCAGAGGAAAGGACATGTGTATAATTCCATTTATATAAAATCCTACTAAACACAATCTATAGTGACACAAAGCAGATCAGTGGTTTCCTGCAGCCAGGGTTTAGGGAGGAAAGAACTGCCAGGGGGCATGAGGAAACTTTTTAGCACGATGAAAATGCTCTGTATTTTAATTATGACCATGATCTCATAGATATAATGCTATCAAAATTCACCAAATAGTGCAATTAAAAGGATACAGATTACACTATGTAAATTATAATTTAATAATGCTATTTTTTAAAAGATACAATATATTAAAGGCCGTAACAGAGGAATGTATAGGTGCGATGAGAGAACATCTTCAATCTCTTTGCCATCCTCTAGTCATGGGCAAGAACAGGAGGCAGTAAGCCTCAAAGGAACAAGCCACACTACTACTTGCCTCCCAGAGAAAGAATTCTATACTGTGACATCTTTAAGTATACGAAGACAGGTCAGGATCTCAGAGATGACTATTATGCAATACAGTATCCACATTACAAGAGGTATAAATGCTTTATTACAAATATCACAACTTAGGGATACTCTCTAACCTATACCCTCAAGTTTAGATGCCACAAAAGTCAACCTAGTGTCATTGCTAGGGTGGCATGAAACTTAAAATTATACTCCTTGACCCACAGACTTGGCCAAAATACCTAATTGGTCTTCATATCCAAGTTATAAAGTGATGAGGGAAAACATCAATGAATCATCATTCAGACTGCTTGCCACCTCTGCATACCATGAATATATGAAGACCATAGTACAAGTTTACTGACACCGAAATGTCATTCAGCTAATGCTCTCACAGTTGACAACACTCTGCAAAAGTACATCAATTCTATTTAGCAAGTGCACATCTTTGACTACTATGACATAAGCGTAATTCTGCTAACAGCACAGTTCTTTCGCATTAGTAAAATCTTAATTTAATTTGTTAATGGTCTGGTTTTAGTCAATTATTTATAAAGCAGAGAATACATTTCTACTTCAAATTAGACTGATTAAGGGTCTCTTAGATCTAAAGTTCTTTAAATTGATTGCTGCATCAACAGCTAATGACATCACCTTTTTTGCCCTGGAGAATTTCCATTTCAAGCTAAAGCAATTCTTATTATACATATTCCCACTTTTAAAGAGGAAAAATGTAAATGACTGAATCTAGTATTCCAGCAAAACTCAAGAGTCATGAAATAAATGAACCACAAAAGGCTTAAAGTACAACCAAAATGAAAGCACAAAAGAACACTAGGAAATACAAAATATAATCCATACCCTCCTCTCTTTACTTTTCTAACACCAATAAACACAAATATCCCCCTTTATAAGAAAACCCTATAAACTGAACCTCAAAGTAGCACAATTAGTAAAGCAGGAATATTGTGCATTTATTTAATCAACAACTATTTTTTGAGAACCCACTATCTACCAAGGGCCATTTAAAGTAGTGAAAATACAGTAGTGAACAAAACAGACAAAAATTCCTGCCCTTGTGGAGTTTATAGTTTAGTAGTAGAGACAATTTAAAAAAATGAACACGTAGAATATATAGAAGGTCAGATAAGAATAATGAATATTATAGAAAAAAACGAAGTAAGAATGTACCATAGAGGTGGAAGCACTTTTCACTATGATGATTACAGCAAGGCTCACTGATAAGTGTGATATTTGCACAAAGAGCTGAAAAAGATAGGAAGCCAACCACATGAACATCCAAGAGTTTCTGAGGTAAAGAGAATAGAATTCTCCAAAGTGAGCCAGGTGCAGGTCAACAAGATAGTGGACCAAAAGGGGTTACTGATCATGTAGGGTCTTAAAGGCAATTGTAAGAACTTTGACTTCCATTATAAACAACACGGAAAGACTTGGTGGATCTGGAGCAGAGCAAGGACAGAATAAGACTTACAATTTAAAAGAAGCACTTTTAGAGTTCCTAATCTGATAATGGTAGGAAGGAGTTTATATCACATCAACTTCCCTTGCAAATAAAAAGTATAACTTCTAGGGCTTCCCTGGTGGCGCCGTGGTTGAGAGTCTGCCTGCCAATGCAGGGGACACAGGTTCGTGTCCCAGTCCGGGAAGATCCCACATGCCATGGAGCGGCTGCGCCCGTGAGCCATGGCCGCTGAGCCTGTGCGTCCGGAGCCTGTGCTCCGCAACGGGAGAGGCCACAGCAGTGAGAGGTCCACATACTGCAAAAAAAAAAAAAAAAAAAAAAAGTATAACTTCTAAACAAAATATTTTAAAAACAGTGATTTGAATTTGAAGGCATTGGAGAATGACTAAAAGCAGAAAGAAGTTAAAGGGAAGGGAACCACACAAAGTGACAGATTCACAATTATATGACTCTTTACATTTATATGACTTTTTCCCAATCCGTGCAGCATGGACTGGCTAAAACTCAAATACAAAGCCTCAGATTTGGCTTAAGGGGTCAGCAACCCCATTGCTAGACATTTACTCAAGGGAAATAAAAACATATGTCCACAAAAAGACTTGTACACAAATGTCAAAGAGCAGTCTTATTCCTAATAGCCAGAAACTGGAAACAACCCAAAAGTCTATCAAGAGGACTACAGATAAACAAACTGTGTTATTTTCACACAAGGAAATATTACTCAGCAACAAAAGAACTGCTGATACAAGTAACAACATGAATGCATCCAAAAAAACATTATGTTGAGAGACAGCAGACAGACACTTATTTGAGTTCATTTATATTAACTCTACGAACAGAAAAAAGACAACTTACAGTGATGGAAATTTGAGTATGAAGGTGGAGGGAATTAAAACTGGGCACTTTCCAGGTGATGAAAATTTTCTCTATTTTGTTAAGGAGAATGATTAAAAGGCTATATATAATTTCTGAAATTCATCAAACTGAACACACTTAAAATCTCTGCATTTTCTGCAGGTAGATTATATTTCAATAAAAAAACAGTAAATGAATATAGCAGCATTTAAATCTCACAAACATTTACATTCAGTCAATTCCAGCATATGGAAAAACCATGGCTTTCACTTCATTCTTAACATGTCAACAAGTAACGCAACAAATGAGGCAGAAATTTGACTTGTATATGGATATAATTATAACAAAATACCTTTCCTATAAATGCAGATGATAATGTTAAGAAGCGTTTAAATCTTGAAAAAGCACTCAGATATGTATTCATAGTTACGTATTTAGATTTAGCTATATGAAGTATGTTTTTTCTGTTCTCTTTTTAATAAAGCCATTCATCCATCCTTAGATTTCCAAAAGAAATGAAATAAGAATATAAAAGAAAATAATAAAAGAATACACTAAGTTTTAAAAATGTTAAATCTAAATTTCTTATATTACATATAAAAGACAGATATTTAACAATTAATGAAGCAAACAATTAGTTGTTACACTTAACAATAAAGTAAATCTTATTATAATGGCTTAAAGAGGATTTTTTTAAAAGACTGTTTAGGAACATTATTATCTTAAGAACGTTACCCACCCTTTTTTTTTTTTTTTTTTTCGGTACACGCCTCTCACTGTTGTGCCCTCTCCCGTTGCGGAGCACAGGCTCCAGACACGCAGGCTCAGCGGCCATGGCTCACGGGCGCAGCCGCTCCGCGGCATGTGTGATCTTCCCAGACCGGGGCACGAACCCATGTCCCCTGCATCGGCAGGCAGACTCTCAACCACTGCGCCACCAGGGAAGCCCTAGCCATCCATTTTTAAATGCAGGTTTCTCAAGAACATATGAGACATGATGAATTTTCACTACATAATGAAATAATAAATTTGCTATGTAACTGGTAAAATTAAGAACACTCTTAACAGGACGAAATCACAATACACACATTTTGAGCATTCAAAACAAATACAACTGTCAAATTTATCTTTAAAATCTTCCTAACAAACATACAAGTACATTTTAAGAAAAGGAATCAGTAGCCTTTAAAGAGCAGGCTACTCAGAGTGCTAAAAATATGCCTTATGTATATTCCTCATAATCATATCTGTTACTGAGGAACAGGGTGAACTTCAAATGTAAAAATATCTTAGAAAAAATATCATATAAAAAAACACAATTCTTTTCCTTAAGGTCGCAGAAAAAAAGAGATGTATCAATATGTCAGTAATATTTAACATATAAGTTTTTACATTTTGTATAGCAGGAATATACATAAAGGAACTCTAGCCAGAATTTTAGGAGTAAAATAAAACATAGTATTCAAGTTCTGTCTGAAAGGGTATTCATAATTTAATAAATGTTGTAACCACACAGGCATTTTAACAAAAATCAAACAGAAAATCCTGTTAGAAGGACACTGCTAACGTAGTCAACACTGATAAAAGAGGGAAGACTACCAATTCTAATAAGCAGTGGTAACACTTCAGTGTCCAAAGAGGTTAAGATAAAAAAAAAAAGTGAGACAGGATAAAATTTTTAAATCCCTTCAATCATATCCTGTAAAAAGCTATCCAATCAATTTTCAATCTGCCTCTCACTTATTAGATTTAAATAATAGAAGATGAAAAGAGGTGTTTTTAAAAACTGAATTAAAAATAAGTTCCTTTTGATTTTTTAACTTGTTATTTAACTGAATCTGACTCTCTTTGAATTCAGAATTACACAGATGTTCCACTGCAAGCACCACACAGTTTATGTTAACCTCTAAATGACTATAAAACAGTCTCTGCAAATACAACTTTCGTTCATTATATAATAAATCACTGCCATATATTTTTGTTACAATTTAAATGACATGATCTATTTTCATCCACAGCTATTTTAGTCACCATATCTTAACAGTCAACAGGGCAAAAAAGGAAGATAACATTATAGTTGTCAGAGGTACCATGACATAAAAGGAACAAGGCTCAATTAAGAGAGAGACCAATCTCGGACTTCCCTGGTGGTGCAGCGGTTGAGAATCCGCCTGCCAATGCAGGGGACACAGGTTTGAGCCCTGGTCTGGGAAGATCCCACATGCCACGGAGCAACTAAAGTCCGTGTGCCACAACTACTGAGCCTGTGCTCTAGAGCCTGTGTGCCACAACTACTGAGCCTGCATGCCACAACTACTGAAGCCCATGCACCTAGACCCTGTGCTCTGCAACGAGAAGCCACTGCAATGAGAAGCCCACGCACCGCAACAAAGAGTAGCCCCCGCTCACCACAACTAGAGAAAGCCTGCACGTAGCAACGAAGACCCAACGCAGCCAAAAATAAATAAATAAAATTAAAAAAAAAAAGAGAGAGAGCCCAATCTGATTCCCACCTCACCTTCACCATGGACCACTTGGGTTAACACGGTAAAGGTACACTTGCAAAAGTTTTATTTCTTTTTCAAAGATATAAAACACACACACACATATACACACACAAACTATGTAAACTACCCTGCATAAAGCCTGACACAGAAAAATTTTGCTGCTAACATTTAGGTGGTAGTATAGCACAGTGGCTTAGGAGTGTAACTACTTTGTTAAATCCCAACTCTACCACTTATTTAGCTGCGTGACCATGGACCAATTATTTAATCTCTCTAATCCTCAGTTTAATTTTAAATATAAACTAGAACTATTAATGGATCTTACAAGATATAATGCACTGAGTAGAGTTTTCGGTCCACCATAAACACAAGAAATGTTTGATATTATTATATGATCTTAATTAGCATTTAAGGTATTAAAAAATGTATTAGCTGCCCTTTCATATACTCTGTATTGGCAAAAGATAATTTCCTACATTCTCAAGGGACCAGTGTCGTAGGGACCAATTAATCATATCCAACTACTTTTTTGCATATTTTATATAACAACTGATCAAACTACTTCTTAAACAGAAGTTAATGTAATACAACATAAGGAAGAAATATTACTTTTTAAAAAAATTTTATTTATTTATTTTATTTTTGGCTGCGTTGGGTCCTCACCACGACGTGCGGGCTTTCTCTAGTTGTGGCGAGTGGGGACTACTCTTCGTTGTGGTGCATGGGCTTCTCATTGCAGTGGCTTCTCTTGTTGCGGAGCACAGATTCTAGGCACACAGGCTTCAGTAGTTGTGGCATGTAGGCTCAGTAGTTGTGGCTCGCAGGCTCGGTGGTTGTGGTACACGGGCCTAGCTGCTCTGCGGCATGTGGGATCTTCCCAGACCAGGGCTTGAACCCGGGTCCCCTGCATTGGCAGGCAGACTCTTAACCACTGCACTACCAGGGAAGCCCCAGAAATATTACTTTTAAAAAAGCAACAAACTATCAGCCAGAAAACAATAAAAAATGACTTACTATTAGAGGTGAAAAAAGAAATATTTTTAACTATACAAGTATACTGTACTTATATAAATGCAAGAAAAAAACAGAAGAAAATTATATAAATATAAAAAATAGGCAAATATTCAAAGACAAGTGGAGATTTTTTTTTTTAATGGCAATGGTTAAAAAAATTTTAGGGATAAAAAATGGAAAACAAAATCTGTACAGGGTACAGGAAAAAGCAGAAATTAAAATGAAAAATGAAACTGTGATGTGGAGGACACTTGAGAGCTCTTAGAATGTACAGTTTAAAAGAAAAAGAGAGAAATGAAAACAATACTGGGGCATTTTCTAAAAACCCATACCTAGCATCTTTTTGTTTCTACTTTATACATTAGATCCCCAGAATTTATTCATCTTATAACTGGAAATTTGTATTCTTTGAACAACATTGCCTCCATTTCCCTACCCCAGCCCCAGTCCCTGGTAACCACCATCCTACTCTCTTTTTAATTTTTTTTGCTGTACCACCCAGCATGCAGGATCTTACTTCCCTGACCAGGGACTGAACCTGTGCCCCTGCCGTGGAAGCGAGGAGTCTTAACCACTGGACTACCAGGGAAGTCCCCAGCATCTTACTTAATGATGAGAGACTGAATGCTTCCTCTCTAAAACTGGGAACAAAGCATGATGTTCAAACTTACCAATCTTATTCAACATCATATTAGAAGTCCTAGTCAGTACAGTAAGGCAGGAAAAAGAAAAGCTGAACAAACTGAAAAGGAAGAAATAAAACTATCTCTATATGCATGGACAATCTGACTTTCTACAAAGAAAATCACAAGGAAAACCACCAAAAAAACTGCCATAACTAATTTGTGAGTTTACCAAGGTCTTGAATACAATATCAATATATAAAAATCAACTGTGTTTCTATATACTAGCAGTAAACAACTAGAAACCAAAATTTTAAAACCAGTACCATTTACAACAACTACAAAAAACAAACTTAGGTTAAGATACAAAACCAAAGGAAGTATCAATAAAAGAAAAAAATGATAAATCAAACTTGATCAGATTTTAAAGGTTTTACTTTGCAAAAGACACTGTTAGAAACTAAAAAGGAAAGCTACAGACTAAGAGAAAATATCTGCAAATCATATATCTGACAAAGGACTCAAAAGATTCACAAAACTCAACAGAAAGAAAACAAACACCTTCTACAAATTGTAACAACCAAAAACACAAGAACAAAAACAAAACCCCATGCATTTCTGTATGCTGGGATTTACACTTGTAATTGTCCTTTATATTTATATTACTATAATTATCTGTCACAGTGTGGAAATACAGTTAGACAAAAGATCTGAACAGGCACTTCACAAAAGGAGACATATGGATGGCAAGTAACTACATAAAAAGATAATCATCATAATCTGTTATTAGGGAAATATAAATTCAAAACACAAGATATCATTACAAAACCTAAAAGAATAGCTTTAATACAGACAACTGACAATACCAAGAGCTCACAAGGATTTGGAACTACTGGAACGCTAATATAATGCTGGTGAAAATGCAAAATAACACCAATCACAAATATTTCCAGAAAATAGAAGAGGAGAGTGGAACTTTTCAGATATAATAATTTATGCCATACATACACATTGAAAAATATCTTTTGAGTAGTATATACTATACCTTGTGGGGTGCAAGAATCCTCTGCCTGAATTTTTCAATTGTTTCTTGACCCATAGAAGACCAAGCACTGGCAAATGCTTCTGCTTTGTCTTGTCTAAGATGAATGTTCTCTAACTGCTGCTGCAAAGCTGCTGGCTTCACGTTGTAATATACTGCCTATTAAAGAGGAAAAAAAAATTATATATATCCCTACTGTTCATACAGAGATCTTGAACTGTAATCAAATACAACATTATTTTAAATGATTTAAATTTTAAAAATTTCATATTTCTGCTGCAGAAATTTTTTTATTATTTTACAAATAATAATATACTCAACCAAGGGCTGGAAGATTCAGAATTAAATGGCCTAAATTATTCAAGCTAAACTGCTTCATTTTTGCCTGTGGTTTAAGTAATACTAAATCCACTTAAGAGAAAAACTTCTTTGCTTTGGCTATGTAAATGGTATCCTAATTAAAAGTTCATTTCCTTATTTCACTTCATTATTTCAAATAAGTACACAGTGGTTTTCTTTCCCAACTATCAAAATTTTTCCAAGAAACACTTTCTCAAAACCACGTTCATCTACCAACTTCCTAGGTAATATATGATAAAAAACTGAAAACTTTTTTACGGTGATACCTGTTGTTTTTTACACTATTCTGAAAAAACTTCCTCATAAACCCCAGGCTGCTCTGCCCTATTCAGTTATCCTTTTCTTCTACTGAAGGTTCACCAAGGATAAGAACCATAATCAACTTTATGATCTGTAACCTGTATAAGGCTGCATGTAGTAGGTGCCTAGCAGCTTGTCCTCCTAACAGTATCTATTCACTAGAATGCCCAGAAAGCTACAGTATTGTTTATTGTGAAATAAACATTTACTTCACAAGTATTCTACTTAATCAAACAACAGGAATTTATTAAGAATCTATTTTTATAGCCACTATGGAGAACAGTATGGAGGTTCCTTAAAAAACTAAAAATAGATCCATATGACCCAGCAATCCCACTACTGGGCATATACCCTGAGAAAACCATAATTCAAAAAGAGTCATGTACCACAATGTTCATTGCAGCACTATTTACGACAGCCAGGACATGGAAGCAACCTAAGTGTCCATTGACCAATGAATGGATAAAGAAGATGTGGCACATATATACAACAGAATATTACTCAGCCATAAAAAGAAACAAAATTGAGTTATTTGTAGTGAGGTGGATGGACCTAGAGTCTGTCATACAGAGTCAAGTAAGTCAGAAAGAGAAAAACAAATACTGTATGCTAACCCATATATATGGAATCTAAAAAAAAAAAAAAAAAAAAGGTTCTAATGAACCTATGGGCAGGACAGGAATAAAGATGCAGACATAGAGAATGGACTTGAGGACACGGGGAGGGGGAACGGTAAGCTGGGACAAAGTGAGAGAGTAACATTGACATATATACACTACCAAGTGTAAAATAGCTAGTGGGAAGCAGCTGCATAGCACAGGGAGATCAGCTCAGTGCTTTGTGGCCACCTAGAGGGGTGGGATAGGGAGGGTGGGAGGGAGACGCAAGAGGGAGGGGATATGGGGATGTATGTATATGTACAGCTGATTCACTTTGTTATACAGCAGAAACTAACCCAACATTGTAAAGCAATTACACTCCAATAAAGATGTTAAAAAAATTATTTTTAGCCCAGCAATGTGCTACATTTACATAAGATACACAGAAAATGTGATCCTGGCCCCATACAAATTCAAAACCTAGTGAAGGAGACACAACTGACATACATGAAATAATGAAAAGACTAACAATGTGCTCTACCATGATGAGCCAAGCATAAAAGGAATCCAAATAAGGGGAGGACTGCAAATATAAGGGGTCAAGGCTGCAGTGGGAGGAGATGTGATTTTAACAGAACAATGAACTTGAACAATGAACTGAATTTAGATGTAAAGAAGGGATGCAGAAGAACAGCTCAGTAGGAAGAAATAGTATGACACAAGGTCCTTTGACAGATATTTCTTTTCTAAATGTTTTATCAACCTAGTCAAATAGATCCTCCAAAATCATTTATTAAATTTCTTAAATAAAATGTGTTCATTTTTCCAAATTTTATTTCCAAATTATTATACCAAGTAACAATAAATTTGAATCTTTTTTAACTGTCTCAAGTCAACGAAGTCTTGATTCATATTGTCAAATACTTTACTCACGCGGCTCAACACTAAGACTGTTTTAGTAGAACGCAATACCATGGAAAAAATATCACACATTCAAAATTTTTTTACTACATCAAAATTTTTTGATAAAACATATTCACAGCTTCCATCTGTATACTTGAGAAAAATAAGATAAAATGTTATAGATATCACAGCAATGCAAACATGTAGTAAACAAACCATGGTTAGGAAATCTGGGGCAATAAAAATACCTGTTCTAAAATAAAAGATATTGTTTCAAGAACTAGGTGAAGATCCTGTCTCTCCAGAGAAAATGCAGCTTGAAGTTTTTCTTCCTCTTCTTCACTGAAACTATTCTCAGCCTACAACACAGAAAGCAATCTATTAGCATACACTCAGGTATTCAAAACTCAGATACTCAACAGAAGATTCATTTATTCATATGACAATGAGAACTTGAAAGAAAGTAAATCCAGCCTAGAAAGAAATTGATGTCTCTCTAAATTTCAATATCTTAAAATCATAGTACAGTTCATTACCTGGCTCTTGGCAAATAAATTTCATTTAAAACACCCAGTATTTTCAATTCTATGATGTATATAGGAGGTGGAAAATAATGGTAAATAACATAAACGATGGACATTTAACATATACACTAATATGTATAAAATGGATAACTAAAAAGAACCTGCTGTATAAAAAAAATTTTTTTTTAAATGTACATTTAGAAAAAACAATACTACAAGGTAAAAGCCCAAAATGTTAACAATAATTAATAGTAATCTCCATCTTTACTCACAACATTATAATCAACTATATTCCAGTATAAAATAAAAATTGAGAAAGAAAATTTAAAAAACATTGGGGGGGAGGACACCTTCTCTGTAATAATACTGTCCAATTATAATGGGCCCCAGCAACTCTTCTAAGAGCCCAAAGCAAAATCTCCATTTAAGAGAACAGCATTTTAAGGCAGAAAATACCTGGGGGCTCCTTTCCTTTGGTAGCTCTTTCCTCCCCCCAACTCACCCCAAAACCTCTGCCAGTATATGACCTTACCTAGCCCTAAGCCCCTGTAGGCATTTAATAAGAGGGAGCATTAAACAGATAAATGGAAGCATTAAACAGATAAAAACCGTTAACCTTGGGAACCTTTATCTACATCCTCCATTACCTAGCACCAGGATTCCCATCAGATAGAGAGGTGGCAACTAGTTTAACCCTTAGGATTATTTTATTAAAAGTCAAATGGGTTATGGGATGCAGCAAAAGCAATTCTTAAAGGGAAATTTACAGTGGTACAGGCTTTAAGAAACAAAAAAAATCTCAAACAATCTAACCCACCACCTAAAAGAATTAGAAAAAGTAAAACAAAACTTAAATTCAGAAGAAGGAGCTAATAAAGGTCAGAGAGGAAATAAATAAAATAAAGATGAAAAAAACAATAGAAAAAAAATCAATAAAACCAAGGGCTGATTCTTTGAAAGGGTAAACAAAATTGACAAACCTCTGGCCAGGCTCACTAAGAAGAAAAGAGAGAAGACCCAAATAAAATAAGAAATGGAAGAGGAGAAATCACAACTGATACTGCAGAAGTACAAAAAAAAAAAATATATATATATATATATATAAATATAAAAATATATATATATAAATATATATATATACACACACACACACATATATATATATATATTTACTGAGTACTTATTATGTGCTACATAGATAGTTTATGTCCTCAGGAGTACTATCGTCTAGTTAGAAAGACAAATTAAAAACAAATAATTGTTCCAATAACTTCCCTTTTTAATGAGTTTTGCAAAAGTATGGATTATTATAAGAGCATATATAAAGCAAGAAATTAAGTCTTTTTGATAATTTTAATATTTTCTAAAACTTAACACATTACACACATTACTTTTATAAGCAATATATGAAAGAAAGAAGTTAGCCATCTGAGTATAAGTTCTGGCTACTCTCCTTTCTTTCATTTCCAAAATAATCTCCTTGATCTAAAGACTGGTTTTTCAAGTATGAAAAATATACACTATTAGAACTGCTTTCAAATAAAAATACTTTATCCACACATACCAAAAACAACTTTCCCTGCTGCTGCCTCTCCCAACAGCTACATGGAGAAGTTTTAGAAGTCCATGCCTTAACAGCTTAGGATGAGGTACAACTTTACAATTGCTCAAGTGAAGTAGCATTAGAACTCTAAGCTGGCATATTTTTGGTTTGGGGAGGCTAGTCACCAGAACTCCCAGTATCTACTACCTGTTTTATGACTGAGAAAAGCATGAACGCAATTTGGCCAAAATGCCAATCACTTACCTCAAGAACAATGTTTTGATTTTAAAGTTCCAGAATTTCTGTGATTACCATACACCTTCTTGAAATAATGACCTACAGTACTAGACTTTATCAATATGAGGAAGAGAATAACAGTATTACTCATGTACCATCAATGAACCACATGTTGCATTAAATTCAATGGATATGTACAACTTAACTTCCAAGTTTGTCAATCTGATTCCTTTAAATATACACCAAATGAGATATTTTGACAAAATAAAAATAGTGATTGAGCACGTAGAAAAATAAACTTCAGTGTCCTCAATATGTACAAGAAAATGAGACTTTTTTTTTAAAGATTTTTTTTTTCTGATGTGGACCATTTTTAAAGTCTTTATTGAATTTGTTACAATACTGCTTCTGCTTTATGTTTTGGTTTTTTGGCCACGAGGCACGTGGGATCTTAGCTCCCCGACCAGGGATCGAACCCACTTCCCCTGCATTGGAAGGCAGATTCTTAACCACTGGACCGCCAGGGAAGTCCCGAGACATTTTTAAAAAGAGCAAGAAAACGGACATTCTCAAGATCTTCAAGGACATCATATTAATAAGGTGGTTTGGAGTGAAGGGGGACAAGGGAACATGTATCGCCCCCCATCCACTGGTACATGAAACGTGCACCCTTAAAATAAGGTGGCGCTTAAAATATGTGAGCAGAACAACAAATGGAGAATAAAATACAGCCATGAAAAAAAGTTCCAAATCCATAGTCAATATCTTGCTCCAGCAACGACCCTGGGTAGATCAATATTAAATGTAAGTCACTCTATTTGCTTCCAGACAGAAGCAGGTTAACTTCTTCCTAGGTACCAAAAGTAACCCACACATACTTGGGTGTTGAAGAGAAAGTAAAGGAGATATATTCGTTTTTACCCTCTCAGTGGGAGAAATTTAAGGCCCACGTTTATAAAATTAGAGAGCAAGTGTCCAAGAAACAAATTTTTTGGGTTTTTTTGCGGTACGCAGGCCTCTCACTGTTGTGGCCTCTCCCGTTGCGGAGCACAGGCTCCGGACGCGCAGGCTCAGCGGCCATGGCTCACGGGCCCAGCCGCTCCGCGGCATGTGGGATCTTCCGGGACCGGGGCACGAACCCGTGTCCCCTGCATTGGCAGGCGGACCCTCAATCACTGTGCCACCAGGGAAGCCCAAAACTTAAATTTTAAATGGAAAATGGATGTTAATTTTTTCTATATATTTAAAAAGCATGTGCCATAGACATATATACACAGGCAGAAAGGAAAAACAGTATTTAAAAAGAATAACTGCTGTATGACTTGACATGGAAAGCTCTTTGATACAAGTGATAAGTGAAAAAGGTAAACAGTATAATGCCACTTATGAACGCATTTATATAAAAACCAAAAATTTCTATTTATAGATGCGTGCACATATGTTTGCACATCTGTATTTATTAATACTTGAAAAAAAGACCTGGAAAGATGAAAACCAAAGCGACAACAAAGACTCCTTCTAGGGAGGTGTGGTGGTTTTATCATACCTGCAAATTCTTTTAACACTCCTCTGTTCAAAAGATGGAGCCTAATTTCGTCTCTCCTGAATATAAGCCAGACTTACCGACTTACTTCTAACCAGAAGAACATAGTAAAAGGGAAGGTATGTGATATCCAAGCCTAGGTCATGAAAAGGACAGCACCTCCCTCTCTTGGACCACTCATTCTGGAAGAAGACAACTTCCGTGTCAGGAGCAAAGGCCCATGTGACAAGGAACTAACTGGTGCCACCATGTAGCCATGTTAGACAGAAATCCTCTACCCCAGTCAAAGCTTCAGGTACCAGCTGCCCCAGCCAACACCTGAGAGCAGTTTCATGAGAACCCCAAGCCAGGACCACCCAGCCAAGCCAAATTCCTGCTTACAGGAAGGGTGAGAGATGATAAATGCTTACTGTTGGTTTAATCTGCCAAATTTGGGGGAAATTTGCAATTCAGCAATAGATAACTCACACAGGAGAGAATCAAGATGGAGGAAGGGGCAAGAGTTAGCCAAGGGGGGCGTTTCAGTTCGTCCATGTTGTTTAAATGTCTTAAAACAAAAACTTCCTCATGAACTATTTGTGAAATTTAAAATGTAACTGAAACACTTCACTTAAGCACTCTATTTTGAACTTTAAGGGCACAAAAAAAGAACAAATCAAAAAATCCATTCTTCCAACCTTTTCTTTTTTTGAAGAATTTATTTTCTTAACATGCACGATGAGTGAACTCATCTTAATTCCACATATAGTTGAAATCAGGTCACATTCCTCAGAAAGTTATACGGATCTTCTATTCTATGAAGACAGTATACTATCTAAATAATTATGAAGGCAATTAGGTTATAAAAACTCAGAGCACGGCTTTAGAGACAAGAGAGGCCTGTGGTCCAGAATCCAAGCTCTGACTCACATACACAGGCACACACACACACCAACACCACAATGGAAGAACACATGGTCCTAGTAGTCTGCATATGCCATAATTTAAAATGTATGTATATATCATTTTAACCTAATAAACTAAGTTGTAAGAAGCCCTCCAGCTTATATTAAGTACAAAATAAATGCATTTTCAGAGATAAGCTACTCTTTTCTTTTTTTGTCCACACAGGTGAGGCCAATTCTTCTTTGAACAGGACCGTGCTGCACATCGTTAGGACATTTAAAGTCCCAGGGCATTAAATGCCAGCAACACCCTCCATACACTGTAACAACAACAACAACAAAATCCTGAGGCATTTCTGTATGCTGGGGTTTACATCTGTGACTGTCCTTTATATTAATATAATGAGACTTCTCTATCTGTCATAATGAGGAAATATGGTGGTACCCGCAAGTCAATCTAACAAATAAAAGAACTTTTATTTTAAACTTTTAAAAGCAATCTTTCTGAAATGTACGGCACTCATTCTAGACTTCTGTAAGCGAAGTATATTGGATTACACTAGATTCTTGCAATAAGTCAGATCATAATTACGAGCATCCAAGTTCCGTGCTGCAGTTAGTTTCCTAAAGAACTGCTAAGGTACACTGATGATTATTCACTTCAAAAAAACCCTGATTTCTTTGCTTTTGTATTTCTTGTGTCTGATTTTCATAATTCTTCCATTTCAATCTATACTCAGCAGTTAATTCTTGCAACTGCCTACATGCCCCATCACAGGAGCACCTTCACCAGCCAGTTTGCTGTTGCTAGTGGGCCATGGCCAGAAATCCAGACACCTCATCTTGCAGAACTAGACATATAACATAGTAACATCAATAGGCTTTGTGGGAGGGCCTAAGAGTCTCCGGAGCAAGGTATATGAGGGTTTTTTTTAAACTGCATGAGTTGTGACAGCTATTTTAAAAACATAGAGGCCACAAATGTTTGTTTTTAAGTTCGCAGATAAGGAAGTTACTCTGATCTCCTTCAGTGTTTCCCAAGGCAGACTCTATTAGCATGCAGGATGAGACAATTCTTTGTACAGGACTGTCCTACTCACTGCAAGACATTTAAAGGTACACATATACAATGGAATATTACTCAGCCATTAAAAAGAATGAAATAATGCCATTTGCAGCAACATGGATGGATCTAGAGATTGTAAAACTGAGTAAAGTAAGTCAGACAGAAAAAGACAAGTATCAAATGGTATCGCTTATATGCAGAATCTAAAAAAAGATATAAATGAACTTATTTACAAAACAGAAACAGACTCACAGACTTAGAAAACGAACTTATGGTTACCAGAGGGGAAGGGATAGTTAGGGAGATTGGGACTGACACGTACACACTCCTATACTTAAAATGGATAACCAACAAGGGCCTACTGTACAGCACAGGGAACTCTGCTCAATATTATGTAACAACCTAAACGGGAAAAGAACTTGAAAAACAATAGATCCGTATATATGTATAACTGAATCACTCTGCTGTACATATGAAACTAACACAATGTTGTTAACCAACTATACTCCAATATAATATAAAAAGTTAAAAAAAACAAAGTTCCTGGGCATTAAAGGCCACCAGCACCCTTCACACATTGGTAACAAACCACCCAAAATTCCCAAGTATTCCTATATGGCACGATTGCTCAGGAATAGATGCTCAGACCCATACTTAGGCGTGCCCATATTCTATACCTAAGCTTATTTTCCCCATGTTTATTTCTACTAGAGATTTCAAGGAACCAGTCTGGACAAAAACAGATACCCTCTGCCCACAATCCCATTTTACCAAGATCAAACTTGGTAAAATCAAAGTGTCAAGCTGATAACATTAAGAATAGCAACCAAATCCCTAAAACTCTTCCCAACTTACCTGCATGCGGTTTCACCGCTCTCAGGACTCTGCTTGTCCCAAGGCAAAGGCCAACCTGACAGACCAAGAGTACATAAAAGAAAGCTGGCAGATCTGAGATGTCACTGCCAACTCTTTGGTAAGAGCCCTTATCACAACCGGAGTCCCTCTGGAAGAACACTCCCTAAAACTGTCCGGGCGGGTTGGGGGAGTGGGGATGGGTTGCCCCTTTCCTGACTTTCTCTCCTGACTTTCTGCAGGCAAGTAATCAAATACAGATGTTTCTGTCCTCAGCTGCTTCAGCTCTCAACAACCACACCTTCTCACCTCCACGCCCCACCTCTGAAGGCACAGCATTCAAACACCTGTGTGGAATGCTTTGGCCATTCAGTTGCTCTATGATAGATATTAATGTTTTCTCAACTCCAGAGGGTCAAAGACAAACTCCAGAGGGTCACGAGTTTCCTGCAGATGTTCCATCCTCCCTCAGTACGAAGAACAAAAGATGTATATAAGTGTTTTGTGTCCCGTACCACTTTGTATGTGTTTAAGAAGGCAGCCACCCACAACACTGTAAATCAACTATACTTCAACTGAAAAATACAATAAAATAAATAAAATAAAAAAGAAGGCAGCCGCCAACTCAGACAATCGAAACTCTGTATCAACTGCCTGCATCATTCCCTTTGGGACTGATTTATATACCGTTTCACACTCTTTCCTGAGCTTTACTGTAATGGGTCAGAGGGATGGATTCTGGAGCCAGACTGCCTTACTAGCTAGCTGTGTGACCTTGGGCAAATTACTTAACTGGTCTCTATCTCAGTTTCTTCATGGATAAAATAAGGATGACAACAGTTCTTACTTCCTAAGGGTGCTGTGAGGATCAGATGAGTTAATACCACAAAGCCATTAGAACAGCACCGGTCACAGAGGGGGTAATGGAACTGTGAATAGCAAACACCACAGAATGTAGCTGCTATTGTTACTGTGGTTGTTCCTCCTGCTTCTCCTTCTACATCACAAACTCCTTATAGGCAGGAATTCAGAGAACCTATATTCATTTTGTGTTTCCCATGGCAAGGAAAAGAATGAACTCCAAGTATAGCTACTGAGGGCCAACTGCATAACTATCAATGTATCAAGTGTGGGAAATATAAAGATGAGTAAGACATGATACTTAAAGTATTCAAGGTCAGAGAAAGACCCTGTAATCATGAAACAAATACTTATGATGTAGTACTAAAGTGAGGTGAGGACGAACCAAGTGTTTCAGAAGCAAAGAAGAGAAGATGAGCTGCTGAGAGTAGGACTGTCAAATCCTTGAAAGATGAATAGTTTATTCACTAAAGAAGGGAAGATATTTCAGGTAAGGGAAAGAGCATATTACACAGACACCAAGTCGAAAAAGTTCACAGTACGTTCCAGTAAAGAGCATCCAGGGTAGCTGAAACACTTGCAAAGTGGGGAAAACACAGACTGTACCTATATTGTAATGCTATTATAATACAATGTTAAGGAATATGAACTTTTTCCCATGAGCAATGGAAAGTCATTGATGGCTTTGAACACTGTAAAGACATGATCAACTTTTTTTTTTTTTTTAGGAAAAATAAATGGAACAGCGCCATGAAGAAGTGATAAGAAGGTAGAAGACTATAGACAGCGGTACCAGTTTGAAGGTAACTGTTGTAGTCCAAGGGAGAAATAATAAGGCTCTGAACTCAGATTACGAAGAGAACTTGGATTTGAGAGATACTTCAGAGGGAGAAAGGGCAGGGCTTTGGGACTGGTCTCTGGCCAGGAAAAAGAAGAGGTAAGAGTCTGGGTTCTCATTTAATGGTGATCCTTTGCACCAGGCAGAGCAGTTAATAGGCACTCCTTAAACACATGTTGAATGGAATTAAATTTTACTAACCTGGTAAAAAAGTTAACTAAGTAATGTTAGCAAGTTAACCAAGTAATGAATTACTAAGCATCAATATATCCAAGATAACCACACTCTTAAAATAAAAGTGGAAGAGAAAGATTAAATGAAAAATTACATACTGGTTGATAGCAAAACTACAGAGTTATTTTTAAGATAAAGAATGAAATCATGATATCAGAATTGTCCCAAAGTGTGTTCCACAGAGCCTTGGTCCCAAAATAAATACCATGATAAAACAGTTCCCTGGTCAAACACATTTGGAAAATTTCGCACACAACATTGACGCTTAAATATTTACTATTAACACTACCATAAAATATACTCTGAAAAGTTCCATGATTTTAAAAAATTAATTTGAATGAAGACAGAAGTTCCCAAACTTTTGACCGTGGGATATTATCAAATTTTCTAGAGACCCGGTGTTCCTGAGGACCTGCTGGAGAACAATACCTCGCAAAAGGTACTTCAAGTAGAAACCTAGAGTTGCAGTAGAATCACAAGAATATATTATAATCTATAGAAGTGCAAATATACAAACCTTCAGGTGAAGTTTTTGAAGAATTCGGGTGAGCAATCGTGGAAATCTTCCTATATCTATTTCATTTATCAGCGACACTGCTTTTTTCATGCTAAATAAATTCATAAAACAAAGTTTTAAAATGAGTTTTCCCCAAGTGGTACTGTAGTTACTTACTGTAAGTACAGCTGTCTGTAAGTTTTCATTTCGACAACTCTGCTTGCTACAAGGTAAGTCTGAGTAAAATAAAGAAAAACAGATGATGGCCAGCAAAGGCAGGATGTTTCCAAAAGATACACCCAAAAGTATATCTGTTGAAAAGGTCTATCTGGCAAATTTTCTCTTTCTTCTGGGCAAGGCAAACGACTAGGAGAAGCTTGCACTCTGTGGGGAATGGTATTAATTTAGGAGTGAAAGTTTATGTATCCACTTAACTCAAAACAGAACTTTGAGAAGAGTGGGAGGAGGGAATTGGCAATTACACCAAAAATAGAAAGAAAAGACTGCTGCACGGCAGGTAATGGAATAAAAAAAAAAACTACATACAATATCATTTGGGGTCACTAAGTACACAGCTGTTTTAAAACCCTGTTTCAATTGTAATAATCAACTTAAATTATGTGATAAGAACAATTCTACTGCACCACGTTGAATATGGTTTACTGATGTGATGTGTTACCCAGGACACTGGTGTGAGAAAAGGGACTGGCTGTCAGAACTCAAGTAATCAAAAAAGGAAAAACTTCAAAATGACAACTCTCTTCTTCAAAAAGACTCCTGTCCAATCTAGACACAAAGTTATTCTCCAGCCTCAATTATTTGCCTGTATACTTCCGCACTTTTCTGCATCCACACACCACCTGCACTATTATTTTTCATTAAATGGAGTCACTTTTACTTAAATAATTTTATTTTAAAACATAACTACCTCACCACCATAGACAGCCGACCTTTCTTACCTACCACAAATAGAAATGAACTAAATAAACAAATGAACTCAAAAGAAATCAAATGAAAACAAAAGCAATGTTACTCAATTCTGGCTAGATACTGTTACAAGCCAAAACTCCTGGCCTGAGGCCTAGTCTATCTTGATTGAAAAGGTATATTAACGCGTGTTAAGTATTAAAAACCATCCGGGACCAATGGGAGACTTTCTCATAATCAGGTCTGAAAGACAACTGAAAACGGAAACGGAATACCTTTCCACGTGATTTCAGTGTTACTCCAGGCTGGCTTGGGTACCTGCGATACAGCCTCGGGAAACGGTGACACTGACCACACACTGTCGTACTGACCTCAGCTGCCCAGGCCCACTGTAAGTCCACGCAGGTGAACTACCATGCAGGTGGAGGCACCCGCAGTCTCGCGCAATCCCGCGGGCCCGCACTGCGACTCCGCCAGCCCCGCGCCCGCCCCTCCGGACACGCGCGGCCCCGCACCTGCCCCTCCGCCCCGGCCCCCCACCCGCGCCTCGGCGACAGACAGCAGCAGCATCCTTACGCCTGCCCTGTCCGCGCTGCCCCCGTGCTCAGCCGGGGCTACCTGGGGCTCTCCCGCAGAATGAGCGCCGCGGACGCCGCCATCCTCGAAGCTCCCTGGCCCCGCCGCCAGGATCAGCTGCCTCGAGTCCAACCAATGGCGGCGGCAGCGGCGGACGGCAAGCCGGAAGGCTCAAGCCACGCAGGGGCCGCGCCGCTCCGGTCCTGCGATCCTGGAGGGGCGAAGGGGCGTCCCCGTCGTCCTCCCCGCCTCTCCCGCCGTTCCGAGTTAAGGCTGTACATATATTAATTTATTTATATGTTCATATTTGCCTATTTTATATATATACGCATACCTGGATATGGTGTGGCTATTTTTATGTATTATGTAGGTAGTGTGTGTGTATAAACATATACATTTACGCGTACGTACATATACACATACTTTTTTTTGGAAGAAAAAGTTTAAGCAGTGTCCGCGGTGTCTGGCCTGCGCTGCAAATGGGCAGGCGGTGGAACGCGCTCCCCGAAGGAGCCCAGGGCCAGCTCCACCCTGTGCCCTGCGCCACCAGCCCTTCCCGTATCTACATCCCTGGAGCTCTGCAGTGCCCCCACGCGGAGCCTGGGCTCTTTGTACTCTTATTCGTTCAGTAGTGTTCTTTGAGCACCTACTGTGTGCCAGGCACTGTGCTAGACACTTGGGATACAAAAGACCAAAATTCCTGCTCTTGAGGTTTGCCAGCAGGTAAATGGGCAAATGTTCGTTGTGCCTTTCTTTGTGGTCGGGCACTGAGCTAGGTACTGTGGAGTAGAGGAGATGAATCGCCGCAGAAACTGCGATTAAGGACATCTCAGGAGAATAGAGAGACAACGCGGGTTCAGGAATACCTTAGTCTCACTTAGAGAAAAACATGTAGTGCATTAAGGGGATTCAGAGCTGGGAACAGTGATAAGGCATCCGAGGTTGGATCAGAAAAACTTCCTGGGACAGGTGGCATGAAGAAGCCTTGAATGATAGGTTGTGGCTTGTACATTTAGTCTGGTGAGAAATGGGGAGCCATTAAATGTTTTCAAGCAAAGAAATTTTTGTGAGAACTGTGTTTGTTTGTTTGTTGAAGATTACTGTAAGCAGAATGATTATTGGATGGAAAGAGGTAAGCAGGAAAGCCAGATAGGGAGCTATTGCAATAATCTATGGAAAGCAATAAAATCCTTGGTAGTAAAATGGCATTGGAGAATGAAAAGATAGTGGATGAATTAGAGTTACATTTCAGCTGTAGAATCTTCAGGAGCTGAGAAAAGATTGGATTTAATTTTCGTACCCAATTGTTTTACTTAAATTATTATTTACATTAGTTGGCATTCCTAGAGCAGCTCTGAAACATCCTAACTGAAAGAAGCCAGATTGCAAATTAAAAGTGAATAATCCCCACATGGATAATTGAGTCAATTATACAGTGTATTGAACACATACAAATACATATGGTTCGACAACACACATTTCCCAATTTGTGCAGCATCTGAAAAAAATGTGTGTGGATCTACATAAATTATAGGTGTCCGATACAAACACAGATTACCTTACCTGGCACATTAATAGAGCCCCAGTTCGCTCAACTTTTGAATCATTTCCCTTTTGTCTTGATTCATTGCCTGAAGTAGAGCCACTAAGCAGGTAAAACTATTTTGAATCTCTAGGAGGAGGAGGTGAAGTTTACCTCCTCTTCAGTTCCCTTCAAAACTATAGCTGGGATTTTGAGCCAAAGAACCTCAGGGTGGTTTGAGCCCTGAATCTGTGTAACCTGGAACAAAGCACTCTACCTCACCAAGTTTCCTCTTACTGATCTGCAAAATGGAGGTGAGAATAATGTCTGCTCCCCTGGGCTGTGGTGAGAATTAAACAGCCTGATGTGTATGTGCAAGAATCACTCTACCTTCCCTTATCTTTATAAGCACAGACTTCCAAGATTTTAGCAAAACTGTGTCCAGTGGACACAGAGGGCCTCTCACTATATTTCTCTTCATTTTCACTGACAGGGTGATCACTTTTTTTTAATATATAAATTTGTTTATTTATTTTTGGCTGTGTTGCGGTCTTCGTTGCTGCGCACTGGCTTTCTCTAGTTGCGGCAAGCCGGGGCTACTATTCGTTGCGGTGCACGGGCTTCTCATTGCGGTGGCTTCTTTCATTGTGGAGCACGGGCTCTAGGCACGCGGGCTCAATAGCTGTGGCTCACAGGCTCTAGAGCACAGGCTCAGTAGTTGTGGTGCACAGTCTTCGTTGCTCCACGGCATGTGGGATCTTCCCGGACCTGGGCTCGAACCCGTGTCCCCTGCATTGGCAGACGGATTTTCAACCACTGCACCACCAGGGAAGCCCCGGGGTGATCACTTCTTATTACTACTTTTTCCTATAAAGGCTTGATGCAGTGAATAATTTCAACCCCTAAATGAGACTATTATCCCAAATATTTCTGTAGTCTCTGGAGTATACCTATCCAAAGCTACAAGTCATCGTAGTTGTCTTCCTGTTGCCACCTGCTGGAGGGCAGGAAATGTACCTCCTGGAGGCATAATTCCATAACCACACTTTACTCCTACCCCCCAACTTGTCAACCCATCTTTATGATAGATCCGGAGCCCAGATCTGTTGCCCCTGATCTATTAGGGCTACTACACATGCTCAGTGCGCTGAAATTTCTTCCATACCCTTGCCTTTATTGCAAACTTCTGCCAAATTCACCTTTTTTTATATTCTGTGTTAGCCTGGGTTCTCTAGAAAACAACCTGAGTTGCATGCTGGTGTTTCATTGGGGGCTGTAATTGTAGGGAAGTAGGAGTGAGGGCAAAGGGAAGGAAAGGAGGAATGAAGGGAGGAGGAAAGCAAATAAAAGGTGGCATGTTATCCCAATTGTTACAGCTTCAAAACCCAGCTTATTTCTCAGAGAGACTATTTCAAGTTGCTGTATCTTGCAACAGCAAAGAGATAGCAATAGGGGGGAAATTTTTGTCTGTAAACTCTTTCCAATCTGCTGTCTTTTTTTGGTCCAAATTTGTCCTATGGTTCACACCTCCCCTGAACTCCTGGTGTATGTCACCTGGCACCTCTAGGCAGCCACTGGAAAATCCAGAGCTTCCATGAGTCGGGTAGAGTAGGAACTGAGTCTGGAGCTGTTAAAAAGAGCCCTCGGCTCAATCCCTGCCAACACCCACCTCAGATGTCTCCTCCCCAATCCCTGCCCCACCAAGGCTGGCAGCAAGTGACAGGAGATTTAAGACCACGGGAATAATTCAGCATTCCCAGGGCTCACTTTACTGGGAAAGTCAAGCAACGGGCTGAAGCCTGGGATGCAGTGGGGTGAGCATATCTGGGGAGGTACATAGCCTGAAGACAGTTTTACTCCTCAAGTGGAATTTCAACACAAGAATTGCTTGGGCCCTGATTGCTTCAGCTCTTAACTGATGGAGCTTTTTCAATTCACGTGTGTCTAGTTGTTCTACCAAAGTCTGTCAGAACACAGGTTGGAGTGAGGTTGGTGACCACCCTCCCCTCTGTCTTTAGAGCTAGGTGTGAACTTTGTCCCATTTGGAGCACCTCCTTTTTGTGTTTTTTTTTTAAGTTTTTTTTTTTGATATGGACCACTTTTAAAGTCTTTATTGAATTCCTTACAATATTGTTTCTGTTTTATGTTTTGGTTTTTTGGCCGCGAGGTATGTGGGATCTTACCTCCCCAACCAGGGATCGAACACGCACCCCCTGCATTGGAAGGCAGAGTCTTACCCACTGGACGCCAGGAAAGTCCCTGGAGCCCCTCCTTTTTGATGGGTTCCTTCCCAAGGGCCCCATGGCAGTATCCAGCAATGTGGCCTCAGTCTGCACCCGCCTTCTCCCTACTAGGCATGATTTATATCTTTAACACTCAATGAAGTAGAGCAAAAGTCTGGGAATATTTTTTCCAGAAGTCTCCTCCAACGCTTAAGAAAACCCTGGGTACATCAAGGAACCCAGCCCAAATCCATTCCTCAACATTCCAGCCACAAATGTAAATGATTATCTTTGGAGGAAAGGTAACACCCACTCAGCCATCAGAATGGTATCTGAGCCCCAGGAACCTAGTCCAGCTGAAATGACCTTTTAAGTAAGCTCTTGATATATACTGTCAAATTGGGGGGTTGGGGGGGCCGGGTGTAAAGGATTTTATAACATACCCAGATTATTCTGGCAATGGGTTAGCTAAGTGTCTGGCCCAGGACCCTAACACTATGAAAGTCTACAGTCCTACAACTCACCTTGAGTTTCCCAGGTGAGCTATCAAAGGTAGTTTAGAGTCACATCAGGGCAGAGGCCTAGAACTGCCTGCCACTCATGGCCTATACCCAGATGACTGGCAAATACAAAAGTCACATTCAGCTGCTTTGTCACACTCACTTGCAGAAGCCATTGGCCCAGTTTTCCTCCTTCCCTCCACCTCCCGGTCTCCACACCAGCATCAGTCACACTCTCCAGCCCTGTTTTTAGCTCTGTTGTCAGCACTTACCTCATAAGTGTGAGTGAATCAGTTGGGATGTAACTGAAGAACAGCCTTCTACGTGGTAAACGTGTCATTGTTCCACATTTTCTCCCCAGATTCTCAGGGGAATGAAGTTTTAAAATCACATATTCTAATTTAAGAGTTGGTTATGTGAATGTTCCTGTTTAATGTGAGATACATTAGGAATCAAGAAAGCATAAACATAAAGTCTTCTCTGAGTATTTGCATACCAGGCTGTGATGTGGAAAGGAAGCAAGAAGCTTAGAAAAAAAGAAAAAAAGGAATGGTATCAAGGGTGCAGGCCACATTTGTCCATTCAAACAGTATTTATGTGCACCCACCCTTAACTGAGTGGAGGGTGGGGAAGGGAATGGGAGGGAAACTTTTATTAAAATGTAGCAAAAATATACTTTGTGATATATGAACAGATCTCTGTTCTAATCTATTCTCCAACTTAAAGTTGGAAACCATCTCAAATTATCACCCTTCCATATTAATTTGTACCTAATTTCCTTCACTCAACCTCTCAGAGGCCCGTGCCATTAACAGGACTGATATTTACACATAGGATGTGTGAAACATTGAATGGTTTCTTCAGTAATTTTCACCGGTGAGCAGAGTTTGAAAAGAATTAAATGGCGCTTCCCTTATAGACATGTCCACAGAGGCACAATTGCAGATTCCCCTTTACCCAATGACTAGGAAAGGAAATAAAAACAGTAAACACCACAAATAGGCAATTGGAAAAAAAAAAAAACTACCTGTTGAGAGCAAACAAAGGAAGAAGCATAGCTTAACAACACACTTGAGAAAGCATCTGCCGAGAAAAAAAAGAATGTCTGCTTTGGCTAAGCTGTATCTTAAAGGAGATCCCCACACTGCTGAAACAGTACTAGGAAAAGAAGGTGTCCACAAAGCCAGGAGAATTCTCCTTCTACCCCGTACCTTAAAGAGGAGCAGAAGTTGGGGGGGGCGGTAAATAGTCAGCTCAAGGGGAGTCCTGGGACATCCTTGGAGAATGTATGTCTGTGAAGGCAGGTGCAGGATGCCACGGAGGGTGGAGGAACCTCCAGGAGCCCATCTTTTGGTGCCCCTGGGGGAGCGGAAAAGTAGAACAAGGCAGAAACAAAACAAAACTATATCTAATATCCCAAATGATGAATGCGGAGCTGGAAATCTGAAGAGAAAATAAGAAAAGCTATCCTGAGGGAAAAAGCCAGTGGAAAAGGTTACATCAGAGCTGCAGTGAAAATAGCCTTTCTTCCACCCCGACCTCCCCACCTCATTGTTAACACTGGGTGAAACCCACGGGCACCCCAATCCTTCCCCCATACTATGTGGAAATAGGGGCGTGAACAACCAGGGCTGACTCAGGGGGAATCAGAGGCTCTGTGGTGCCACAGTTAGTGAAGGTTTGTCCCCCTTCAGGGACTGGGGACGCCCCTACCAAGTGGAGTGAATCCTGACACAGAACAGTTAAGTGAACCTCAGAGTTGAGACAGCGAAAATTAAATCCACCACCAAGTGCTCAGTCCCAGCTTCCCTCACTTAAGCTTTTGTAGGAAGAAGAAGGAGGAGGAGGGGGAGGGGGAGAAGGAGAAGAAAAGTAGATAGAATGCAATTCTGAGCCACCGGGATGGAAAAACAGATCTCACGAAAACAGGCAAAGGAAGTAAGGTGATTAGGCACTACACCAGAGACAACAGAGGTCTGGGCAGAACTGTCCACGCTAAACATAAATAGGATGAGAAGAAAGGGCATAACAACTATGCAATCATCCTACAGAAAAAGAGGGGTATTCAGCATGCAAGAAACAGGTGAAAAGTTCAACCTGGAATAAAACATAACCTCAGAGACAGAAGAAAATGCCACGTGATTGCTCAAGATAAAATTTAAGACGAAAATAAATTCAGTGGAACAAGAGCTAAAAGACAACTTGATGAAACAACAAAATTAGATGTAAAAGGCATGGCAAAACCAAAGAAAGAAATGGAGGGCTAAAAGCACACCATCTCCTAATTAACAGGTAAATAAGAAACAGAAAGAAACAGACTAGGTACAATTGCAAATTGAATTACTGACAGAAAGAAAGGGCTATTCATGTTAAACGAAAAGGAGAGAGACAACCACAAAGTAGATACTGAGAACAGAGAAAAGCCAACCTGAGGATAACTGTGTCCCCAAGACAAGAACACAACAAAAAGACACAAAAATACATTCAATTACTGTAATAGAGTCTGACTCCATTTCGATGTGACTGCTGACAGCTTTCAAGCCCCCATCACTCCCTCTCCCTTCTGCCCCACATCTGGGCAAACCGATGAGGAAGCCCGGTTGCTCCCTCCTTAGGCACTGGCAGGATGTTCAAACCACACAAGCCCCTGCCTGCGTGGGAGAACCCTAATCCTGGCCCCGCTCCCTGAGCACGATAAAACCCCAAGCAAGTCAGACTTCCTGCTCTCCCCAGATGTTTTTTGACCTGCTGGGAGCCTGTCCTGCTTACCCCAGAAAGCCTCATGATATGAGTAATAAACATTTTCATAGCTTCTTGGAGTGTGTGTGTGGTGCCACCAGTCTTTTTTTTTTTTCTTAACATCTTTATTGGAGTATAATTGCTTTACAATGGTGTGCTAGTTACTGCTGTACAACAAAGTGAATCAGCTATATGTATACATATATCCCCATATCCCCTCCCTCTTGAGCCTCCCTCCTAGTCTTCCTATCCCACCCCTCTAGGTGGTCACAGAGCACCAAGCTGATCTCCCTGTGCTATGCCACTGCTTCCCACTAGCTATCTATTTTATATTTGGTAGTGTATATATGTCCATGCCTCTCTCTCACTTTGTCACAGCTTACCCTTCCCCCTCCCCGTGTCCTCATGTCCATTCTCTAGTAGGACTGTGTCTTTATTCCTGTCCTGCCCCTAGGTTCATCAGAACCTTTTTTTTTTTTTAGATTTCATATATACGTTAGCATACAGTATTTGTTTTTCTCTTTCTGACTTACTTCACTCTGTATGACAGACTCTAGGTCCATCCACCTCACTACAAATAACTCAATTTTGTTTCTTTTTATGGCTGAGTAATATTCCGTTGTATATATGCAACACATCTTCTTTATCCATTCATCTGTCGATGGACACATAGGTTGCTTCCATGTCCTGGCTATTGTAAATAGTGCTGCAATGAACACTGTGACTCTTTTTGAATTATGGTTTTCTCAGGCTATATGCCCAGTAGTGGGATTGCTGGGTCATATGGTAGTTCTATTTTTAGTTTTTTTAAGGAACCTCCATACTGTTCTCCATAGTGGCTGAATCAATTTACATTCCCACCAACAGTGCAAGAGGGTTCCCTTTTCTCCACACCCTCTCCAGCATTTATTGTTTGTAGGTTTTTTGATGATGGCCATTCTGACTGGTGTGAGGGGATACCTCATTGTAGTTTTGATTTGCCTTTCTCTAACATTAATCATGTTGAGCATCCTTTCATGTGTTTGTTGGCAATCTGTATATCTTCTTTGGAGAAATGTCTATTTAGGTCTTCTGCCCATTTTTGGATTGGGTTGTTTGTTTTTTTGTTATTGAGCTGCATGAGCTGCTTGTAAAGTTTGGAAATTAATCCTTTGTCAGTTGCTTCATTTGCAAATATTTTCTCCCATTCTGAGGGTTGCCTTTTGGTCTTGTTTATGGTTTCCTTTGCTGTGCAAAAGCTTTGAAGTTTCATTAGGTCCCATTTGTTTATTTTTTTATAAACTTATTTATTTATTTTTGGCTCTGTTGGGTCTTCATTGCTGTGCACAGGCTTTCTCTAGTTGCGGTGAGTGGGGGCTACTCTTGTTGGGGTGCACCGGATTCTCATTGCGGTGGCTTCTCTTGTGGAGCACGGGCTCTAGTCACATGAGCTTCAGTAGTTGTGGCTCGCGGGCTCTAGAGCACAGCCTCAGTAGTTGTGGCGCATGGGCTTAGTTGCTCTGCGGCATGTGGGATCTTCCCGGACCAGGGCTCGAACCCATGTCCCCTACACTGGCAGGCGGACTCTTAACCACTGCGCCACCAGGGAAGTCCCTATTTTTGTTTTTATTTCCATTTCTCTAGGAGGTGGGTCACAAAGGATCTTGCAGTGATTTATGTCAAATAGTGTTCTTCCTATGTTTTCCTCTGAGAGTTTTTTTTTTTTTTCCTCTGAGAGTTTTATAGTGTCTGGCATTACATTTAAGTCTTTAATCCATTTTGAGTTTATTTCTGTGTATGGTGTTAGGAAGTGTTCTAATTTCATTCTTTTACATGTAGCACCACTTATTGAAGAGGCTGTCTTTTCTCCATTGTATATTCTTGCCTCCTTTATCAAAGATAAGGTGACCATGTGTGTGTGGGTTTATCTCTGGGCTTTCCATCCTGTTCTATTGATCTATATTTCTATTTTTGTGCCAATATCATACTGTCTTGATTACTGTAGATTTGTAGTATTGTCTGAAGTCAGGGAGCCTGATTGCTCCAGCTCCATTTTTCTTTCTCCAGATTGCTTTGGCTATTCGGGGTCTTTTGTGTTTGCATACAAATTGTGACAGTTTTTGTTCTAGTTCTTTGAAAAATGCCATTGGTAGTTTGATAGGGACTGCATTGAATATATAGATTGCTTTGGGTAGTGTAGTCTTTTCACAGTGTTGATACTTCCAATCCAAGAACATGGTATATCTCTCCATCTGTTTGTATCATCTTTAATTTCTTTCATCAGTGTCTTATACTGTTCTGCATACAGATCTTTTGCCTCCTTAGGTAGGTTTATTCCAAGGTATTTTATTCTTTTTCTTGCAATGGTAAACGGGAGCATTTCCTTAATTTCTTTTTCAGATTTTTCATTATTAGTGCATAGGAATGAAATCTATACACAGAGATTTCTGGCATTAATTTTGTATCCTGCTACTTTACCAAATTCATTGATTAGCTCTACTAGTTTTCTGGTAGCATCTCTAGGGTTATCTATGTATAGTATCATGTCATCTGGAAACAATGACAGCTTTACTTCTTCTTTTCTGATTTGGATTCCTTTTATTTCTTTTTCTTCTCTGATTACTGTGGCTAAAACTTCCAAAACTATGTTGAATAACAGTGATGAGAGTGGGCAACCTTGTCTTGTTCCTGATCTTAGAGGAAATGGTTTCAGTTTTTCACCACTGAGAACGATGTTGGCTGTGGGTTTGTCATATATGGCCTTTATTATGTTGAGGTAAGTTCCCTCTATGCCTACTTTCTGGAGAGTTTTTATCATCAATGAGTGTTGAATTTTGTCAGAAGCTTTTTCTGCATCTATTGAGATGATCTTATGGTTTTTATCCTTCAGTTTGTTAATATGGTGTATCACATTGATTGATTTGCATATATTGAAGAATCCTTGCATTCCTGGGATAAATCCCACTTGATCATGATGTACGATCCTTTTAATGTGCTGTTGGATTCTGTTTGCTAGTATTTTGTTGAGGATTTTTGCATCTATGTTCATCAGTGATATTGGTCTGTAGTTTTCTTTTTTTGTGACATATTTGGTTTTGGTATCACGGTGATAGTGGTCTTGTAGAGTGACTTTGGGAGTATTCCTCCCTCTGCTATATTTTGGAAGAGTTTGTGAAGGATAGGTGTTAGCTCTTCTCTAAATGTTTGATAGAATTTGCCTGTGCATCCATCTGGTCCTGGGCTTTAGTTTGTTGGAAGATTTTTAATCACAGTTTCAACTTCAGTGCTTGTGATTGTTCTGTTTATATTTTCTATTTCTCCCTGGTTCAGTCTCAGAACGTTGTGCTTTTCTAAGGATTTGTCCATTTCTTCCAGGTTGTCCATTTTATTGACATATAGTTGCTTGTAGTAGTAATCCTTCATGACCCTTTGTATTTCTGCAGTTGTTACTTCTTTTTCATTTCTAATTCTGTTGATTTGAGTCCTCTCCCTTTTTTTCTTGATGAGTCTGGCTAGTGGTTTATCAATTTTGTTTATCTTCTCAAAGAACCAGCCTGTAGTTTTATTGATCTTTGCTATTGTTTCCTTCATTTCTTTTTCATTTATTTCTGCTCTGATCTTTATGATTTCTTTCCTTCTACTAACTTTGGGGTTTTCTTGTTCTTATTTCTCTAACTGCTTTAGGTGTAAAGTTAGGTTGTTTATTTGAGATGTTTCTTGTTTCTTGAGTTAGGATTGTATTGCTATAAACTTCCCTCTTAGAACTGCTTTTGCTCCATCGCATAGGTTTTGGGTTGTCATGTTTTCATTGTCATTTGTTTCTAGGTATTTTTTTGATTTCCTCTTTGATTTCTTCAGTGACCTCTTGGTTATTTAATAGCATATTGTTTAGCCTCCATGTGTTTGTATTTTTTACAGTTTTTTTCCTGTAACTGATATCTAGTCTCATAGCGTTGTGGTCAGAAAAGATACTTGATACGATTTCAATTTCCTTAAATTTGCCAAGCCTTGATTTGTGACCCAAGACATGATCTATCCTGGAGAATGTTCCATGAGCACTTGAGAAGAAAGTAAATTCTGTTGTTTTTGGATGGAATGTCCTATAAATATCAATTAAGTCCATCTTGTTTAATGTGTCATTTAAAGCTTGTGTTTCCATATTTATTTTCATTTTCAATGATCTGTCCTTTGGTGAAAGTGGGGTGTTAAAGTTCCCTACTATGATTGTGTTACTGTCGATTTCCCCTTTTATGACTGTTAGCATCTGCCTTATGTATTGAGGTGCTCCTATGTTGGGTGCATAAATATTTACAACTGTTATATCTTCTTGGATTGTTTCCTTGATCATTACATAGTGTCCTTCCTTTTCTTTTTTAATAGTTTTTATTTTAAAGTCTATTTTGTCTGATACGAGAATTGCTACTCCAGCTCTCTTTTGATTTCCATTTGCATGGAATATCTTTTTCCATCCCTTCATTTTCAGTCTGTATGTGTCCCTAGGTCTGAAGTCGGTCTCTTGTAGACAGCATATATTCGGGTCTTATTTTGTATCCATTCAGTCAGTCTATGTCTTTTGGTTGGAGCATTTAATCCATTTACATTTAAGGTAATTATTGACATGTATGTTCTTATTACCATTTTCTTGGGTTTGTTTTTTTAAGGTCTTTTCCTTCTCTTGCATTTCCTGCCTAGAGAAGTTCCTTTAGCACTTGTTGTAAAGCTGGTTTTGGTGGTGCTGATTTCTCTTAGCTTTTCCTTCCCTGTAAAGGTTTTAATTTCTCCATTGAATCTGAATGTGATCCTTGCTGGGTAGAGTAATATTGGTTGTAGGTTTTTCCCTTTCATCACTTTAAATATGTCCTGCCACTCCCTCTGGCTTGCAGAGTTTCTGCTGAAAGATCAGCTGTTTACCTTATGGGGATTCCCTTGTATGTTGTTTGTTGCTTTTCCCTTGCTGCTTTTAATATTTTTTCTTTGTATTTAATTCTTGATAGTTTGATTAATATGTGTCTTGGTGTGTTTTTCCTTGGATTTATCCTACATGGGACTCTCTGAACTTCTTGGATTTGATTGACTATTTCCTTTCCCATATTAGGGAAGTTTTCACGAATCGTATTGTCACTGCTCGTAAAGGCACTTGAGTTTGTGACCCCCTGCCTTAGAGGAATATTTTAGGAACACACATAACTTTGTTAAAGAAACCACTTATTTTTTTAAAAAGCAATTTCTTCACTTTCTTTTCTCTTATCCACTTTGATAAAACTGTTTCTATATAGCCATATATAGGTGTCATAGACTGCATACAGTTTGAGATCTAGAAAAATACCGATATAGAAATTACTGGAATTTGGTTTGGCTAGTGTTTACAGTATTACCTCTGGTTGCTAAGATTTTCTATAATTTTTTACCTTCTACTTTTACTTCTCTGTACTGCTTGAATTTCCAATAATGAGAATGTATTATTTTAATAAAAACAATAAAATCATTATTCAAAATATAATGAAAACAAAGTGAATTAGTTACATGTTCAAGTTAGTTTTTCTATATGTATTAGGTACTAAAGGAGGTTACATATCAATAAAAATACTTTGGTGACCCAAATATTAACATCATTCTCAAGGTAATTTGTAAATAATATTAATTTATTAATCATTATCAAAATTTACTTAAGTTTTTTTTGTGTGTTCAAGGAAAGAAAAGCCCAAAATAAATTATTAATATCCCTGCATTTGAAAAGAATGCAATCATATATCTCTTCAGTGTAACTGCCCCTCTTTTATTTACACAGGATCTTTAAAGGTTTTTTCTTTATCGTTTGCTTCGATTAGCAAATTGATGAGACGACATAGTTACTATCCCCCAGGAAGTGTCAGCATAGCATCAGTAAAGACAAAGCAGTGCTTCTAAAGCCAAAGAGCCAGAGAGGCCCCAGTCTGCTTCATTAGAGCCACAGGTAACAACATAGGGTTTGTTTGACCCTTCTCCCCGTTTCCTCATTGTTCCAACCACATGCCTGCCCATTCTCAGTTCTAAATCCGGAGTCGAGGAGGTTCTCCTTTGTGATTTGAATAAATTTATGGATTTTAGTTAACAATAATTTGTTGGTATTGGTTCATTAATTGTAACAAATATGCTATACTAATCTAAGATGTTAATAATAGGGGAAATTGAGTGTGGGGTACATGGGAACCTTTTGTACTGTCTTTGCAAGTTTTCTGTTTTCAAAGACTGTTCTAAAAGAGAAAGTTTAGTTTTTTAAAAAAAAACCTATTAACTATTTGCAACTTTTTAAATTATAAAGGAAATACTGCTGTCAAAATGACACATATAAAACTTAAAAATATCATCACCTCCATGGTTTCTCATAGCAGCACGACTAGATCACAGGGACCGTTGCGGATGCTATGCTGTGCAGCCCATATCCTCCTCCAGGAAGGAGGGCTATATTCCCCCAGCTGCTGGGAAGGTTGCTGGCTGACAGCTCTAAGCTGTCAGTGTTCTTCAGGGATCTCCTCACCTAAAGAACCCCACCCAGCTCAAGGTCACATACACTTCTCAGGGCAGCCTGTCTCCAATATCTATAACGTAAACTCTCTCACCATAACCTGTTTCGAGCTACCAATGTTTTGTCAATGAATGCACACTTGGGAAGAGATGTATGCAATCTCTCTTCTCCAGAGCTAGTAGGAGCCAACTCCAGCACACCACTGTGTCACCCTGAAGTCAAACTGGGACAATGTCAAAGAACCATTTCAGCTCCAGAGCTTCCTGGGGCCAGATGAGTGCCCCAGGAAGCTGACCGGTCTGACTCCATCACAGCCCACCCTCCCCCCTCCATCGAATCCTGCTTTCTTCCCACCCCTTTCCAGGTGTTGAACTCAAGAGCCCTCCTTAACCAACTTCCTGCATGCTAATTTCAGCTCAGATTCCACTTACTGGGGAACCCAAGTTGCAACAGGGATTCTTACTGGACAAACTGATCAAGATTATTACTCAATGACTGCCTCAGGTACTTGAAGACAATTATGATGGTGATGATGATGGTAGAGGTGGTCATGGTGATGGGAAGAAGAAGGAAAGGAAAAGTTTTTGTCTGATAGACTCTTGAATTTTACTTGAACAAGGGTTCAGGATATTTGTCAGGTGGGACTGAAAAAATAAAAATGATAGCCAAACATCTTAATGAAAAGAATTTATGTTACTATCTAGGAAACCCAGAGGACCTTTCATAACCATGCCCACTTTACTTTCACATTCCCCTCAACATGTGATCCATGATGTCACTCACCTTCAACCAATGTGCTTTTATCCAGCATCTTCTTTGTGCCAAGCTCTGTGCTAAGGATCTGGTGTCCAAAAAACACAGTCCTCCCCAAAAGGAAGTTACTAACTAATGTGAGGTCTGAAAAAGGACAATACAAAGCAAAAAAGTGCCATGATTGATGTGAGCACAAGGCAGGGTAGATGCTCTGAATACACAATGATAGCCACCATTTATCAAGCTATGCTTACTGTGTGCCCGGCATTGTTTTAAATGCTTTGCAAGCATTGTTTCATTAAATCCCATAACAATCCTGTCGGGAGGTCCACTCTCACAGAAAAGAAAACTCACAGCGAGAGTCTGAGTGGCTTTCCCATGGTGACTCAATGAGTGGTGGGTAGAGCCATGATTTGGACCCCATGTGCTAACTCAAGACCTAGAACTCCTAACCACCGTCCTGCTGAGGGATGGAGAATGACTGAATCTAACAAGGAGTGCGTGATTGGGCTGAAGACAGAAACTCTGTAATGAAAGAATAGCAAAGAGGCCACAAAAGAGACTGGGAAAAAACACTCAGAGAGGAAGGAGGGGAAAGAAACAAGGGTAGAAATGATTTCAAAAAGCAGAGCACGGTCAGCAGAGTCAAAAAGCAAGAGAAGGTCAACCAAAATAAAGATGTAAAGGTCCTTGGGCTTTAACCACGGTGCGGTCCTTGGGGATCTTGGCAAGGGAAGTTTTGGTTGACTAGGGGGTAGGTGGAGCTGATCACAGTGAGTTGAGAAATAAGTAAATAAGTGACAGAAATGGACACAGTGAATGTTGAATATTATTTCTAGAAGCTCGGCTGTTCGGAAAAGAGGAGGGGTCAGTAGACACAGGTTTAAAGAGAGATCTTTCTACAATAGGCTTTGCTTTGGTTTTTCTAAGAAGGGAGCATGGGTAGTTCATGGCTGTTGAGTTGACTTGCCTCGCTTCTCTTCCACCTTCTTTGTAGCAGCCCCTGATTTTATTTGGGCTAATCCCCTTCTCCCACTCTATGGTCTCTTGGTGGGACTGCTAATCTGGGAGGGTTTTGACCTACTGTAGGACCGTTCAGTACTTTCCCAGGGACTGATTGACACCAGGACAAAAAATGGTTAGAGTTGATTCACCCCCACAGTGATGAGGAGTCTGGCTCCTGGTTAAGAAACCTACATATGACTTTTGAGGCCTGACCATGGGCCATTACAAGAGCTCTCCCTGGACACCTCATGGGAAGGCTGCCCTCCCCACACTGGTGCACAGCCAGGACACTGTAATCTCTGAGGGGTGTTGCAGTCAAGGATTCGGGCCTCTCAGACCTGTGCTTTGCACATTTGCATTCATCAATCCTTGGTGTCTTTATCTGAGGCCTTGGGCAGACCTCTGCTGAGCCCTTCTTATCGGGAAGAGGAGGGAATTCTGAAGACATCTTTCCCCTCTCTGACTCAATACCCAGTACTCACCCATTCCTAGCCCTCACCCCCTGGCCTCCCCATCCCAGGGTCCATAAAACTGCAGGAGCATTTCGTTCAGGGCTTGTCAACAGTAAGATGCCCGCCATGACGGCACTGATCTACCTGACCCTCCACCATGGGGAAAAAGGAACGGGGTTGGGAGTGGTGGTTTTAGCCTCTTACTTATACAATCACAGTAAGTGATTAAAGACTTAACTCTTTCCTTTTTGGCTCTTTGCTTTAATCGGCTGCCATGACACCTGACAACTCAGCTGTTTCTCCCAGCTCAGCTAAGCTCCCGACAACTGGTCCTGAGGACACTGTCCACCGTGCATTGCTCCCCGCTCCACAGCTGTCCTGGCACCTGCTTTTCCCGAGGTGAGCTCTTGTACATTTCCTTACATGGGGTGAGCCCTTTTTTGGCTTAAATTAGCCAGAACTGTTCGCAGTTGAAAAACCTTAGCTGACATAAGCATGTCTGTATGCTGATCACGAAAAGCCAACAACGACTAAGAGCGCAGAGATATAGAAAAGAAAGAGGAGAAATAACAACGATGAATAGAGTGGGGCTCCTGAATAATCAGGGGAAAAGGGATCCCGTGGTCATTCCGACTGGTCCCTGACGGGAGAGAAACTTGTTTCACTGAACCTAGAGACACAGAGGCAAGAAAAGGATAGAGATTTGTCTGAAGACTTGGGGCAGGGGAGATAATCAGGATGTCAAAGTTATTTGTGTTGGGTAACCTCTATCATTTCTAAGAAAGAGGAAACATTGGTGAGAGGATGAAGAGGTGGTGAGTTTAAAAGTCTAAAGGTGGGGAAAGTTGGTGGGGGGGGGTGGGTGGGATGAACTGGGAGATTGGGATTGACATATATACATTAATATGTATAAAATAGATGACTAATAAGAACCTGCTGTATAAAAAATAAGTAAAATTCAAAACTTCAAAATAAATAAAAGGCTAAAGGTTACAAGGTTGCCGTGGCGAACAGCTGAGGAGCTCATTTGACCAAAGGAGGCATTGCCATGGGAACAGGCAACAGCATCAGTCTGCTTAACTAGTGCCTTCGTCACAGAAAGCTTGAGAAAGAGACATAATTACACATTTTATCTGAAATATTTTCTAAACTTGATGTTTTGGCTAAAATGTAGCCTTTGTTTTCAGTTATAACTCTAAAGAAAAAAAACACCAGAATAAAAATGTACTTATGAAACTTGAAAGATTGTCAAGCATTTGGAAGCATTAAATTTGCAATAAACTTTGGTGGGAAAACCAAAATTTATTTCAATAGGGGTGTCTCGGTTTTGTTCTCTAAAACTTGAAGTACATATGAATGGCCAGCTGAGGGAGCCAAAACCATGCATATAATTTTTCTATAAAGCTTTTAGGAAAGTGGATTATTAAAAACTGCCAATGCAAATGAAACTCATCTGCCAAGAATGTATGCAAAAATTACAGAAATCATATAATTTAATGCTACTCTGATGCCAAGTACATTAGAGAAAATTTCAAAGCTACAAGGGGATTCTGAATCTCAAGTAGTTCAAAAAAGAAGCGTTCCTCCCACCCTCCCTCTCTGTTTCTCTCTCCTCTCTCTGGGGCTGGTTTGTAGTGACTCCCCAAAGCTAGGTCATTTGTATTCTATTTCAGTGGAAACCTTCTGTGAGTTGTATCAACACTTGTTCAGCTCCTGCTGCAGGGAGCATACTTGTTACAGGTGTGTTGACAAGAAACAGGACAAGAAGCTCTGGCTCAGACCTCTTAAGTCAGGCTTCAGGTATAACTTAGGAAAGAGAAGGGACGGATTTCTCGTGGAAGTCTGCTAAAAAAATTGCTGCCACTACATAGAAGTGTCTTTCCATTTTCTGCGTGATACCTGTGTTAGGGTATCTTGTTTATGAGCAAGAAAATCCAATTCTGACTAACTTGGTGGGGAAAGGAATTTATTGAAAGGATGCTGGTTTGTACTCTCCTTTGAATAGTTTATAACTAAAAGTTGGGGAAATATTTTATAATGAAAAATGATAAGAGTTTATTTTGAACAAACTTATGTTCACAAATTTGAAAATTTAGATTAAATGGATAATTCCTAAAAAAAATAGAACTCTCCAAAATTGACATTAGGATGGAACAAAATAGAATATAACTGTTTTTACAAATGCATGTATTATTAAACAGTTGTATTATTAAACACTTTCTTATAAAAACCAACCAACCAACCAACCTCAGACCCAAATGGCTTCACTGGCAAGTTCCAGCAAATATTTAAGGAATATCTGGAAACCAAAGTCATCTGAAACAAAGCCTTCCAGAGAAGAAAAAAGAGATAGTAATCCACAACTCCTTTTGTGAGACAAGTATTACCTCGATATCAAAGACCACAAGGGATTCCACTTCCGGAAAGATGGAGTAGATGTGATAGGGACAGAGTAAAGGGACAAATTAGGTAATTAAGTAGTTAATCCCCCTAGGGGATTGTAAGTAAAGAAACAAGTATGGGAAACCCCTGTAAGTTAATGATCACTCAGGAAAGCAGATTTGCTTAACCACAAAACCAAGCAGGTCTGCTTAGCAACAAAACCATCCAACAGAAGCATCAGACATGCTCCCAAACAATAAAACAATGGTGGCATGAGAATCACATCCTGCCCAGTGAGCTCAGTAAGTTAATGACCCCTAGGACATGCTCTCTGCACACATAAAAAACAATAATTTATTGAAAGGTGATATTTCAAAGTGAAAGACTCTCATTGTACTGAAACCTAAAATAATTTTTCCATAGTGCCATGGCAGTCCTGGCTTGACGATGTAAGGAGAAGAAAACTCCCCTGCCCAACCTGGAGGAGGACTTGATGGTGGAAGCATGACATCTACTCAAGAATGAGGAAGATGGCCTTTTCCCTCTCCCTACTGTTCCTTTGATTATAAAACTGTAGCCCACTAAGTTCTCGGGGTGCGGCACCCTCGCACCCACCGACTTTTGAGCCTCACAAGTGTCCCTATTCTAATAAATCAGTTCTTATTTACCACTTTGCCTCTTGCTGAATTCTTTCTGCCCTGAGACTGGAGCTCCTTGGAGCGCCCCCCAGAACGCCACCTAGTGGTAGCAGACGTACTTTTTTCCATTTCTTTCGGTAAGTATAGGTTAAAAGGCTAGACATGATTAATAAAACATACACAAGATGACTCTGAAAAATAGAGAGAGGAAGGCGGACAGGATAGGGACCTTGGATACGAGGAATGACACAGTTTAAGTAGCCTGGGTTTTCTTTCTACTTTATGTATCCTAGGTTTAAAAAATTTTTTTCTTACCCATTGTATCCTTGGCCACCTAGTAAAGTAGCTGGCAGATAGGAGGTGCTTGATGAATGAATGAACGAATGAATGGTCACTAAGTAGTATATCTGTTAAGCATTCAGGGCCATTGAATTCACTATCAAAGGAAAAACAAAGGCAGTCTCTGATCTCTTTGAATTTATTATATCTGACATAAGCATCGGCCAATTTTAAAAGAACCATACAAAGTGAGGAGGGAAATTCTTCTGAAACTACAAACTATAAACACAAAATAAACTACCTGTTAGACATGAATAGTGATGATAAGAGAGTCATATCCCTTGCACAGAGTGAAAAACAATTATTATGGTAAAAGCAGAATTTCAGGAAATCTGTGAATATGAAAAAGAATATTCCAAATCTAGGATTAAAATATAGATTATGAAAAAGAAACAAAGTATGAAAACTGCTTTGGCTCGATAATATATTTGGAGTACTGTTCGAACTAACCTGAAAATTGTAGTCTGCGGTTATAGACACCACAGAGAATGAAGGAAAAAGAAACAGTAGAAGGGGAAAAAGCAAGATGTAGGGATATTCTTTTAATCATTTTATACCAGATATAAGCTAGTGTAAAGCACTCAATGCCTAGCATATACTGAGTGTCCATAAATACTAGACAATCAAGAAATCCATACATCAATGGCACCTGCTAGCAGAGCCACTTTGCAGTGGGGGCACTGGTGGCAGTGTAGCCCATGTGAAAGGCACCCCTGGACATGTGCAGCCAATAGCCTGCATAGCCAAACACTGCAGTCCTGCTCACGTAAGTGTTTACGTTTCCGAGGCATTATAGAACTGCAATCCATGATAGCCACAAAATATCCAAGTTGGCAGTGTTCACTTTCCAGGAAAAGCAAATAAATATATAAAGGAGAGCTTAAATGATTTTTCTATGAGTTAGCATCCCAAGGTTCATACCTGTAATGGATCCAGGATACTGTATTGGGGGGTGGGCGGGAGGTGCCTAAGGACTGTCTCAGACGCTGTATGGATTCTTTCTCTTACAAATTAGACTCAGATGAAGTATTCTGCAAATTGATGTGAAACGGCATTCCACTTGTAAATCCTTGTGTAAAGGATTACTGAGTGACTTGTTTAAATCCTTCAGTAAATAACAGTTTATATTTAAACAACCTTCTGTGAAATAGCTTTCCTTGCAATTTCTATACATATTCATGAAGACACACTGTCAACATTGAAAGAAAGCCACACAGAAAGAGAAAAAAATCTGATTACACTAAGACAATTTCCTTAATGTAATCAGACAGTACAACTATATTCCTTGTTAATCTGAATTTAGTTCAAATAACTAAAGAGCTTTGTTCACTTTGTGATAGAACTAGACACTTACAAAATAAGTTTCTGAAAATTCACATAAACTTATTTTTGCAAGAATCATTTTAGTGCAAGAGGCTTTTTAAAAATGAATTGAATTGGCAGTAGACCAAGATGAAATACACTGATTTATAAAAAAAGGACTTCATCAAAGGTTTTACTAGGCTTCCATAAAAGCAGTATGAGGTGTCTGCTTAATAAATATGTGAATTTATTTTATTTTTTGCTTTACTTGGAAAACTTACCAACGTAATTTGCCAACACGTGTTTTAAATGAGATCATTTTAAATCAGATCCTCTCATCTAATGTTTAAGACTGTAGGAGGAGACAAAAGGGAAATATACTTTAATGTCAATTTGCCTGATTATTTTTTAATATGAAAATAAGACAGCTATGATAAGGCAGTGTTTCTCAAACTTACCTGATCATGAGACCTACTTGGGGGTGCTTGTTTTAAAGTATGGATTACCAGGCCTCATCCCTAGAGGTTCTGACTCCTGAAGTTTGGGATGCGGTTCAGGAATGCATATTATTAAAAGCACCTGGATAAGCTTTACAATCAGGCCAATTAGGGACATACTTGGTGTCATGGAAAGAACACTGACCTAGTCTTAGGGTTCAAAACACCGAGGTTGCCAGGGCTTCTGCTTGTCCTTAACCGAGTCATTTTAATCTCACTGGGTCCAAATTTCCTCAGTTGTAAAAAAAACAAACAACAACAACAACAACAAGACTGTTTTTAGTTCTATAAACCCCATGAAGACCAGGACCAGCTGAGTTTTACTCACAGCTCCATCCCCGAGCCTGGCACAGAACAGCCTCTTGGTTATTATTTGTTGACAAGTCACTAGTTAGACAACCTGGAAGATTCCTTTTCAACTTTAAAATTATATGATTCTAAAATAAATAAGTGAAGAAACAATTCACTTGGTCAGTCATTTACAAAACAACAATTATTCTCAAAACAAAACATAATATAAACCAAAAAAGGCCCCTACTCCTTTGGACGGGTCTCAGGGCTGCGCACTCCTCATGAGCACTTCAAAGGATCTGACTTGGGTATTTGATTTCTTCCTCCCAGGGCTGTGATGGTTAAAGGTAGTGAATTGGAAACATGTAGCACAAAGTTGAGTCTGGAAAACTCAGTAAATTCTGTGAAAAACAGAGGCAGTTCTCCTGTTGCACATACAGGAATAGTGCCATCACAGCATGCCTTGCAGGATTTTTGCTACTTTAGTCCCAAAACATACGGTCAAGTAACAAGTCTAGAATTATCAGGAACCTTCCCCGGCATGCAGATTGTGCAGTAATAAGTGCTTTTGAAACTGATTGGGCAGGAAAAATAAACTCTGAAAACTAACATTTCAAGTCCCCACAGCAGTGGCATCAACATCACCTGGGAAATAAAATTCTTGACCCCTGCCCCAGACCTAATCAGAAACTCTGTGGGTGGGGCAGAAAAATCTACCATACAACCAGTCTTCCAGGTGATTCTGATGTACACTGAAGGATGAGAAGCACTGAGTTAGGGTAAACAGGACTCATAAAAACAAATTCAAAGAAGGCTGAGTGGAAGATTCTATAAACCTCCTACAATGTATCAGAATTGAAAAAGACCACATCATGTATCTAGTCAACTAGGTATCAAGGCTCTCAATTAGCCAACACACAACAATGTGCTTTCATATAATAACTTAAGTTTCCTCCTTTTGAAAAAAATTCTGAAATACTGATCCTGAAATAAAAAACAATGTAAACCACTGGCTTTTAGGATATTCAAGTCCTAATGTTTCCATTTCATAAATAAAATACAAGTTTTAATAAAAATATTGCCAAGTATTACATTGCATTTTAATATTATTAAAATATCAATAATAAAAAAAATGAGACTGTGGGTATGCAATAAAAAAATGAAACTTGGTATGCTAAGTCACAAGGTTTTGTTTTTTTCAAGCCAAATAACAATTCTGATTTAGAACTAGTGATGTGTAAGATTCTAAGGGTAACTAGCTATTATAAATGTATGATTCTATGTTCTATGTCAAGACAAGCTCCCAGCTACAGAATTCTGAAGATCTTCAGACTCCATTTCCTAAGATACCAGCAAAGAGGAAAGGGATTTTTAATCTGAGAGCAAAGTAGTGATGGAGGTGTCGGTGCTGATATCCATCTATGGGCACTCTCTTGGGTTACAAGGAGAGGAATTTGAGAGGAGGTCACAGCAGGAAGGTTAGAGAAGGATGGCCCATTCCATACTGTTCTATGGCTTCGCAGAACATGAGTCTTAAATACATTTTTTAAAACATTTTCCCCCAGCCCTAAAATTCACCCAAGAGAAAGAGGTTGCCTTAAAGGTAAAGAAGAAACCCATCAGACCACGAGGGCAGCTCCTAGTCGGGAACGTTGAAGGGCAGCGCACTGATGACCTCCCCAGACTCAGTGACGATGGCATCGTACACCCAGCGGCGGTTGCAGCGGCATTCAGGGCCACACTTGTTGGAGTTACACTTGGGGCAGGGGTAGAAGCAGCCCAGGCAGTTCTTCTCCAGGCAATCGCACAGGTCAGCATCGTTGCAGATGAGCCTGCCGCTTTTGTCATACTTCTTCATAACTCTGCAAAGGAAAAGAATGACACTAACAGGACAGTGCAGTTTTCCTCAACATTGAGAATAGATTCTTGTGTAGCAATCTTCCCAGGTAGGCTCCCTTTACTCTGAGGAAGCAGCACCCTAAAGATGGTCCAGCAACACTTCAGAATGCTATAAGGCATTATAGCATGTCCTGGGAAATTCAGTCAATATGCACCAATCACCAAGGCAGTCAGGGCTGTCACCTAGAGTAAGGCTTCGTTTTTTCCAGCATGCTGGGGAATGTAATATCCCACCTAAGCAAATTTTGAGGAATAGCTGATTAGAGGCTATTAAAATTTCCTTCTACAAGTTTTTACTTAAAAATATAACCATCCTTGATGGAATTTCCCCCGATAAATTACATCCATTTTTCCTTTCTTAAGAAAAAGCACTATATACAGCTGAAACTAATACAACATTGTAAATCAACTATACTTCAATTAAAAAAAAAAGAGAGAGAAAAGAAGAAGCACTACAGTGAATACAGTCACATTTTGAATGACTCAAGAGAAGCATTGGAATTGTCCGTTACTATACCAACATCATTAAAAACAAAAACAAGCAAACTGAAAATTCCTCTGCTAACAGTCTTCTCATGCACTGCTTCTGTCCCTTTCTGATTCTGTTTTTTTAACCCAGTGTGGGGGGCAGAAGGTGTCATAAACTCTGAGTGACAGCAGGAAGTTCTGTACCAGTGAGTACACCGTGCTTTGTGCCCCGACACTGCCCCTGTCGGCCTCTACAAGTCCAGGAAGCGAAAGGCTTTCACCAGGATTCTGCCACCTTCTCAAAATCAATCCATCTTGAAATAAATCCTTCAGTACTGAGCTGCTTGAAACCCTGAGAACGACAAAAGTACCTGTGTAGAGCCTGTATCCATTAGGACCAGTTGAAGTCAGAAAAGGTTGTAAAGTTATGACCTTCTGCACCCTTGGCCCCCAAGCAGGCATAACACCTCCTTCCCTTCCTGTTAGGTAATGCTATTCCATCCTCTTCCCTCTCCCAATAAAGCGGGGAAGGTTAAGGATCATTATGCAGACTTGCCTGATTATCTTACTGTAGCAGGACAGCCTTTCCTATGAGGATTGACGTTTGAAGCACTTCATCTGAAGCATGAGAGCTCCTTCACCCACCAGGAAATGCAGGTGTCAACAGACAAGGAGGTGTGAAATCTATTATGGGAATGGGGAGTCATGCAGCCAACAGAGAGCCTAGGTCAGACTCTGTCCTTTTCCCTGTGCCTTCACCCAAATACTCCCTGTCTTTACTCAGACATCAAGACACAAATCTTACAGTTTCCTGCCCATCTGATGCTATACTCTATATAGTTCTGAGCTATCATAGGTACACAAAGTGTACAAAACATACATGCAGAGATAAAGAATAAAACACACTTCCACATATCCCAGCTTAATAAAGAGGTTTCACGCCTTTGACAACCTCTTCACGCTCCATCCGTTGTATCCCTCCACTCGGCCAAAAGGAACCACACCTTGATATCATAAAAGTCATCTCCTTGTTTTACTTTTCATTATGCCATATGTGTATGTATCTCCAAGCGCACCGCATTTTCCCTTCTATAATTTGCTTTTTTAATTCGACATCATGATTTGAGATTCATCCATGGTGGCACATGTAGCTGTTTTCAGATATTTTCACATCTATATGTATTCCACAGTACAAATATACCAGCTACTTAACTTTTCCATTATGGGTGGACATTTGGATTATTACTACTTTATTTTCTTTGCTATTGCAGGGATGCTATGAATTTCTTGAACATGTCTCCTATTGTACATGTATGAGTTTTTGCAGGATATACACCCAGGAGTGAATATGTTAGGTCATAAGGTACATAGGTAATGCCAAGCTGTTTTAAAACAGGGCTTCCCTGGTGGCGCAGTGGTTGAGGGTCCGCCTGCCGATTCAGGGGACATGGGTTCATGCCCTGGTCCGGGAAGATCCCACATGCCACGGAGCGGCTGGGCCCATGAGCCATGGCCACTGAGCCTGCGCCTCCGGAGCCTGTGCTCCACAATGGGAGAGGCCACAACAGTGAGAGGCCCACGTACCGGAAAAAAAAAGAAAAAAAAAAAGAGGCTGTACTATTTTACACCTAATTCATGTCCCATAGCTTCATGAACAGTGATATCATAAGACTGAACTCTTTGCCCATCTGGTCGGGGGGGCACTTCCCCATACTGTACCAATGACTAAGGTTTAGCATCCTGAGTGTTCACTAGCCTTTTCTTCTATGAAATGCCTGTTCATTGTTGGGTTCGTTTTTCTCTTAGGATGTTTATCTTTTTCTTATTGATTCATATATATATTTTAGATACTGATCTTTTAGATCATAAATAACTTCTCCCACCTTGTGATTTGTCTCCCATTATTTTTAGAATGTCTTTTAAAGGGCATAAAGTCTTAATTTTAATGTAGTCAAATATATCAACCTTTTCCTTGATGGTCTGCTTAATTTATGCCTCTGGTGTGCTAGCAATAATTGAATTTATGATACTTCTGTGCCCATCTGATACTGGAATTCATTCCCATGGTTATATTATTTCTCCTTCTAATGCACATCTTTCTTACTTTTAATCATCTCTCCTACTACAGCCATTACTCTAGTGCAAGGACTTCTGAAGCCTGTTTTTAAAAAACTGACGCCTATGGCTGGGCTTCCCTGGTGGCGCAGTGGTTGAGAGTCCACCTGCCGATGCAGGGGACACAGGTTCATGCCCCGGTTCGGGAAGATCCCACATGCCACGGAGCGGCTGGGCCCGTGAGCCATGGACACTGAGCTTGCGCGTCCGGAGCCTGCGCGTCCGGAGCCTGTGCTCCGCGACGGGAGAGCTCACTGCAGTGAGAGGCCCGCGTACCGCAAAAAAAAAAAAAAAAAAAAAAACACACACACACAAAAACTGATGCCTAATTGGAGATTATAGTCTATTTCTTGAAATTGCTAACTTCCAGACATAAGGGGTGATACTGTACTTTAGAAAATACATTTTTAAGTAATAAAAAAGTGGCAACATTTAATTGCTTTGTCAAGGAGAATTCATGCATTTTGTAATCCCACGGATTAAATATAATAAATCATGATCTTACTTGTACTTTACAGAAAAATACTCATTCATCTTTGACATTCGTGCTTTCTTTTTCTGCTGCCTTGTTTCAGGATTAAAGTCTGCTACCTGTGGTCCGGGATTTTGAAATGCCAAGCATTTTAACTGTCGCTCTATCTGTTGCTATGAAACAAATAAACAAATAAAATATATTAGTAGTAAGAACCAGGTAATTTTATCTGCTTTACACAGAATCAAAATGAAGTTTCTGTAACTTTTACCATAATGGCATGAAAGCTTAGTTGTTTTAGCTAGAGTAATAAACAATTTAATCAGATTAAGTTTCAAAAGATGACGTAAAACTTTTCAAATTAGGTCATTCTTTCTGAATAAACAAATACATAGTGTAAAACTATGTATAATAAAAAAAATAAAAAACAATCAAGGGGGAACAGAAGAATTCCCTTTATACCTGCAAAACACCCCTTGGCTTCTCAAATCTGCTGGGGATGAAAGTCAGAATTACCATTTTACGGTGGATAATGACAAGGGAGTAAAAGCCCTTCCGCCCAGGTAAAGTATCTCAAAACACAGTGAGAACACACAGTACACACAACCCTCCCCTTCAGTGCTCTAGGGCATCCCAGCACTCACTGCCCTGGGAGTGTGGACCCCATCAGGGCTCTGATGCAGAATGCAGCCACCTGAAGGATCCCCTCTCAGTCAAAGCCAGACTGCAAGAAGAAAATCTGGCTTGAATGACAAAATAGCATGTTAGTGGACATTTTCACAAGTCTCTGTTTGGGGATATTTATAATTCGAAATTAAATGGGGCCTAATTGGAAAGACAAGCAATAAAGATACTTCAATCAGTCCTGATAATTAATTTTGAACATACAGCACATATGTCAGGAGTGAAGGGAATGCTCCTCTGAAGGATTTTAGAAGAAAATAATCTGAGTGGCCCCCAAACACTTAGGCTAACACATATATGAAATACTACATTTCGAAGCCAAATGGAAACTTTCAATGTATGAATTTCAAGGTAACAAATTAGTAACAGAATCTCGGGCTTTTCCGCAGTTTCTTTAGCTTAATAATAGTCTAGTCAGTCTAAAATAATATAGGTATGTTTCTTTAAAATTTCATTGTGGTTTGTGTGTATGGGTTTGTTTTACAGACAACCTTATGAAATGACTCTCTATTTAGGTATAGCTGCTCAATAAACACAACTTAGCACGATCTACTATTATTCTCAGTAGCAAAGCAAGAGTTTAGATGCCTCTGTTCAGATCTTGGCTCTGCCACTTGTTACTGGAGTGCTTTGAGCAAGTTCCTCCTTCTTCTAAGCCATGGTTTCTTCTTTTGCAAAATGGGTTAACAACAGTATCTTGTGATAAGGGTTAGGTGAATTAACATATACCAAGCTTTAGAACAGGTACTAGCATATCATGGGAAAAAAACCCCCAAGGATCTGTTAAATAAAAATATTTGACCATATTCTCTACAAATTTTCTACTCCAAGGGTAGGATTTTATTGCACAGGATGCTGGGGACTGAGAGGCACAGAGGAGACAGGTAAGATGAGACCAGCTTCATGAAAGCGGGGTGAAGACGAGGAGAAGCACTAAGGAGCAGAGATCCTTCCTGTGGATTCCTGATGGGGCCTACCTTCCCACCCAAATCTGGGGCATCTCAGAGATCCCCAAGTTGCGAACTCCCCAAATACCACGGAATCATAGTATTCACGAGCCATACCAGTTGCTTCTGTCCGATTTGACAGTTTTTCTCAGAAGAACTTTGACCTGCATGTCTCTCTTGCGTGGAATTGTTTTTTTCTGATTGTTCACTCATTTCCGATCACTAAAAAAAGTAACTGGAAAAAAGTAAAACACATTAATATCACATATCCCAAGTAACATCCCAATCCTGTGACTTTCCTGCTCTCTCCCTACATCTTACTTTCTTTAAAAACCAGACTTACTAGAAAAGCCATTTGCTCCCCTGGCTTCTTTTTTTTTTTACCACTCACTCTTAAATCCTGCATCTGACTCCCCCAGAACACTGTACTGATGCTCTTCTCAGCCTGGTGTTCCATGAGCAAATCAACTTCCATGAGCAAATCAACTGTACCTTTTACAGTTCTTAGCATCAGAGACCTCACTGGAGCAGGCAACCCTGGGACCAGCCACTCCTGCCCAAGAGGACTAGGAATTCTTAGATCTCCGTTCTTCCTCCTTTATGCTTATTCCCTTGAAAGAGAAGAAGATACGTTAATGTCGTAGTACATCCCCAGTAACTTTGTGAAAATCTTCTCCGCTCCCATGGTTTCATTATAACCTTTTCAGAAATCATTGCCCAGGATGCCTCTAAAAGCTCCAACCTCCTCAACCAAATTTTCTGACAAATTTCGAACATAACTTGTGCTAAATGGAAGTCATCAGTTTTCCATAAAACTCAGCTGCTTAAATGCCTGTAATTTAGTTTCTTTTTTTACATCTTTATTAGAGTGTAATTGCTTTACAATGGTGTGTCAGTTTCTGCCTTATAACAAAGTGAATCAGTCACACATACACATATGTTCCCATATCTCCTCCCTCTTGCATCTCCCTCCCTCCCACCCTCCCTATCCAACCCCTTTAGGTGGCCACAAAGCACCGAGCTGATCTCCCTGTGCTATGTGGCTGCTTCCCACTAGCTATCTACCTTACATTTGGTAGTGTATATATGTCCATGCCTCTCTCTCGCTTTGTCACAGCTTACCCTTCTGTAATTTACTTTTAAATACTTCTATATGTGTATACATACACACACACACATACAAGATGCGTACGTGTGTGTGTGTGTGTGTCAGGTGAAGCTAACACAGGTTGACAATCACAAATGCACAGTCCAGCCTGCTCTGCAGTGTTCTGTCAGAAAGGACCACGAGCCAGAGGAGGCTTCCTCAGCCCTGCTGCCTCTCCCGTCTCTCGTCAACTACCTGTGCTGAGTGCAGGGCGCTGTTTCTACCAAAGGACCTGAGCGTTACGCTTGACCAGTTCATCTGGCACCGCCACTCTGCCTGCCAACTGGAAATTCCAATTCCACCAATTCCAATTCCAACGGAGAATTCCAATTCTCCATTCTCCCTATGTCTAGGGCCGCTAGACACGGATTGTTCACTCTTCTGTATCCTCCGCTCCAGTTCCCAACATTAGGTTAGGAAGACGTGTTGATTTTTCTTTCCTACCATTCCTAGCATTGATTCTTCCTTTCCATTCTGTATCAGGGAGAAGCCACCCTAAAGACAGCAGTAGTAGTAGTCATAGTAGTAATAGTAGCAGTAGTACCTTACCCTTGACCAAGATGGGCTTATCGTTCCCCTCAGTTTGACTAAACTTCAGCCTTCTCCTGACTCTTTGCCTTGACCTCCCTTTTCTTAGATCCTTTACTTCAGAAAACATGTCATCGTAAATTCTTTCTCTGCTCCATTGAGATGTAAATCTTCTCCCAGCCTCAGCCAGTTTTATAACCCCAGAAGGTCTTTCTCAAGGGCTAGGAACCATCCCTTTGAAATGTAATCAGCCAGAAAGGCTGGGCTCCTATTTGCCAGTCTCTGTGGGAAGGTAGAAACCTAACTTGCTAATTGGTGGAATGGTGAGTGCCAATTAGCAAACACAGGTGACCTAATCACAGAGAAAAACATTTGCAAGCTCAGGAATTACTCAATGTGCCCAACACATCCCAGGGATCAATCTCTCCCCTAAAGTCCTCTAGTATTTTATTCCCACCTTTTATTTCAGTGGAGTTGAGCTCAGACTGAGTTCTGGCTTTCCTTCCCCATGAGAGCCTTGAATAAAATCTACTTTGCCTGTTTCACTTGATCTGGCGCAGTTTTTGCTTTGACACTGTCACATGCAATTTCACATCTGATCAGCCACACATTCCCAGGGAGCATTTTCCAAGTTGTCTGGAGATGAAATCACATGGAGCTATTTTAAAAATGATAAATTCCCTGTCAAATGCCAGCCCTACTGGGGTTATCATTTGCAGAGGAAAATCGTGGTGATCTGTATAATTAATAAGTTCTCCAGGTGAATCCTATCCTCAGGCAATTATGGGAGATATTAGGATAGGTATAATTTTCTTCATCCAGTTTTGCCATCTGATCCTAAAACTATTGCCTATAATTTCTTCCTACCCCAAATTTATCCAAAACATTGTGGTCATGTTGATATTCCTAAACCAGAAGTGTCTTTATCTTATTCCTATGCAAGGACTTCCGTGACTCCCCTCTGTCAGTAACATCCCACATCCCTGGTGTACCAGTGAAGGTCCATCAAAACCGACTCCAGCAACGTGTCTAGGCTCACCTCCCTGCATTCCTTACCTTGGGCCAAAGCTACTGACCGCCCCACTCCTGTTACCATCCCTCCCATCTCTTACCTAACTCATTCCTTCCCCTTTGAACTCTGGTTTATCTCTCTGCTCCAAGAAGCCTCCCCATCACCTGATCCTCGAAGATTCCTTTCACTCTTGGGCTCTGTTTGAAGCTTCCTCAAGAAAATTGCCCCCAACGGGGCCCTAAACCTTCTAGCTTCTTCATGTAACAAATTTTCTTCCACATGGGAATAGATATGACTTTATGATCATCTTTGCAAGCAAGAAAATCTTCTGAAAGAGCATCCATTTAACTGCATTAGGAGAAATGAATATTTTATGCAAATCCTCCACCCAAGATGCCTTTGGTTAAGTCCTTCATGAAATGTAGGTCTCCAAATATAGATTTTGGGGAAAACTTACTCGTATTTATTCATATTCTGAATAAAGCAAATGGAAATTATAATAGAATTTCACCAGGGCCTGAAATTGTAATTGGATTTTACTAGGAACCCAAAATATCTGTCCCAGGAAAAGTAATAAATTGGTTCAGAACTCCCTTTTTTCCCTGCTTGGCATTTCCCAGGCAGGGCTTCTTAACCAGAGAAGGAAAGCAGGGGGCTCTTGAACTTGGATGAATAGAGAACACGTATTTATTTTCACTGAAATTCTGGCATTGCCTTTTATTATAAGGCAAACAACAAACCACAATAGTCTGAGTAGCACTTTTGACTTTTTTTTTTTTTTTTTTTTTTTTTTTTTTTTGCGGTACGCGGGCCTCTCACTGTTGTGGCCTCTCCCGTTGCGGAGCACAGGCTCCGGACGTGCAGGCTCAGCGGCCATGGCTCACGGGCCCAGCCGCTCCGCGGCATGTGGGATCTTCTCGGCCCGGGGCACGAACCCGTGTCCCGAACCCGTGTCCCCTGCATCGGCAGGCGGACTCTCAACCACTGCGCCTCCAAGGAAGCCCCTTGATTGATGTTTTTTTAACCCATTACAGCTGTTGTAGATATGTCAAAACGTTATTGACACTCATCTTCAAAATGATGGTAGATCTTAGACCTGCGCTAGATCTTATTCGATATGTTGATAATAAAACATATATCACCGTCATAAATTCTTTTTAACATTTTGGTAAGTGTATTTCAATATAATTGGTTTCCCTTGTAACCTTACAGATTTTATTTTATATGATTAAAACCATCATTCTGAAAAAAAATATCATCCTGAGAAATGGTCCATAGATACAACAGCTGACCAAAGGAGTCCATGACACACAAAAATAAGATGAAGAACCCTTGCAGAGAGGCAGGGAGAACCCACTGCTGCCAGCTCATTGATCATGGTGAGGAGAAACAACAGCTCCTGGCTGTAGAAGATGCTCATTTTCCAGGATAGGGCTGGAAGCAGTATGGTATATCCTGGGGAACTGCATTTAATGAAACACAAAGTGTATGACATCAAATTAACCAGCTCTCTGTTTTGTCCTAACACATGTCAGATTGCCTGTAAAAATCCACAATCTAGTCTAGCCCGAAGAGAAGCAGCGCCCCCAAGTGGCAGACATAACACAGACTCCAAGGGCAGCCATCCTTAAAGTATGGCCCAAGGATGGGGCAACAGTTTAGCACCAGGCTTGGGCCAGAATGGATGTCAGACACTTCACTGGGTACATTGGATAGTTTAGCTGATGTTTTTCTCCAGAGCAAGACTATCTATCTGGAGGAGGCAGTTCACTGATTTCCGATCTGGCCCAACCTTGATTCACCACGAACAGGAACTCTGAGTAGCACTGGAGTGCATTTTGGCTGCGACACTCATCTTCCTTCTGTGGTTAGTTCAACTCTCACGTGCAAGTTCCTCCCTCTATTAGAAATTTAGCTCTGGAAGCAGTCTTATACCTTTATCTCCCCCTAGAACTACTATTTTGTTAGTACTCAATTCATATTTCATAAATATTATGCTAATAATGCTAATTATTAGCCACCTACTATGTGCCAAGCACTTTGCTAACCGTTCTACATATATTATTTCATTTAATTCCACTGCAACACTCTGAACTAGGTACTGTTATTTCTATTGAATATTTTACAGATGAGAAAACTGAGGCCCAGAAAGATCATTTAGGCCACAGGGGTTTAAAATCCAGACTCGTCTGATCTCCCAAACTAAGCTGTTTTGGGGATGTTACACTGCTTCAAGACTGATTTTAATGATGACCACCATCTCTACGTAGGCTGTTGCTAAGTGACCCCACAGAGCTTGTTCAAAATGAAGCCTGGACTAGGAACAGGGGAAGATGCATTTAGATGATCATCTCAAGTTTGCCTCATCCAGTTCCTCTGTCATAGCACACACCTCCAAAGTGTGCTGGGAAGAAGGTTCCCATCTCAGACACATGAGCCACATCTGACCTCAGGATTGGATTTGGAAGTCAGCCGGAGAGAAGAGAGTCACACGTAGACAAAGTCACCCTGGAAAATGCCTTCAGAAAATGCTGCCTGGGAAAGGCCCTATACAGCCAGGCCTTTCTCCAGTTTCTCAGGTTAGGAATTGGATGAAGTAGCTGACTTACTTACACACATATAGGAGCCAGCATGGTTGAATTATGTTTACCTTTAAACCTCAGATCTGGAACCCTGGCAAGTTCCACACTCTATGAGGCCTCAGGAACTAGGTCACCCTAGAAACAGCACTGGGTCCAGAGCCCCACCTTCCTGCTCACTCTGAGGCACAGGTCATCCAGGGAAATGCAGTAAAATGACTCACACCGTAAGCACTTACCCTTATCTTCAGGAGGCCTCCAGCACCGTCAGGTTGAATTTATGTAAGCAGATGGTGTCTTGCACAAGGTGGAGTATTTTTTCTACTTTGATCCCTAAGGACACTAGCAAATTATCAAAAGAGGAAAAGCATTCAGTTTAAACGCTTGCTCAGAAGTTGGTCTCCACTTTTACTCAGTAGCAGATAAAGGGGTTTATTCAGAGACACTACCTGTCAGACACCCCTCAGAAAATATTTAGAAGTAAAACACACACGCATATTTTCATTCAAAGCCCTTGCAGGAGAGAGTCAAGCTATTTCAATCTCATTCTGTCTCTAGCCTCAGTTCCCATCCCTGGTAAAAATGACAGATCACTGAGATAATTGGCAGGTGAGCCAAATCCCACCAGGGACATATTTGGAAGAGAAACAACTGCTGTGCTGGTGATCAATTAACTCATTCCCTTGCTGCTCCCTCCCAGATGATTCAACTGTTTTCAAAGACACAAAACTCGTAACCTCCAACAAAATCTCCACTGCCATTTGTCTGTAAGAATTAAAAGTAATTTTGACCCAAGCCTTTGAGAGTGTTTTTAGATAAACAATGTTAATGCTTTAGAAACAACTTTATTTGCAGTGTGTAAAGATTCCTAGGAATACTTTTATTGCTGGATTTGCCAACACACACACACACACACACACACACACACCCTTCTGTGGCTCAATGTAAAATAATGTGAAAACACTATCATAGATTTAAAATAATTTGAAATGCACTCAGCAGAGAATCTGATAAGCTATGCAACCATATCATTGCTTTTTTTTTTTTTTTTTTTGCTAACGCCAGGAACGCTACAGTCTGGGGTAGCTCTGAAACCAAAGCCCCTGCAGGGCTCTTCTGGGTCAGTTACAGATCAGCATCCCCGAGGGCCTCTCTACTCACACCTCACTTATAATCTGGATCTCTTGAATTATGCATTTAAATTCTTCCTTGCAACTTTAAGGATTATAAAAAACAGAAACCTGTCTGCTTACTCTGCCCCATCGATGGAAAGCAGAGAAGGAAGAAAATTCTTTTATGAGACAGCAGCCTGGGCCATTTCAGCCTTATCCTGATAAATATACATTCAGCATTGTCCTGATAAATATACTTCAAAACCACTCATCCCATATTTCAAGTGTGGAGGTCCTTTTTTCTAGATCCCTAACGTCTTTTTATGCTCATTTCTTAGTTTTCAGTTTCATGCCTGCAACAAAAAGAACCCCAACTTTCTTCTGCTTTTAACTACAACACGTTAATATGGCAATATCATTCAGAGTCAACATTCCGTGACCTGCTTTTGCCTCTTCTCTCTCTACCAGCCTCGGAGGAAAACAAGTTTAAGTGCATCATTTGAAAAGGAGCGTCTTTCCAATGATGACTTTCACAGTTTCGCTAGTGCCTACTTCTTAATGAGAGTTGCCTTGCCAAGCTGAAGCGGTGGGCTGTAAAGAGAAAGTACACATACCTTTAAGTCGGTTGACAAAGAAGGGAAGAATACTGGACAAAACGAGAAACTGTAGAGCCTTGTTTCCTTTGTTTTGCTGAGAAACCATAGAACCCTCTGGAGGAAAAGTCAGAAGGCCCCTAAGGTGCTCCTTAACTCTTGTAATAGTGGCTGAGAGGAGAGGTGGAAAAACGGAGGGGGTGGGAGGTGAGTGTAATTGCTAACTCTCTCTTCCACCATGAGTCTATCTAAAATCATATGAAATCAGGGAATGATCATTCATCTGCTCATCCATCTTGCATCTGCAATAAGCAATAAATCTAGAGTTTACAATTTGACTGTACTGCTCGGTGTCGTATCTCGACTTCAGATAGTCAACTAATGTTAACAGCCAATTGCTGCCCGGCTATTTTTATACTTCAGTGTAAATAGCCCAGTATATATACACTCACACACACATTATAGGTACATATCTGTAGTATTCTTGCAAAGAACAAGAAAAGGAAACAAAATCGTCAGTTACAAGAGCTTTCAACTCATCAGGCCTGATATAAAGCCTGAAGGTGGTGCCAGAATTCAATATATTTGACCTGAACTTTACATCCGTTAAGTAACTGCTATGTTTTTGAGATTACACTGTAAGTACTGCATATAAAAAATATACACGATATTGCATATATATGATATTGCATCTATATATTTAAACTAAAAACCATTTAGGAAAAAACTGGGTTGTCCCAGTAGAAAACTAAAGCACGTTTATCAGCTGTGACTAAGACATATTAATCTCTAAATTACAGCCCTCTAATCACTGTCCTCTGCCACCAGGACTCAGCTTTGTGCTGTGAGTCATTAAAACCACTTCCCAGGCAGGTTAATACCCACCTCATTCATTTGTGAATTATAGGGTAAAAACCGCCATTTCATTCCTAATTACTTTTGCAGCAAAAACAAGGAAAGGAAACAAAAACTTCAGTTTTAAGAGCTTGCAATCCATCTGGCAGTGATGCAAAACCTTAAGGGGGTACCAGAATTAAGTATGTTTGACCTGAACTTTAAAACCATTAGGCAAAGGCTATATTTTTGAGATTACGCGATAAATTCTGCCCATCAAAAATGTGTCATCTTGCCATTTAAGAACTGCCAATTCCATTTTGCCAAGTAAGGATTGATAAACCTCGAATCAGGTAAAAATCCTACCAGACTTTTTCCACAGTCAATCACACCTTACAAAAATACATGCTTTGGCCAACGTTTAGCTTTATTCTTGTTCTTTTTTAAAAAATTAATTTATTTTTTTGTATAGCAGGTTCTTATTAGTCATCCATTTTTTACATATTTGTGTATATATGTCAATCCCAATCTCCCAATTCATCCCACCACCACACCCCAACCGCCCACTTTCCCCGCTTGGTGTCCATATATTTGTTCTCTACATCTGTCTCTATTTCTGCCTTGCATACTGGTTCATCTGTACCAGTTTTCTAGATTCCACATATATGCGATATGTATGATATTTTTTCTCTTTCTGACTTACTTTACTCTGTATGACAGTCTCTAGGTCCATCCACGTCTCTACAAATGACCCAATTTTTTTCCTTTTTATGGCTGAATAATATTCTTACATACTTAACAGAAGAAGGTACTTTTCACGGATCTTACCACACAAGATGCTACAGAAAGAACAAACATATCAAGGGCCAAATACAAGGCAGTAATCCTCTTAAAACTGGAGGAAAATCTTCTAAAGGATAAGGATTGTGACCAACCAAGAAAAGTTCCAACTGAAAACCTTTTTAAAAATTTTAAGTGCTAAGAAATAAATGTGCCACAAGTTCGAAAGTTATTATTCCTCTTATTTCTTCAATTTAGAAAAGAATATAGGGGATTTCCCTGGCGGTCCAGCGGTTAAGACTCCACGCTCCCAATGCAGGGGACACAGGTTTGATCCCTGGCTGTGGAACTAAGATCCCACATGCCACCCAGCACAGCCAAAAAAAGAATATAAATTATGCAAAATAATTTCCTGTGTTATTTCCAAGTTTCTCAAGTAAAATCTAATGGCCTTTTTTTTTATAGCACAGAGAACTATATTCAATATCTTATAATAACCTGTAATGGAAAAGAATCTGAAAAACTATATATATATATATATATACATATATATATATATGTATATATACACATACGCATCACTGAATCACTTTGCTGTACGCTTGAAACTAACACAACATTGTAAGTTAGCTATACCTCAATTAAAAAGAAATAAAGGAGAGACCTGGCTAAAACAAAATAAAATCTAATAGCTTTACAAACTAATGATTTAAGTAGCAAATCTTCAGAGGAACTTTACATCATTTTTAAAAAAGATAACAGTGTAATTTTAAAAGATGGAAGAGTATTTTTTAAAGTTAATAATACCTTGCTAAATTTGCTAGTCCTGAATTTATTGCACTTTGACGTGACTTTGACTAAGAAAAAAATTTTTTTTCCTCTTCAGATGTTCTCAGGTTTTCTAGACCTTAAGTTGATGTAATTTAAAATTGGTTGCTTTTTAAAAATTAAGGATTCACATACTAAAACATTCCTCAGTTACCTGTTAATTCCTGGAGAGTAAAATTCTTTATGCTCATGAGTTATATAATTTAATTTGTCAGTTTGTAGCTATCTGTATATGAATTTGTAACATACACTGTATGGTTGACCCTTGAACAACATGGGTTTGAACTGCACAGGTCCACTTATACATGGAATTTTTTTTTCAATATTAAATACTACAGTACTACACCAGCCACGGATGGTTAAATCTGCTGATGGTTGAATCCGTGGATTGTGAAAAACCTCAGATACAGAGGAACTCTGGATATGGAGGGCTGACTACAAGTTAGACTTGGATTTTGCCATTATAGTGGGCCAGCACCCCAAACCCCACATTGTTCAAGGGTCAACTGTTACTTTAAAAATAACACCACTCATAAGCTTATTTATTGTCACATTTTTTAAACTGTGAAATACTGGAATACCCAGACACAGGGGAGTGGTTGAATAAAGTATGGTACATCCACATGTACCATAAACATAGAGTACTATACGGCTGTGAAAAAGGAATAAAGAAGATCTCTATGAAGTGATACAGAGTGATTTCCAGAGTATACTATTAAATGAAAATAACATAGTAAAAAGAGTATTTAACCTTCATGTAAGAAAGTATATACTACCCTCATGTAAGAAAGAAGGGGATATAAGAAAATTTGTTACTTGTAGCCAAATAATCTTAATAAACTTAATGTGATGTAGGGTGTGGCTTATAAATAATTAAAAAGTCGCTGACTTTGAGAGTCATGAAAATCTAGGGAGGGGCTGTGGTAGGAAACTCTCTAGTTTAACTTCTTAAATGCATTAGCAGCCTTCTAAGCAGCTACTGAACAGGCTCTCACTGGGCTTATCCAACCCTCTACTGGAAAGATGTCAAAGAGACAAATCCTTACTCTCTGGTGAATTACAGGTTCACTGGGGTTTTTGTTTGATTAAGGTACCGTTACATTGTGAAGCTCTAGTGAGTTGTACTTTTGAAAGGACAAACTTCCTAGTGGGAAACATCGTGAAGGGTCGGAAGTGAATGAAGCTGGTAATCTGAACTTGGACCAGTGGCTCCATCACTGGAGGTGCTCACTGGGATCTATTACGACTACTCTTCAAATCATTCACTTAGCAAGCACTGATTAAATACCTCTATTGGTAGGCACTAATAAAATGACAAATAAGACATGGTTCTTCTCCTTAAAGAGCTCAAGTCTAGTAGAAGGAGATAGGTAAACACATAAATACAAGATGTGCATCACACGTGCTCAGGACACTGCCAGGGCCAGTGGAGGCAGTGGAGGAACAGCTGGTTTTCCCTGGGAAGAGACGTATCAAGAAGGGCTCCCAAGGAGAGGTGGCAATTGAGTTAATCTTAAAAAATGGACAGGGAAAACTCAGGTAGAGAGGGAGTGGGGTGTGTATTCCAGGAGGATGGAGCTGCACCAAGCAAAAGCTGTATGTAGGAGAAGAGACTAGTGGGAGGTGGGAGGGGTTGTCCTGGCTATGGTAAGGCTGAACTCCAAGTGCACTGCAATAGCATCTGTGTATTTAGATAGACTCTGATGAATGTCATTCACAATGACAAAAATAGGGCGGTTGGTGGGCAGTTGAAATAAGGCAAGGGAGAGGAGAATTAGCAGAGTTATGCAACTTCAGGACCCCCAGCAGCTCTGTTTTGGAAAACCATTAAGATGGTTTTACACAATTTCTTACCTGAACAGAGATCAGTATAAGTGCACATGTTGTACAGGTGAACAATTTTCTTTTTAAAAATATGAAGTTGTTTTACCATATTACTATTATATTTACTACTATTATTATATATTTACTATTATTTGTTATTAGCATTTTATTTGTTATTACTAGAACATAATATTATGCTAATATTGCTCTACTAAATTGATTTACTAACATCATAGGGCACTTCGTGAACTCTTTCATTCTCAGAACACATTTCATATTTGCTGCACCTAAATTCGTTCCTGTTACTCTTTCTTCCAGGAATGCCTTCCCATCACACCTTAAAAAAATCATAGACATTTGTTGTGTAACAAAAGCTTTAAAACAGGCATCTTTGACCCAGCAATTCCTCTTTGGGGAATTTCTTCTAAGAAAAGACAAAGCTCATTGCAAAAATTCACATCTTGTATAACTGCTAGGTTATAGAGCTCCTAGGTTGGGAGAGTAAAAATTTAATGACTTAATTATCAAACAAAATTATATAATACAATGTAGCCATTAAAATGATATTATGGAACTGTATTTGTTAATAAGACAAAAGATATACATACTTTACTGTTAAAGAAGTAGATTCCAAATGAGAATCTAGAGGGATTTTTTTTTCCCCCTTCTTGAGACAGTTTTAGTAGGTCACATATTTCTAGGACCTTAACTTTAACCATTTCTCCAAAGTTTTCAAACTTATTGACATAAATTTTTTCATAATAGCATCAAGTTTTCTTTTATGTCTGCAGCATCTGTAGTTATCTCTCCCTTTTTATTCCTAGTACTAGTGTTTTACTACTTCTCCAACGTTTCTCATCTTGTCAAAGAAAAGCTCTCTCTTCCCTTTCTTTCTTTCTGTCTTCCTTTCTCTCTTTCTTTCTTTTCGATCTCATGTCCTTCTATTTTGGGTCTATTTTAATTTTATTTTTCCATTGTCTTAAGATGTATGCTTAGCTCATTTATTTTGATTCCTTATTTTTCTAATATAAGCATTTGGGGACATAAATCTCAGTAGGTTTGTCTCAGCCAGCTCAGTTTACTTTTTCTCTTCTTCTCTCCTTTTATCATCTCTCTTCTGAATCCTATCTCTGATTTGATTTCTTGTTTCAAAGAGGAAATGTTTCCTAATTTGTTTTATTCCATGGAGAACTTTGTTCATATTTTCTTCTGCTTTATGGTGTATTTGTCCTGCTATGTATTTTTTATCAGTTATTTGGTTTTGCTTTCTTCCTAGTACCTTTGCAGAGGTTCCTTCCTGATGATCTCTGGTCTTTGCATGGAGGCCATTCTTTCTGGCTTCACATGTGCTCCTGACTTGCAATTCAGCTTGGAATGTCCCTGGTTCTTTTACTGATCAATACTAGTTCCTGCAGGGCTGATTGCCACCCACCCTGTCTCCCCCATCCTACCACTCCAACAGCAAGTGTAGCTTGTCTGTGTGCCACCAAACTCTGCCCCATTTTCTCTGTCACTCAGGCCCCAGGGACGTGCTGGAAGCCTGTCTGAGGCTTTCAGTTCCAAGGAAAGTGTTTCTAGTTTCCCTCAGGGTCTGCTACTTCGTTTTGGAAGGCTCTGCCTATTGTCAGTGTTCCACAGACACATACGTTCGCTCTCAGATTGCTTTCACAATTGGGTCCAAATTTTACTTTATTTAGCAGTAAGTATTCATGGGATGTGGTTTTCTGACTGTGCTCTGTCTCCCAAGTACACTGAATAAGGAATTTTTATCTCTGTTTCAGACCCCCACAGTTAGCAGGTCACCTTGGGATCCTAACCTGGTTTCTCTGCCTTCTGTCCTTCGTATCTCCAGATGTCGCTACCACGGTTGTCCTCCTAAAATCCTCTTACACCATGTCACTTTCCTCCTCCAACAACTTGGTGGTGCTCTGTGATCCTCAGCCTTTGATGACATGACCTATGTCTACTTTCCCAGCCTCGTTGTCACTGCATCCTTCATTAACCTGACCCTAAATGACAGGAATGTTCCCACCACCAGGACCCACGTAATGCTTTCCTCCCAGTCTCCCTGCCCAATGAGGGTAAGCACCCCTGCTTCTATGTCTCCAAGCTTGTGTTGTAGTTAATTATCTACATACTTATCTCTCATGATAGACTTCTCTCACTTCAAAGCAGCATCTATAAGACTTCTTCATTCTATAGCATGTGTCACAGCAACTAGCACACTGGTGTTCAATACACGGACAGTAACAGAAAGGAGCAATGCCACATTTACTGCTGGAAATAGTAATCTGGGGATATGTTTCCTGGGAATCTGAGCAATATAATGCACTTTTCCTAGGGTCTAACCCACTCCCTCAACCCTATGTCTATCCCACCCTGCCCAGTTAAGTTGGACGGTAAGATCCCTGCCTTGCATAATTGGCAAAGCAAACCTTAAGGTTCACACACAACAGGGCCTGAGAGCACACCCTCCCAAAGAATCTCATATCTGTAATGTGTCCTCTCTTCTTACTACGGCTGTAACCTAAATCAGCATAGTGTTGATCTCAAACTTGTGTTTTTCTTATTTAAAAAACAGAAACAGACTCACTGACATAGAAAACAAACTTATGGTTACCAAAGGGGAAACTGGGGGGGGGGGGGAAGGATAAGTTGGGAGTTTGGGATTAACAGATACACACTACACATACACACTGTATATAAAATAGATAAACAACAAGGAACTACTGTATAGCACAGGGAACTATATTCAATATCTTACAATAAACTATGATGGAAAGAGTCTGAAAAAGAATATATATATCTCACATGGATAACTGAATCACTTTGCTGTACACCTGAAACTACCACAACATTGTAAGCCAACTATACTTCAACAAAAAAAACCACAGAACACAAACCAAACCTCATGATAACATATTCTTGTATGTATAAAGAAAAAACGCTAGCTATTGACAGTAGATATCTCTGGATTTTTGTATTACGTTTTATTGTTTTATACACTTATCCATTTCCTGTAATAAACATGTACTTTACAATTTTTTAAAGTATTAATAAATATTTTTAAAGATACTTCTGAGAATAAATGTACAGTTCTCCTGTAGTATTGCAAAAATAAATACTTCCAGCAGATGGCACAAAACCTTAATCTAGAATTAAAATAGATTTAAAAAATAATAACCCTTACTACTGCAAGAATGCCATGTAGAGAGGATGTTTCTTAGTGACCAAGGATAAGTCAAAATGCACACTGGCTCTAGAATTTTTGTGTTCATCGAATGTAATTTGTTTTACTTCTACAGTCAAAGGTGAGTCATTTCAGAGGTAAATAAGGGGACTCTGAAGAGGGGACGTGTGGAGGCTGCAGCCCAGGATGATTTATGTAGTGTCAACGTGATGTCGCACCTGCAAAGGGCTTTGCAGATCATACAGTCAATCAGTTTTCACACACTGCTTTTTAGATTTTTCTCTAAATAAGCTCTAATATATGAAGCCAACAAAACTGGAGCTATCCTAATTGAAGTGGGGACTGGGGACAAGAGCCATCCCAAGCATTCTCTTTGTCCAAGCTTCTCCAACCCTCACCCACCCCCTCACCCGTGGCTGACATAATCAAGAATTGGCTCTACTTAATCAACAGCTATGCAATCCATAATATACTTCTAAGAAGCCCTAGAGAAAACCACTAATGCAGTGCAGTACTTTCACTTTGCTGCTGAGAAAAGGGATGCTCAGAGGAGAGTTTCCAATATGAAATGAGAACATACATAAAACCAACTAAAAAAAGTCATTAATTGCTTTTAAAAGAAAAACATCAATAAGGACATTCAAAATGCATCAATAAATTCAACACTAATAGATTCCACACATTTGACATCTGCAATTAGAATTTATGTTGAATTAAATTTCTGATATATTTAACTTAGGATTCACTTAAATCCTTTTTATGATTTAAAAATCCTTTTCAATCCTTTTTATGGTTTATGCAAACTACAGGAACTCAGCATTTCAGCTAAAGCTAGCTTTCATGAGTAATATAGCATATTCTTGGGTAATATAAGCATATTCATTTGTATCAATAAAGTTTACTTATGTCAATAAAATATCCTTAAGCTGTACTTCCTATACAGTCTATATTTCAAAATGCAATTATAAACCATAACAAATAGTGATTTGACTGCATGAAGCCAGTTTTTTTAGAACATTTGCAATTCCATAAAAATCTGTCTAAATAATGTTTGCAAAGTAGAAGCAACAACTTATTTAAATGCATTCACCTAAAGTTTCTTTTCAGTACAAGTCCAAATTTAACTTTCTTTAAAAAGTCATTTTCAGAGTTATCCTTTGTGTTGAACAACCATATCCACGTGAAGCACTGCCTGTTATTTCTAAGAGCTGCCTGCTGTCTGGTTTACTGTAGGTGTGTATGGAGTAAAAATGTTCACCTGTGCCTTCGCAGCATATTAACCATGTCCGAAGCTGACAGTTAGAAAAACCCAAAGTAAATGGGGTTTGGCAGTAAATGAGTTGATCTTAAATTCTGACTTCTGCCTCTCCCAGCACTGTGGCCTTAAGCCTCTGTTTCCCCATGTGTTAAAATCAGAATAATTATACTGACCTGAGTAGGTTATTAAGCCATTATCTGTCAGTTCCAAATCCACCTTTTTATTCTCAGCCATGTAATGTTAGGGACCCTGCAAACCACACTTTGATTTTGCAAGCTCTGCCAACGGGGGGCGCTGAGGGACAAGAGAAGGCTGGAGGAGCAAAAGGGCTTTGCTCCTTCCTGCTTGCTTCTTGCTTCTGCCAGCAACACCTCAGCAACGATTCTTGCTCCTGACAGTGGCTGCTGGATTCCAGTTCTCAGGATCCCACCCCCATCCCTTAGACTCAGCCTAATGTGTCCCCTCAGAGATATCAGCACCAGCTGCCCAGAGTCCCCACCCCCATAGGTGACCCACAAACCGGAGGATAATCACAACTGCAGAGGTTCTCCCCAAGGAGTGAGGAGTCCAAGCGTCACAATGGACTTCCCGGCCCAGGGGTTCTGCACTGGGAAGATGAGCCCCCAGGACATTTGGCTTTGAAGGCCAGTGGGGCTTCCTTTCGGAAGAGCCAGAAGGCTGTGGGAAAGAGACTCCACACTTAAAGGGCGTGCACAAAATCTCACACTTTCCGGGACCCAGGGCAGAAGCAGTAATTTGAAAGGAGGCTGGATTAGACCCACTTGCTTATCCCGGAGAAGCAGGAGGCAGTTAGGACTCACCCTGGGGACACAGACGCTGGCAGCAGCCATTTGTGGGAGCTCATCCAGCCACGAGGACACTGGTGGTGGTAAACGCCATTTCAGAATCCTCCTTTTAGCTTATTAGTGCCGGGACCAGGCCCCACCCACCAGCCAGTCTGCACTAGACTTGGATTGCTCCGGGCCAAGCAGCTAGCTGGGAAGGGACACAGCACCACCGATTAGCAGGCAGCCTGCTGAAGGACCCCCTGAACTCCAGCCAGGTCAGGACACAGCCCCACCCACCAGAGGGCTGGCACTAACACCTGCGACTCCTGGGTCCCCACAGCCAGAGACCCCAGGACCCAAATGCACCCATCAGTGGGCTGGCACTAGCTCTAGCTTATCCCACCTGTGTGCCAACACCAACTTTGGGGCCACTGGGGCCCCACAGCTAGAGACCCCAGGACCTGGATCTGCCAGTAGGCCGGCATTAGCCCCTGGGACTTGACCTCAACCACCAGTGGGTGGAAACCAGCCCAGGGAGCTTCTTGGCCCACGACCCCACACACAAGCAGGCATACACAAGCCCTGGGACAACTGAGGCCCCAAAGCAGGCTGTGTCAAGACCTGGTCCACTCACTAGCAGGCTGGTAGCATCCCATGATGTCTTGGGCCCCAGCCCTGCCCAATAGCAGAAGGACCCCAGTTCTGGAACACCCCAGACTCTGCAACCACAGCCCCACCCACCAGCAGGCTGAACTGCCTCCAGGAACACTGGCCCAGCAGCCAGCCACCCTGGGACCTGGATCCACCCACCAGTGGGCCAGCACTAGCCCTGTGATCCCCTGGGCTTTGTAGCCAGCAGCCTCATGACCCAACCTTGCCCACCACTGAGCTGCCACCAGCACTGGGACTCCCCTGGCCATGTAGCCAGCCATGTCAGGATCCAGCCCTACCCACCAGTGCCTGGCAGCCTCCACACCAGGCAGGGCCTGGCAACCAACCAGACTAGGGTCCAGCCACGCCGACTGCACCCACAGTAGTCAGCCCACCACAACAGAAGGATCCATGCAGCCCACATAGAGGGCACATCTAGAGCATACAGCACCAGTGAGCAGAGGTGAGTGAGCTGCTGGGCCCCATGGGATGTTTCTTATATAAGGGCACTTCTCCAAGATCAGCATACATAATCAACCTTCCAAATATATAAAAATGAAAACAGTGAATTAGGCAAAATGAGGCAACAGTAGAATGTGTTCCAGCAATGCTAGCATTCAGATTTGAAGGAGAGCTCCAAAGTTTACCAGACAAGCAAAAGCTAAGAGACAGCACCATGGAACCAGCTTTACAAGAAACGTTAAAGGGACTTCTCTAAGCAGAAAAGGCCACAACTAGAAATATGAAAATTACAAAAGGAAAAAATCTCATTGGTAAAGGCAAATATATAGTAAACGTAGGAGATCAACCACTTAAGAAGCTAGTAGGAAGGTTAAGACAAAGTAGTAAAATCATCTATATCCACAGTAAGTAGTTAGGGGATACACAAAACAAAAAAATATAAAATATGATGTCAAAAACAGTAAATGTGAGAGGGAGGGGGAGTGCAAGGTTGTTAAAATGGGTTCCAATTTAAGAGATCAGCAACTTAAAATAATCACATATTTATATGAATTGCTATACGCAAACTTCATGGTAATCACAAACCCAAAACCTATAATAGATAAACACACACAAAAGAGAAAGGAATTTAAGCATAACACTAAAGATAGTCATCAAATCACAAGGGAATAGAGCAAAAGAAGAAAAAAGGAACAAAAAAGAACCACAAAACAACCCTTAAACAATGAAAAAAATGGCAATAAGTATGTACCTATCAATAATTACTTTAAATGTAAATGGACTAAATGCTCCAATCAAAAAGCACAAAGTCACTGAATGGATACAAAGCCAAGACCTATCTATATGCTGTATACAAGAGATTCACTTTAGATCTAAAGACACACAGAGACTGAAAGGGAGGGCATGCAAAAAGGTACTCAATGCAAATGGAAAGAACAAGAAAGGCAGGGTAGTAATACTTATATTAGATAAAATTGACTTTAAAGCAAAGACTGTAACAAAAGACAAAGAAGGACATTACATAATAAATGATCAATCCAAGAAGAAGATTTAGCAATTATAAATATATATGCACCCAACATAGAAGAACCTAAATACATAAAGCAAATATTAATAGACATAAAAGGAGAAGTTGACAGTAACACAACAATAGTAAGACTCTGTAACAGACCATTTACATCATTGGACAGATCATCCAGACAGAAAATCAATAAGGAAACACTGGCCTTAAATGACACATTAGACCAGAGAGACTTAATATATGGATATAGAACATTTCTCCAAAAGGAGCAGAATACATATTCTTTTCAAGTGTACATGGAACATCCTCTAGGATAGCTCACATGCTAGGCCACAAAACAAGTCTGAGTAAATTTTAAAAAACTGAAATAGTAGCAAGCATCTTTTCTATGCTTTCTACGAAGCTGTGAGACTAGAAATCAACTACAAGAAAAAAACTGCAAAGACACAAACACATGGAGGCTAAACTATATGCTACTAAACAACCAATGGGTCATTGAAGAAATCAAAGAGAAAATAAAAAATACTTGGAGACAAATGAAGACAAAGCATAATGATTCAAAATCTATGGGATGCAGCAAAGGCAGTTCTAAGAGGAAAGTTTATAGTGATACAAGCTTACCTCAGAAAACAAAAAAAGACTCAGATATACAACTTAACCTTACAACTAAAGGAAATAGAAAAAGAACAAACAAACCCAAAGTTAGAGAAGGAAAGAAGTAATAAAGATCAGAGCAGAAATACATTAAATAGAGACTTAAAAAAAATAGAAAAGATCAATGAAACTAAAGCTGGTTCATTGAAAAGATAAACATAATTGATAAACGTTTAGCCAGACTCGTCAAGAAAAAAAGAGAGAGTACCTAAATTGATAAAATCAAATAAAAAAGGAGACGTTACAACCAATACCACAGAAATACAAAGGGTCATAAGAGATTTCTACAAACAATTATACTCCAATAAGATGGACAACCTAGAATAAACGGACAAATTCTTAGAAATGTACAATCTTCCAAGACTGAATCAGGAAGAAATACCAAATATGAATAGACCAATTACCAGTAGGGAAATTGAATCAGTAATACAAAAACTCCCAACAAACAAAAGCCAGATGGCTTCACAGGTGAATTCTATGCAACATTTAAAGAAAAGTTAACACCTAACCTTTCCAAATTCTTCCAAAAAATTGCAGAGGTAACAATGCTCCCAAACTCATTCTACAAGGGTAGCATCACCCTGATAGCAAAATCAGTCAAAGATATCACAAAAAAAGAAAATTACAGGCAAATATCACTGATGAACACAGAAGCAAAAACCCTCAACAAAATATTAGCAAACCAAATCCAGTAATACATTAAAAGTATTATACATCATGATCAGGTAGGATTTATCCCAGTGACGGAAGAAAGTTTCAGTATCTGCAAATCAATAAATGTAATACACCACATTGATAACTTGAAGAATAAAAATCCTACAATCATCTCAATAAATGTTGAACACTTTTGACAAAATTCAACATCCATTTATGATAAAAACAGTTAACAAAGTGGGTATACAGGAAACAGCCCTCAACATAATAAAGGCCATATATGACAAGCCCACAGATAACATCCCATTCAATGGTGAAAAGCTGAACGCATTTCCTCTAAGATCAGGAACAAGACTCTTGCCATGTGTATTTAACATAGTATTGGAAGTCCTGACCACTGCAATTAGGAAGAAGTAAAACTGGCACTGTTTGCAGATGACATGATGCTACATATAGAAAATGCTACAAGACACCACCAAAAGACTACTAGAACTCATATAAGAATTCAGTAAAGTTACAGGGCACAAAATTAATATACAGAAATCTGGTGTGTTTCTATACACTAACAGTGAACTACTAGAAAGAGAAATTTTAAAAAGGAATCCCATTTATAATTGTATCAATGATAATAAAATACCTGGAAAAAAATCTAACTAAGGAGGTTAAAGACCTATATTCGGAAAACTATAAGACATTGATTAAAGAAATTGAAGATGACACAAACAAATGGAAAGATATACTGTGTTCTTGGATTGGAAAATTAATATTGTTAAAATGACCATACTGGGGCTTCCCTGGTGGCGCAGTGGTTGAGAATCTGCTTGCTAATGCAGGGGACATGGGTTCGAGTCCTGGTCTGGGAAGATCCCACATGCCGCGGAGCAACTAGGCCCGTGAGCCACAACTACTGAGCCTGCGCGTCTGGAGCCTGTGCTCCGCAACAAGAGAGGCCGCGATAGTGAGAGGCCCATGCATCGCGATGAAGAGTGGCCCCTGCTTGCCACAACTAGAGAAAGCCTTTGCACAGAAACGAAGACCCAACACAGCCCAAAATAAATAAATAAATTTAAAAAATATATACAGTGAAAAAAAAAAATGACCATACTACCCAAGGAAATCTACAAATTCAATGCAATTCCTATCAAAATACCAAGGACATTTTTCACAGAACTATAACAGATAATTCTAAAATTTGTATGGAAACACAAAAGACCCTGAAGAGCCAAAACAATCTTGAGAAATAAGAACAATCCTGGAGGTATCACACTCTCTGACTTCAGACTATACTACAAACCTACAGTAATTGAAACAGTAAGGTATTGGCACAAAAACAGACACATAGATTGATGGAACAGAATAGAGAGCCCAGAAATGAACCCACACTTATTCAGGCAATTATTCTATGACAAAGGAGGCAAAACTATACAATGGGGGAACAACAGCTTCTTAAATAAATTGTGTTGGTAAAACTGGACAGCTACATGTAAAAGAATCAAACTGGACTACTTTCTCATACCATATACAAAAATAAACTCAAACTATATTAAAAAATTAAACTAAGACCTGAAACCATAAAACTCCTAGAAGAAAAGTTGGCAGTACACTCTTGACATCAGTCTTAGCAATCTTTTTTTGGATCTCTCTCCTCAGGTAAGGGAAACAAGATAAAAAATAAACAAATGGGACTGCATCAAACTAAAAAGCTTTTGCACAGTGAAGGAAACTATCAACAAAAGGAAAAGGCCTCCTACTGAAAGGGAGAAAATATTTGCAAATGATAGATCTGATAAGGGGATAATGTACAAAATATATAAAGAATTCATAAAACTCAACATCAAAAAAACCCATTTAAAAAGCGGGCAGAGGACCTGAATAGACATTTTTTCCAAAGAAGACATACAGATGACCAACAGGCACATGAAAATATTCAACATCACCAATCATCAGGAAAATGCAAATCAAAAGCACAACGAGATACCACCTCACACCTGTCAGAATGGCTATTATCAAAAAGACAACAAATAACAATGGCTGGTAAGGATCTGGAGAAAAGGAAACAAGGGAACTCTTGTGCACCATATGACTGAGGAATTCCACTTTCAGGTATATATCCAAAGAAAATGAAACACTAATTAGAAAAGATATATGCACCCCTATGTTTATTACAGCATTATTTACAATAGCTAAGATATGGAAGCAACCTAAGCGCCCATTATTGGATGCATGGATAAAGAATATTATATGGATAAATACAATGGAATATTACTCAGCCACAAAAAAATTAAATCTTGCATTTTGCAACAACATGGATGGACCTAGAGAGTATTATGCTGAGTGAAATAAGTCAGACAGAGGAAGACAAATACGATATGATTTCACTTATATGGGGAATGTGAAAAACAAGACAAATGAACAAACATCAGAAACAGAGTCATAGATACAGAGAACAAAATAGGTGGTTGCCAGAGGTGAGGGAATTCTGGAGAGGAGAATAATAGGTAAGGGAGATTAAGAGGTACAAACTACCAGCTACAAAATAAATGTCACAGGTATGAAATGTACAGCATGGGGAATATAGTCAGTAATTTTGTAATATCTTCGTATGGTGATGGATGGTAACTAGACTTATTGTAGTGACCATTTTGTAATGCATAGAAATACTGAATCACTGTGTTCTGCACCAGCAACTCTCATAGCGTTGTAAGTCAATTATACTTCAAAAACAAACAAACAAACAAACCCATATAAAGAGATCAGCTTTGTAACTACCAAAGGTGTGGGGTGGGGGGATGGGATGGGGGGGTTACATGAAGGTAATCAGAAGATATCAACTTCCGGAGACAAGCTAATAAATATTAGGGATGTAATGTACAACATGATAAATATAATTAACACTGCTGAATATTATATATGAAAGTTGTTAAGAGAGTAAATCCTTAGAATTCTCATCACAAGAAAAAAATTTTTTTTTCTATTTCTTTAATTTTGTATCTATGGAAGACCATGGATGTTCACTAATCTTATTGTGGTAATCATTTCTGAAAGAAATAATACTTACTCTCTATTATGGAGCATTTTTAGGACAGTCTCCTAAAATGAGACCTAAGACCCCTGGCCTCAGTAAGGACTGTTCTGGCTCATAGAAACTGATGGGACTAATAGACTGTGTTGATCCCAGGTAAGATATGCTAAGATTGAGGGGCCATTGTAAATGATAGGGTGATCACTGCATGAGGATAAATAAAAAGAAACTTTTGCAAACTCCATGCTTAGTACTCATTTACTCCTCTGATATGTATCTATCAACACCCAGGGTCCAAGACTCTTCAAGTCATCAAACTAGCCCACTTTCAGCAGAAGCCTGAAAGCAGAGAAGGTGATATTTTCATTTTATTCTTCTTGGCATTATTTGTGAGGGGAAGTAAAGCGAGAGGAAGCCTTTGACCTGTCTTACTTAGTATCCTGCTACTTTTGTGGTTGGCTGTTGTACCCTTTGATATGTACCCATCATTATTTGAGTACTTTCTTATCTTTTAGTACAAGGAGATGTTCTATCTCAAACTGTCCCTTTCCTGCCCCATCCCTGAAATCAGCCATTTCCCCAAGAAGCCCTGGTTCTTTTAGCAGAGCATGGCATTTAGAAGCCAAGATCTGGGTACTGGATGTGCTCATTGTCATTGAGGTGTTGTTGCTTCCAGGCCTTCTCAGTTAGAAAGTTAAAGTCTGTATCTATATCTGTATCTACATCTATTTCTATATCTATATTTGTATTTCCATCTATGTCTATATATATCTAGAGAGAAAGTGTAAGATACGTTTACAAACACACATTTACATCTATATGTATAAATCTATCCATGTATTGAGAACAGTGAGAACTGCTAACATCAATACCTCTAATTCCAATCCAACAAAAAAGGGTTCATTCTAGTTTTTCCTTTTGAATATCTGCAACTCCCTTCTCCAGCAGTGAGAAACCTGAATCTTATTATCATTTGTAAATTTTCTTATTTGAACCATATCCCCTGTGGTAACCAAGCTCTCATATCTGCCTCTCCCCCACCCCATGTGGATGGCGTCCTCTCCTGCCTCAGGCTCTGGTACCTTATGTTGAACCCTCATCCAGTCTGAGCCTCCTCTCCGCCCCACTATGGGACTCCCCATTCTCACCCTGTTTGGGCTCTGACTGTCCATGTCGTAAGCTCCCTCCTTGCACTGTAGGGCCACTCTACTCACCCTTCATGGGCTCTGACATCCTGTGCCAAGCTGCTCCCTGGTGTGTGGACTCCCTCTTCACCCACTCAAGCTCTTACACCTCGTTCCAAGTCCTGGGCCTCCTCAGCTGCCCCTCAGCTCCCACTGGTGTAGACGCTTACCTTGCTCTGCCTCACCTTTAGGACTGACCTGTTTATAAAAGGAAGGGAAGAGGAAGAGTCCAAATAACTCTTAAATAAGAGTTGTGCTGTGAAGAACATATTTGCTGAATGTTGTTGAATTGGTGAGATTGAGCTGGAGGCAATATACGTGTAGTTTCAAATGCTTCTGACTATGCTACGTAATTCTTTGTATCCGGGGAAGCAGTTACATTCACTTGTAAACCTCCCTTAAGGCTTGGGATTGGACATATTAATCCTGCTAGAGTATGGATGGAAAAAAAGCATTCACTGGAGTAAACAGGAAAAGTAATCAAGTAGAAATCCTTTTTAAAGCTCATTTTGCTTCTTCATTCATTCTTCAGAATAAATTGCTGTACAGATTGGTCCCAGAGCTCTGAATTACAAAGCATCTAGAGTGTTCAAGACTAAGGCATTTGTTCTCTCACTTAAGGTCAACAATGAAAAGTCACTGAATAGGTCTGAGGAGGAAAAAAGCATAAGATTATAAGGAAAATTTTAATTTCTAATGCTCAAATTAAAAAAATCATGAATACATTGTATATCTTGTTAACCTGCTTTAGGATGAACAGTATAAACTAGATGGGTCAAAAATATTGTGTTACAGTTGGCGTGCTAATAAATAAGCTGGTTTATTGGTTAATAAAGTATTTATACCATTTAGACAAATCTGACTCAGTATCACTCCCTGACTTATTGCTATCACAGTAAGCAATTAATAATTACTTCTTTTTATACTAAGTATAAGGTACAATATAATAAAATATAATGCTTATCTGGAGTAATTGGCTTCATCCAAGTAAGAAAATTTGTACATTATTCAAAATTCTTGTTCGTATTTAGAGGAAGGACTATTAACCAAATATTTGGGCATTTGATTTTGGATAAACATTTTTGGTGCTATTTAATTACTACAGAAGCTAAGATATAATGGAATTTTAATTGTCAACAAATGGTCTGAAGAGCCCAATGTGCTCCTTTGGTAGGATCAGGGCTTGGCATCACCAATAACAGGCATCAGAGCCCACTCAGCATCTCGAGCGCCAGCCTCCAAGCACACTTGGTCGAATGAGAGCACAGGAGGGGAGGAAGATCAAGGAGAGGGGACATGGACAACCAGGCAGAAGGAAGGCAGAGGTTACTGGAAAGGGAGAAGGAAGACAGGGGAACACAAGGGAGGGGGAGGGAGTGGAAGTGGAGGAGAGAAAGAAAGGAGAAGAAAGCAGTTGAGAGGACACGTGACATGGTTATCAAAAGATGAGATGGATGATTGGAGGAGATATGGGAAACAGAGAACGCACGTTTAAGAAAACACAGGAAGATACTGCACACGTAACAATTTGAAGACATGGAGATGTTTTATTGCTTATATTTTAAATTGCTAAATTTAAAGAAAAATCTCTCTGACCTATGACCCATGGTCAAGTCTGTGCAGGCTGTGCTTTGGTCTGTTCTCATGGCCAAGTCCCATAACCTCCCATTCCCTCTCAGGGAGTATATTCTTGTGAAGTGACTATGAAAGTGAACTTTTGTCTTGCATATTAATTTGTGGGTACATTAACTTACAGAAGAAATAGGAAAAAACCCTTAGATCACATTGTCTTGAGTTTATATGACATATTTAAAGGCTTTTCATTGACATAATCCTTAATCTTTACAGTATCACTTTGAGGTAGATAGAAGATCTGTAGTTTTGCCCCCATTCTGTAAAAACAAAATTAAAGTGAAAACAAGAATTAAATGGTATACACACAAAATCTAGAGTAGGATGATTTGCCTTAGCTGTCCTGATTAAATCAGGGGTAACAAAACTAAGCTAATTCCGTACTTTGTGATTGATGAAAATGTTTAAAGTTGTCCAAACTACAAGCGGGTTCAATTTGGCCAAATGAAACCACATTTCAAACTTAATCTGCTGAGTGCAAAGCTATAAAGATTATGCTCTGGTTAATCTTTTAGTTCTATTACTCTTTATCTGACCATTGTCCTTTGCGATGGAGATTAGCCCATAATTGCTATTGTCTGTTGACATCATCATTTTTGCTGCTAAATTTTGGCCGAAAGAGTGTCTGTCCCACAGGTGAATTACAGTCAAGAGCTTCAGGGCAGAGCCTTGCTTTCCATTTGCTCTCCACAACAGCAATCCTAAGGGTACTTCATAGATCCTACGATTCCAGGTCTCTTTGTGACACCATAAAGTTAGTAGCCAGTAAAGTGTGGCGTGATGCAGCAGGCACTGGGGAGAGAGAAATGGGCAGGAGGAGACACATTTCTTGCCTTTGGGGCACTTAATGTGGCTCACAAAATTGTCTGTTTCTTCTTTTTAAAACTTGCATTTCTTTGGCTTGTCTGTCTTCTAGTGAATATTATTTTTCTGGTTTCTATTTCTTTACACTGTTGTGTCATTTGCTCATTACTCTTTTAAGTATTGAACTAAATAAACCCTAGAGTATTGCAAATCTGTATTTCCCTCAGAAAAGAATGTGCTCATTACCCAATGATGTAATATTCCACTGGCCTTCACAACTGAACAAGCAAAACTTTCTACGGTAAATTTGTTTTTCCAAGGCATTTAAAGTAAATCATGTGGTTTATAGCCCAGCATGAAGCAAAATCTTCCCCAGAAATACAGCATTATTGGCAAAATCCTCAACAATCACTGAGCCTCAGGGCCAAACGTGACAATAGGGGAAGAACAGGACTCTGAGTAGTAAATGTGACTGAAATACGAATAACAAAACGTGTGGTTTTCCAGACTCACAGAATATTGGAAGACAAAACCGTGAGCACATTATAATATGCAAGAGAAGGGCCGAAAGTTGCCACTAAATTATGTGTTTTTCTGTAGCCACGCAGCTATCCTGGCACTTCGCTCCTTGTTTTTCAGATTTTCATTCTTTATTGTCTGTAATTTGGCCTGAACTGTGAGTCTCTGGTGCTCCTCCAACATGTTACTGCAAAACTGCTGCAGCTGAAAGGACAAAGAGACGGTTGGTCCATCAGTGCAATTGAACTTCTCACTTAGGCACAGTAAGACAAAGTTCATGTTAAGTAGTGACATGATCTTGTGAATGGATGATGACAGTTGGAATGAGTAGAAATGTCTGTCCCTATATGGTGTGTCCCTGAGGAGACTGTGACTGAGAAAATGTGATGAAGACCACACCAGTCCTGAAGAATGCGATGCAGACTGGAAGCTCCAGGAAGTAGGAACTTTGTCTATTCTACTCACTGCTCTATTCCCCAAGCACATAGTAGGTGCTCAATAAAGATTTCCAGAATGCATATTGGATATTATACAAGATTTGTAGACAGAGACACAATGAGACCTTTCCTTATTTCAAAAGAAACTTTGCAACTTCCAAAGTTCAAAACTGGTACACAACATCCATGTCTTTACAAATGTTACCCTTTATTTAAGAATATTTATAGTGGATTCATCCATTGGTTAAATTCCTTCATTGAGTCAGGTCAAGCATTCAGCTATGGGAATGTTTGTTGCAATATTACATTCAAGCCAGACAGATCCCAATTGAATAATTGGGATAATAATAACTGAACTGAATAAATCATATTCCAAAAGTCTATTTCTCTGTCATTGGATTATAACTCAGAACACACATTACCATAAAATGACAGTGTACCCTACCAGCTCACAAAAGGTCACATAAACCCTAATGTACTTGAAATTAGGTAGTAATAGGGTTGTCAAGCCTAACTACAATGCAAAAGACAAATAAGGTTCTAGGAAAAAGTAGATTAAGGGGCCAGGAGCAAACCTCCCGTTCTCTCCCACACCTGGGCATCCCTGCCAGGCAGTGGGAGCCACACACCAGCAGCACCGCCCACGATCGAGCACCTGCAGTGGGTGGGAGGAGAATGTGGGTCTGTGGGACTGTGTGTGTGGGGCTTCACGGGTGCTTGAGAGCATGAGTGAGGACAGGCTCCAGCAGGGTGGAGTAGAAAGACCAGAGCAAGAGATAAGGAGAGTGTATAAAAACTGTGCTGGTGTGGAGGGAAAAGGAATTCATATGACTTTCTTTTCATTTACCATTTTTAGTAATTGTTTTCAATATTATCATGTGAACCAATACATTGCAGTAGGATTGTTGGTCATTAATAGCTTTTTGACAAAGATATTCATGGTAGCTAACTCACTTGTTTTCAAAATTACAATAATTTAACTACTGCTAAATCCATTTTTGCATTTTTTTAATGAACTATCAGTGATTATAGAATTTTGGAACTTTGGGGATTGCTAAAGTTATACAAACTTCATTCATTCTTTCAACAACAACAAAACTACTGGGTTTTGTAGAGATAAAGATGAACAGAGGCACTTTTGAAGATATCAACACAAACTCAGTTGATTCTAGGAGCTTTTGTTCCAGGATTTTTGGGTGTGCCCCTCACTCTCTTGTCTGGGGAATCCTTGATAAATCAGGTCCTGACAGCTCAGCCTCAGGCAGGCCAAAACCCAAACAAAGATCGTTCCTTCAGGAATTACCAGTTCTTCCTCTCTCTCTCATAGTAACAACTATATAGGATGATTTGGGAGCACAGAGGAGGAGAGGGTGTAAATTAGTTAGTTAAAAATTTCCTAGAGGGCTTCCCTGGTGGCGCAGTGGTTAAGCATCCGCCTGCCAATGCAGGGGACCACGGGTTCAATCCCTGGTCCAGGAAGATCCCACATGCAGCGGAGCAACTGGGCCCCTGCATCACAGCTACTGAGCCTGCACTCTAGAGCCCGTGAGCCACAACTGCTGAAGCCAGCGAGGCACAACTACTGAAGCCCGTGTGCCTAGAGCCCATGCTCTGCAACAAGAGAAGTCACTGCAATGAGAAGCCCGCATGCAGCAATGAAGACCCAATGCAGCCAAAAATAAATAAATTTATTAAAAAAAAATTTCCTAGAATATGTGGTTGAAGCAGGGTCTTAAAGGAGGATTAGGAATTACCCAGCCAAGGACAGGCATGAGGAGGGCACCCCAGACAGAAGGTAGTGTTTCTGAAATCTGGGAAATGTGCAACAACATGATAATTTAAGAAATTCTGTTAAGTGGTACAGTGTAACTAGAGGAAAAGTGTTCGGGGGTACCTATGCCTCTTATTCTCTGACACTGGTTGGTGAAGTGGGCAAAAGTGAAGCTAGGGAGTAACGCAGGGGCCAGATTATGAAGGGCTTCATGTGCTAATGACAAGATTTTAAAATTTCTTCTAAAAACTATGATGAGATACTGAAACTTTGGGAGCAGGGCAATGACCGGCAGTGATGTGATAGATGGGATGGAGGGAAGAACAGCCTACGCCAGGGAGCCCGGGCCATAGTCTACTGCAATAATTCAGGTGAAGTACAACCCTCCATGAACAAGAATGGTCTCTATTTCAAGAGCAAGACAGAATTAAAAGACATTTCCTGGGCTTCCCTGGTGGCACAGTGGTTGGGAGTCCGCCTGCCAATGCAGGGGACACAGGTTCGAGCCCTGGTCTGGGAGGATCCCACATGCCGCGGAGCGGCTGGGCCCATGTGCCACAACTGCCGAGGCCCGCATGCCTGGAGCCTGTGCTCTGCAACGGGAGAGGCCACGGCAGTGAGAAGCCCGCGCACCACAATGAAGACCCAACGCAGCCAAAAATAAATAAATAAATAATAATTAATAAAAGACATTTCCTGCACAGTGATAATACCATCAATGGAGCATAGAATGTAACAATTCAGAAAAGCATATTATTTTTAATTTTAGCAACTCCAAATTACACAAAAAATGGCTTCTAAATTGTCTTTATAATGCACAATATCTATAGTACTTACCTCTAAGATCTGTAAATCCGTACTTATGGTTCTCCCTATTACGTATAACAGAGTAACCAATGATTGTGTTCCATACCTACAAAGCAACGAGATGCTAATCATGAGTGGAAAATGTTTGGCAAGACAAAGCTACAGAGCAGATAAATGCTAAGTATACAGCCCTTATTAATTCCTAACTCCCAAATCTAAGCAAAACCATATATGAACTTGTTTAGCTTCATCTTTTCATAGAAAATTCATGCTATAGGAAAGTCTATTAGCACAAAGAATTATAGTTTAATATTGATTTGTGTAACAGATAGTTTTAAAAGTTTCATTTAAATATAAAAAGCTGTTCTTAAAAACAGTAACAACAACTGTTTTTATCTTTCAAAATGAAGTGGTTAGAACAGATGTCACATACCCAAATTAAGAAATTTTAAAAGAGAATAGGTAGGGCTTCCCTGGTGGCGCAGTGGTTGAGAGTCCGCCTGCCATGCAGGGGACACGGGTTCGTACCCCGGTCCGGGAAGATCCCACATGCCGCGGAGTGGCTGCGCCCATGAGCCACAGCCGCTGAGCCTGCGCGTCCGGAGCCTGTGCTCCGCAATGGGAGAGGCCACAACAGTGAGAGGCCCGCGTACCGCAAAAAAAAAAAAAAAAAAAAAAAAGAGAGAGAATAGGTAAATACTCAAAGTATACCCCTTAAAAAGTGTAGTTAATATAGAATCAGTTTCAGAAACGCTGACTAAAATACCCTGAAAGCTTATTGAAACTTCTGCATTTGTATATGCTTTTTGGAAAGAGATTCCCAAAATGTTGGTGATCCCTGAGGGCTAAGTACTCTGGCTTTCCTTAAGCTCCCTCAAACAGGTATGGTAACTGAAACTTCCCCTTTAGTTTAGTGACTTTGAATAACTGACAAGAATTGTCTGAAAAACAGCCATGAAATGTTGCTATGGAAAAACAGCAGATACATACCTGCTCAAAGTGTTGCTGTAGTTATTAAAAAAGTAAAGAAAGACTTTTGGATGCATTAAAAAGGAAAGAAAATTTAAAAGGTTAATATAATGGCCTGGACAAGAAAGGGTTGAATCAGGATTCTGTCTTGATAGTTGATAGCTAACACATACAATTGGTTTACTTCAAAAATGTATACTTGAAATTAAAAATTGTAAGAGTTAACATCGGCATGATATGCAGACAAAGGTGAGAGAAACACAGTGCTTTTGTCCTTTTTAAGTTCCCAGCTATAACTTAAGCTGAGTCTACTTCAGCAAAGTGGAGGATAAGAGACTGTCTACATATAATTCAGGCAACCAAATCTGTTTCTATGGGGAAAGAAGAAATATTTCTTAGTTCTTCATTTTGGTTGGCCAGGTTTAAAAAGCCTGTGAAATGACTCAAGAAATTTGACAAAATTTGCAAAGAAACTGAGTTCCAGACTTAAAAAAAAGTAGGAAACAAAAGAAAACTACCTACGTTGCTAAATGTGTGATTTTTCTACCAAATACAGGAGAAAGGTTACCCCAGAGGCAGGGCTGGGTTTGAAGTTACCTTGTGGCAACTTATAAATTGTAAAAATGGGGAATAACATATAGTTAGAAGCATTGGGATGGAGATTAAATGAGATAATGTACACTGAAGCACCTATCAGGGTGCCTGGCACACTTCATTCCTTCCTGTTCTTGAAAGTTTCAAGAGGAGATATTTTTGAGACAGATGATTTATCCTTCTGGTTGAGAGCGTAATCTCTTTGAAACAGTACTCAACAAAAATATATACATTACAGATAGCTTAGCCCACCAGTAGTCAAATGTATTAACATGAAGACAGGAGGCAACGTTTGTCAGGATAGTTGCCCTTTCAAGAAATTGATAACATTCAGTGCTAGTCAGCGTGATTTGGGACTCTAGTCCATCTCACCTTCCGCTTCTCTCCTTTCTCACATTTGCCCTCCCCTCCCATCCCTTCCCCTGTCATGTCTGATTTCCTGCAGCAAGCTTGGCCACTTAGGCAAGCATGGAGGCAGCCAGGTTATCTCGCCTGACCCAGTGATAGGCAGTGAAAATGGGCCCTCCAGTGCTTGGACACAGCACTCCGATAACATCTTAATTCTCTCAGTTTGTTCCAATTTAACCCTTTCAACTCTATGTTCCCCATCATGAAATACAACAGAGTAGAAGTAAAAATGAGTGTAAGTTTCTGCTATATTTAAAAAGGATAACCAACAAGGACCTACTGTATAGCACAGGGAACTCTGCCCAATGTTATGTGGCAGCCTGGATGGGAGGGGAACCTGGGGGAGAATGGATACATGTATATGTATGGCTGAGTTGCTTTGCTGTGCACCTGAAACTATCAGAGCATTGCTAATTGGCGAGACTCCAATTTAAAATAAAAAGTTAAAGAAAAAAGAGTGTAAGTTTTTCAAGCATAGGACTTTAGCCAGTATCACATATTTGGAGAAGAAATAAGGGGTTTGGTGAAGAAGAGGGTAAGATTCGTTTTGGATCAGTTGAGTCTGAAAGTGATGATACCTTGTAGTCTATATTCAAATAAAGCTAGGGTATTGCTGTAGGCGGTGAAGCCTGAATCGTTTTATGAAAGCCAAAAGCAACATAACAAGCATGAAGCAAACATCATTTCTACCACATCCAATAAGAAGTCACAAAAATCCTATTGTTTCGTGTCTATTCACACATTTCTTCATAGGAGCTATGCACAAGTGCAGGTTCATACTGATTTCTCTGTAACCTGAAAGATGTCTTTATGGTTAGTGGAAGCTCCCTCACTGGGATCAGTATCCAAAAGATCACCTCTCATCTAACAATTAACTAAATACCCCATAGCCACCAGTGCAGTGCCCTGCACGTGGGACTGAGAAGCAGTATCAAACCAAAGTTGTTTTACTCAAGCAAGTGTTCCAAAATATATATTCAGATTAGGCTCCCTGGGAAGAATTTGGGGCCTGGCTAAGGGGAGCAGATGTTCCTGGACTGCTATTGGCAGTGTCTCAACTCTAACGCTTAACCAGCCCTATTGCCTCCTTTCCAGGGCCCTAAGCTCCAGCCAGTTATGAGGCTCAGTCCCAAGTCGGACTCTCAGCCTTGCCCCCAGGCAATTACTGGTGTCCTCCCTTCCATGTAGAAGGTGAGTTTTTCCACCTGCTTGTTCAAATCCCCCTTCTTCTCTTTGAATCCCTAGAGCACTCTCCATCTGTCCTCTGTAACATTTATCGGAGACTGTGTCTTAATCACTTTATAACCCCCAACAACAGCTTGAACTAACTGTGCCTTGGCATAGAAAAACCAGAACTTCTTATTCCCAGAAAGAACTTTACAGCTGATCACATACGACATCTTTCATTTTATGCAAGAGGAAACCAAGGCCTAAATGTTAACTAATAGGCCATCAATAAATAAATGTTGTTCTAGTTACAGTTCCAGATGAGAGGGTTAGAGAATTTAGTTTCTCATCTGTCTTTCGCTTGGAACAACTGATCTACTGGCAGAATGACACTTTGTTTACATTAGCATAGACGGTACATAGCAGGATTACAGTGACAAGACGCTGGGCTAGATGCTAGATTTCCTTCTGACGGGCTTCTTGGAGCTTTATGATGCTAACATATACTGTGAATTTGTGGAGGTTAAAATAGACAGTTTCCAAACCGATGGGCTACTGTCTCCTTTGTTCACAGAAGGCTTGTCAGTGTCTCCATGAATAACGCTCAGTGAAACACACTGGAGAAATACCAGTTTCAAAGCTAATTTGCGAGTGATCGGTCACATTATAGCAAATTTAAAATAAATCCTTTTCACTTAAATAACATAAAATTTAATTTGTCATCGCATTTGTTTACTTACACTTTTATACTACCTTTATCATTTTATGAAGACTGGTGACATACAAATATTCATGTCAAATATAATTGTTTAATAAGTGCTAAGTAAATATTCTGATGTACAAAGAATAAGGTAAGCATTCCTGTGCCATTTTAATGTATATAACATTTTAATTATTAATTTGAACTTTTATTTCCTCTTAACAATCCATATATAATATTACTGTCTATTCAAAATCATTTGCAAAATTCAGCAAGACTGGTGACTATAAATCGAATCCTAAAAATAAATGTTTTAGATGTAGAAGGCAAATTTATTTGAGTCCCAAAGATTTTTGTAGCAGAATGTGTAAGAGGAGTAACTGAGCTTAATGTATCATAAACAGAAAAGGAAAGGCATCTATTTTATGAGCATGGCATTTTGTTGATAAAAGATAAAAACATTTAAGCCATGGTTAAAAGTGAATGCATTTAGAATTCTAAGACCTTCTTAGGGATAATGAAATACCTGTTTAGAGTTTTTTTTTTTTTTTAAAGGAAGTCCTTCTATACTTGTATTTAATACAGTTAAATCATTTAAATTGCCAGACAATGGACTTTTTAGAGAGCGCTGCAAACATGTTTCTGTTCTCCAAATGCAGAAAAAAGTTCTTCTGAGGAATAAAAATTAGCACACACTTAAATTAAGAGCAATCTTTCCCATGGGTTGCTCAAAGCCATTTGGGGGGCTTAACTAGTTACATGTGCTGTGTATGGGATAGAAAGAGAGGAGAAATAAACTGAGATGCTGCTTTACCCCTTAGAGCAGTGTTGTCCAGTTGAATTCTCTCTATCTGAGCTGTCCAGTATGGTAGCTACTGGCCACACTGAGCACTTAAAACAAGGCTAGTACAACTGAGGAACTGAATTTTTGTTTGTTTGTTTTGGCTGTGCCACAAGGCCTATGGGATCTTAGTTCCCCAACCAGGGGTCGAGGATTGAACCTGTGCCCCCTGCAGTGGAAGCGTGGAGTCCTAACCATTGGACCACCAGGGAATTCCCTGAGGAGCTGAAGTTTAAATTTTATTTAATTGTACTTAATTTATATTTAAATAGCCATATGATGGCTAGTAGCTATCATATTGAGCAATGCAGGCTTAGATATTTTTTTAATCCAGTGTCAATTGGTTCCATGTTAAACTACACCGGGGTCACCTGGGGTGCTAGAGAAAGGTATAGATTTTGCACCCTATTCTGGCAGATTCTGATTTTCAAGGGGTAGAGTGGGCTTGGGAGTCTTTAGGTGTATGAACCACCTAAAGCTGCATCTTTCTCAGGGCCCGGCAGGGCATCTGAAGGCATAGAGACTGTGATAGGCTGCGGTGATTACAAGCTGGGTCCTCAGGAAAATCATCACTTATTTTTTAAAGGAGCTGTTCTCTCAGCCGTTTAATTCCAAAATTGCTGCTAGATTGTTCCGCAGGATGCTCTGGAAGAAAACAGTCAGGGACTGTAGCTGAAGTGAATGATCTTGAGGAAAATGATCACGGCAGCAAGAAGGCAGATGGCTTCCAGTCCAGGCAAAGCTAGGCATGTCAGCCCAAGAGGGGGCATGATGGGGGTCAGAGCCTTCGATACAAGCTCCAGGGAGAGAGAACAGAACGTAACAGACAGCCCTACGAGGCTGGAACCTCTGAAATCTCATGGAACAAGGCGACCTGAGTAAATACTTCTGATTTATACCCAACTCCCAAATTCCCACTGGGAAGTAGGACCTGGGAAGGAGGGCATTACCTTTAATGACGTAAACAAAAATGGAAGACATAATTTACCCCCAAGGTCATAAGGCTCTCTGAACAATGAACCTAGAATGATAATTTAAAACAAGAGATAAGGCCAATTTTCTCAATATTGTGAGTATGCTATGCATGTCCCCCTGATGAGCCAGAAAAATGGTACTGTACAAAAGAGCTTTTATCTACATGTTTAAAATTTCTGATTTAAAAATACATTTTTGGTGTATTGTAAAGGTGTTCAATACATGTCCATAAACGAAAAACATTCCATTATTTTGCTGTATAAGAGAACTATATTCAGATTCTTAAACATTTATATTCTAAATATATCTTATGTTCCAAAGACCTAAATTTATTTGCAAAAAGTATCTTCCAACTTTACAGCTGCGTATGTACCTGAACTGTTGTCTACTCTGATCTGCTAACTCTTCAGTATGCGAATAGTTGTAGGACATATTATTCAAGGCTTTTAAGAATGCATGGTTCAGGCTTTCAGAGACTGTGAAGCTGGGGAGATCCTGGCCTGGAGAAGGATGCTGTCAGATCTCCTTGTCTTCCCAGCCCTTCGACCCTCCCCTGAAGCCCCTCAATAAAATGGCTTGATCCACCTCCCACCCCTCGCAAAATGAACGTATGGTTAAGTCATGTTCTAGAAAGAGCAGCTATCGAGGGTATGCTGCCTGACTTGTGCATTTCAACGTCTATTTTACCTGGCAGGCTAAGTAGCAAGCAGATTTAATCTTAAAAGGTGAGAAACATAAAAAGTTCAAGAACATGGAAGCCAGATACAGAAAGGGAATCTGACAAAAGGCACAAGCAATATCCAAGCTTATGTAGTAATGAACATTGCTGTTTCTTAAAGATATGGTGATGTACTTCACAAAAGAAATGAATGGATGATGTACACTCATACCAAAAAACATGACTTGCTCTAATCTGTGTCTCTGAAGACAAGATTCTTAGTGGGCACAGTGGGAAATTGAGGTAGATAAGTACCCCATGCAAATCTACATTCACAAAAAAAGCCAAAACTGAGGATAAGTGACCTTATCTTTCACACAGCTAGTTTGTGGTGAGACTAAACGCAGGAAAATGTATCAGTTTTCTAGTCAATGCAAAGGACTTTAGTGACCTGGCCAGACTAAAGTTGAGCCACTAGCACCAAACCAATGAACTAAATGAAAGAGAGGTCTCCCATTTCCTCCTTACCTTTCACTCACAGCTTGCCAATTGTTGATTAAAAAGTCCTTTGCAACGTATCGGCCAACTTCAGAGGCTGCCACAGCTTCGATTATATTTGTTTCATTAAAACTGGATGGAGATGTAGTGATGGCATACTCCATATATCTGTAAAAGCGTATGTGGCAGAAAATAAATACGTAAACATTATCCAATGGAAAGATTAAATTTAAATAAATGGAGCTAAAATCCCATATGGTTCTAAGTTACTGAATTATGTTTCATATTAATGCTTATATTAGCTCATTTCTATTTTTCTCCCTTTGGTTTATTAATTGCATTCCTCCACCAAGAGCCCTTTCAAGGTAAGTTGTAATAATCACCTGTTAAGTATCCACGGATCTTTACTGCAGCTCATTGCATAAGCAAGTTGAATCCTTTCTTCTTCCTTTGTTTTATTATTGTAGATATTTAACAAAAAATCCCATTCTTTATCATTTCCCAAGGCAATGCCATAACATAAAATCACATTTTTAATCGGATAAGGTATTCTGTAAGGTATAACATGCAATGATATTTTTCATAGCAGTTAAGTTATATGTTAATCTAGGTTGTCATATAGTTAGAAGTATAAATCTAGAAAAAATGTCTGTGATCTCAGATATAAATATCAAAAGTAGGAATCTAGAGAAGCAATTGTGAAAACTGTCATTTATATTAACATCTTGAGATCGTCAAATTAGTTTAGAAACTAAGGAGTTTTGAGGGAGAAGTAAATTAGAACAGTACAAACAGTGTATGTTGATAACTCAGTTTGGTTTCATATCTTATTATCACATTCTCTAAGAGTCCATCTGAGGTCATATTTTAAAGGTAATATAATAACACCAGAATGACACAGTGTTGGTCTCAGGTGTCAGTGAGACTGCAAACTTACACAGAAAGAGATGCACCGATGCACTTATATATATGTGAATAAATAACTATAATGAACAACCTAAATAAGACTCGAGATAACCACAGGTGCGTATTAGGGAATGCACCGGCAATGAGAGGTCCCGGATGAGAATTCCGTGTATAAATTCTAATCTATTGCTATGCACAGACCTCCATGAGACAATTGTGTGTGTGTGTGTGTTTTAAAGGACATTTGAAAAAAAAAGTAAGAAAGAGAGATTATCTAAGTAAAAACAAAATGTTCACTCCCAGAGTAAGAGCATCGAAAGGAAGAGAAATTGTTGGTGCTGAAACAGAACAAAAAGAAGGGCAATTACAATACTACACTTACTCATTCTCTGGATGGTTCATCCAGTTTCTGAAAAGGTCTCTTGACAGCTGAAGACAGTCCTCAAGACCCAACCAACACGCAGTTCCAAAAAGTTTTTCCAGTGATATTCTTGAAGGAAATATCAAAGAAAAACATGTATTTTTCATTACTGCATTGATTTTTTCTGCCGCCAAGAATATGTGTTTCATAAAAAGATGGGTATTTGAAAACATCCTTCCAATAACATCAGGTTTGTTAAAAAATAGCCTTTGTGGATGGCAACTGTATTTAAGGTTCAGGGAAATATTTGCTGAGAGGCTCTCAGGCACCAAATAAGCTCCAAGACTGGTACTTTCTGAAAGTAAGAAATAAACTACTGCCTTCCTTCATCTCCCTCAAACACACACGGTGTACACACATGCCACATCTGTTATCAATTTATTTTTCCTCCCTCATACAATAACTCCCTTACAGATAACAAAAAATGACTTTTAAGTATCTGATATAACACACTTAAAAATAAAGTTCTTTCTCTACACATGAGAGCAGAGGGAATGGTTTATTTCTCTCCTTCGACAGCGAGCCTCTCCGGGCTTAAGCTTCTGCTTCTTCCTCCTGGCTATTAACGTTGTCTCCAGAAAAAGAATGATGGTTTCTGCTTTGTTTTTATAGCTGAGCAGAGGTACACATTCCCATTGCAAACGAAATAAGTTCAAAAGAACATGGAGAAGAACAATGATAAATCCAGATGAGCGGTGCCTTGAGGCGTTGCAGTTTGGAGTAAGAGGTAAAGGAATTCAAATGGGTCAGGAGTTTCCGGGAAATGCCAAGAGGCAAATCTCCGTTGCTCCACCCTCCCTCCAGTTTCATCCCAGCCTGGCCTGACCTTCTGATAAGCAGAGGTAGAATCTCCAGGGGGGAGACCTTCTGAGAGACAGCTCTGAGCACTCATTTACACATTCACTCCTCTCCCCACACACCCCAAGCTGGCAGCAGCAAGATGGAATTCTCTGGAAGCACAGTCTAACTCCCTGAGATTGCTCTGAAGAGAACTGGCCCAGGGATGCTACAAAAAGCAGGTCACTTCACGCCAGTTTAGGAGAGCCAAGGCCATGGCTGGTTAACAAAGGTGCTGCCTGGTTGGGCCTTTCTGTTTGCCTATACAACTTGCCTACCCACTTTCCATCCTAGCTCATCCCCGCTGTCTTCCATCCATCTGTAAATCCAACCATATTGTTTGTCAATTCACACGCCCTAGCTCTAAAATTTCTCCCCTCTCAGAAGGATACTTGTGAGAGAGAATAACCCCACCTTTTGTATTTCTTACTTGGTCTAATTGGTTTCAGCTTGATGTTGACTAGAGCTGTAAATATAATCCCTGTACCATTCATTGTTGGTCACAGATTCCCTCGCTAAATCTGGAAGCCCAGCCTACACACACAAACCTTGTGTCACAGGGAGGCCAGCGGTACTGCAGCCCTGTTTTGCCTTTCACCCCCTTTCCAGAGCAGCTTGACAACAGGCATAGTCCCCTAACCGAACCAATGATGGGGAAATCATTTGCAATACTTGGTCATGCTCACACACAGATGACTGATACAGTTCACTGTCAACCTCCCTAATCATATCTGCATAATGTTAGAATTTCTGTCTGACATAAATAATGGAACTTTTCCCTCTGTCATCAAGAATATACAGAGGGGATTTTTTTCCCCGTGTATCCTTCCTATACCCTCTAATTTGTTTGTATAGGCTGGTTTTGCTTAACACAACCCTTCATCAATAGTACAACATACTTAAGATTTCAACCAGTAGCCTAAGATTGCAGAATATAAAGCTATAAATTCCTGTGTGTACTTGTATGTGCTTCGCAGGTAAATTAAGATTCCCAAACTACTATTTCCTATTAGGATACATGTAGCTCACCAATCCCAAATCTACTATTCTCAAATGGCACACAAATCTCTCAGTGAATCATAACTATTAGTATCTTATTTTATGAATCTAGAAGCCTATCCATTAATAGGAATTATTTAATTCAATGATCACTGCTCAAAAAGTACTTACAGAGCTAAATAGTCATCCTGCAATGTTGCCACATTTTCACGAATTATAGTTGAATAAGTATTCCATATTGAGATAAGTCTCTTTAACAGATACTTCTATAAACAATAAAGAAAATATACTGTTAGTTCTGCTCATAACACCCAATTTACACTGCTTTTCTCTTTGTCTGAAAAGACATTAACAGAGAGGTGACAGATATTTCTTCAGAAGTAATCTTTATTTGTCACTAAATGTATAACTTTTAAAACCTCAGTTCAGTTTCCTCAAACGTAAGCAATACGTAAACAATATGACGTGTGTCAGCACACTGCTTGGCACATAGGTTCAGTTTCCTCAAACGTAAGCAATACGTAAACAATATGACGTGTCAGCACACTGCTTGGCACATAGTAGGAACTCAATAAATATCAAACATTCTTATCATTTACTATCACCCAAACATTTCCAGTTGTCTTTAAAATAGAGAAAAAATGGAGAAATATAAAACAAACTTTCTACCTTGAAACTTCCATGTTTAGTATATATATATCTCTAAAAAAACAAGGAATACTGATTTATGCCTTGGATTAATTTAAGCCCTGACTCCAAAATAAAATTTCTTCAATTGAGCTATCGGCTGGTAAATAATAAGGTTATAATAGTCCTACACTTACCAATACATCCCTCAGAATAAATTAATGTTATTCATTGAAATTTTTAAAAACAAGCATTAGCTTTTACTTCTTCACTCAAAACCAGTGATCAGATGTTATCAGTGAGCCACCTTGATCCCACCAACAAGTGCCTTCTCCTACTGGTCGCCATGCCACATTCAAGTACGTTCCCATCAGCACTTTGTACACTAGATAAAAGAAAGTCTGGAACCCCGAAGTGCTTGCGATCTCACCTTCAGACTGCCCCAGACTCTCACTTGGAATCATCACCTAATACACTTGCTGTTTTGTTTGCGGCCCTTAACTCTCCGAGGGGCTGCTCCCAAACTTTGGCTTTGGTTTTACCTGTGCCATCTTTCTTACGATCACTGTTAAAGATCTAATAACAGAAATTTCCCCTTTTATAGATGTTATTTTCCCCTTTTATAAGGACAAGTTGGCATGGTTATTTCTTCATTCATTAACTCTAATTTCGCCATCTCTCTTCCCAATATCAAAAGCCACTTCAAAATGTTTACTTTTTTGGAATATAACTCTCTGGTTTTAAGTGCCGGCCCTATAAATCAGAGGATATAAATCATGGATATAGAATTGTGAAAAATCATTCTGTTAGACTAACAATCTTTTAGGGAAACAGCTGTTAATAGATACTATCCTTTTTTAATAAGAAAAAAAAGGCATACCATTTCCATCCACTTCTGGTTTCTTAAGACACATTTATACCTCACCAAGAATTAAGAAACTGTCCAAACTTCTCTCATACTCATCTCCTAGACCAGGTCTATGACTAAGGTATTTTCTTCTAAGAGTAAACAACCATTCCTAAGAAAATGAATATATACAGAACAAATAGACTATTATTTTGGGAAAGACCGCTTTCACAGACACTATCTAAAATATGGAAGGAGGAAGACAGAAATTTAAAAAAAAAAACCATCTAACAAAGAATGAAATTACCTTTAATAGTGGATATATATCATGGTTGTTCACATCAGAAACGAGATCCCTGGTCACTAGGTTCACCAAAACTGCATGCCACACTATGATTTCATCTTCTTCAGCAAGGTACTTGGTTAAATCAAGTGCTGTTTCAATCTCTATATAACTGTTTCTGTTTGGTTTAAAAAAAACCCACAGACTCAAAAACTCATATTTGTTCCATGCTTCAGTGCCTGACTTCAATAAGGTATATGAAACCAAGAAGCTAGAGGGTAAAAGTGCCATCTCATCGATGAAGCAGAACCCAAGCGATGTGGACAGACCCTCAATTTCAGCTTGATAGGTTCAAGTGCCCAAATTCTTGGAGGTTGTAGAAAATCCAGGCCAAATGTTGGGCTGATTGTCAGGCACTAGAATATTTGTGCATTTGGTATACATTCTTAAGAGATTATAATTTCCATTCAACAAGTATTAATTAAAAGTCATTCTCTATCTAATGCTCTGCCAGATACTGGTAGGAACACAAAACAAGTGAACACAAACAGGACACTCCTGTTGCTTACCAGCGAGGAGCTTATTACTTAGTGAAGAGCTGAGACTTGCACGTAAGAAGGTGTTACTCAAAGGCCCTAGCAGAGGCAACGAATACAATAAAGTAGCAAAGAAGAAAAATATACGCATGTGATGGGAGAGGCAGGGAGGCCTTCTGGAGAAGGAAGTTGAGAAAAACAGTGAAGGAAGGGTAGGATTGGAATAAGTAGAGAGATAGAGGAAGGCAGTTTAAAGTGGGAATTAGTGTGATGGGCAAGAAGATAAAGTGGGAATTAGTGTGATGGGCAGACCAAGTTAACCGAGGCAGGGAATTTCTTTTATGTGTAGTGAGAGATGGGAGTTAATAGGTAAGGTAAATCAAAAGTGTGGAGAGCCTTGAGTATCAGGATGAAGAGTTTACATGGGGTGGGAAGGTGTTTAAACAGCCGGGGTAACATCATGAAATCAATACCTTAAAATTTTGTTGCAACTGTGCTGCAGAAAACAGAATGGACTTCTAATATAAACAGAATTCTAAAGGACTAAAGGCCGGAAGCTAATGCAATAGGCTAGGCAAAGGGTGATGGAAGCTTGGCTTAGCACGGAAGCAGTGAAGGTGGTAAGTGAGGTGAGAATCCAAAAGACATTCCCGAGAACCCCAGAATGAATAGATAAGACATGATGACTTGATGGGAGATGGAGAGAGAGAGAGAGCAGTCAAGGATATCTCTGATGTTTCAAGTGTGGGGATGGGAAAAGTAGTAGTAGCTTCGACAGACAGAGAGAAATTGATAGCAGGAGCAATGTAGAGCCAGAAATAAAGTTCAGTGTTTAAGGTACTGAATTTAAATGACCACAGGATAAACAGAAGACAGGAGGAGACAAATAGACACCTAGATTTAGAAGTCATCAACATATCCTTTCATAAACATTTATTGCGTACCTTATATCTGCTAGGCACTGTACATATACATAATAAAATGATCACTGAAACCATCAGAAGGCATGAATTATCCAGAGGAAAGATAGAAGAAAATAACATAACCATGATTGGTCTTAAGGATGCTCACGGCAGCAGGAAAAAGAGAAGTCAGATCCTGGAGGAGAACTGGGTTTGCATATTGGAGCCTCAGGAAGTCAAAAAAGAAGTTTGCAGGAGGATGTGGTTAACAGTATAAAGTCATGATAATCTTAGAGAAATGTTTCAGCAAAGTAGTGGGCGGGGAAATGTGCTGTACATCACATGGGGAAAAGTAGTAAAAAAACGAAGGATAAAATATGCAGACCTTCATTCAAGAAATACAACAGGCCAAAGAAAGAGAGAACACACTGCATCATTTATTATGTGTACTCCTTAATTTTACTGTCTGGAATTTAAGTTCTGAGCATATATTCATTTTCCTGGTTAGAAACTTATCAGCAGAGCTTATATTGAGTAAATCCAATGTAAATGAAATCAATAATGCTGTAATACACTAAAATTGAGGCTCATTAAAATTATACCTACAGTCATCATCATTGGGTAACAAAAATCACTTCAAAATCTTAATTGATAATCTATTTAGTTCCAGAAACTTTTTTTTTTTTTTTGGATACATCAATTACTTTATTTCCGTAATTTCCAGTATCTTAGAAAAATATGAATACATCTTCTACAATCTTCCTAAATTTAACCATTTAAACATTTAGGGGCTTCCCTGGTGGCGCAGTGGTTGAGAGTCCGCCTGCCGATGCAGGGGACTGGGTTCGTACCCCGGTCCGGGAAAATCCCACATGCCGCGGGGCGCAGCGTGAGCCATGGCCGCTGAGCCTGCGCGTCCGGAGCCTGTGCACCGCAACGAGAGAGGCCACAACAGTGAGAGGCCCGCGTACCGCAAAAAAACCCACAAAAAACCCCAAACATTTAGCAGTCTTTACAAATGCAAGTCTGAATTACTTGTATTTTACCTAAGTTTTTACTCTTGATTGAGATTTTTAAAATAATGATTCTTATACATTTTGCAATAATCCTATAAATATTTAAACACTATTGCTTTTTTCTGTTTACATCATCTCTACTGCATCCTTCTAAAGGTTTTCCTTTAAGGGCTTCCTCTTTTTTTTTTTCTCATGGAAAGGCATTTTATTTTATTTATTTATTTTTACAAATTTATTTATTTTATTTTTGGCTGTGTTGGGTCTTCGTTGCTGTGCACAGGCTTTCTCTAGTTGTGGCGAGCGGGGGTTACTCTTCCTTGTGTTGTGCGGGCTTCTCACTGCTGTGGCTTCTCTTGTTGCGGAGCATGGACTCTAGGTGCACGGGCTTCAGTAGTTATGGCACATGGGCTCAGTAGTTGTGGCTTGCGGGCTCTAGAGCGCAGGCTCAGCAGCTGTGACGCATGGGCTTAGTTGCTCCGCGGCATGTGGGATCTTCCCGGACCAGGATCGAACCCATGTCCCCTGCACTGGCAGGCGGATTCTTAACCACTGCGCTACCAGGGACGCCCAGGGCTTCCTTTTAAAACATTGAATTTTCTTTGCTGCTCCTTTAAGAGTCTTTCAAAATTTCTCCATAATCAGTTTAAACCTTATTATACCAAAGTTAATTTGATTGAAAATATACGATTTTCATATAATTAACTACCAAGTTTTGACTTGAGAAAGAACATATTCCTTCTTGTCAAATTGTTGTAAAAAACATTGCTTTCTGTGGCTTTCATTTCTAATAGTAGTAGATATTATTGCTCTTATCCTGATAATGACTTTTTTGAATTGCCTTTTTTTCTAATTCTTTTATTGTTGCAAAATACACATAACATTTGTCTTCTTAACCGTTTTAAAGTGTATGGTTCGCTAGTATTAAATACATTCATATGTATAACTGATTCAATTTGCTGTACAGCAGAAACTAACACAACATTGTAAATCAACTGTACTCCAATAAAAAATTAAAAAAAATACATTCATAATGTTGTGCAACCATCATCTCTATCCATCTCCATAATTCTTTTCATCTTGTGAAACTGAAACTCTGTACCCATTAAACAATATCTCCCCATTGCCCCCTCCCACCCTCCTGCACCAGCCCTTGGCAACCACCAGTCTTTCCGTCTCTTTGACTCTGACTACTAAGTACCTCATGTAAATAGAAACATACAGTATTTGTCTTTCTGTGCCTGGCTTATTTCACATAGCTTAATGTCCTCAACGTTCATCCATGTTGTTGCATATTCTAGCAACTTTTATATCATAAATTCCACAATAACCACAGACTTTGATCCTAATCTTAATAAGTTAGGGCCTGTATGTACTAAAGAACCAAGTTCATAGTGATGAGGTTATTATTTTTATAAATTTCTCAAGGTATACACTAAAATGATGAAAGAAGAAAATATACTCACTTAGACAAGGAAAAGGCATCATCAACCAACTGAAGTCTGTGAATAACAGGAATAGCCTGCAAATGAGATCCAAAAATGTTCAGGAAAAGATGAGAACATTTTTAGTGAAAAAATAACTTTCAAAATAATAACAACATTAAAGATCATTGCTGCTTACAAAGCACTTTCATGTGAATTATGTACAGAGAAATGCTCATTTCTAAGGATAGTTCCCATAATTTATTTATTATACATCTGCTTTTGATAAGTGATCCCTCTGGACATCAATCATAAGGCTTAAATATGGCTGAGAGTTTTGCCAAAATACTCTGTGAAAAACAGCATGTTAAAAAATAAAACAGGAAGCCAAGTTTAAAGGGCCTCTCCAAAACAGAAAGTATACATTAAATCGTATCACAATGTCCAAATTGTTGTCAGGGGACTTTTTGGCATAGGAAGCCTTAGAGAATATTACTTAGCTCTATTTTGGCAATAGTGAGGTACTCTTTTCAATGGTATCTCTCTTCTCAAGAGTTTACTAATTTGACACAATACCACCAACAGAGCCCTTTGAATCATGAAAAGGCAGGAGTCAACTGCCAACCTAACTCCTCAGGCTTCGGTTTGAGCTCCCTGGCGTTGTCAGGCCACAGGACTCTGTCTCAGCTTGTGTCCTAAGGGTGCCCAAAGTTTCCTACAGCAGTCCTTCAATACCCTCCCCAGCATGTTCATATATGTGGTCCCAGAAAATTTATCTTCACAACATCCCTTTAAGCATCTGAACAAGTCAAGCTTAATTCTTTCCTTTGTTGTAGCCGCATATCTTTTCCGGCAGTAATAATAACACTTACATTTTCTAGATTAATATTAATAATAGAAATGTTTTATTTGCTCAGCAATTATGTTGTATGAATAACTGACCCCAGTTTTCCAATAAGTAAATCTACAAGGGTTTCAAGAAATCATAGCTATAATGGCATGACCTAGTGCTTCCATGGCTAAGACTGCCCTTAGAAATTAAAAAGAATTTAGCTACTCTGAAAAAGATTTTTAAATAAAGTATTATTATAACTGTTTTTTGTACCTTTATTCAAAAGACCAATGATAATTTTTTAAAATTACTGATCATGTTCTGAATGCCCAAATTGTGTCAGGCCTCTGTTAAACATACTACACACATCACCTTATTTAATCTTCACAACAACCCTTTAAGGTCTATTACACCCATTATTACACTGATAAGGAACCCAAGGCATGACTGGGCAAACAAGAGGCCCAAGGTCACACATCTGGTAAATGATGAACAAAAATATGAACAGAAGTCTACCTGACCCAGAACCCGAGCTCTGGACCAGTATGCTGTGCACTGTCTCTTCTGCCAGAGAGGCTGCTATGTGACTCACAGAACTTTTGAAGAGAGAGACACCTAAGATATCTTTTAGTTCAACTCTCTAGTTTTATGAATAGAGACTAAATGAACAGCCCAAGATTTCACAGCAGAGCCAACTCTATAGACCTCTAAGCCAGCACCCATCTGCACCAATGGAGATCTGGTTTAATTCAACCAATTAAAATCTGACTGATAAGAGCTAGCCAATATTTTAATATTTCTATATTGCATAATAATTTACAGTTGTTTTTACAACTTAAAGCAATATTGGATTATTACTGATACCTTGTAAATTAAATTGTCTCCTTTGAGGGAGGGTGAAAATACAGTTTTTAGAAAATTAACATTTTCTAGCATATACGTACTGGCACATATTATGGGCTTTGAAATTTTAAGTATATGTTTACTTACATCATCTCTAATCCTCATAAGGAATAAGAAAGATATGATACTATTCCCATTTTAAAGTGAAGAAATTGAAGCAGAACATTTAACTTGCCTAAGATCACAAAATTAATGGTTAATAGGAAATTCTTCTGATTTTTTACCTAGAAAGGCAAAATTATTGTGGAAAAGTGAGATTAATGTTCAAAAACCCAATGCATTCAACCAAAACCTCTCCTTTCTAAGAATAAGAAAAAAAAAATCCAGTATGCGTTGGGGTGAGGGGTGGCAACAGGGGTCAGGTTCCCACCAGACAGGTTGATGAAAGCTCAACCTCTAAAGGCTAGAGAGTGCAATATTAATGATATTTAATAAAAGGTGTAAAAATATAACCTTACCTTAGGATCTTTTTCAAGCTGTTGATTTAATTTCTTCCAACCAAATTTATCATAGTTAACTCTATAATATCCAGTCATATTCAAATTTAAAATCACCCAGTCATGATCAGAATCTGAAACTTGCATTTCAGGGAATACTTCTACAAAGAAACAGGTGAAAAGTTTGAAATGGTACATTTTAAAAATATTTTACTACACATCTGTACTACACCCTCTTAATTCTAAACAATAAGTCCAATAAAACAAAAAGTAAAGATATTGTAAAATACGTATTGATCTTACCACATAATTATATTTTTTCACATATAATGGCTTTTGATCAGAAACGTTTCTTTAAAGCTCTATGTTCAACAAGAATGATACAATATTTTAGTTGTAAACAAGATAGCTTTCCAAAAGATAGACATTTCAGGCTTCCCTGGTGGCGCAGTGGTTGAGAGTCCGCCTGCCGATGCAGGGGACACGGGTTCGTGCGCCAGTCTGGGAAGATCCCGCATGCCGCGGAGCGGCTGGGCCCGTGAGCCATGGCCGCTGAGCCTGCGCATTCGGAGCCTGTGCTTCGCAACGGAAGAGGCCACAACAGTAAGAGGCCCGCGTACCGCAGAATAAAAAAAAAAAAGAAAGAAAGAAAAAAAAGATAGACATTTCAACATTTTAGTCTCTGCCTTTATATATATATATATAAAAAATATATATATGTTTACACACATATATATATATACATACACATATATATATTTGCATATATATGTGGAGATATTTTTTAAAATTTGTTACTTACTGCTGCTTTTATCTAGCCAGACTAAAGACTGTGTAGTTCCATTTTTTATCCAAAGGATAGGTACAATCCATGTGCCACTTTTTGGAAAAAAATGAAAAATTCAGTTAATGTTCACACATAAGAATATCAGCTCTGAGCCAATATTAAATAAGATAAAATAACTGAACTCAAATTCTTTGGCCATTCCCTGTGGATATGCAGGACTTTGCTCTTAGAATTATTCACTGTTGTTTCAGAAGTCAGTTTTGCTTTGGCTATTTATTTACTCTCTTCTTGTGTCTTATAGATTTGCTTCTTTTTATAACTTAAGGTAGCTACTAAGACTCTCCTGTATCTGAAAATTTCAAGGCCTGTTTATATTAAATTACAGCCACCTGGCCTTACTCAGGGGTCATTCAAATGCTACAGACAGACCCAAAGCCATCTGTGCCAAGAGAGTTGAATAATCAGTTAAGAAAAAGCTTGACAAACATTTCAAAATGCTTCTCCACCTCAAGCTTTCTCCTTGTCTGAAAAGTGTTCAACAAAAATCAGCCAGATTATTCATATTACCTGAATGCTGGCATTCTTCCCACATTGGTGGACATGACCTGGATGAAGTCGCTGACCACAGGGAGGACATTAGTCATCTGAAGAGACACACTACTTGGAATTTGGGCAATTATTTCCAATCTTGCTCAAACGCTCAAAAGTCTGGTTTCTCAGACTTTGAACTGAGGGTCTCTGTTTATGTGATAGCTAAGGCCACCTCTTCTCACAAGTCATGAAATATCATAGGGAGAAGGGACCTGCAGGTCTCCTGTTCCTGCCCCTGGGGTTTTAAAGAAAGAGTAGGACAACTTGAAAATTTTGGTGGTGATATATGAAAATTAATTACTCATTTGTGCTGATACTTACTATAATGAGATCTGAGGATCAAAAATTTTATCAAAAACAGTTGGAAGGGCTTCCCTGGTGGTGCAGTGGTTAAGAATCCACCTGCCAATGCAGGGGACACAGGTTTGAGCCCTGGTCCAGGAAGATCCCACATGCCGTGGAACAACTAAGCCGTGTGCCACAACTACTGAGCCTACACTCTAGAGCCTGTGAGCCACAGCTACGGAGCCCACATGCCACAACTACTGAAGCCCACGAGCCTGGAGCCTGTGCTCTGCAACAAGAGAAGCCACTGCAATGAGAAGTCTGTGTACTGCAACAAAGAGTAGCCCCCTCTCACCACAACTAGAGAAAGCCCGCACGCAGCAACGAAGACCCAACGCAGCCAAAAATAAATAAATAAATAAATTTATTAAAAAAAAAGTTGAAAATTATCTAACAAGAAAGAGAAGGAAAGGGAAGGAGAAAGTGATGAATGCTAAGCCACTTTATACTTATTATTCCATTTCACTTCTACAACAATCTCCTGGGATATATGTTATTACATTTACTTTATAGATAAGGCAAATGAAACTCAGAGATTTTGAATAAGACTTACCTAAGGTTTGAATTTGGGATCTATAATTCTAACATTTTAGATATGGCTACAAAAGCACAGATAAGTACATGGGCAGACATGCACAGAATTATTCCTCAAGGATACAGTCACCATTCAGTTCCGTTTCTAGGGAAGGGAAGACAACATTGCAACAGGATCCTCTTTCTTCTTAACTAACAGGAGGAATTTCAGGCTCTATTTTACTGCCTTTCACACAGAATTCCGACTAATTCATGACCTCTGTCTAAAGGATGGAAGAGAATGCATAACACTCAAAGCTTTGGTCGTGGGTGTGGCCCTATATCCCAGGGGAGGGGCACTGCTTGAATCCCTAAATGCAGGTCTCTGGCCTTGCTCAGCACATGAGGGGCTCTGCCCCATCCTAGCACACCAGCGACATCCTGCATGGAACACTCAGTCACCATCCCAGAATCACCCCATGGAAGGGTGTGTATCCAGTAGGGGTTATGCTTCCTCACCCACAGGCTGGTTTCCATTTGATCACAGCTCAATCCCAAGGAAGGTGAAGACAGAGGAGTAAATCTACCTACTTGTGGGTTAGAAGGGTCTGATTTTTAACCTTTCCAAGATAAAATGGCTCCTGTTTCATGACACCAGTAGATACATTTAAGGTGATAACTGGAAAACCACTCTGGTGTGTCCAACTGTCCATGATGCTTTTTACTGTTGCTGGCAAAAGAATTTTACTCTGGTCATCTATGGCCTGTTTTAAAAAAATAATCACAAAACAGATATTTATCATCAAAATCTTTTGAGGTAGCAATCTCCTAAAAGAAACTACATAGCTATTCTCTTCCTCATTCATATAGTGCAGTAATTCCCAGTGGGTGATATTCTGGACCAAATTTAATTCTGTTCAACTCTCTATATATGAATGGTTCCTTAGTGCATTCATTCATTCATTCATTCATTTACTGACCACATTTTTTATGGATCTAACATATGCAGGCTCTCTTCTGGGCATTGGGAATATAGTGGCGAAGACTAAAGAAGCAACCCCTGACTTAAAGGAGTGTCACAAACAAGGAAAGATGGTTTTCCTGTGTCATCACCATACACACATGGCCTCCCAATCTTACAAAACAACTCAGCAAAAACATGGCAGGAAGTGTGAGAATTACCATTTGAAAATGCCTCCATAGATCATCTTGCTCAGCATTTGAGTAAGAAAATGTCTCCAAGTATGACTGTCAAAATAGAAAAGTTAAGGTTAAGATAAATAACATGCCAAAGCAATTTATGTTTACTGTTTTCCAGGTAACAACAATTTTGTAAACTCACCTTAAGTGCGCTGATAAATATTTTCTCATTCAAGAAACTAGAAAGCATCCGGGCCAGAGACGCTCCCTAAGACATAAGAAGCTGTCCATTATTTAAACAAAATTCGGTAATCTAAATATTGACGCATTCCATTCTGACAAGCAAGATTCTGGGCTGTGCTTCTGATTGCATTGCGCACTTTAGTTGAATGTCTGGGTTATCCCCAAATGTGCTAATAAAATAGGAGACTGTCACTAATTAATAGGTAAAAGATGAGAAAATGTCCTACATATAAAGAGTTCAGGGCGCAGTAAAGTTTTTAAACTGAGATACTCATACGGCAAGTGTAAAGAAAAATTGTTGCCTGCCATTCCAGTTCTACAAGGATCAGCCATTAGCCACTGCAGATGCCCACTGAGAGTGCACCCTGGGGGGAATTCAGGATGGAGAAAAACAGGAAGCATTCTGTGCTTTGAATATCCTGGCCCCTAGATAGTTAAGATGCATATGTAAGGAAAAATTTCAATGACCCCAGATTCTTACATTTTTCCATATACAGAAAAGCACTAAAATTATTAACTTGGGATGTCTGTTCCTTGTGATTAGCAGTAATCTTTTTATGCTTGACTGCATGTTTTTCCCAGCAAAAAAAGTTCAGATATATCCTGGCCCCTCCCTTACCACTTCGGAGTAGTTTCTCAGAGCACTCTGAGAGGCTGTCTCCTGGGCTATAGTCCTCAGTAAGATTCCTGAATAAAACTTAACTCACAACTTTTATGTTGTGTGTTCTTTCAGTCGATACAAGAACAAATTTCTACCAAGCAGAAGGGTTCACCTTAAAAGTAGCAAGCTAAGTCTATATTAATAAAGGTAGATGATACTGAGCACCTATTGTAGTTGATTAATATTTACTAGATAAGAACTGATTTAACCACGTTTTCTGAAATCCATCTATTGAATAATATTAAGGTTTTTGTACCAAAGTTGTGTAGTAGCACGTTAGTCTAGGACCCTTAGAATCCATTTTATGTAGCTTTCTCCAAGAGTGCAGAACAAATGTAAATGTGTAACTGATTTTACCTTGTTGTAAGTAAATAGGTCAAAGAGCTCGTTTATTTCATTGGTTTCTGTGAAATTTTCCACCTTCATGGAGACAGCTCTAGATACCAGGGCGTGATCTTCTCTGAGGACACCATGTAAAATGTTAGAAAAAAAGATCTCATTCTAAAAGGAAAACATTGAGCCACGTTAACTTCTGAGGTGTCACAGAAACACAAAGTTCAACGTTCCTAAAATACTTTCAAAAACTAACACTGAAGAAGGGAAAAATCAATAATTGAGAAGTACTCTTTGGGCTACAATGGGCCAAATAAGTTAGGATTCCTTGAATAACAAAACTCTAGGATACTTTCCTTCCCATTTGGTATCCATTTTTATTTCAATTTAAAAAAATCAATTACAAAAGTTAATGTGGTTTCCAAGAGAGACATCTACATTCCCCTAAGGAGGTTCCTGGCCACCCAGACAGGTCCTCCAGGTAACAGCATCTCTAGGTGGTTTCAACCCTCTAGAATTTTATTGGTAATTTTATTAGCAATCCCTTAAAATTTATCAGTCTCTGTTACAGGGACATTTATCAACCAAAAGCATGCCAGATTTACAAATTCACAATGATGCTGATGTAATATGAGTTATTAGAAATAAATCCACAGACTGGATACTCATGCATTAAGAGATGGCAATTATTTATATTTTAATAAGTACAGAACTCTCCAAAAGACTAGATCTCTCTCAGACACATGACAAGGGCCATTTCTTTCTGAAGGAAAGCTAGAAGGAAAACCAAAGAATAGTCAAGAGGTACCTGGGAAGACAGAGCCAAAGAAAGGGCAGTGGAGAAGCTACAGGGACAGCTCACTCATACCCTGGAGAGCCGGGCGAGCACTTGGTGATCTCCATGAAGTCTCAGCTCCCTAGTGACTCTTGCCGGGGTCCCCAAGTTGACTCTCTAACCCCTCAACAGTGTCAGATAAATTTTCAAACTCTGCCCCACTTCCATTTGCCAATGTTCCAATCAACCCTCTCCTATTAGCACATTATGTTTAGATTTATTAATACTTTGGTTAAGCTATCATCAAACTCCGCTCTTCCCCAAATGAGAAAGCCTGTCATTTAGAGCAATGCATGTGGGAACTTTAATGTCAATAAGGATCCCCTGAGTATTTTGTCAAACTCATATTCTAACAGTTGGTCTGGGCTGGGGACTGTATTTCTAATAAACTACCAGGTGATGCTGATGTTGCTAGTTTGAGAATCACACTTTGAGAAGCAAGGATTTAGAGGAGACATCTGCCTAAGTCTGACCTTATTCATTAAGTATAGATTTTACTAATTTAACACCCAAGAGCTCTTGAGAGTGTGCACTGTTGACCCATAACACAATGAAGAAAATAGCAAAAATAAAAAACACCCATAAGCCCACACCCTACATAACTCCCATTAGAATGTTGTTAGTCCAGCTCTTTCCAATTTCTTTTCCTATCTATTTATTTATTCTCATATTTGTAAAAACAACCTTTTTTATTTACTTATTATAGTATTCATTGAGAAATTTTGCTGTCTTATCTTTGTAACTATCCCTAATAATGGCCACTGCATTGTAAGTGAAATAAACATAACTTGGAAAGAAATAAACCAAACCTTAATCATGGTTATCACAGGGTGGTCAAATCACAGATGATTTTCTTCTTTTCAAAGTACTGCAGATATAACTTTTGCAAAAGCAAAACATTAAAATAAATAAATACACAGCTGCAAAATACCCTATAACGTCGATGGACCATAGTTGACAACCATTTCCCTATTAGTTAGGCATTTAAGTTGCTTCAAGTTTTGTTTTGTTTTGTTTGCAGTTATAAAAAATGTATTAATGAACATTTTTGTACATATAGCATTTTCCATATTTTGTGGGGGTTTTCTCTCTCAGAATGGATTGTCTGTCTCTCTTCTGCCTGCCTGGTATAAGGTTTTACATAATCTTCTTGGTTTCATCAGAATCACACAAGATAACTGTGACTAATGAGACAAACACCTCTTCCTCAACATCCCTCAGGTTTTTCTACTCTGGGCCTCCCATAAGGTGATGCTCATCCCAGCCTGTTCCACCCCTGAAGGGAAAATCTACGTAAAAAGTGATACCAGCATTTTAAAAAACATTATCTAGCTACTGCATACAGTGATTGGATAAAGTGATTCTAGACACTCACCATTACTTTCTTCCTGCAAGCTGTGAGATCCCAGAGAACAAAACCTGTTTCTATTAAATCTACTATTATCTTAAGAAATATAACAGTATTTATGATAATAAATTTGTGTGGAATATCAATGTGGTTAAAAGCACAGGCTTTAGAGTGAGCTGCCTGGATTTGAATCCTACCGCAGCCTCTTAGGAGTTGTGTGACTCATAAAAGGCAACCAACTTCATCACTCTGAAACTCAGTTTCACCTCTGAAAATGCAGGAAGCAACACTGTCCTCACTGGATTATTATCAGGTCTAAATTAATTTACATAAAATTTTTAGCACTGTGACTGGCAAGTAGAGCATGCTCAATAAGGGTTAACCACTACTGTGATTATATTATTATTATTATTTCTTCAGAGTTGTTTGGAGGCTTGAGTCAGATAATGTACACAATACTCTATAAGCACATAATGAGTGCTTAGTAAAATGGTGGCTGTCACAACAGTGCCTGTTAGATACTCAATAACCTATTGAATGACTGTATAAAACTTATTTTACAGGTGAGGAATGAAAGCTCAGAAATGTTCAGCTACTTGCCTCAGCTTACAGTGATCATAAAAGCATAGCGAGATCTGACAGGCTGCAAGGCCCTTATGTGCCCTTCCCCTCCACCGAGACTGCTGCTTCCTTAGACCAGGCAGAAGAAGGATGGAAAAATGTCAGTGAGTAGCAATGTCAGAGCTGGAGCTTCAGAGATCAAGAAACCAATTGGAATGTTCTGAATCCTTGACCATGACCCATTCATCTCGTACTTTAATAATTTTCAGCTGAAATTAGAACAGTTAGAAAAAATGGAAATCTGTTTCTGCATATGGTTCTGTGATGCTCTTTACTCAATTTCAATCGAATGACTAGATTAAAAGGAAGCCAAAGATTTGATCTCTCAAAGATCATTGAAACAGGGCCTTAAGCTTTTAAAAAACAAAGCTCATGGCAATTTTCTCAAGCTCCAGGATCTGATACTCCTCTGGCAAGGGTTATATTTCACTCATCTCAACATGGGATTGAGAAATGTACACTCAGAAAAGAGTGATTAAGAATCAATGATAAGGGCACATTGGTTCAAGATGGCAGAGTAGAAGGATGTGCTCTCATTCCCTCTTGCAAGAGCACCAGAATCACAACTAACTGCTGAACAATCATCGACAGGAAGACACTGGAACTCACCAAAAAAGATACCCCACATCCAAAGACAAAGGAGAAGCCACAATGAGATGGTAGGAGGGGCACAATCACAATAAAATCAAATCCCATAACTACTGGGTGGGTGACTCACAAACTGGAGAACACTTATACCACAGAAGTCCACACAGTGGAGTGAAGGTTCTGAGCCCGATGTAAGGCTTCCCAACCTGGGGGTCCAGCAACGGGAGGAGGAATTCCTAGAGAATCAGACTTTGAAGCCTAGCAGAATTTGATTGCAGGACTTCGACAGGACTGGGGGAAACAGAGACTCCACTCTTGGAAGGCACACACAAAGTAGTGTGCGTACCGGGACCCAGGGGAAGGAGCTGTGACCCCATAGGAGACTGAACCAGACCTACCTGCTAGTGTTGGAGGGTCTCCTGCAGAGGCTGGGGGTGGCTGTGATTCACCGTGAGGCCAAGGACACTGGTGACAGAGATTCTGGGAAATACTCCTTGGTGTGAGCCCTCCCAGAGTCTGCCATCAGCCCCACCAAAAAGCTGGGTAGGCTCCAGTATTGGGTTGCCTCAGGCCAAACAACCAACAGGGAGAGAACCCAGCCTGACCCATCAGCAGATAAGCTGATTAAAGTTTTGCTGAGCTCTGCCCACCAGAGCAACAGCCAGCTCTACCCACCACCAGTCCCTCCCATCAGGAAACTTGCTCAAGCCTCTTAGATAACCTCATCCACCAGAGGGCAGACAGCAGAAGCAAGAAGAACTACAATCCTGCAGCATGTGGAATGAAAACCACATTCACAGAAAGAGAGACAAGATGAAAAGGCAGAGAGCTATGTACCAGATGAAGGAACAAGATAAAACCCCAGAAAAACAACTAAATGAAGTGGAGATAGGCAACCTTCCAGAAAAAGAATTCAGAATAATGAGAGTGAAGATGATCTAGGACCTCAGAAAAAGAATGGAGGCAAGGATCGAGAAGATGCAAGAAATGTTTAATGAAGACCTAGAAGGATTAAAGAACAAACAAACAGAGATGAACAATACAATAACTGAAATGAAAAATACACTGGAAAGAATCAATATTCAACAGAATAACTGAGGCATAAGAACGGATAAGTGACCTGGAAGACAGAATGGTGGAATTCACTGCTGCAGAACAGAATAAAGAAAAAAGAATGAAAAGAAATGAAGACAGCCTAACAGACCTCTGGGACAACATTAAACATAACAACATTCACATTATAGGGGTCCCAGAAGGAGAAGAGAGACAGAAAGGACCCAAGAAAATATTTGAAGAGATTATAGTCCCAAACTTCCCTAACATGGGAAAGGAAATAGCCACCCAAGTCCAGGAAGTGCAGAGAGTCCCATACAGGATAAACCCAAGGAGAAACACACCGAGACACATAGTAATCAAATTGGTAAAAACTAAAGACAAAGAAAAACTATTGAAAGCAGCAAGGGAAAAATGACAAATAACATACAAGGGAACTCCCATAAGGTTAACAGCTGATTTCTCAGCAGAAACTCTACAAGCCAGAAGGGAGTGGCATGACACATTTAAAGTGATGAAAGGGAAGAGCCTACAACCAAAATTACTCTACCCAGCAAGGATCTCATTCAGATTCAATGGAGAAATCAAAAGTTTTACAGAAAAGCAAAAACTAAGAGAATTAAGCACCACCAAAGCAGCTGTAAAACAAATGCTAAAGGAACTTCTCTAAGTGGGAAACACAAGACAAGAAAAGGACCCAGAAAAACAAACCCAAAACAATTAAGAAAATGGTAATAGGAACATACATATCAATAATAACCTTAAACGTGAATGGATTAAATGCTCCAACCAAAGGCCACAGGCTCGCTGAATGGATACAAAAACAAAACCCATATATATGCTGTCTACAGAGATCCACTTCAGACCTAGGGACACATACAGACTGAAAGTGAGGGGATGGAAAAAGATATTCCATGCAAATGGAAATCAAATGAGAGCTGGGCTAGCAATATTCCTATCAGATAAATAGACTTCAAAATAAAGAATGTTACAAGAGACAAGGAAGGACACTACGTAATGATCAAGGGATCAATCCAAGAATAAGATGTAACAATTATAAATATATATGCTCCCAAAATAGGAGCACCTAAATACATAAGGCAACTGCTAACAGCTATAAAAGAGGAAATTGACAGTAACACAATAATAGTGGGGGACTTTAACACCTCACTTACACCAATGGACAGATCATCCAAACAGAAAATTACTAAGGAAACACAAGTTTTAAGTGACAATAGACCAGGTAGATTTAATTCATATTTATAGGACATTCCATCCAAAAAGAGCAGATAACACTTTAATGGAACATTCTACAGGATACATCACATCTTGGGTCACAAATCAAGCTTTGGTAAATTTAAGAAATTGAAATCATATCAAGTTTCTTTTCCGACCACAATACTATGAGACTAGATATCAATTACAGGAAAAAATCTGTAAAAAATAAAAACACATGGAGGCTAAAAAATACATTACTTAATAACCAAGAGATCACTGAAGAAATCAAAGAGGAAATCAAAAAATACCTAGAAACAAATGACAATGGAAACACGATGACCCAAAACCTATGGGATGCAGCAAAAGCAGTTCTAAGAGGGAAGTTTATAGCAATACAAGGCTACTTCAATTAACAAGAAAAATCTCAGATAAACAATCTAACCTTACATCTAAAAGGAACTAGAGAAAGAAGAACAAACAAAACCCAAAGTTAGTAGAAGGAAAGAAATCATAAAGATCAGAGCAGAAATAAATGAAATAGAAAAAAAGAGCAAACATCAATAAAACTAAAAAGCTGGTTCTTTGAGAAGATAAACAAAATTGATAAGCCATAGCCAGACTCATCAAGAAAAAGGGGAGAGGACTCAAATCAATAAAGTTAGAAATGAAAAAGGAGAAGTTACAACAGACACCTCAGAAATACAAAGCACCAAAAGAGACTACTACAAGAAACTCTATGTCAATAAAATGGACAACCTGGAAGAAATGCATAAATTCTTAGAAAGGTATAACCTTCCAAGACTGAACCAGGAAGAAATAGAAAATATGAACAGACCAATCACAAGTAATGAAATTGAAACTGTGATTAAAAATCTTCCAACAAACAAAAGTCCAGGACCAGATGGCTTCACAGGTGAATTCTATGAAACATTTAGAGAAGAGCTAACACCCATCCTTCTCAAACCCTTCCAAAAAATTGTAGAGGAAGGAACACTCCCAAACCCATTCTATGAGGCCACCATCACCCTGATACCAAAACCAGACAAAGATAATACAAAAAAAGAAAATTACAGACCAATATCACTGATGAATATAGATGCAAAAATCCTCAAGAAAATACTAGCAAACAGAATCCAACAACACATTAAAAGGATCATACACCATGATCAAGTGGGATTTATCCTAGGGATGCAAGGATTCTTCAATATACACACATCAATCAATGTGATACACCATATTAACAAACTGAAGAATAAAAACCATATGATCATCTCAATAGATGCAGAAAAAGCTTTTGAAAAACTTCAACACCCATTTATGGTAAAAACTCTTCAGAAAGTGGGCATAGAGGGAAACTACCTCAACATAATAAAGGCCATATATGACAAGCCCACAGCAAACATCATTCCCAATGGTGAAAAACTGACAGTATTTCCTCTAAGATCAGGAACAAGACAAGGATTCCACTCTCACCACTATTATTCAACATAGTTTTGGAAGTCCTAGCCACGGCAATCAGAGAAGAAAAAGAAATAAAAGGAATCCAAACTGGAAAGGAAGACGTAAAACTGACACTGTTTCAGATGACATGATACTATACACAGAGAGTCCCAAAGATGACACCAGAAAACTACTAGAGCTAATCAATGAATTTGGTAAAGTTGCAGGATACAAAATTAATGCACAGAAATCTCTTGCATTCCTATACACTATGATGAAAAATCTGAAAGAGAAATTAAGGAAACATTCCCATTACCATTGCAACAAAAAGAATAAAACACCTAGGAATAAACCTACCTAGGCAGAGAAAAACCTGTATGCAGAAAACTATAAGACACTGATGAAAGAAATCAATGATGATATAAACAGATGGAGAGATATACCATGTTCCTGGATTGGAAGAATCAATATTGTGAAAATGACTATACTACCCAAAGCAATCAACAGATTCAATGCAATCCCTATCAAATTACCAATGGCATTTTTTACAGAACTAGAACAAAAAATCTTAAAATTTTTATGGAGACACAAAAGGTACCGAATAGCAAAGGCAGTCTTGAGGGAAAAAAACAGAGCTGGAGGAATCAGACTTCCTGACTTCAGACTATACTACAAAGCTACAGTCATCAAGACAATATGGTACTGGCACAAAAACAGAGATATAGATCAATGGAACAGGATAGAAAGCCCAGAGATAAACTGACACACCTATGGTCAACTAATCTGTGACAAAGGAGGCAAGTATATACAATGGAGAAAAGACAGTCTCTTCAATAAGTTGTGCTGGGAAAACTGGACAGCTACATGTAAAAGAATGAAATTAGAACACTCCCTAACACCATACATAAAAATAAACTTAAAATGGATTAGAGACTTAAATGTAAGACTGGACACTATAAAACTCTTAGAGGAAAACATAGGAATAACACTCTTTGACACAAATTCCAGCAAGATCTTTTTTGATCCACCTCCTAGAGTAATGGAAATAAAAACAAAAATAAACAAATGGGACCTACTGAAACTTAAAAGCTTTTGCACAGCAAAGGAAACTACAAACAAGATGAAAAGACAGCTTTCAGAATGGGAGAAAATATTTGCAAATGAATCAATGGACGAAGGATCAATTTCTAAAATATATAAACAGCTCATGCAGCTCAATATTAAAAAAAACCCAACCCAATCCAAAAATGGGCAGAAGACCTAAATAGACATTTCTCCAAAGAAGACATAGCAGATGGCCAAGAAGCACATGAAAAGCTGCTCAACATCACTAATTATTAGAGAAATGCAAATCAAAACTGCAATGAGGAGCTTCCCTGGTGGCGCAGTGGTTGAGAGTCCGCCTGCCGATGCAGGGGACGTGGGTTCGTGCCCTGGTCCAGCAGATTCCACATGCCGCGGAGTGGCTAGGTCCATGAGCCATGGCCGCTGAGCCTGCACGTCCGGAGCCTGTGCTCCGCAATGGGAGAGGCCACAACAGTGAGAGGCCCACGTACCGCCAAAAAAAAAAAAACTACAATGAGGTATCACCTCACACCAGTTAGAATGGGCATAATCAGAAAATCTACAAACAACAAATGATGAAGAGGGTGTAGAGAAAAGGGAATCCTCTTGCACTGTTTGTGGGAATGTAAATTGATACAGCCACTATGGAGAACAGTATGGAGGTTCCTTAAAAAACTAAAAATAGAATTTCCATATGACCCAGCAATCCCACTACTGGGCATATACCCAGAGAAAACCACAATTGAAAAAGACACATGCACCCTAATGTTCATTGCAGCACTCTTTACAATAGCCAGGTCATGGAAGCGACCTAAATGCCCATCGACAGATGAATGGATAAAGAAGATGTGGTACATATATGCAATGGAATATTACTCAGCCATTAAAAGGAATGAAATTGGGTCATTTGCAGAGACGTGGATGAATCTAGAGACTGTCATACAGAGTGAAGTAAGTCAGAAAGAGAAAAACAAATATCGTATATTAACATATATATGTGGAACCTAGAAAAATGGTACAGATGAACTGGTTTTCAGGGCAGAAACTGAGACAGAAATGCAGAGAACAAACATATGGACACCCAGGGGGGAAAGCGGCAGGGGTCGAGGTGGTGGTGTGATGAATTGGGAGATTGGGATTGACATATATACACTAATATGTATAAAATGGATAACTAATAAGAATATGCTGTATAAAAACAAATAAAATAAAACAAAAAAATATAGAATCAATGATAAAAAGAAATAACTAAATGGTAAAAGAAAGGATAAGCTTACCATCTTAGCTTCAAAAACATTAGTAATATGTTTTCATCACTGTTTCCAGATATGGTAATCTTAGCCATTTTAGTTGCATTAAGAGGTAGCTGATTGATATTGACAGTATAGTCTATTCAATTAAGGACACACAGGGTGAATCTAATTGTTTTATGGGAATGCAATTTCTTTCCATATTGACTCTCAGCACAGAGTTAATTTGGAATACAACCAAATGCTTTCAAAAACAGTTATAGATGACACTAACCATGTGTAGATGCTACTTTATAAAAGAGAGATATAAACAATTTTGTAGGTATAGAGCATACGGAAAGGACTATTGAAGACAACTGAGATTTACTGTATGTGTATAAAGTTTATGTATATGCAAAGAGTCATATAATGAACATATACACACACACCATAAACTCCTTGAGAACGAGAACACTCCCAGGTATTTTCTCTGCAGAGCACAGAGGTTAAAGGCATGGGCTTTGCGGTTAGAGAAACCTGGAACTGACTCTCATCTCTGACCTTTAATAACTGTGAGACCTTGAATAACTTACCTAATGCTTCTATGCCTCAGTTTCCTCAAGAGAAAATAGAAAAAAATAACAACTATACTCATATGATTATTTTGAAGATTGAGTAAGATGATATATGTATAGAACTTACACTACCAGGCAGATAAGTCCTAAGTACTCAGTGAATGGTAAATACAGTATTATTGTTATTATCCTCATTATCCTCATCTTCAGACTAGACCCAGGTAACTGGAATGTAATCACAGTTCTGCCTCAATCAGGCAAATGACCTTGGGCGAGTCAATTAACTTTTCAATACTTCATTCTGCTGATCTATATAATGATGCCCAATCCAGGGGAGGAAGAGCAGAGGTACTGCAGAATGGCGGGACTATGTGATGGTGGACATTTTATAGGATGTTTGCAAAGGGCAGAGTGGGTGGCATGGAACTGGGGCAGTAAGAGGCTGCTGCATCAGTGCTTCCCAGAAAGTACAATTTCACTAACAGGTAAAAAAGGATTTTTTTTTTTTAAGTTTCTGTGGCACCAAGAGAGGTCTGTCAACTTTTTATTCTGCCAACCTTTTAATCAACAAAAACCAAATATCTACCTACCATCTCCCTCCTTTCATAAGAGGGAAAATTTACAACCAATATAATAGAAAGAACACAATCTTAGACTCTCCATCAAAGTGAATAAATTTAGCCTGTAAAGAAGATCTGGCCAGTGGAGATCAGCATTTCAAATGGCAATATACTCTGAATGAGCGAGGGTAGGGAAGGGAGGAAAGAGGCCAAAAATTGAGCCTTGGAAGCACTTGGGAGGGGAGATGAGAGAGAGGCCAGCAAAGAGCAGCAGAAACAGCAGCTCTGAGCATCAGAGGGATGGCAGGAGGCAGGAACAGAGGGGGAGAAAGGACCCCTGGCTTGGAGTGAAAAAGTGAGGTCTGTGTCAAAAGATGGTATTAAATTTAAACATTTAAACACATAAAACAAATAAAATCAATTTGGCTTTATCATGCCATTCTGAAAGCACTACCTAATTACTCTAAATAAAATATTAGAACCATAACTTACAGTTGAAATAATCAGATTTGCCCATCCATAAGTTTATTTTTCCATATTACTATTTACTCAAAACAGCAAAAGAATATCAGCTATAATAGATACAATATCAGCTATTAGTATTATATGTAATATCAGCTATATTATATGTAACATAATATTTATAGTATATAACATAGCATATTCTTATCATTAAAGCCATAGACTACTGATTACAAGTGCTTTAAAATTTAGTCTAGGTAGAAATAAATGAAAATAACCTAAAATCTAATAGTAGGGAAATATTACATATATACACCTTATAAGGTGATATGATAAAATATTAGGCAACCCTTAAAAATCTTGTTTTCAAAAATGATTTAATGATTTGTGAAAATGCTCTTGATATAGTATGAAGTAGAAAGGGTATTACACATTTTTGTGTAATTGTCTTTTAGGAATATTTATAATAATAAAAGTCTGGAAAAAGAAAACATACCAAAAAGATAAAATTGATCAACTCTGGTATTACAGATAATTTAATATTCCTTATATTTTTCTGTATTTTACACACTTTCCACAATAAACATGCATTACTTTTATAATTAAGGGAAAAAAATTATAATTAACTTAACAAAGTACTTACCCTTGGGAGTTTCGGATTGAAGTCGTTAATTACTCCAAACTCAAAATAAGATGCAAAACCTTCATTGAGCCAGATATTGTTCCACCAATTCATGGTAACCAAGTTTCCAAACCACTTTTAGAGTTGGGGAAAAAAAATTCTTAAATTCAATTTGAGAAAAATTTATTGTAATTGCATGTGAAATAAATGTAAGGTCAAAGACAAAATTAAATGCATTTTGCTATCAGTGATAAACTTGAAAACAGGACTCCAAAATGACGCTGTTTTAACATGAAGAGATGTCAGTCATGCATTTCTTCTAAAATAATCATTTCACATTCAATGATTGAAAGCAATTTTTGTTTTAAAATTGTGATGTTAAAAAATAAGGTAAGCTAGAGTAGCAGTTCTTAAATTGTCCATTTTGCCCCAAAGTTAAGTTAAAGCAGAAGTCCTGAAAGTTTACTTAGCACCTACCAATTACAGAATCTTATACGTCTAAACAGACTACATTAGGATCTTGCTGTAAGCAATGACTGTGCTTTCAGGACATGATTTGATGTGCACCATGTAAAAATCACTCAAGTATTCATATGTTCTGCAAAGTGGTACAGCTATAATTATTTTCTATTTGAGCTTACCAGAAAGAAACTGTCAAACAGATGATAAATAGAATCAGGAAAGAAAAACACAATAATTTCCAAACCCAACAAATCCACGTCCTGGTATTTAACTAAATTCTTATATAACAGCTGTGATGAACTAATAGCAGCCTGTATTCCAAAACAATGTGTCATTTAGGCTATAATAAAAAATGACACTTTGGGTTACTGAGCAAAACTTGTGAAAGCATGTGTTGACTGTGTAACAGGGTGTTATTCAATCCCAGTAAATCACTCTTCTCCAAAACCGCTTAGGAGTCCATATAACAAAAAGATAACAATATCATAGTTTAGATGACTTCTTTCTTGACAAACTTGATTTATAAAGGTCAAAATGCAGATGTGAGAATCTCCATCAAATCAAATAACTAAACTTCAAAAATCACAGCATAAAAGCATATAGATCTAAAGAAATAAATCCTGCTTACATCACCTTTGGGGATGCAGCTCAAGGATTAATTACTGCTCACCTCACTGACACTAGCATATTGACTATAATCCTTTAACTTGTAACTTCTCTCAAAAAAAAAAGTTTGTAATAATCTGCTAATGAAATGTGGATATCTTCCAGTGACTTTTTTGAATATCTCTATTTTAAGATGGAATGGAAAGCAAATAATCATAGCTCTGCTTGGCTTACTTTTCCTGAAGAGAACTTTGTGGAACACAGTTACTCTTTGGATATAAATATATGACCTGCGAATGTTCTTTAAATTCTCATCACTGTGATTTATCACCAATAGTTCAAATCCACCCAGGATCTGATTACACAGATCCTTCCTTGTTTTCTTTCAGCGACCCACTTTTCAAATAATTTTTAAAATTTGGTGTAGAGCAGGGTTTGGGGGGGTCGCTACTTTTGGTACAGCAGCTGGAGAATATTTTCATGTGAAATAAGAAAGAACGTTTTACCACATGCCTGATGTCCAATCTCGTGGGAGACAATATAGGAGATCACAGTCTTTTTTTCTGTTAGTTTATCATTTGGTTGCAGCAACAATAATGACTCATCAAACATCAACAGTCCCCAGTTTTCCATTGCACGGTTGTCAAAAGTAGGCAAAGCAATTATATCTAAGTGGATTTAAATGGAGGGAAAAATGAAATCATCTCTTCCTCAAAATTTGAGACTTCAAGATACAAACATCTCAAAATGAAATCATAAAATTACTGAAAGAAAAATGCAAGTAAATATTTATAATTTAAGGGGAAAGAAGGCTTTAAAGACATACCAAAGACAGAGCCAGGAAATAAACTGTTTGACTATATGAAAATTAAATACTTTTGATAAAGGAACTATATTCAAAATATACAAAGAACCCTTGAAACTCAACAATAAGAAAATAACTTTACAAAATTAGCAAAAGATCTAAATAGACACTTCACTAAAGAAATACAAATGGCAAACAGATGAAAACATGCTCAACATCATATGTCATTAGGAATTTTCAAATTAAAATGACAATGAGATACCATGACACACCAATTCAAAACAAAACACCAAATGCTGGAGAAGATGTGGAACAACAAAGACTCTCATTCATTGCTGGCGGGAATGCAAAATGGTACAGCCACTTCAGAAGACAATTTGGCAGTTTCTTGTAAAGCTAAACATAGGCTGACTATACAGTCTAGCAACTGAGCTCCTAGGTATTTACCCAAATGAGTCAGAAACTTATGTCAGAAACATGCACATGAATATTTATAGCAGTCTTATTCATAACTGCCCAAACTTGGAAGCAATCAAGATGTCTTTTAATAGGTGAATGGATAAAGAAACTGTAGTACAGCCATACAACAGAGTACTATTTAGTGATAAAAAGAAATGAGCTGCGCTTCCCTGGTGGCGCAGTGGTTGAGAGTCCGCCTGCCAATGCAGGGGACACGGGTTCGTGCCCCGGTCCGGGAAGATCCCACATGCCGCGGAGCGGCTGGGCCAGTGAGCCATGGCCACTGAGCCTGCGCGTCCGGAGCCTGTGCTCCACAACGGGAGAAGCCACAGCAGTGAGAGGCCCGCGTACCGCAAAAAGAAAGAAAAAAAAAATGAGCTATCAAGCTATGAAAGGACACGGAGAAAACTTAAATGCATGTCGCTAAGTGAAAGGAGCCAGTCTGAAAAAGCCACACATGGTATGATTCCAGTTAGTATATAACAGTATGGAAAAGGCAAAACTATAGAGACAGTAAAAGATCAGTAGTTATCAGGGACTTGGGGAAAAGAGGGAGAATGAATAGGTAGAGCACAGGGGATTTTTTATGACAGTGAAACTATCTGTATGATACTGTAATGGTAGAGACCTGTCATTACTATATACATTTGTCAAAACTCACAGAACTGTACAACACAAAGAGTGAACTCTAATGTAAACTATGGACTTTAGTTAATAAAAATGTATCAATACAGGTTCATCAATTGTAATTTTAAAAAAAGCCACACCAATGTCAGACGTTAACAATAGGAGAAACTGGGGTTGGGGACAAGGGGAGGGAGAGGAGGTATATGAGGACTCCCTACACCTTGGGCACAATTTTTCTGTACACCTAAAACTGCTCTAAAAAGTAAAGTCTATTTAAAATCAATTTTTTTTTTTTTTTTTTTTTGCGGTACACGGGCCTCTTACTGTTGTGGCCTCTCCCGTTGCGGAGCACAGGCTCTGGACGCGCAGGCTCAGCGGCCATGGCTCACGGGCCCAGCTGCTCCGCGGCATGTGGGATCTTCGCGGACCGGGGCACGAACCCATATCCCCTGCATCGGCAGGCGGACTCTCAACCACTGCGCCACCAGGGAAGCCCTAAAATCAAATATCTTAGTTCACCAAAAAACACCACAAACAAATTTGAAAGGCAAAACATGGACTGGGAAAAATATTTGCAGCATATATCACAACTAGACAATATTTTTTCAATATTTAAAGAACTCTGACGAATCAAAAAGAAAAAATAAAAATGTGAACAACTCACGAAGAAAATAATTCAAACAGCCAAAAATCTTATTTAAAATGTTCAGCTTCTTTGTATCAAAAACAAAAATTAAAACAATGATATAACTTAATCTTTCAAATGTATGAGAAGATTAGTAATTAGTATTGGCTAGAATTAATAATTAAGTATAGGAAAACTGACACATAGCCTTTTGGCAAGGGTGTGACCTGGTACAATTTTTCTGGAGCAATCCAGCAAAATGCTTCGTGACCTTTAAAAATGTTCCTACCCTTTCCACTTATGGAATTTCTACTAAGGCAAGTAGCATGGATATTTGTAAACATTTCCTTATGTTTTCTTTAATGTTTTAAAAGCAGCGCCCACCACCAAAAAGGTAAAATCAGTCCAAATGTTCAACCACTGAGGATTAAATAAATTATTCTGTCAAACTGATATGTAGGCATCCTATGTCTTAAAATGACAGTAAAAAAGAATAGTTATCTGGATCATGTTGCTATATACTGTTAACTTAAAAAAAAAAGGCCAAAGAATAGTATCAATTCCATGGTATCATTTTTGTTAAAAACAAAGAAAGGGTGGAGATTGAGACAAAGACAGACACTGGAAATATATACACCAAAATGTTACCCATGATTATCTCTGCATGGTAGCAAAACAGGAGATTTTGCTTCTCTTTTTTGTGCTTTTCCCTATCTTTCCACATTTTCGACAGTGGGATCATTATTACTTCTAAAACTAAAACAAGTCTTAAAAGTTTCTTTTGCTAATGTAAGAAATATCATTCCTATAGTCCATGCTACATTTGCCTAATGAATGTTTTATGCTGTGCTATGCTCAGTAATTTTAGTCGACTTTACACTTGGTTGAAGTTGACAGTACGTAGTAAAGCGTATCCAGGTAGTGGACACATAGCCTCCACCAGGTAATGCTCTTTTATCTTTGGGTATACTTAGTTGCCTCAGCCTAGGTCTCCCATTCTTCTACCCATCCTTTCCTCCACCAGCACCCATCCTACCCAGCAACCCACCCACTTTCCTCACAAAAGACTGCTCTACTCCGCTCAAGCCAATCCCTTTTGCTCTCTACAACCACTGAGTCGTTCTCTGCTGGAGCTGTTTGCTATCCCAGGAAATCCTCTGCTCAGTCTATGAATGCCACCAATACTTGTGGTCCAATCTAACCAACTTTAAGAAGCCATTTATAACTAACCCTGATGACTATTTTAAAAAAAATTGTTTTTTCTTTACTTCAGATGCATACAACTGGAGTAAGCAAAATTCTTGTTTCTTCACACATGACCCTGTTTTATTTTATTTTAATGATGAATTCATTATTTTAAAATAATAATACAAAACCCATGACTCTACCACTTACCCTTTAGAACAGGGGTTGGCAAATTTTTTCCGTAAAGGGTCCGATTAGTAGATAGTTTCAGCTTTGTGGGCTATATGTTTTCTGTAACACATTTATCTCAGGCATACCAGCACAAAAGTAGCCACACACACTATGTAAGCAAATGAGCACGTTGTGGTGCAATAAAACTATGGACCCTGAAATATGAATTTTATATAAAATTCTCATGTATCACAAAATATTATTCTCTTGATTTTTTTTTTTTTTTTGAGGTACACGTACCTCTCACTGTTGTGGTCTCTCCCGTTGCGGAGCACAGGCTCTGGACGCGCAGGCTCAGCGGCCATGGCTCACGGGCCCAGCCGCTCCGCGGCATGTGGGATCCTCCCAGACCGGGGCACGAACCCGTGTCCCCCGCATCGGCAGGTGGACTCTCAACCACTGGGCCACCAGGGAAGCCCTATTCCTTTGATGTTTTTCAACCATTTAAAATTGTAAAAACCAATCTTAGCTCATGGACCATACAAAAATAGGCGGTGGGCCAGATTTGATTGCTTGCCTGTGCCTAATTTAGATTATTATTAATAACTTGTATTCTGATTTCCAGACTGGCAGCATCAGCACCACCAGGGAGCTTATCAGAAATAAAAATTCTGGGACCAACCCCAGACCTACTGAATCAGAAACTCTGGGGTCAGGAGCAGCAATCTGTGGTTTAACCAGCCTTGCAAGTGATTCCAGTGCATGGTAACATTTGGGAACAGCTGACTTACATCTTCCTCTGTGCTCCTTCTCAACTCAACCTTTGGCTTATTCTTCCAGAGATTCACCACTATCCTGAACTTGGTGTTTATCATTCCATTGTTTAAGAAAAACCAAGGGAATATATATATTGTTGCTAATATTATATATAATATTGCCTAAATATTACATTGTTTAGGTTTCTTTTGTTTTTAAACTTTAGAAAGAGTGTTTCATTTCATTGCTGGATAGTTTCCCGTTGTGTGAATGAACCACACTGTATCTATCCATTCTCCTATCGGTGACCATTTTGGTTGCTTTCAGTTTGGGGCTAGTATGAAAAGTGTGGCTATGAACATTCTTGCACATGTCTTCTGGCACATATATGCCCAAATTCCTCTTGGGGTATATCTAGCAATGGAATTACTGAGTTTTAAGGTATTCTAATGATCAACATTGTAAGATAACAAATAAGTTTCAAAGTTGTAACAACTGATACTCCCTTCAACAATGTCACTTTCTACTGGCATTTGTCAGAATGCCTACTCTTTGACAACTGAGTGGTATGAAATGGTGTCTGACTGTGGCCTTGGATATTCATTTCTCAGATTGCTTAATGAGGCTAAGTATCGCTCCATAAGTTTATTAGTCATATCTATTTCCTTTTCTGTAAAACATCTGTTCACATATCTTTTACTTGTTTTTTTATATTGTATTTTTCTTATTTATTTGTAGGTGTTCTTTATATATTTGGGCTACTCCCATTACCAGTTATCAATCCTTTTTCTTTTAAGAGTTTTTTTTTACCCAGTACGTTATCTCATACTTAGCAATTTGTTGCTTTTGCTTTTAACATGTAGAAGCTATCTCCCTAACTGAGCTACTTGAACAGAGCCTCAGCCATCTACTTCTGCATTCACAGAGCACCTAGGAAAGTAATAGGTGATTCTCATTTACTCAGTAGCTTCTAATTGATTATGGTCATTATTTCATTGCTTTATGATTTATATTGTACTTGAGTTTTACTACTACAAAAATACAGATCATGCTGGGATGTACAATACATATCATTAGCCTGATATAGTTACAAGTTAAGAGTAAAATAAAAACTTAAAAGGGAAGTTGCCATTTTAAAAGTTTGCAAATCTCAAATGCCCATATTTATTCCTAAAAGCATCACGATGCCACTTTTTCTTTCAAAACTTACAACAACCCAAACAGTCAACTCTATCATCTCTGTAATATTTTGATATTTCAGTCCACTTCTGACTTTAAACAGAGTGAATTAAAATGATAGCAACACCAGAAAAAAAAATGTTGTTCTAAAGACAAAAACTCTAATTTGAAAAGATACATGCACCCCAATGTTCATAGCAGCACTATTCACAATAGTCAAGACATGGATACAACCTAAATATCCATCAACAGATGAATGTGTGTGTGTGTGTGTGTGTGTGTGTGTGTCTATATATATATATATATATACATAATGAAATATTACTCATCCATAAAAAAATGAAATAATGCCATTTGCAGCAATATGATGGACCTAGAGATTGTCATACTAAGTGAAGTAAGTCTGACAGAGAAAGACAACTGTCATATATGTGGAATCTAAAATATTGATACAAATGAACTTATTTAAAAAAACAGAAATAGACTCATAGACAGAAAACAAACTTATGGTTACCAAAGGGGTAAGGGGGAAAGGGGTAAATTAGGAATTTGGGGTAAACAGATACACACTGCTATATAAAATAGATATAGAACAAGGACCTACTGTATAGCACAGGGAACTATATTCAGTATCTTATAATAACCTATAATGGAAAAGAATCTGAAAAAGAATAGATATGTATCTAACTGAATCACTTTGCTGTACACCTGAAACATTGTAAATCAACTATACTTAAATAAAAAAAGCAGAAAGAAAGAAAAAATGCTCTTCTATGTAATAGATATATACACATCATTTAGATTCTGAGGCTTAGAATTCAACTGAGCAAGCCTCAAGAAGGTAAGCTAAAAGAACACCATGGAAGAAATAAATAAAAAGGCTTTTCACCTGACTCACTGAGAGTAAAGGGTAAGGAGTATATGGGAAATGCTGATAGGGAAGGTTTGGCTTTCTTGCTTTTTTTGTGTGTTTGTTTGTTCTTGTTTTTAAATGACTCAACCAAAAGTTAAAGTAATTAGGAAACATTAGTTTATCTTTCTCTTAAAGATCCAGTAATAGAGAAACTCCTTATTTTATTTATTTTTAATTTATTTTTTTTTGCGGTACACGGGCCTCTCACTGTTGTGGCCTCTCCCACTGCGGAGCACAGGCTCTGGACGCACAGGCTCAGCGGCCGTGGCTCACGGGCGCAGCCACTCCGTGGCATGTGGGATCTTCCCGGACCAGGACACAAACCCGTGTCCCCTGCATCGGCAGGCGGACTATCCATCACTGCGCCACCAGCGAAGCCTGAAACTCCTTATTTTAATCATCTATCAAAATGCGGTTTGGACTAAGCACCACCTGCATGTGTGCTCACTGAGCAAGATTGGCTGAGATGCTATGAAAGATACAAAAAAAGTGCCAATATAACCCTGACTTCCAAGAGTTGGTAATCTAGCCACAATTTACATGGAATTACTGAACTCATTGCATGTATTTATTCCTCCGCCCCCCCCCAAAAAAAAATGTTTACTGTTTACCACTCTGAGAGAAGCACTGTCATAGTCTCTGAGAGTACTTAAAAAAGGACAGTCAAGATCCTGACCCGCAACTTGCCCTCGACCTACTGGGGGAGATGATTAGGATCTATTAGGTCAAGAGCTTGAATGCAGGGGTGCACAGGATGCTGTGGAAGCATGAGAGATGGAGTCAGGGAAAACTTCATGGAGGAGGGGGCACTGAGTTGAGAAATATAAGAATCAACCTGTTGGGTAAAAGGTATGGCAGGATGTGCAAACTGCATGTGCAAGAGCCTGAAGGAGAGGAGAGGAAGATGAAAGTGTAGGAGAGGATAGAGATGGTGTTAGAGCATCCCTCCTACTCTGAGAAACTGTGAAAAGCCCCAAGAGGTTGGCAAAAGATGCACTGTTACAAAGACAGGGTGTGGAATTTGGACTTTATCTTCAAATGGGAAGCCACAGAGAGGTTTTAGAGGATAGTACCATGATCAGATTTTGCTTTGGAAAAATCCCTCTGGCCTCAGTGTGGAAGATGGATTGGAGGAGACAAGAGCGAAAGTGGTGAAACTAAGTGAGAGCTGTTGTGGTCAAGCTGTTGGTGATGTAAACTAGGGAGAATGAGGGGGATGGGAAGAAGTGGATGGATGTGGAGATAATAAGGAGGTGACTAACTGGATGGAGGAGATGCTTTGACAGAACAGGATATCAAGAATAACTCTGGACTTCTCCTTATCTAAATAAAGACAAATGGAAATTTGCTTGCCTAGACAAGGGTTATCTTGAGATCTTCCAGCCACAGAAGTGCCAGATATTGGTCTCCATGCCCAGATTCCTGCCGCCTCCAACTTTCTAAATGACGGGTATCACCTCTGGGATCCGTGAGGGGGCCAAGGCTAGTCCCCATTCCTTCACTCCCCATCCCTCCTCAGCAGAAGGCTTGAGCTGCAGAGCCCCTGGCTTCCCAGTGTTCAAGAAGCTTGAGCTCCCCAATTTTTACTCCCCACTTTCCTTCTACTATATGCCAGTAAAGGCCAAACATACTTTCCCCCAAGACTTCAACTAACTAACCTGTCAGAGGAACAAAACACACTTACATGATACCCTTAATTTTGATAGAAAAAACATGGAACAACTTTCTGAGCTGAGTGGCTCACATAATTTTAAGGACATTCCATACAGATCTATGAGAAATAAAATGTTTACATATTCCTTCGAGGATCATATTATGTTCACACATGATCCCAATTTTATACAACAAAAATTCACAGATGGGACCCCGAGGTCCTAATCCAATGACTCACAGCTAGAGAATATTTTTTGAAAAACCAACAAAACCTTACTAAAGTGAACTGGAGTAACTCACACAAGCGGCTAAAAGGATGCAGAACACTGCATTGCACACTCACGTTATGAGAGGAAAGGACAGAATGCAAGAGAGAAGACAGGGTCTGGAGGATGTAAGTTGCCAATGAGTACCCAGGAGGAATCTAAAGCCAGGTAGCTCTCCGAGCACTTACTGGTCACATGGAATGATGCAGAGAAAGAATAGACAGGCCCCTGTGTGTTTAGGAAGGTGTAGGACATAATGATGGGAAGCCAGCGGGGCTAACTCCAAAACAGCAAAAATAGCAAAGTGCCAATGGGTCCTTGGAGGCCCGTCTAGGTACCTTTTGATCTCAACCCAGGGCCCCCATAATAGGAAATCAAATACATTGTAAGGGAAGATGCCTCACCTGTTTTTGGAAGAGGGTAACTAATATTAAATAAATCCTCCAGAAAAGAGAAGATGGGACCTGTGATGTTCAAAGCAAAGTCTGCATTTCCAGCTGCGATGGCTTCTTTCCGGGCCCAGATGCGTATCTAAACAGAAACAATTAAGCAGTGATTAAGAAAAGCAGTAGTGATTTTTGGAAAGTGGCAGCCTGCTTGCTCCAGTTCCCTGATGCTCTGAAGCCAAAGGCTTATCTTTTCAGAGGAAGCTGCATAATAAAACGTCTGAATGTGTCCACACAATGAGAAAAGCCCAGAAGGCTATTCACTAAGTTGAGAACAGTGGTTCCTCAGAAAGTGTGCTATTTCACTCTTCTGCAATAACATTTTGTAGTTCAAAAATAATCCTGGGAGAGACGAGGGGAAGATGGCGGAAGAGTAAGACGCAGAGATCACCTTCCTCCACACTGATACACCAGAAATACATCTACACGTGGAACAACTCCTACAGAATGCCTACTGAACGCTGGCAGAAGACCTCAGACCTTCCAAAACGCAAGAAATCCCCCACGTACCCGGGTAGGGCAAAAGAAAAAAGAATAAACAGAGACAAAAGGATAGGGACGAGACCTGCACCAGTGGGAGGGAGGTGTGAAGGAGGAAAGGTTTCCATACACTAGGAAGCCCCTTCACGGGAGGAGACTGCAGGTGGCGGACGGGGGAGAGCTTCGGAGCCGCGGAGGAGAGCACAGCAACAGGGGTGCAGAGGACAAAGCGGAGAAATTCCCGCACAGAGGAGCAGGGCCGACCGGCACTCACCAGCCCGAGAGGCTTGTCTGCTCACCCGCCGGGGCGGGCGGGGCTGGGAGCTGAGGCTTGGACTTCGGTCGGAGCGCCAGGAGAGGACTGGGGTTGGCGGCGTGAACACAGCCTGCAAGGGGTTAGTGCACCACGGCTGGCCGGGAGGGAGGGAGTCCAGGGGAAAAGTCTGGACCTGCCGAAGAGGCAAGAGACTTTTTCTTCCCTCTTTGTTTCCTGGTGTGCGAGGAGAGGGGATTAAGAGCACTGCTTAAAGGAGCTCCAGAGACTGGCGCAAGCCGCGGCTAAAAGCGCGGACCCAGAGATGGGCATGAGATGCTAAGGCTGCTGCTGCCGCCACCAAGAAGCCTGTGTGCAAGCACAGGTCACTGTCCACACCCTGCTTCTGGGGAGCCTGTGCAGTCCGCCACTGCCAGGGTCCCGGGATCCAGGGACAACTTCCCAGGAGAACGCACAGCACGCCTCAGGCTGGTGCAACGTCACGCCGGCCTCTGCCGCCGCAGGCCCGCCCCGCACTCCATGCCCCTCCCTCCCCACGGCCTGAGTGAGCCAGAGCTCCTGAAGCAGCTGCTCCTTTAACCCCGTCCTGTCTGAGCGAAGAACAGACGCCCTCTGGCGACCTACACGCAGAGGCGGGGCCGGATCCAAAGCTGAGCCTCTGGGAGCTGTGAGAACAAAGAAGAGAAAGGGAAATCTCTCCCAGCAGCCTCAGAAGCAGCGGACTAAAGCTTCACAATCAACTTGATGTACCCTGCATCTGTGGAATATGTGAATAGACAACGAATCATCCCAAATTAAGGAGGTGGACTTTGAGAGCAAGATTTATGATTTTTCCCCCTTTTCCTCTTTTTGTGAGTGTGTATGTGTATCCTTCGGTGTGAGATTTTGTCTGTATAGCTTTGCTTCCACCATTTGTCCTAGGGTTCTATCCGTCCTTTTTTTTTTTTTACTTTTTTTCTTAATAATTATTTTTTATTTTAATAAATTTATTATATTTTATCTTACTTTATTTTATTTTACTTTATCTTCTTTCTTTATTTCTTTTTTTTCTTCCTTCACTCCTTCCTTCCTTCCTTCCTCCCTCCCTCCCTTCCTCCTTTCTTTCTACTTCTACTAATTCATTCTTTCTACTTTTTCTCCCTTTTATTCTGAGCTGTGTGGATGAAAGGTCCTTTGTGCTACAGCCAGGAGTCAGTGCTGTGCCTCTGAGGTGGGAGAGCCAACTTCAGGACACTGGTCCACAAGAGACCTCCCAGCTCCACATAATATCAAATGGCGAAAATCTCCCAGAGATCTCCATCTCAACACCAGCACCCAGCTTCCCTCAACGACCAGCAAGCTACAGTGCTGGACACCCTATGCCAAACAACTAGCAAGACAGGAACACAACCCCAACCATTAGCAGAGAGGCTGCCTAAAATCATAATAACTCCACAGACACCCCAAAACACACCACCAGATGTGGACCTGCCCACCAGAAGACAAGATCCAGCCTCATCCACCAGAACACAGGCACTACTCCCCTCCACCAGGAAGCCTACACAACTCACTGAACCAACCTTAGCCACTGGGGACAGACACCAAAAACAACAGGAACTACGAACCTGCAGCCTGCAAAAAGGAGACCCCAAACACAGTAAGATAAGCAAAATGAGAAGACAGAAAAACACACAGCAGATGAAGGAGCAAGATAAAATCCCACCAGACCTAACAAATGAAGAGGAAATAGGCAGTCTACCTGAAAAAGAATTCAGAATAATGATAGTAAAGATGATCCAAAATCTTGGAAATAGAATAGACAAAATGCAAGAAACATTTAACAAGGACCTAGAAGAACTAAAGATGAAACAAACAACAATGAACAACACAATAAATGAAATTAAAACTACTCTAGACGGGATCAATATCAGAATAACTGAAGGAGAATAACGGATAAGTGACCTGGAAGATAAAATAGTGGAAATAACTACTGCAGAGCAGAATAAAGAAAAAAGAATGAAAAAAATTGAGGACAGTCTCAGAGACCTCTGGGACAACATTAAACGCACCAACATTCGAATTATAGGGGTTCCAGAAGAAGAAGAGAAAAAGAAAGGGACTGAGAAAATATTTGAAGAGTTTATAGTTGAAAACTTCCCTAATATGGGAAAGGAAAGAGTTAATCAAGTCCAGGAAGCACAGAGACTCCCATACAGGATAAATCCAAGGAGAAATACGCCAAGACACATATTATTCAAACCGTCAAAAATTAAATACAAGGAAAACATATTAAAAGCAGCAAGGGAAAAATGACAAATAACACACAAGGGAATCCCCATAAGGTTAACAGCTGATCTTTCAGCAGAAACTCTGCAAGCCAGAAGGGACTGGCAGGACATATTTAAAGTGATGAAGGAGAAAAACCTGCAACCAAGATTACTCTACCCAGCAAGGATCTCATTCAGATTTGATGGAGAAATTAAAACCTTTACAGAAAGCAAAAGCTGAGAGAGTTCAGCACCACCAAACCAGCTGTACAACAAATGCTAAAGGAACTTCTCTAGGCAAGAAACAAAAGACAAGTAAAAGACCTACAATAACAAACCCAAAACAATTAAGAAAATGGGAATAGGAACATATATATCAATATTTACCTTAAATGTAAATTGACTAAATGCTCCCACCAAAAGACACAGATTGGCTGAATGGATACAAAAACAAGACCCATATATATGCTGTCTACAAGAGACCCACTTCAGACCTAGAGACACATACAGATTGAAAGTAAGGGGATGGAAAAAGCTATTCCATGCAAATGGAAACCAAAAGAAAGCTGGAGTAGCAATTCTCACATGAGACAAAATAGACTTTAAAATAAAGACTATTAGAAGAGACAAAGAAGGACACTACATAATGATCAAGGGATCGATCGAAGAAGAAGCTATAACAATTGTAAATATTTATGCACCCAACATAGGAGCACCTCAATACAAAAGGCAAATGCTAACAGCCATAAAAGGGGAAATCGACAGTAACACAATCATAGTAGGGGACTTTAACACCCCACTTTCACCAATGAACAGATCATCCAAAAGGAAAATAAATAAGGAAGCACAAGCTTTAAATGATATATTAAATAAGATGGACTTAATTGATATTTATAGGACATTCCACCCAAAAACAATAGAACACACTTTCTTCTCAAGTGCTCATGGAACATTCTCCAGGATAGATCATATCTTGGGTCACAAATAAAGCCTTGGTAAATTTAAGAAAATTGAAATTTTATCAAGTATCTTTTCTGACCACAACGCTATGAAATTAGATATCAATTACAGGAAAAGATCTGTAAAAAATACAAACACATGGAGGCTAAACAATACACTACTTAATAACGAAGTGATCACTAAAGAAATCAAAGAGGAAATAAAAAAATACCTAGAAACAAATGACAATGGAGATACGATGACCCAAAACCTATGGGATGCAGCAAAAGCAGTTCTAAGAGGGAAGTTTTTAGCAATACAACCCTACCTTAAGAAACAGGAAATATCTCGAATACACAACCTAACCTTGCACCTAAAGCAATTAGAGAAAGAAGAACAAAAAAACCCCAAAGTTAGCAGAAGGAAAGAACTCATAAAGATCAGATCAGAAATAAATGAAAAAGAAATGAAGGAAACGATAGCAAAGATCAATAAAACTAAATGCTTGTTCTTTGAGAAGATAAACAAAATTGATAAACCATTAGCCAGACTCATCAAGAAAAAAAGGGAGAAGACTCAAATTAATAGAATTAGAAATGAAAAAGGAGAAATAACAACTGACACTACAGAAATACAAAAGATCATGAGAGATTACTACAAACAACTCTATGCCAATAAAATGGACAACCTGGAAGAAATGGACAAATTCTTAGAAATGCACAACCTGCCAAGACTGAATCAGGAAGAAATAGAAAATATGAACAGACCAATCACAAGCACTGAAATTGAAACTGTGATTAAAAATCTTCCAACAAACAAAAGCCCAGGACCAGATGGCTTCACAGGCGAATTCTATCAAACATTTAGAGAAGAGCTAACACCTATCCTTCTCAAATTCTTCCAAAATATAGCAGAGGGAGGAACACTCCCAAACTCATTCTACAAGGCCACCATCACCTTGATACCAAAACCAGACAAGGATGTCACAAAGAAAGAAAACTACAGGCCAATATCACTGATGAACATAGATGCAAAAATCCTCAACAAAATACTAGCAAACAGAATCCAACAGCACATTAAAAGGATCATACACCATGATCAAGTGGGGTTTATTCCAGGAATGCAAGGATTCTTCAATATATGCAAATCAATCAATGTGATAAACCATATTAACAAATTGAAGGAGAAAAACCATATGATCATATCAATAGATGCAGAAAAAGCTTTTGACAAAATTCAACACCGATTTATGATAAAAACCCTGCAGAAAGTAGGCATAGAGGGAACTTTCCTCAACACAATAAAGGCCATATATGACAAACCCACAGCCTACATCATCCTCAGTGGTGAAAAACTGAAAGCATTTCCACTAAGATCAGGAGCAAGACAAGGTTGCCCACTCTCACCACTCTTATTCAACATAGTTTTGGAAGTTTTAGACACAGCAATCAAAGAAGAAAAGGAAATAAAAGGAATCCAAATTGGAAAAGAAGAAGGAAAGCTGTCACTGTTTGCAGATGACATGATACTATACATAGAGAATCCTAAAGATGCTACTAGAAAACTACTAGAGCTAATCAATGAATTTGGTAAGGTAGCAGGATAAAAAATTAATGCACAGAAATCTCTGGCATTCCTATACACTAATGATGAAAAATCTGAAAGTGAAATCAAGAAAACACTCCCATTTACCACTGCAACAAAAAGAATAAAATATCTAGGAATAAACCTACCAAAGGAGACAAAAGACCTGTATGCAGAAAATTATAAGACACTGATGAAAGAAATTAAAGATGATACAAATAGATGGAGAGATATACCATGTTCTTGGATCGGAAGAATCAACATTGTGAAAATGACTCTACTGCCCAAAGCAATCTACAGATTCAACGCCATTCCTATCAAACTACCACTGGCATTTTTCACAGAACTAGAACAAAAAATGTCACAATTTGTATGGAAACACAAAAGGCCCTGAATGGCCAAAGCAATCTTGAGAATGAAAAACAGAGCTGGAGTAATCAGGCTCCCTGACTTCAGACTATACTACAAAGCTACAGTCATCAAGACAGTATGGTACTGGCACAAAAACAGAAAAATAGATCAATGGAACAGGATAGAAAGCCCAGAGATAAACCCACACACATATGGTCACCTTATCTTTGATAAAGGAGGCAGGAATGTACAGTGGAGAAAGGACAGCCTCTTCAATAAGTGGTGCTGGGAAAACTGGACAGGTACATGTAAAAGTATGAGATTAGATCACTCCCTAACACCATACACAAAAATAAGCTCAAAATGGATTAAAGACTTAAATGTAAGGCCAGACACTATAAAACTCTTACAGGAAAACATAGGCAGAACACTCTATGACATAAATCACAGCAAGATCCTTTTTGACCCACCTCCTAGAGAAATGGAAATAAAAACAAAAATAAACAAATGGGACCTAATGAAACTTCAAAGCTTTTGCACAGCAAAGGAAACCACAAGCAAGATGAAAAGACGGCCCTCAGAATGTGAGAAAACATTTGCAAACAAAGTAACTGACAAAGGATTAATCTCCAAAATATACAAGCTGCTCATGCAGCTCAATAACAAAAAAACAAACAACCCAATCCAAAAATGGGCAGAAGACCTAAATAGACATTTCTCCAAAGAAGATAGACAGACTGCCAACAAACACATGAAAGAATGCTCAACATCATTAATCATTAGAGAAATGCAAATCGAAACTACAATGAGATATCATCTCACACCAGTCAGAATGGCCATCATCAAAAAATCTAGAAACAATAAATGCTGGAGAGGGTGTGGAGAAAAGGGAACACTCTTGCACTGCTAGTGGGAATGTGAATTGGTACAGCCACTATGGAGAACAGTATGGAGGTTCCTTAAAAAACTAGAAATAGAACTACCATATGACCCAGCAATCCCACTACTGGGCATATACCCTGAGAAAACCATAATTCAAAAAGAGTCATTACCAAAATGTTCCTTACAGCTCTATTTACAATAGCCCAGAGATGGAAACAACCTAAGTGTCCATCATCGGATGAATGGATAAAGAAGATGTGGCACATATATACAATGGAATATTACTCAGCCATAAAAAGAAACGAAACTGAGCTATTTGTAATGAGGTGGATAGACCTAGAGTCTGTCATACAGAGTGAAGTAAGTCATAAAGAGAAAGACAAATACCGTATGCTAACACATATAAATGGAATTTAAGGAAAAAAAATGTCATGAAGAACCTAGGGGTAAGACAGGAATAAAGACACAGACCTACTAGAGAATGGACTTGAGGATATGGGGAGGGGAATGGTAAGCTGTGAGAAAGTGAGAGAGTGGCATGGACATATATACACTACCAAACGTAAGGTAGATAGTGGGAAGCAGCTGCATAGCACAGGGAGATCAGCTCGGTTGTTTGTGACCGTCTGGAGGGGTGGGATAGGGAGTGTGGGAGGGAGGGAGACACAAGAGGGAAGAGATATGGAAACATATGTATATGTATAACTGATTCACTTTGTTATAAAGCAGAAACTAACACACCATTGTAAAGCAATTATACTCCAATAAAGATGTAAAAAAAAAAAAATCCTGGGAATGGTATCTACCCCCACAGAAAATGTCGATTGTATGCTGGAATAGACAAAGGGTCCCTTGGATCCTTGCTTCCCTTTTCAGGACATATTTCCAACGATTCAAACCAGAATTGGGCAGTTAATAGGGGTTAAACAGTATAGAACATATTAAGCAAATTTGAATCATGCAAATTTAAAATGGTTTGTAAAAGAACACATTAATAGTCCCATCTTATTTTCCAAATTTGAAATAAGGTTAATTTCCTTAATTTTAAAAAGTGCATCAAAAGTCTTATGACTTTATAGTTGTTGAAACAAGTGAATTATATTCTCTGTTTATGACACTTCCTCATTAGTACCTGAAAAGAAATCCCTGCCGTGTTTTGTTATTTTAACACAACCGTGCTGTCGTTTGAGCATCTGAACTTGTTTGTGTGACTTTGGTGACTAATGTGATGTTGTTTTAACATTCATTGGTATTTTAATATGAAGTCATGGTATCCCCAATACCACCTGAGCACTTTTAAATAGAGTTGTTAGTGTTAGCTAAAAAACACATATGAAACTTATAACCCTAGAATGAAAGTTAGCGAGGAGGGAATTAGATAATTATACTGACGTGAATACAGTTAATTTGAGAAAGAGCTCTCTGCAAAACAGTAAAGAAAATGCAAAGAAAACGAAAAGCAACACAACAATATCTTCAGATTGCTGCCCTCCACGACCACGTTTATGTGACTTGGCTTTTACTTCTGCTGGAGAATTTGTCTTGAATCAAGTGACTTTTGAATTACCTGAGGGCTTCAGGAACGCTCGCCTTTCACAAAATGCAGCCACCTGTTTTGGAAGCCTCCTGCCTGGAGCCCCTCCTTCCTTGCAGCCTCCTCCCCGCCAGGCCCCATTATCCTGCGAAAGAGGGGCCCAGGACTCCGCCTTGCCCCTAACGCTACCGCTACCCGTACCTGCCCCTTCTCAAGCTCTCACCTCCACGGCAAGGCCAGGAAGACATCTAAACCAGAGCCCACGCTACTGAGTGGAAATAACAGTCGCCTTTCCCCACGTTCAGGATAATGTGTGCAAATTAACTGTAGTCTTGGGAGGAAAAAAGGCAGTTATGGGAGGAAAAAAGGCAGTTAACAACTAATGTTTGCATGTAAATTTCCAGGTTACAAAGCTCCTCCCGTAAACAACCACTCTTTAAGCCAACAGGGAGGCAAACGATGATTCCGAGCTGTTGGGGAAGAGGCAGGGCAGCTAGGATCACAAACAGGTGCAGGACGTTTCAGGAACGCAGCCATAAGTTTCCTTCAAAGTCACACCTAGCCCACCAGTGTGTCCTTGTGGCCCTCCTTAGACACAGCAGACCTCAACATCTAAGAGCAGAATATCTTTACATATGTCCACGTGTGATAAATTCTACTCAAAATATGTTATTTCCAACCTTAGTTATCCGTGTCTTATGTTTATCCTCATGCCACGCATGAACCGCATTTTCAACTTCACTAAATTTTTATCTCTTACTTAATGAGTCATCTTTGTAGAGTCTGGATGCTATTCCAAGAGTACAGTCTGGTTCCCTGTAGAGTCTATGATGGACTCCTTCACTTCCCAGAGCTGAGCCAGAGCCAAGTGCAACATTCCACTGATAAACTCATCCCAAATTTCAAGTTTCTGGCTAAGACCATGACTTTCTTAGGCATGTTCCATTTCCTCTTTGCTTTCTGTGGCAGCTGGCTTTCTTTCCAGGGTGATCTTTCATGAAGAAACAGGTATGATCCTTTATAAGAATTATTCACTGTGCAGCAGCATTGAGAGCAACAAGCCACTGGAGATGAGGATGCTGACAGTCACCTTGGGTCACTCGTGAGCTCCGGGCCCACTCCTTCATGCCAGGTACAAACCATGGGCTTCCACCTCATGCCTGAGTAGATTTATCAATATATGCCATGAACATCTGACTTGGCTCATGTTATATCTGTGAATATGAAGCATCTACCAATGATTGTTCAATAAGGGAAATCAGGCTGGATCCAACAGCTGAGGAAAATGAGTTGTTATTTGCATCTAACACGGTATTATTAATTCATCCTTAGGAGGAGGGGCTTTGAACGATTCTCCCCCTGGTGACAGACTTGGCTCATCCACAGCTTCCTTGCCTCCACAAGTCAATGGCACAAGCCTGGAAGTTCACGGGCCCAGGAGAGAGCCTCCACCTGCTGTAGGGCCTGACTCTCCTCAGCCCGGTGAAGTTGATCTGACTAGGAAGAACTGGGCCTGAGGCACTGGCCCTACTTACCTCCACACTCTAGCGTAGGGAGTGAACCAGTCTATAAAGTACTGCTACAATAACCTTGATATTTCTCTAAAGGATTATTATGTAAAGAGAGTGTAATTGGGTGAAAAACTGGGTGTTTCAGGACAGAGCACCTATTTACACAACTCTAGGGAAGTGTTCATGCCCCGGAGGTGAGGAACCCAGCGGACCTGCTCCTTGATAGGGAAGATGCTTAACCTGCCTGCAGCATTTCAGCCAGAGCAGCTGTCCCAGCTGGTGTCAGTTTGGGTTGTTTGGTGTCTGTGTCATAGTGGCTGCTAGACATTTTGGGCAGCACCCTGGCTTCAAGGCTGCAGTAGCATGTAGGCGAAGCCAACAACAGGTAAACCTGAGCTTCCAGGTGCTAGTGTGCCTGCTTTCCCTGTTCTCTCCTGTACTCTGAAAGGCAGCGAAAGCCCGGGAAGTGGGGGCGCTCAGAACCTGCCTCGAGTGGGCTTAATGAGCAGCCTTTCCATAGAAACCCGTCCGCAGAACCGCAGTGGGAACCGTTGCATCCCATTCTGCAACTCTGCGCTGAGAGTGGTAACAGGGCTTGGGGGAGACCAGAGGGAGAACCAGGAGGGGACGGTGGTGTCTGTAGGCATAGCCCCTGATGCAGGAGTGCCTGAGCAGCCCGCGGCCAGTACAAATGTCCCCTTACCTGGAGGGTCTCCGTCACTCACCTCCTTGCCCCTTTCAGTCCTGCTGACATGCTCGTAGTCACAGATAGCAAAGGCGGCTAGATAAGTGGGCATATGGGGCGTGGTGTGAAAGGTAGTAACAGTCCACTTGCTTCCATTCACGTCTTCTTTCTCAGACTGACCTAGAGAAATTGATTTTAGTCCAAATCACTGTAAATAAGCAATAATAAGCACAATTATCTACCTTTGAAATAATTTATCAAGTCGACTGTCACTCAGCTATTTCTTCCCAACTCCTCCCCAGAGTGCAGCAGTTTGGACTTGTCTACCCCCAAGCTATCAAAAACATATTAGGAAGGCCTAAGGACAGTATCTCGGTCCTGAATTAGCACCTTGAATGACATGGTCTGGATGGAGGGCAAATCTACGGGCACTGTAAACTAGACCCATGAGCTACCTCCTCTCTTTCCCATCCACGACTGTTTCCTAGTCCAGCCCATCTCTCTCAGCCCTTAATCTAGAGTTTCCCAGGCCCATAGTAGGTCAACAAGGTACAATTCTGCCATTCTCAGGTTTCGGGCAGGTCTTCAGTGGAGTCACACTGTGGGTTTTAAACCTGAAATCACAAACTCAAACGCCTGTGAGGGCTGGGTACTTGATGTGAACGGGTTGGTATACACTAACAGCGAGTGGTGGGGACCACGGCAGGCAGGGGCATGGGCTTGGTCTGAAGGAGGTAGCCCCTTCTCAGCGGCAACTATCACTGGCACCTTGGAAGTGCAGGGCCAGTGTTGTTAGATGTTCTGAGTTTCAAAAAAAAAAAGTAAGAATTTTTATTTTTATGAGGAATCTCTGAATTAAAAGAAATTGGATGCCAATTCAATCAAAAGAAAAAACTACTGTGAGCCAAAAACAAAACAAAAAAACCAAACCAAACCAAACCCACATCTATGTACCAGATTCAGACCAAGTTCACTAGCTTGTTATCACTAATGATCAATAGTTGAAGCCCAAATTAACGGGCAGACAGGCTGCCAATGTATGAGAACAGTGTAGTGTCCTCAGCTCCTAATACAAACAGAATCAGGATTTACCATCACCAAGATGTGGGTGCTGATGCATATCCCACGTGACTGCCCTCCCTGGTTATAATATACTACAATCATAACACACTCTCAACACATTGACCAGAAAATCTACTGATATAAAATCTATTACAGAGTTAAATATATATACACATATATAATTCATATAAAAACATATAGATACAAATATATAATTAAACATATAATTATATAATATATAACATTATATATACATATATATGTGTATATATAATTATATTTTATATATATATATACACACATATACATATATGTACATGTATACATATACAACGATAGGAAACATTACTTACCTAGCTTTGGCATGTTGGAAAGGGCCACATAACTTGGATGATGAATAACTGTAATATTAAAAGTTGCCTTCAGAGCTGGCTCATCAAAACAAGGGAAAACATTCCTGGCAAATGTTGGTTCCATCTGAGATGCTAAGAGGGCCCTGAAATACATTTTTGGGAAAAATCTATTTTTATTTCAAACCAGAGGAAGTAAAAATATATATATATTGAGGGATTATGGCTTATAATTATCTTCAGGAAGGAGCTGTAATGTTTTCCCCTCATCTTCCTCACTGCCCTCCCCATAATACAAACACACTCCAGTCCTCGCTGTCCCTGAGAATTCCTGTAAGACCTAAAATACAAAAGAACTCTTTAATTTTCAACTGCAAAATAACATTTACTTCATTACATCATACGCCTTTAAAACCGTTTACAAACAAAATAGGAACAAATATAACAAACATGCAATGCCAGGCTTTTGAGAACCAAGGATTTTTTAAAACTAGGATTACTTCTTTGGGGATGGGCTATTGCTTTCATCCTCCATCAAAGTGCAAGTCAAAAGAAGAATGTATGTTTTTTATCTTTTTCTCACAGGTTCCTCTTTTTCCTGGTTGAAAACTTTAAAAAGTTTTATTTTGCATATCCTTGGGGCTAAACAATATGGACACATCCCAACTGAACAAAACAATTTTCATTTACATGTGGATGGATTTATTGAATCCCTACTGCTCCTTCCTCCATCTCCAAGGAAAAATACAAAAGGTGACACGATCCCACAATGCACTGGTGATTTATAGGGAAAAGCTTAGGGACAAGAGTACCCTGAGCAAACAAGATTTCCAGGTTCATCCTCTGTAAACACTGCCTGAGTCTGACAAGAGCATGGGTCCTATCAAACAACTTTCTCCTCCAAAGAAACCTGCAGTCTCATTATCCCATTTTCCAAGACTCTGTGACCTGGGAACTGCTTTTAGATGACAATTGTGGATGTTAAATTCCTTTTTTTCTCCGAAGGTGCTGAGACTTAATGTCTCTCATGCATTTACCCCAGCTCAGGCCCAGTCCTTAGATAAATAAAAGGAGAATTCAACACAGATATCTTGAGAGCACTGTCTATCCATTATTCACCTCTGTAAATCCCTCCTCCACCATGATAAGGGCCCTGCTCACATAAAACTTCACACAGCTTTAGGAAGAGCACACACAACAGGAGGCATGTTCAAAAGCTTTTCACAGTCAGCTAGTTTGATGTGCTCAAAACCTCACTGTGACAAAACCGTAATTTTCAACAAGCGTATTTTGCTTTATTGGCTTTTCCCTACTTTATTCTGCTCTTGCTTTCTTGGCCGAAAGGGGGCTTGTGGGCTCTGACAAGCAGCCACTTTGGCTGCAAGACTCTGCTCCATCTACCGCTGGCTGAGCAACCCTGAACTAGTCACGTAGTCTTGCTGAGCCTGTTTCCCCATCTAGAAAAAAACAACACTAGCTATGTTTCATCGCTGGATGAGCTTTTATATTATTAGTAACTACATGTAGCAATAAGTGACCTGTGAATTCGCCTATATTCCTTCCAATCTCACAGATTATTCTTGATATAGATGAAGTACAGAAGAATTCAAGGAAGAATAAGTTACAGAGTAAGGGTGGAGGGTTGGAAATTACAAATGCATTTTAAAAGGTTCCATCACTTTGCTGTACAGCAGAAATTAAACACAACATTGTAAAAAAAAAAAAAAGTTTCCAGAGATCACAGGTGGCCACAAGCTGAATATGAACCACATTTCTCTCCCCAATTAATTTTAAACTATGAGAAATTAGGGGTTATGTATTTTTTCTTCTGTATCATTTAAAATACTTGGCTAAAATATGGGTTCATGGCAAATAGTATTTTCTCAGCCGTGGAGGCACTATAAAGTAAAGGAAGCTTGATGTTAGTATATACAGAAGAACATGAAGTATTTTGCAGAGTTTGCCACCTTGGCATTTGTTTGTTTTGTAGTATTGGTTGGTATCTTTTAAAGGGATGGGATAAAGTACAGAAGATTCAAGCAATTGACAATACAGTGAAAAGAAAGATGAGCAGGGAATTCAGCAACCTGAGTAGTTTCTCAGGATCTGCAGTGTAAACATAGTGGTGTAACTTTGGGAAAGTTGCTTAAACTCTTTGGACATCCATTTCTATAAAATGCAGGATGGGACTAGATGATCTCTAAGTCCACTTAGAGCTCTAAAACTGATTCCAACAGAGATAAAGGCTCCAACAGGATGGAGAAAAGAGCCCTTGAGGTGGCCGTGACTGAGTCATCTAGGATGAAGAGAAATAGTCCCCTTGGGAGTTTTCATACCTGGCCTTCAGCAGATCTGTGAGCCTCCTGAAATCGCAGGGACACTTTGTACAAATGGTGATCTGTTAGCATGAAAAGTGCAATGTAAAGTGAAAAAGTGCATTCAAGTATATAATACATGCTTATATATTTGGAAAGCCAACACATGCCTATTGTTTTTGTAATGGAAACTATAGAAAGTACAGCTTGATGACATCTCTGCTGCCATAACTCCCCAAAGCATGTGAATCTCAAGGAGGTGGCAAGGTGGGGAGGAGGGAGAAAATCAGCCTCTTCAAGGAGGTGGGAAACTTTCATGCTCACCAAAGGTGCAGGTTTAAAAAGGCGAGGAGACACCAGCTTAGGGAGTCACTGCTTTAACAAATGAAGCAACAAGCAAGTCCTTCCAATTCCATGATTAAGGTCTCCAGAGAAGTGAAATGAAAGAAACACTTGGCTTTTACTCAACTATTTCCCTCCCTGGTGTTATACAAGCAAACAAAAAGGGAAAAATCCCTACAACACACAGCCTTTCTGGCTCTCAATCTTAACTCCAAAGGTCAGGGCCAGCCGGCAGCACACACAATCTGGTTATGCCACACCTGGACCCAAGGCTGATATTTATTTCCCTTCTCTCTCTGCTTTGGACTCAAGCAACCCTGTAAGGATATCCTTCCTCCCTTCAAACCTCACAGAAACATGTTATTATGGTGCCTATGAAGTCTGGGTTTAGAGTGGTCAGCTGGTGAGGGAGTTCATTTGGGAGAATTTGTCTCCTAGTGGCTCACTATTGCAAAGCCACTTTCCTGCCCTCTTGTACAGCAAGAGAATGGTGGGCTCACCACTTTCTTATGCTGGAAAAGGTCTTAGCAGGCAAGACACGTGATGCCCTTGGGGATCCATCTACTACCACAAAAAATATTCATTCAGTACAGTATTTCATTCCAAATTATTTTATGAACTCCATACGCCTACAGCTCTAGTTAAGAAGTGCTAAATAACATAGCTGGTCAAGGATTAAGTAAGACTCTTTAGAGAGTTGTCTGCCCTGATTTTTTTTTAACACAGTAACAACACTCAGATATCAAAATGTTTAGTAAAGACAGACGTTACACCACTGGATTGGCCTGTGAATCATGTTTGTTTATTACTTGTGTAATACGATGTTAAAACTGAAGTTTCCACCAGACGACAAAACATAATAGATGTAAAATTCCAAACAAAGGTGCCAGACCATGTTATGAAGATTTTGAAAGTAAATGGCCTCAAGAACCTTCAAGCCACTCTTGGGTTTCTCAGCTACATCGAGGACATAGAAGAAGGGTCAGAGAACGTAGATAAAAGAGATCAGAGGAGAGATTCCTTGGTGGGGAGGGACATTATGTTGCCATGTCCTCCTGCACCCAGGGAGTTGGGAGGAGGTGCAATCCTCTAAACCTGAGACAGGGGGAGAAAATCCCTCACAGAGCAGTGGAAGTGTTTCCTAAGGCTGAGGGACTTAGAGGCTGGTACCCAATTCACTCCTGAGAAAGCTGAAATTGACACTGGCTGGAGTTGGACTCCTATCAGGTGGGAATCTATACTGACTGTTCTGGAGCCAGAACCAGGAGAGTGCTGCTGCCTTGGGACCCACATCAGTCCCAGGCAAGGGATGTATGAGTGTTCCTTGGAAAAGCCGTGGGCCCTGAGACAGAATCTTAGATTCTGTCCAATAGAGCCACCTGGAGGAGCTTGGAGATGCACTACTGTGTGTCTAGGGGCCGAGGAAGGAGTTACAAGTGACAATCAGAACAGAGAAATAAGAGAAGCAACCTTCAGGGACAAGAGAATTGTAGGAGAAAGAGAAACAGTGAGAAAGCTCTGAGGAGTCCAAGAAAGTGACATCTCAAGGGAAAAAGGCATCTGCTAGACCAGAGTGAGACCAAGCAATGAGAGTACTGGTTCAAATAAGAGCTGCCCTGTGTGTTGCCTCTCCCTGTCTCCACTAGTCCCACTGGACCTGGTAGGGTTTAAATAACAGCTCAAGATGGAAGGGGAGGACTAGAAATAGGAGGCAGAGAGATGGAAAGACCACTACCCTCTATGTCACTGCAGGCTTCTATCCTGAAGTCAGCCCAAGCTCGGAGAAGTGAGGTTGGAGAGAGAAAAAGGGAGATTTAACAGCAACTTAAGTTCAAAGTTTTGAGTATCACCCAGGACTGGATTTCCTAAGTTTTTTGCATCTGGATAATGTTTGTAACTTAGTGACCATAGATCATCTATTACCTAAGAATTAGCAGGAAATTATGGGTTGCTAGAGTATACATGCAGGAGCAAGAGCTATTATCCCAGAGACTAAATTGTAAAAGGACAGTGGGAGAAAAATGATTGCATTTTTACTGAATTATGAGGTGTGGTATTTCAATATGCTAGTTACACTTGTTTTCAAAAGATACAGGATCTAAACCTCTGATGAGCAAACCATCTCCCAGAGAAAACTGCTCAGCCACATAAAATGTGTGGGTTCAACAGCTCTATAAGGTAATGAACTGACCTCTTTTCTCTGTGACACCAGCGATATCATGTGCTTGGCACTTGAGTTCACTGACCTTGTTTTCAGACTTCTAAATTCTTTCCTAATATTACTCAAATTTCTCTCTTGTGTGTCATACCCTGAGGACTGTGCCAGATTTCCTGCATAAACAGCAACTGGAAGGGAGTCTTTTTAAATTCACTGCTCACTCTTTGGACACCTGCACAAAATGATTGACCTTGATCATGCTCTTTTCACCTTAATTTGTCCCAAATAAAGATCTCAATTTTCTTCAGGCATTTGACACTAACAAGCCACTCCCACCTCTTGATTTTTCTATTTTCATTTCTCTAAATACTACCGTATTTTTTCTTATCTTTTAAAAAGGAAATGGGGTGATCAGAAATGCAAGTATTCCTAAAGGATACTGCACAAGAATAGGATTCATACATTCGCTCTCTCTTTTTTTTCTTAAATTTCGGTTGGTTTTTATTTTATTTTCATTTTGTTTTTACACAGCAGGTTCTTATTACTTATCTGTTTTATACATGTTAGTGTATATATGTCAATCCCAATCTCCCAATTCATCCCACCACCACCACCAACGACCCCCCACTTTCCCCCCTTGGTGTCCATACATTTGTTCTCTACATCTGTGTCTCTATTTCTGCCTTGCAAACTGGTTCATCTTTCTAGATTCCACATATATGCGTTAATATGCGATATTTGTTTTTCTCTTTCTGACTTACTTCACTCTGTATGACAGTCTCTAAGTCCATCCACTTCCCTGCAAATGACCCAATTTTGCTCCTTTTTATGGCTGAGTAATATTCCATTGTATATATGTGCCACATATTCTTTATCCATTCATCTGTCGATGGGCATTTAGGTTGCTTCCGTGACCTGGCTATTGTAAATTGTGCTGCAATGAACATTGGGGTGCATGTGTCTTTTTGAATTATGGTTTTCTCTGGGTATATGCCCAATAGTGGGATTGCTGGATCATATGGTAATTCTATTTTTACCTTTTTAAGGAATGTCCATACTGTTCTCCATAGTGGCTGTATCAATTTACATTCCCACCAACAGTGAAAGAGGGTTTCCTTTTCTCCATACCCTCTCCAGCATTTGTTGTTTGTAAATATTCTGATGATGCCCATTCTAACTGGTGTGAGGTGATACCTCATTGTAGTTTTCATTTGCATTTCTCTAATAATTAGTGATGTTGAGCAGCTTTTCATGTGCCTCTTGGCCATCTGTATGTCTTCTTTGGAGAAATGTTTATTTAGGTCTTCTGCCCATTTTTGGATTGGGTTGTTTGTTTTTTTTGATATTGAGCTGCATGAGGTGCTTGTACATTTTGGAGACTAATCCTTTGTCAGCTGCTTCGTTTGCAAATATTCTCTCCCATTCTGAGGGTTATCTTTTCGTCTTGTTTATGGTTTCCTTTGCTGTGCAAAAGCTTTGAAGTTTTATTAGGTCCCGTTTGTTTATTTTCATTTTTATTTCTATCACTCTAGGAGGTGGGTGAAAAAAGATCTTGCTGTGATTTATGTCAAAGACTGTTCTGCCTATGTTGTACTCTAAGAGTTTTATAGTGTCCGGGCTTATATTTAGGTCTTTAATCCATTTTGAGTTTATTTTTGTGTATGGTGTTAGGAAGTGTTCGAATTTCATTCTTTTACATGTGTCTGTCCAGTTTTCCCAGCACCACTTATTGAAGAGACTGTCTTTTCTCCATTGTATATCCTTGCCTTCTTTGTCATAGACTAGTTGACCATAGATGCGTGGGTTTATCTCTGGGCTTTCTATCCTGTTCCATTGATTTATATTTCTGTTTTGGTGCCAGTACCATATTGTCTTGATGACTGTAGCTTTGTAGTATAGTCTGAAGTCAGGGAGTCTGATTTCTCCAGCTCCGTTTTTTTTCCCCTCAAGATTTCTTTTGCTATTCGGGGCCTTTTGTGTCTCCATACAAATTTTAAGATTTTTTGTTCTAGTTCTGCAAAAAATGCCATTGGTAATTTGATAGGGATTGCGTTGTATCCGTAGATTGCTTTGGGTAGTATAGTCATTTTCACAATATTGAGTCTTCCAAGTCAAGAACATGGTATATCTCTCTATCTGTTTGTATCATCGTTGATTTCTTTCATCAGTGTCTTATAGTTTTCTGAGTACAGGTCCTTTACCTCCTTAGGTAGGTTTATTCCTACGTATTTTACTCTTTTTGTTGCAATGGTGAATGGGATTGTTTCCTTAATTTCTCTTTCGGATCCTTCACTGTTAGTGTATAGGAATGCAAGAGATTTCTGTGCATTAATTCTGTATCCTGCAACTTTACCAAATTCATTGATAAGTTCTAGTAGTTTTCTCGTGGCTACTTTAGGATTCTCTCTATATAGTATCATGTCATCAGCAAACAGTGCCAGTTTTACTTCTTTTCCAATTTGGATTCCTTTTATTTCTTTCTCTTCTCTGATTGCTGTGGCTAGGACTTCCATAACTATGTGGAATAAGAGTGGCTAGAGTGGATATCCTTGTCTTGTTCCTGATCTGAGAGGAAATGCTTTCAGTTTTTCACCATTGAGAATGATGTTTGCAGTGGGTTTGTCATATATGGCCTTTATTATGTTGAGGTAGGTTCCCTCTATGCCCACTTTCTGAAGAGTTTTTACCATAAATGGGTGTTGAATTTTTTCAAAAGCTTTTTCTGCATCTATTGAGATGATCATATGGTTTTTTTTTTTAATATTTTTCTATGTTTACTATTGATCTCTTTTTTTTTTAACATCTTTATTGGGGTATAATTGCTTTACAATGGTGTGTTAGTTTCTGCTTTATAACAAAGTGAATCAGTTATACATATACATATGTTCCCATATCTCTTCCCTCTTGCATCTCCCTCCCTCCCACCCTCCCTATCCCACCCCTCCAGGCTGTCACAAAGCACCAAGCCAATCTCCCTGTGCCATGCAGCTGCTTCCAACTAGCTATCTACCTTACTATGTTTGTTAGTGTGTATATGTCCATGACTCTCTCTCGCCCTGTCACAGCTCACCCTTCCCCCTCCCCATAACCTCAAGTCCGTTCTCTAGGATCATATGGTTTTTATTCTTCAGTTTGTTAATATGGTATATTACATCAACTGATTTGTGTATATTGAAGAATGCTTGCATCCCTAGGATAAATCCCACTTGATCGTGGTGTATGATCCTTTTAATGTGTTGTTGGATTCTGTTTGCTAGTATTTTCTTGAGGATTTTTGCATCTATATTCATCAGTGATATTGGTCTGTAATTTTCTTTTTTTGTAGTATCTTTGTCTGGTTTTGGTATCAGGGTGATGGTGGCCTCATAGAATGAGTTTGGGAGTGTTCCTTCCTCTGCAATTTTCTGGAAGAGTTTGAGAAGGATGGGTGTTAGCTCTTCTCCAAATGTTTCATAGAATTCACCTGTGAAGCCATCTGGTCCTGGGCTTTTGTTTGTTGGAAGATTTTTAATCACAGTTTCAATTTCAGTGCTTGTGATGGGTCTGTTCATATTTTCTATTTCTTCCTCATTCAGTCTTGGAAGGTTATACCTTTCTAAGAATTTGTCCATTTCTTCCAGGTTGTCCATTTTATTGGCATAGAGTTTCTTGTAGTAGTCTCTTTTGGTGCTTTGTATTTCTGCGGTGTCCATTGTAACTTTTCCTTTTTCATTTCTAATTCTATTGATTTGAGTCCTCTCCCTCTTTTTCTTGATGAGTCTGGCTAATGGTTTATCAATTTTGTTTATCTTCTCAAAGAACAAGCATTTAGTTTTATTGATCTTTGCTATTGTTTTGTTTCTATTTCATTTATTTCTGCTCTGATCTTTATTATTTCTTTCCTTCTACTAACTTTGGGTTTTGTTTGTTCCTCTTTCTCTAGTTCATTTAGGTGTAAAGTTAGATTTTTTTATTTGAGATTTTTCTTGTTTCTTGAGGTAGAATTGTATTGCTATAAACTTCCCTCTTAGAACTGCTTTTGCTGCATCCCATAGGTTTTGGGTCATCGTGTTTTCATTATCATTTGTCTCTAGGTATTTTTTGATTTCCTCTTTGATTTCTTCAATGATCTCTCGGTTGTTTAGTAACATATTGTTTAGCCTCCACATGTTTGTGTTTTTTACATTTTTTTCCCTGTAATTGATTTCTAATCTCATAGCGTTGTGGTCTGAAAAGATGCTTGATATGATTTCAATTTTCTTAAATTTACCGAGGCTTGATTTGTGACCCAAGATATGATCTATCCTGGAGAATGTTCTGTGTGCACTTGAGAAGAAAGTGTAATCTGCTGTTTTCGGATGGAATATCCTACAAATGTCAATTAAATCCATCTGGTCTATTGTGTTATTTAAAGCTCGTGTTTCCTTATTTATTTTCTGTCTGGATGCTCTGTCCATTGGCGTAAGTGAGGTGTTAAAATTCCCTGCTATTATTGTGTTACTGTCAATTTCCTCTTTTACAGGTGTTAGCATTTGCCTTATGTATTAAGATGCTCCTATGTTGGGTGCATATATATTTATAATTGTTATATCTTCTTCTTGGATTGATCCCTTGATCATTACGTAGTGTCCTTCTTTGTCTCTTGTAATAGTCTTTACTTCAAAGTCTATTTTATCTGATATGAGAATTGCTACTCCAGCTTTCTTTTGATTTCTATTTGCATGGAATATCTTTTTCCATCCCCTCACTTTCAGTCTGTATGTGTCCCTAGGTCTGAAGTGGCTCTTTTGTAGACAGCATGTATGTGGGTCTTGTTTTTGTATCCATTCAGCCAGTCTACGTCTTTTGGTTGGAGCATTTAATCCATTCACATTTAAGGTAATTATTGATATGTATGTTCCTATTACCATTTTCTTAATTGTTTTGGGTTTGTTTCTCTAGGTCCTTTTCTTCTCTTGTGTTTCCCACTTAGAGAAGTTCCTTTAGCATTTGTTGTAAAGGTGGTTTGCTGGTGCTGAATTCCCTTAGCTTTTGCTTGTCTGTAAAGCTTTTGATTTCTCCATCAAGTCTGAATGAGATCCTTGGTAGGTAGAGTAATCTTGATTGAAGGTTCTTCCTTTTCATCACTTTAAATGTATCATGCCAGTCCCGTCTGGCTTGTAAAGTTTTTGCTGATAAATCAGCTGTTAACCTTATGGGAGTTCCCTTGTATGTTATTTGTCATTATTTTTCCCTTTTGCTTTTAATAATTTTTCTTTGTCTTTAATTTTTGTCAATTTGATTACTATGTGTCTCGGTGTGTTTCTCCTTGGGTTTATCCTGCCTGGGACTCTCTGCCTTTCCTAGACTTGGGTGGCTGTTTCCTTTCCCATGTTAGGGAAGTTTTCAACTATAATCTCTTCAAATATTTTCTTGCATCTTTTCTCTCTCTCTTCTCCTTCTGGGACCCCTATAATGTGAATGTTATGTTTAATATTGTCCCAGAGGTCTCTTAGGCTGTCTTCATTTCTTTTCATTCTTTTTTCATTATTCTGTTCCACAGCAGTGAATTCCAGCATTCTGTCTTCCAGGTCATTTATCTGTTCTTCTGCCTCAGTTATTCTGCTTTTGATTCCTTCTAGTGCATTTTTCATTTCAGTTATTGTATTGTTCATCTCTGTTTCTTTGTTCTTTAATTCTCTAGGTGTTTGTTCTTTAATTCTTCTAGGTCTTTGTTAAACATTTCTTGCAACTTCTAGATCTTTGCCTCTATTCTTTCTCCAAGGTCCTGGATCATCTTCACTATCATTACTCTGAATTCTTTTTCTGGAAGGTTGCTTATCTCCACTTCATTTAATTGTTTTTCTGGGGTCTTATCTTTTTTTTTTTTTGAAGTATGCAGGCCTCTCACTGTTGTGTCCTCTCCCATTGCGGACCACAGTCTCCAGACGCACAGGCTCAGTGGCCATGGCTCACGGGTCTAGCTGCTCCGCGGCATGTGGGATCCTCCCATACCGGGGCACGAACCCACGTCCCCTGCATTGGCAGGTGGACTCTCAACAATTGCGCCACCAGGGAAGCCCCTCTGGTCTTATCTTGTTTCTTCATCTGGTACATAGCCCTCTGCCTTTTCATTTTGTCTATATTTCTGTGAATGTGGTTTTCGTTCCACATTCTGCAGGATTGTAGTTCTTCTTGTTTCTGTTGTCTGCTCTCTCATACATTCTCTCTTTCATTGAATTTCAAAATTGGAAGAGACCTTGGAGAGTTCCACCATCTTAGTTTACAGATGGGGAAACTGACACCCAGGAAATTTATGCAACTGATTTGATAACTAGTAAGTGGTAGGGATGGTACCAGAACCAGGGCTCCAGCTCCCAAGCCCAGGGTCTTTTCCATGCACTGCCTGCTTGAAGTATATAATGTCACAAATACTAAAATTAGAGTAAGATGTCATGAAGATGACTGAGGATTAACTTCATAATTAATAGCATTACCAAGAGATGATAAGACTTCTATTTCCAGCATAAGGAAGCAGCAAAGGCTAGAATTAGCCTTCTGCTGAAAACAACTAAAAAACCTGATGAAATATATGAAATAACTGATTTCAGACATTGGATAACAGGACGCACAGGACTGTGATTCCCAAGAGAAGAGAAACAAAGAAGTTGAACTCTACAATCACCTTGTCTTTCTATCTGGAAGTGATTTCTAAACTGCAGCACAGGGAAGGAGAACTGAAACAGAGTTCAGTTGTCTCACTAAGTTGAGGAGGCAGAGATGGATGCTCACGGAGACCTAGATAGCTAGAATTTGCAGGGTAGACTATAAAGGAGGAGTAGGTATGCAAAGAAAGACACCCAGAAATCTGCATAGAATCCCCCTCGAGTCTTTGGTCAAATAGTAATTTGCACTTCAGAAGGTCAAGCAAAGAAAATCTGTCAGGGAAAGAATAGCTACCAGGGAGGGGAAAGCTGAACAATTCCCAGAGTTCACATAGTGCTAGGAGTTGTTCAAGCTCCCACAAACCAGAGTATAGACATCTCCAGAATATTTGGATTTTTCAACAGAGACCAGAAGGGTAATGCCTGCGTAGTGAACTAAACTAGCCCTAGAGTAAAGGCGACTTTAGATCCACTCTAAAAGTGCTTAAACACAAGACTCAAGAGATCAAACAAGGATCAAAAGGATCACCAAGTAATTTATGTGCCTATTCAAAAAAAGGCCATCATTCGTTAAAGCAATATAACAAAATGCAGCATTCAGCAACATAAAATTTAAAATATCAGGGGTTCAATTAAAAAAATGAGAAAATGCACAAATATTTGGAAACAAAATAGAACAGTTCTAAGTAACCCATGAGTCAAAGAAGAAATCAAAAGGGAAATTAGAAAGTATTTTCAACTGAATGAAAATGAAAAAGCAACATAACATCATCTGTGGCATGTCACTAAAGCAGTAGTTAGTGGAAAATTTATAGCATTAAATGCCTATATTGGAGGAGAAAGAAGATCTTAAATCAATGACCTTGCACCCACCTTAAGAAAACAGAATAAGAAAAGGAAATGAAGCCCAAAGCAAAAAAAGGAAATAATAAAGATTAATGCATGAAGTATTGAAATAAAAAACAGAAAAATAGAGGAAATGTATGAAATAAAAAACTGGTTCTACAAGAAGATTAATAAAGTAGATAAATCTCTAGACAGACAGGTCAAAGTTATTGACTATCAGAAGTGGAAGAGACTTTACAGAGCTCCACTCTCTTAATTTACAGATGTAAAAGCTGAAGCCCTGGGAGTTTATGCAACTGGTTAGACAACTAGTAAGGGACAGGAGTGGTAACAGAACCAGGGCTCCAGCTCCCCAAAGAGAGAAGACACAAATGACCAATATCAGGAAAGAAACAGGTGACATCACTACAGATTCTACAGATATTAAAATAACAGGAGGAAAGGAATATTTTGAACAACTTTATACTTATAAATTTGGCAACTTTGATTAGATGGACAAATTCCTTGAAAGACTTAAACTACCAAAGCTCACTCATAAAGAGATAGATAACCTGAATAGTCCTATATCTATTAAGGAAGATTATTTTGTAGTTAAAAACCATCTCACAAAGAAACTCCAAGCCCAGGTGGCTTCATTGGTGAAACTCAACCAAGCATTTAAGGAAGAAATAATACTAATTCTACATAAATATTTCCAGAAAATTAAAGAAGGAATACCTCCAAATTTATTATTTGAAGCCAGTGTTACTCTGATACCAAAACCAGACAAAGACATTGCAAGATAAAAAGCAAAACAAAACAAAAAGCCACAAGTCTATATGTCTCATGAACATAGATGCAAAAATTATAAACAAAACTTTAGTGAGTTGAATGCAACAAAATATAAAAGGATAATACATCAAGACCAAGTGGGATTTATCATGGCAATGCAAACTTAGTTTAATATTAGAAAGTCAATCAGTATAATTTGCCATAGTAACAAATTAAAAAAGAAAAATCATGATTATCACAGAAGAGCAAATCTCATACAGAGGAACAAAAATTAAAATCCCTAGACTTCTCTTCAGAAATTATTCAAGCCATAAGTCAATGAAATAACATCCTTAAACTGCTGAAATTAAAAACAAAACCCCACCAATCTAGAATTCTATACTAAGCAAAAATATCTTTCAAAAATGAAGGAAAAATAAAAATTTTCAGACAGACAAAAACTGAGAGAATTTATCACCAGTAGACCTGAACTTGAAGAAATGTTAAAATCTTTCAGGTGAAAGAAAATAACATAACATGGAAACTTAGATGTACACAAAGGAATGAAGAGCCCTGGAGATGGTATATATGTAAGTAAATAAAAATTTTTTCTCTTGCAAAAATTTATCTTAAAGTAATTAATTGTTTAAAGAAAGAACAATAACAGTATATGGTAGGGTTAATAACCTATGTAAAAGTAAGATGTGTAGCAGCTGTAGCACAAAGGATAGGAGGGGGAAAACAGAAACATGTTCTTCTAAGATTTATATATTATATGTAAAGTGGGTATAGTTCCATTTGAATGTAGTCTGTGATAAGTTGGGACACATATTGTAAACCCTAGAGCAATCCTCCTGCTCTACTTCTCACCTCACCACACACAAAAAGACATAGCTAATTAGCCAAGTTAATATTAAATGGAATATTAAAAACTACTCAATCCAAAAGAAGAGAAAAATAAAATAAAAAACAGTTTAGACAATAGAGAGCAAATAGCAAGATGGTAGATTTGAATCCAATCAACTCAATAACTACGTAAAATGTAAATAGTCTAAACACCCCAACTAAAGGGCAGAGATTGTCAGACTGTAAGACCTAATACTATGTTTCAATAAGAAATTCACTTTTATTATCAAGACACATATAGATTAAAAGTAAAAGTTAAGAAAAGATACATCATGTAAATAGTAATCATAAGAAAGCTGGAACAGGAATATGGAGAGAAGGTCACTGGTACAGAGCATGGCCTGTGTAGGGCACATTCTCTCAAAAGTGCTATGAGCAGGTTAAGCAAGGGTTGCCATTTCTAATGTAGATTTGACCTTCAGACTTTTCAAACAAAGGGAAGACGTTTTCTTCACAGTGAACTTAAAAGATCTCATTTGTTAAAAACAAGACAACAGGCCCAAAATGGAGTCATTGGTACTATGCCCCACATCACCAAACTGAGACTTGATACTTAATTACAGTTTCCCCTTCTCCCAGGAATGGAATCTTAAACCACTCAACCTGGAATTACCTAGTCAGCACTAGTGAGGTTATATGTCTGATAGACCACAGTCACCCCTAAAGAAAGGTGACCTTGCCCTGAACAATCAGTCTTTGCTAGTATGACTTCCTTGTCCTGCCCCCTTCTGCCTATAAAAGTCTTTCATTTTGTACAGCTCCTGGGAGCACCTTTCTATTTGCTAGATGGGATGCTGCCTGATTTATGCATCACTGAATACATTTACTCCGTTGAATTTTGTTTTTTTAACACAGTCTAAACTCTCTCAATCGACTTACGCCAATAAGAAAAAGAGGTGCCTCTAGTACTGTCATTTTTTTTTTAAACAACTTTACTGGAGTATAATTGATTTACAATGGTGTGTTACTTTCTGCTATATAACAAAGTGAATCAGCTATATGTATACATATATCCCCTCCCTCTTGCATCTCCCTCCCACCCTCCCTCTCCCACCCTTCTAGGTGGTCACAAAGCACAGCTGATGACCCTGTGCTGTGCTGCTGCTTCCCACTAGCTATCTATTTTACATTTCGTAGTGTATATATGTTAATGCTACTCTCTCACTTCATCCCAGCTTACCCTTCCCCCCTCCCCAGGTCCTCAAGTCCATTCTCTACATCTGCGTCTTTATTCCTGTCCTGCCCCTAGGCTCATCAGAACGATTTTTCTTTTTAAGATTCCATATATACTTGTTAGCATACAGTATTTGTTTTTCTCTTTCTGACGTATTTCACTCTGTATGACAGACTCTAGGTCCATCCACCTCACTACAAATAACTCAGTTTTGTTTCTTCTTATGGCTGAGTAATATTCCATTGTATATATGTGCCACATATTCTTTATCCATTCATCTGTCGATGGACACTTAGGTTGCTTCCATGTCCTGGCTATTGTAAATAGTGCTGCAATGAACATTGTGGTACATGTCTCTTTTTGAACTACGGTTTTCTCAGGGGATATGTAGTGGGATTGCTGGGTCATATGGTAGTTCTATTTGCAGATTTTTAAGGAACCTCCATACTGTTCTCCATAGTGGCTGTATCAATTTATATTCCCACCAACAGTGCAAGAGGGTTCCCTTTTCTCCACACCCTCTCGAGCATTTATTGTTTGTAGATTTTTTGATGATGGCCATTCTGACTGGTGTGAGGTGATACCTCATTGTAGTTTTGATTTACATTTCTCTAATGATTAGTGATGTTGAGCATCCTTTCATGTGTTTGTTGGCAATCTGTATATCTTCTTTGGAGAAATGTCTATTCAGATCTTCTGCCCATTTTTGGATTGGGTTGGTTGTTGGGTTGTTATTGAGCTGCATGAGCAGCTTGTATATTTTGGAGATTAATCCTTTGTCAGTTACTTTGTTTGCAAATGTTTTCTCACATTCTGAGGGCCGTCTTTTCATCTTGCTTGTGGTTTCCTTTGCTGTGCAAAAGCTTTGAAGTTTCATTAGGTCCCATTTGTTTATTTTTGTTTTTATTTCCATTTCTCTAGGAGGTGGGTCAAAAAGGATCTTGCTGTGATTTATGTCATAGAGTGTTCTGCCTATGTTTTCCTGTAAGAGTTTTATAGTGTCTGGCCTTACATTTAGGTCTTTAATCCATTTTTAGTTTATTTTTGTGTGTGGTTTTAAGAAGTGTTCTAATTTCATTGTTTTACATGTAGCTGTCTAGTTTTCCCAGCACCACTTATTGAAGAGGCTGTCTTTTCTCCATTGTATATTCTTGCCTCCTTTAACAAAGATAAGGTGACCATATGTGCATGGGTTTATCTCTGGGCTTTCTATCCTGTTTCACTGATCTATATTTCTGTTTTTGTGCCACTACCATACTGTCTTGATGACTGTAGCTTTGTAGTATAGTCTGAAGTCAGGGAGCCTGATTACTCCAGCTCCGTTTTTTGTTCTCAAGATTGCTTTGGCTATTTGGGGTCTGTTGTGTTTCCATACAAATTGTGAAATTTTTTGTTCCAGTTCTGTGAAAAATGCCATTGCTAGTTTGATAGGGATTGCTTTGGATCTGTAGATTGCTTTAGGTAGTATAGCCATTTTCACAATGTTGATTCTTCCAATCCAAGAACACGGTATATCTCTCCATCTGTTTGTATCGTCTTCAATTTCTTTCATCAGTGTCTTATAGTTTTCTACATACAGGTCTTTTGTCTGCTTAGGTAGGTTTATTCCTAGGTATTTTATTCTTTTTGTTGCAATGGTAAATGGGAGTGTTTCCTTAATTTCTCTTTCAGATTTTTCGTCGTTAGTGTATAGGAATGCAAGAGATTTCTGTGCGTTAATTTTGTATCCTGCTACTTTATCAGATTTATTGATTAGCTCTCGTAGTTTTCTGGCAGCATCTTTAGGATTCTCTATGTATAGTATCATGTCATCTGCAAACAGTGATATTACTGTCATGTTTTTAAGTTGTTTTTATGGAGTTAGATCCCATACTTCTCACATCCGTCTTATACTGTACATATATCTTGCACACAGTAAATGAAGAGGTGCATATTTAAAAATTCTCATAGCTAGTAACGGTATAATATCACCCTAATGAAAGAGACCCCAAAGGTGTGTATTTATTAATTGGGGTTAGTGATTATGAACAAGGGTCTCAGGGAAGGCCAAGTTCATCTTGCAAGATGTACTAGTGGAACATGGTCCCCTAATAGTCTCAGTAGTGCTGTAACCAATTTTACCCTCAGGCAGATATTTCAGAAAAGGTCTCCTTACATCTTTAAAATGGCCAAAGACAACCTATTATCCATTCTGTACAGTCTAGGGCCATCTGAGCGACTTGTACTTATCAGGAAAGGAAAGAACACAAGATGTTTTTTATTTCAGTTTTCCTAGTACCTCTTTTATCAGGTGACTAATCAGACCTTGATGAGCTGAGAAACTGGCCTTTAGCATAAGTATTCTCTGCAATGGTTTCCAAAGGTCAGAAGCAACTGGTACAAAATATAGTTTTGGAGTACACTGGTTTATGGAGTCCTTGGTAATAATTGTTTGGAAAGCTTGGATGAATTGGAATGTTATAAGCTCTAGTCATTAGTGTTGGAGGAAACATTTATTTTACATGAAGAGAATTAATTGTCAAAATTTACTTACCAGAACTCAGATGTGTAAAGCAATCTGTCCTATAACTTCATACTCTGGAACCCATATTCTCACTGATGGTAGAGGAAAAGAACGCAAGCTTGCCAATTACAGGTTACTCATCGTTACTGATTTTAAAACAGTCTTGTTTGGGGGGATAGTCATTTAAAATCCAAATTCCCTTTCAGGGCTCTTTTATTTCATAAGGGCATGAGAACTAAGAAGCTTTCTCCTACACCCAGATGCCAGACTGGGGAAGGGCAGAGAAGGAGGAGACCTCTTGACAGGAGAGGACTTCTTGGATTTGCCATATTGATGTGACTGCATTCTCTTGACTGGTATGACTTGTAAACCATTCCTTCACAACAGTCAAGGCTCAGCAGTTCCTACTGATAACATGGCACTCATCTGGGCTCTTGCTCACATGGCCAGTCCTCTGAGTCTGGCTGCAACTCCCTCTGGACCACACCTTGCACAACCACTCCACAGCATTCACTGCAACACATTTACTTTGATCCCTGGCATGGTGGCCCCTCTTTAGCTCCCTAGTCAATGTTCTTATCCCATGTGCAAAATTCTAGATCCCCTTTGACCTCAAAAAGATCACAAGGAAAACATACACAATCCAGGGCCCATTGGCCTAAGCCATTTCTACTCTATGAATTAGAAGCCACACTGGTTGCAGACCATGCTAACCATAAAGGGAAGAACAAGGATCTTGCTCTGAGATCTTCTTCAGGCACTCTTTTGGTAATTTTGTTGTATCCTCCATTTTCCATTATGTTCTATCCAGTAACAGGTAATGTCAGTGTTTGACAAGATCCAACACCTATTTGTGATTAAAAAAAAAAAAAAGCAACTCAGAAATACTGTGAATAGAGGGAAACTTCCTCAACTTGATAAGGAACATATACAAAAAAACCTCCACCTAAAATCATACTGAACAGTGAAAGGCTAAAAACTTTCTCCCTAACATTAGGGAAAAAGAATGTCCACACTTACCACTCTTGGTCAACATAGTGCTAGAAATTTCAGCCAGCAAAGTAAGGTAAGAAAAGAAATGGCAAATGGATTGGAATAGTAGAAATAAAACTGTCTCTGTATGCAGATAACATGATGATCTACATAGAAAATCCCAAGGAATCTATAAAAACAAAACAAAAACTCCTAGATCTTGCAAGTGAGATCACCAAGTCCTAGGACACAAGATAAGCACAAAAAACTCACTATTTCTTTGTAGTAGAATCAGATACATAAAAACTAAAATTAAAAATACAATACCATTTACAATTGTTCAAATAAAATTAAATACTTAGGCATAAATCTAATAAAACAGGTATAGGATTTGTATGTTAAAAATGCTAAAATGCTGGTGAAATAGATCAAAGATTTAAATAAATGAACAGATATTCTGTGTTCATGGCCTGGAAAATTCAACATAGTAAAGAAAGGCAAAAAAAGAATGGAAGACAAAAATGGGAAAAAGAGCAAGGGCAAAAAAATAGTAAACAGTAACAGATATGGTATATATTAATCCATTATATCAATACCAATATCAGAAATGAAAGAGGGGACATCACCACAGATACCATGGACATTCAAAAGATAATAAGGAATACTATGAACTAATTTATGCCCACAAATTTGATACTCTAAATGAAAAGGACCAATCCTTAGAAGATACAATCTGCCAGAACTCACACAAGAAGGAACAATCTGAAAAAGCCTATATCTATTAAAGAAATTGAATCAATAATTAATAACCTTTCAAAACAGAAATTATCAGGCCCAGATGGGTTCACTGGTAAATTCTACCAAACATTTAAGGAATACCAATTCTCTACAATCACGTTCACAGGATAGAAGCAAAGGGAATACTTCCTAACTCATTCTATGAGGCCAGCATTACCCTAACACCAAAACCAGAACAAAACATTATAAGAAAAGAAAACTACAGGCCAATAGCTCTCCTGAACAGAGACGCAAAAATCCTCAACAAAATATTAGCAAATCAAATCCAACAACGCATAAAAAGAATTACATATCCCGACCAAGTGGTATTTATCCCAGGTATGCAAGACTAGTTCAACATTCAAAAATCAATTAATGTTATCCATCACATCAACAGACTAGATAAGAAAAATCACATGGTCACCCATTAATAGATGCAAAGAAAGCATTTGCCAAGATCCAGCACCCATTTACAATTAAAATTCTCAGTAAAGTAAGAATAGAGGGGGACTGCCTAATCTTAATAAAGGCCATCTACAAGAAAATCTACAGCTAACATCATACTAAATGGTGAGAATTTGAAGCTTTCCACTAAGATCAGGGACAAGGCAAGGATGTCCCCTCTTGCCACTCCTTTTCAACATTGTACTGGAAGTCCTTCCAAATGCAGTAAGTCAAGAAAAGGAAATAAAAGATATATTCATTGGGAAGGAAGAAATAAAACACTCTTATTCACAGATAAGATGATCATCTGTGTTTTCTACAAAATCCAAAAAAATTGACAAAAACCTCCTGGAACTAATAAGCAATTATAGCAAATTTGCAGGATATAAGGTTAATATACAAAAGTCAATTTATTTCGTATATACCAACAGTGAACAAATGGATTTGAAATTAAAAACATAATGCCATTTACATTAGTGTCCCTAAAAATGAAATACTTAGGTATAAATCTAACAAAATATGTATAAGATTTAGATAAGGAAAAATAGAAAACTCTGATGAATGAAATTTTAAAAAGAACTAAATAAATGGAGAGTTATTCCATATTCATGGATCTGAAGACTCAATATTATCAGCGTATCAGTTCTTCCCAACTTGATCCATTGATTCACTGCAATCTCATTTAAAATCCTAGCAAGTTAAGTTTATGGATTTGGACAAAATGATTCTAAGGTTTATAGTGAGAGGCAAAAAAAACAGAATACCTAACACAGTATCGAAGGAGAAGAACAAAGCTGGAAGATTTACACTACCTGACTTCAAGACTTACTATAAAGCTAAAATAATCAAGACAGTGTGGTATTGGCAAAAGAATAGACAGATCAAGGGAATAAAATAGAGAGCCAAGAAATAGACCCATAAAAACATAGTCAACTAATCTTTGACAAAGAAGCAAAGGCAATACCATGGAGTAAAGAAAATCTCTTACTGGACACCCACATGCAAAAAAAAACTGAATCTAGACCCAGACCTTACACCCTTCATAAAAATTAACTCATAATGGATCATAGATCTAAATGTAAAATGTAAAATTATAAAATTCCTAGAAGATAACATAGGAGAAAACCTAAATGATCTTGGGTATGGTGATGTCTTTTAAGATAATACACCAAAGACATGATCAATAAAAGAAATAATTGATAAGCTGGATTTCACTAAAATTAAAAAATTCTGCTCTGTCAAAGACAATATAAAGAGGACAAGCTATAGACTGGCAGAATATATTTGCAAAAGACACATCTGATAAAAGACTGTTATCCAAAATATACAAAGAACTCTTAAAATTCAACAATAAGAAAACAAACATGGACTTCCCTGGTGGTCCAGTGGTAAAGAATCCGCCTCACAATGCAGGGGACGTGGGTTCAATCCCTGGTCAGGGACCTAATATCCCACATGCCGAGGGGCAACTAAGCCTGCATGCCACAACTACTGAGCTTGTGTGCCTCAGCTAGAGCCTGTGTGCCACAAACTACAGAGCCCATGCACCCTGGAGCCTGTGCGCCACAACTAGAGAAGAGAAAACCCTCATGCCACAACTAGAGAGAAGCCCATGCACCTCAACAAAGAACCCGCACGCTGCAACTAAGACCTGATGCAGCCCAAAATAAATTAAATAAATACATAATAAATCTTAAAACAAAAGAAAACAAACAACTCCATTCTATGTATGTTAACTGAATCACTTTGCTGTACAGCAGAAATTAATAACATTGTAAATCAACTACACTTGAATAAAATAAAATTTAAAAAAAGAAGACAAACAACTCAATTAAAAAATGGGCCAAAGACTTCAGCAGATACCTCACCAAAGAAATTATACAGAAAAGCATATGAGAGGATACTTCACATCGTATGTCATCAGGGAAATGCAAATTAAAACAATGAGATACTTATTAGAATATAGGCCAAAATCCAGAACACTGACAACATCAAATGCTGACAAGAATATGGAGCAAAAGGAACCCTCATTCATTCCTGATGGGAATACAAAATGGTATATCCACTCTGGAAGACAGTTGGGCAGTATCTTACAGAACTAAACATAAGCTTACCTATGATCCAGCAATTATGTTTCTTGGTATTTACCTAAAGTAGTTGAAAATGTATGTCTACACAAAAACCTGTGCACAGAGTTTATAACAGCTTTTTTCATAATTGTCAAAACTTGGAAGCAGAAAAGATGTCCTTCTGTAGGTGACTAGATAAATAAACTGTGGTACATCCAGACAATAGAATATTATTCAGCACTAAAAAGAAATGAGCTATTGCAACATGAAAACACATGGAGGAACCTTAAATGCATATTGCTAAGTGAAAGAAGGCACGCTGAAAAGGTGATATACTGTATGATTCCAACTATACGACATATGGAAAAGGCAAAACTATGCAGACAATAAAAAGATCAGTGGTTGCTGGGCAGAGTGGGTGGGTGGGAAGATGAATAGGCAGATAGCAAAGGATTTTTAGAGCAGTGAAAATACTCTATGGTATTATAATGATGGCTATAAGTCAGTATATATTTGTCCAAACAGATAGAACGTACACCACCAAAAGTAAACCCTAAGGTAAACTATGAATTTGGGGTGATTATGATGTGCCGATACAGATTCATCCTTAGTTAAAAAAAAACGTGCCTTTCTAGTGAGTGATATTGATAATGGGGGAGGCTATGCATGTGTGGAGGCAGGGGATATATGAGGAATCTCTCTACTTCCCCCTAAATTTTGTTGTAAACCTAAAACGTCTCCAAAAAAAACCCAACAAAGTCTTTAAAAAAAGAATTCTTAGACATTACACCAAAGGTATGTTCTATAAAAAATACCGATAAATTGGACTTCTTTAATATTAAAACTTTTGCTCTCTGAAAACCTTATTAAGAAGATTAAAAGACAAGTTACAGACAGGCAGAATGATATTTGTAAGCCACATATTTCACAATGGACTCAGATGTAGATTATATTAAAAAAATCCCAGGACGCCACTGTAAAAAAACCATTCAGCGGGCTTCCCTGGTGGCAGAGTGGTTAAGAATCTGCCTGCCAATGCAGGGGACACCGGTTTGAGCCCTGGTCTGGGAAGATCCCACATGCCGCAGAGCAACTAAGCCTGTGCACCACAACTACTGAGCCTGTGCTCTAGAGCCCGCAAGCCACAACTACTGAAGCCCACATGCCACAGCTACTGAAGCTTGCATGCCTAGAGCCCATGCATGCTCTGCAAGAGAAGCCGCCGCAACGAGAAGCCTGAGGCACCTCAACGAAGAGGAGTCCCCACTCGCCGCAACTAGAGAAAGACTGCTCACAGCAATGAAGACACAATGCAGCCAAATAAATAAATATAAAATAAAAAAACAATTCCATTAGAAAATGGAAAAAAGACATGAAGAGACATTTCATTGAAGTGATATACATACAGATGGCAAATAAGCACGAAAAGATGTTTATCGCAGCAATTGTTAAAATATGTAAATTTCCAAACCCCACTCAAAACTCACTGCTCTGGAAAGTTTTTGCTTTTAAAATTTTTTAAATTGTGGAAAATGTTGGGTTGGCCAAAGAGTTCCTTTGGGTTTTTCCATAACATCTTATGGAAAAACATGAACGAAAATTTTGACCAACCCAATACACAAAACATAAAATTCATCATCTTAACCATTTTTAAGTATAACGTTGAGTGGTGTTAAGTACATTCACATTGTTGTACAACCAGTCTCCAGAACTCTTTTTATCTTGCAAAACTAAAACTCTGTACTCATTAAACAAAAACTCCCCACTCGGGACTTCCCTGGTGGTGCAGTGGTTGAGAATCCACCTGCCAATGCAGGGGATATGGGTTCGATCCCTGGTCCGGGAGGATCCCACATGCCACGGAGCAACTAAGTCCGTGTGCCACAACTACTGAGCCTGCACTCTAGAGCCTGCGAGCCACAACTACTGAGCCCATGTGTCACAACTACTGAAGCCTGTGCGCCTAGAGCCCATGTTCCACAACAAGAGAAGCCAGCACAATGAGAAGGCCACACACTGCAACGAAGAGTTGCCCCTGCTCGCCGCAACTAAAGCCCACACACAGCAATAAAGACCCAATACAGCCAAAAACACTCTTCACTCCCCCAGCCCCTAGCAACCACAATTCTACTTTATGTCCCTATAAATTTAACTACTTTAGGTCCCTTATATAATGTCCCCGAGATTCATCTGTGTAGTAGCATATGTCAGAATTTCCTTCCTTTTTAAGGCTGAATAATATTCCATTGTATGTATAGACCACATTTTGTGTCTTCCCTTCATCCATCAGTGGACATTTGGGTTGCTTCCACCTTGTAGCTATTGTGAATAGTGTTGCTATGAATATCGGTGTACTGATCTGGAATTTCTGAGGGTGTGCCCCTGGAATCTACATGTTTAATAAGCTCCTTTAGTGTTTCTGATGCACATTAAAGTGTGAACCACTACTCTAATGCAGGATTTTCCAAAGTATAGATGGAGAGGGATTTTTGGTAGCCCTCAGACAGACTATTACACAGATCAGACTCACACATGATAAAGTCAGTCCTTTCAGTTTTATGAATCATTCTGATTAGGTCAAGAGAAAGCATTGCTTTGGTGTTATTTATCTTGAACATCTAATTCTAATTTCCCTTTTTTAAGAAAGAGAGAGCAGCCTTCAGATTCAAAGCCTTCAGATCTTTCAGCAGACAATAATGATAGCTAGAACTTATTAACAATGTTTTATTTTCGTTGTATTAGTCTGTGCCATTCCTTTCTATAAATTTTAAATGGTTTTCCGTCTCTAATAATGGTATAGAGTTGCTTTTCAATAAAGCTACTTAACATTTTTGTTTAAATCAAGTAACTTTTTTAGCAAATAATATGGCCACAGATATCGAATATGGCAAAATCTGAAAATAGTCATATGCCAGGGAATGAAGTTTGGGAAATACTGCTTAGAGGGACATTAACATGTGGATCTTGCTCTCAACTTTCCACACATGGAAGATGCACATGTCCAAGGTATCCAGTAGATGGCTCCTATATGGCAGAAATGTGAAGTCACCTGTCAGGTAGAGAAAGGCTGAGCACAGGTAGAAAGCATCCCCAGCAACCTCTGAAGCTAGCAAATCGTAACCTAAACCTTAGAAGTGTCAAATAGTGATGCTCTTTGTATTTTCTGGATTGACCTTCTTTCTCTCTTCCGTTAGAGTTGAGTAAAATTATTTAAAAACATTAGCCTGTCTGGACTGTGATTAGAGACCATCAAAGAACAGAAGTAAACATGTTCCAACCACTGCAGCTGGAATTACAGACACCCCAAGAAAAATGTGAAAACATTGGGCAATTTCTCTGCATATAGAAATCTTCTTAGAATCGTATCTACCAGGAATGTGGCAGCTTCCACGTTTAGATAACAGGATAATTTTACCCCAAGCTAATGATAGTAGCCATCACCGCACAGATTATATGCCAGTCACGGTGCCCCCCTTCCCACTTAATTCTCACAACATTCTAAAGGTTGACACTTATTATGTCTATTCCATGAATGAGGCAACAAACTTAGAGAGGTGAAGAGACTGGCTCAAGTGATACAGCTCAAACTCAAGCCTGCTGGGCTTCCAAAATCTGCCTCATCACAAGTCATCATTTTGTTCAGGTTCTTTGTGACCTTGGCTTCAAGCTCAGCTGCAGGTTTCTCTTCTTCCTGGTTTCAGAAGCAGAGACTCAGAAGAACAACTTCCAGGCGACAGCTCCTCTCAAGATGCCACAGTTCTGGGGCTCCACCTAGGTCTATGAACATCTGTAGGACTTTATTAAATTTTCTGCTTATTTGAATTTGAAAGCTCTCAAAATATGGTTTCTAGTTACTACTAGAGTTGGCAGCACAATAGAAAAATGGAAAGGGACTTTCATTTCCCGTGTTTGCTAGGGCAGTTTGTCCACGCCAAAGACCCATTAAGACAGGAAGAAGGAAGAGATGGTGAAGCGATGAAGATTTGCTAACTGACAGCAGAAAACACTGTCAGGTAGCTGTGCAAAAAAGCATCCTTTTCTCCCCCTCTGAAAAATCCTGCACCTTAACAATACACAGTTATTTCAAAAGGTTTCCAGAGCCCATAAGTCCAGTAACACATTATACTCATGAGAAACTTTTCAAAACTGTTTCTCAGGTATTGATGCATTTTTGAGAGAAAAATCAAGCATACTGTCCTTAAAAACAAAAGTTACAGATTACGCTTCCACTTAGGCCAGCGTATTAAACTTATTTTAAACCCCTGAAGTTTTGAAAATAGTGCAGGAGAAGAGTTAGGGGGTAATTTAGTGGGTTTCTTTCCCTCAGAGAACATCTGAGAACATTTTCTCTAATAATAAAGGGCAAAGTACATGCAGTTGTGTAAACCGCAAAGGCTCCACCACTGCATGAGCGAAGCAGGAGCTCACCAGTTTGAAAAAAGAAAAAAAAAAGACCATTTCTCTAGCGCTCGCCGGGGGTCAGTAATGTGGTCCCAGAGCGTGGAAAGAGGCAATTCTTGGGCTGGAAACATTCCGTGTGGGAGACACTATCGCAAACGAGTGTAAAGAGAACACATGTACACTATGTGAGCCTGCAGACTCAGAGGGGAGGTCCCTTGTCATCGCTTTTACTTTTTTTTTTTTTGAATCCCGAAACTCTGGCACATAGCCGGTCAAAGAGCGGGGAGGGGAGGGGATGCCGCTGCTCACCCGCAAAACGACACGCGGGGCCCGGGCAGGGGGTGGGAGGGCAGGAATGAAAGGGGATTCTGAAGTTTTGGAGAACCTTAGCAAAAAGAAAATAACTATGGAAACTAACAGCCGCGACGTGGGTCTATTTGTTGCAAGAGCAGCACTTACGGAGCGCCCAGGCAAAAGAGAGCACGAAAAGCGCAGAGAGGCGCTGGGGAGAAACCGCAGAGCGGCAACGGTGCTCTAGCCCCGTGCTTATCCAACTCTAACGCGGGTGAATCACCCGAGGAGCTCCGGTAAACGCATATTCGGATCCCCTTGGTCGAGGGTGGGGCTTAAGAGTCTGCATTTCTAACAACCTCCCAGATGTTACGTTGGTACCGCGGACCAGCAACTCAAAGTTTTTGACCAAACTTTGAGTAGCGAGGGGTTTGCTCGTTGCCCTAAGTAAATTCTGGGTTAGAGGACAAAGGGGTTCTCTGAAGAGGAAAATAAACTTTTGGGGCAGCAGCGACCTTAAAAGGGGCAACGATAGAAACGAACTGGATGGGCAGGGATGGGGCTGAAACCTGGCCAAAGGAAGAGGGAAAGGGAGGAAGGAGGCGCTCACCCTCTGACTCTAAAAGAAAACGTCGCGAAGGATGGGGTGGGTTTCTTTGCGAAGGGCAGGAGACGCGCACCTAAGCACCTGAACCCGCAGTCTGCGCGCGGGGAATGCGGGGCGGGGGCCGAGGAGGCCAGGGCCGGCCTGCCCTTACCTGCGCTCACCCTGGTCCGTGTAGAGATTGAGGAAGAGTCCCTCCCTGGTGTCCTGGTACACCGGGCCGGAGAAGCTGAGCTGCAGCTCATAGCGGCTCCCGGGCTGCAGGGCTTCGCCGAGCTCTAGCACCATGTACTGCATGTCCAACGCGAACCACACCTCGTCCACCAGCACGCGGCCCACGGTGGCGTCTCCGGCATCCGGGGACAGTGGTCCCCGCACCTCGGCGCTTTCACAGTCCAGGAAGAGGCTGTGAAGCAGCAGCCGCGCCGTGGCCGCGATGCAGCGCACGGTGATGTTCACGCGGCCAGTGAAGCGCAACGCCGGCGCCGAGAGCTCTTCTGGCCTCAGACGGGGCCACAGCTCCAGCTCATAGTGCAGCGGCACGAGCCAGGGTGGCAGGCGCAGCTGGTCCCAGGGCCCCGGGGGTCGCCAGTTGCGCGGGGTGGGCGCCACCTCCGTCTCCAGAGTGGGGCCGGGCTTCGGGGTCCGCGCCGGCTCCTGCCTGCCTGGCGGGGAGGACGCGGCGTGCGGGACCCCGCGGTCGTGAAGCTCCGACGGCGGGACGCGCGCGCAGTGGCCGTACAGGGCGGCGAGTACGGCCAGCGCCAGCAGGAGCACGGCAGCCAGCCCGGCCAGCAGCAGGGCTACCACGCGGCTCACGTAGAAGCCGGAGCTGGAAGGGGGTCCCATGGCCGCAGCCCGGGGCTGGGGGTGAGGTGAGAGCCCGGCGGCGGCGGCGGCGGCGGCTCAGACCCCCGGCCTGGGTGCTCAGTGATGGGACCCCCGCCCCTCCTCTCTTGTACCGTCCCTCCCTCCTCCTCGAGGAGCCTGGGAGACAGGAGAGAGCTGTTGGGACCTCGGCTTCCCCTCCCAGCTAATCAGATCCAGGTCCCTGCCTACCCACCCCCGCCCCCGCCAGGGCCTGGGGAAGAGGCGGACCTGGAGCAACTGAGCGCGCGCCCCTTTGGGTCTGAAGGGAAAGACCTCGCAGAGGAGCTTCCAGAGTAGGCGCAGGGAGGGGACGGTAGGACCAAACTCGAATTTGGGCACCTCCGACGGGGATGGGTATTTGGATTCACAGGATCTGTTGGGCGTGACCCGGTGCGGTTTCGGGTGTTGTTGGAAAAGAGACAGGTACAGAGCACCCTCGACTCCTTGACTGCAGTGATGAGCTGCGGGCTGCACACTTGCCGGCCACTACCTAGGGATTCGTGCGCTAGGGGCTGGGGTGAGGGCTTACGAACCGGGACTTTGGGGCACATGCTTTGAAATGAACCTGCTAGGGACAGCCGCGCTGTCTGAACTAACTTCCGGAGCCAAATTTTTGCCCTAAATTCGCCTCCTGCATAAGCTCGGGCCTCACGCGGCCCAGGCAACAAGTGCGAGGCTGGAAACAGGGTCAGGGGTGTCCCGGAGCCTTTTCCGAGCTTGGGAAGTGGAGCTGGAAGACGGGACGACAAAAAACCGGAGAGCGTGGCGTCTGCGTCTCCAGGTGATGGAGAGTGGAGGGCCGCTTTACCTTGGGAAGGGGCACGGCGGGAAGCCGCCTCTTAGCTCCGCAACTGCCGGGGATGGGGTTTCCAGTCCTGGGGCAGTGTCTGGCTCTCCGCACCCCTGCCCGGGGGAAAAGGAGGCCCTCCTTTGGAAACCTACTGGTTTCAAGCACAGAGAATAATACAGTCCGGTGGCCAGCCTTTTCCACTAGGAAACCGCTGTCTGGAACTCATCTCCCAGGCGGTGCCTTAGTCGGGCGAGGTCTTTGGCATCCTCGGCATCTGTTTGCTATTTATCGGATACTTCTGGGAGAGTTCCGCGTCCTGTGAGCCGAGTTCCCAGTCTGCAAGCATGCACTCGAGTGAATTGAGAATGGCTTTGCAAATACTCAGGAGGTGCTGGGGAAGAGGGAGGGGAGGTGATTAAAGATCCTGCTGCTGGTCGATGATTTATTTGAGGGTATCCCGTCTTTAGACTCCTTCAGTTTTTTTCAGAATGAAGAGAATTTTTCCGTCGCAGCCATAAAATGGTCTTCGCTTTTCTGCTTGGAACTGTTATCTCCATTCCAATGAGGAAACCCTTCCACCTGAGGTCAGAGACAGGGTAAACGAAAGTGATTCTCCTGGGAGATGTGATCTTCCCAGTTCCTCGAACTGAAATTAGTCACATTAACAAAAAGACTTCTGGAACAAGACAGGGAGGAGAAAGGAGACTTAACACCAGGCTCATGCAGATGGTTGTGCTGTAATCTGTGGACCAGTCTCTTTTTTTTTTTTTTTTTTGCGGTACGCGGGCCTCTCACTGTTGTGGCCTCTCCCGTTGAGGAGCACAGGCTCCAGACGCACAGGCTCAGCGGCCATGGCTCACGGGCCCAGCCGCTCCGCGGCGTGTGGGATCCTCCCGGACTGGGGCACGAACCCGTGTCCCCTGCATCGGCAGGTAGACTCTCAACCACTGCGCCACCAGGGAAGCCCTGGACCAGTCTCTTGATTACAGGTTTGGTTTGCTTTCTTCAGAAATGGAACAATCATATTTTAAAATAATTATGACCACATGCATCACTCTCAGAAGATTCTGGGTAGAGCTGAGGGAGGAGAAGCTCCTTTCGTTTCCCTCTACAGGACCTACCACCAGTCAGACTGTCAGAATTGTAAGCTACTGAGGTAGCAGGGCCCTCTGGGTGTAGGTCATTGCCAGATGGGGATTGCCACAGATATGGAGCTAATTAATTATTGGCCTTACCACTCCCTGGACAATTTCTTGAAGGATTTTGATGGATTCCAGACTTCCAAGGAAAGGTTAAAAAACAAACAAAAGAGAAGAAAGGAAATGGAAAGAAAAGGAAGGAAAAGAAAAGGACTCAGTAACAAAACTACTAGAGGTGTCCCTCCCTTCAATTTTAAATTAAAAACTCTACTGAAAAGTGTATACGTGATCTGATTATTTAATTCCATTTCTCCAATATCATTAAAGAAATAGAGATTGGCTACCACACAAAAAGTTTCAAAGTGATAAAACCACATTAAATGGTCAAACAATTTAAATATCTTATTAAAGGGAAAATATTTCTGATAAATCATTAATGTCACTCAAAAGAAGTTGCAAAATAACATACTGGTTGAGTCATGCTTATGTTAATAATTTTTAAAGAGCTAGAAAATACTCTTATATGAAATATTTGACATCTCAGTGAAGGAGTAGTTCTGGGACACAGATCAGTTGCCGGGAAAATGTCTCTAGAAAATTAAAAAGAAAAAAAAGTTTTAATGAGTTGCTCACACTTCAGATCAGCTAAAGCAGTGATGCTCAACTGGGGAGAGTCACTTTTGGTGCCCCCTTCTCTGGATATTTGGCAATGTTTAGAGACATATTTTGTTGTCACAATGTTGCAGGAGTGGTGCTACTGGTACCTAGTGAGTGGAGGCCAGGGTATTGCTAGATGTCCTACAATGCACAGGACAGCCTCCTCCAACAAAGAAGTACCCCACCCAAAATGTCATCAGTGCTGCCCTTCAGAAATCCTAAGCTAAACAATAATCCAAGCCTTTTATATGCTACCCAAGGGAAACTTCTCCTTGGTATCTTGTGTTGCTATTTACTTTTGTTATTTATGCTTATTCTTTGGCATGTCTATTATTTTTCCATCTTTTTTTTTCTTGGTATTTATTATAAACCTCTGTAACACTTTACTATCCCCCTTGGGCCACATGACCTAATTTTTATTTTCCTTTTTTCTTCATTTACTTTGAAATTTTAATTTTTTTTTTTTTTTTGCAGTACGCGGGCCTCTCACTGTTGTGGCCTCTCCCGTTGCGGAGCACAGGCTCCGGACCTGCAGGCTCAGCAGCCATGGCTCACGGGCCCAGCCGCTCTGTGGCATGAGGGATCTTCCTGGACAGGGACACGAACCCGTGTCCCTGCATCGACAGGCCGACTCTCAACCACTGCGCCACCAGGGAAGCCCGAAATTTTAATTTTTTTGAATGGGTAACATATTCATAAGTTTCAAAAACTGAGACAATATGAAAATTTGTATCTTGCTTCCACTACTTCCACAGTTAATAATTTTCATAGTTATTTTGTATTCTTTCAGTATTTCCTTATGCAAATCAAGCAAATACAATTATATACCTTTGTGTGTCTCTTCTTTCCTACTTAAAAAAATAGTATACTAAATATGCAATTCTGCACCTTGAACTTTCATTTAACAATATATCCTGGATGTCTTTCCATATCAGTCCACAGATATCTTTCACATTCTTTTCTGCAGCTGCATGCTATTATATTGTTTATGTACATACCATTGCAAAGATTTCCCCAGTTTGGTTATTTGAAAGGATTCACCAGCTTTCACAGAGTATTTTCATTTAAGCTTTTATTTAAAGGACAATTATGGTGCAGCAAGAGAAAGAGAATACAGGCAAGCATTGGAAGTCAGAGACATCCCAAGTGCAAGCTCCCCAAGGGCACTTATTTGCATGAGTGAGCCATGCTATGTCACCAGCTTGAACCACCAAGCTCTGTGAAAGGAATCTTGTTTACAGAAAGCTCAAAGGAGAAACTCTTAGGGAGTCTCTTTAAATAATCAAGCCAGGTTAGTCAGACATGTAAATCCAGTTGTAAACCATCACTAAAGAAACTAACCCTAGGGGTCTCCAGGGAAAATTCCAGACCTTAATCAGCACATCATAAATTGATCAAGAGTCAAAAACCATATACCCAGAAGGAAGGCAGAGCCAGGATCACTGAAAATCTTCTCTTCCATGAAACCAATGTGAACACTGGAAACATTGTCAGAATTAACTATTTCAGAACTCAAGAAAGTAACCAAAATCTTGCAGCAATTAATGGAGTGTTTGTTCAAGAAAAATAGCCAAATCTCTGTAAAAAATCAGTGAGATTTATGGCATTTTAACTTGCTTTATTCTCATTTTCCTCTCCTCAGTTCTGCAGTAGACTTAAAAATCAACGGCCTGGTATTGTGAAAACCAGCAGTCTGGCAGGCACTTAATGAAGCATAAAAGTGTTAAATTCCTTTAAAGCGTCATTCTGAGAGAACTGTTATTATTTGAATTATCTGGTGATTCCCTGGAAGATGCTACTCTCATGGCTGTCTTTATTGACCAGATTCAGAGTTGACGCAGTGCAAACAGTCTTTCCCCAGGGGTACTGGTTGAAAACAATCATAGGCAATTGTTTAACATTGCAACTGCCTGGAGTGGGCAAATAATTGAGGCAAACACTAAGCTCAACAGAAAGCTTAAAAGGAAAATTTCAGGAATTAGATATCTATAGGGGGCTTTGAAAAGCTCCAACATATTCCAAAAATCTAGAAGGCCACATGCATGTATACAGCTATGCACATGACTAAGGCTGTACACATGCTCAGAAAAGAACTGAAAAGGCCCTAAACTCTCACATCTAGCTAATCTTGAGGCACTGCTCAAGGCAGATGTGAAGACTATGGCAGAAATGTCAACTGCCTGGATGTGTTGAAGGGGTGCCTCAACACACACAGAGAACCCCTTGGCAAAAACTGGGAAACTTACTGATTCTAGGTATTTAAGGAAACCTCTGTCTAACCATTAGCTGACCAATAAGCTAACTGAACATAGACATCAGTGGCTACTATAGCAAAGAATACAGACTTTACTGAATTAGTTTAGAAAAGTCTTTAAGCTAACAAATGACAACAACAACAAACCCTGAAGAAGCAAGAAAATATTTTTTTTCAGAGTTGTCACATTATTTAAAATGTTTCCAATGAAAGAAAATTATGAGAAATGAAAAGAAACAAGAAAGTATGCCCATACACAGCAGAAAAAACAGTCAATAGAAAATGTTCCTAAGAACTTTTAAACTTTGGCCTTATGAGACAAAGACTTAAAATTAGCTATTTTAAATATGTTAAAAGAACCAAAGGAAAGCATGTCTGAAGACCTAAAGGAAAGTATGGGGACGATATCTCATCAAACAGAGAATATCAATAAAGAGATAGAAATTCTAAAAAAAGGACCAAATAGAAATTTTGAAGTTGACAGTACAATAACTAAAATAAAAACTTCACTGGAGGAGCTCAAGATCAGTTTTTAACCAAGAAGAAGAAAGAATCAATGAAATTGAAGATAGGTCAAATGAGATTGTCCAGTCTGAATAACAAAAAAAAAAAAGAAGAAAAATGAACAGGGCCTAAGAGCCCTGTGGGATACCATCAAGAAGACCAACATATGGGAATGTAAATTGATACAGCCACTATGGAGAACAGTATGGAGGTTCCTTAAAAAACTAAAAATAGAACTACCATATGACCCAGCAATCCCACTACTGGGCATATACCCTGAGAAAACCATAATTCAAAATGAGTCATGTACCACAATGTTCACTGCAGCTCTATTTACAATAGCCATGACATGGAAGCAACCTAAGTGTCCATCAACAGATGAATGGATAAAGAAGATGTGGCACATATATACAATGGAATATTACTCAGCCATAAAAAGAAATGAAATTGAGTTATTTGTAGTGAAGTGGATGGACCTAGAGTCTGTCATACAGAGTAAAGTAAGTCAGAAAAAGAAAAACAAATACTGTATGCTAATGGTATTTTATTCCATATATATGGAATTCCATATATAAACGGTATTAGATTCTATATATATGGAATCTAAAAAAAAAAGGTTATGAAGAAACTAGGGGCAGGATGGGAATAAAGATGCAGACCTACTAGAGAATGGACTTGAGGACATGGTGAGGGGGAAGGGTAAGCTGGGATGAAGTGAGAGTCACATGGACATGTGTACACTACTAAATGTGAAATCGATAGCTGGTGGGAAGCAGCCACATAGCACAGGGAGATCAGCTCGGTGCTTTGTGACCACCTAGAGGGGTGGGATAGGGAGGGTGGGAGGGAGATGCAAGAGGGAAGAGATTTGGGGATATATGTATATGTATAGCTGATTCACTTTGTTATAAAGCAGAAACTAACACGCCATTGTAAAGCAATTATACTCCAATAAAGATGTTAAAAAAAAAAGAAGACCAACATACAGACTGTTTGAATCTCAAAAAGAGAAGAGAGGGAAAGGGGCAAAGAGATTATTTGAAGAAATAATGTACAAAAACTCCCCCAGTCTTTTGCAAGATATAAATCTACAAATCTAACAAGCTCAACAGATTCTAATATAAACTCAAAGAAATCCACACCAAGGCATATTATAATCAAACTGACAACAGCCAAGGACAAAGAGAGAATCTTGCAAGAGAAGAAAGAAGTGATTTGTCACATTCAAGAGATTTCCAATAGGACTATCGGCTGATTTCTCATCAGAAAGCTTGGAGACTAGAAAGCCGTAGGTTGACATATTCAAAGTATTGAAAGAAAAAAACTGTCAGCCTATAATTCTATATCAAGCAAAATTGTCCATCAAAAGTGAGGAAGAAATAAGACATTCCCAGATAAACAAAAGCTGAAGGAGTATGTTACCATTATATCTGCCCTGTAAGAAATGTTAACAGGAGCCCAGGTTAAGATGAAAGGACACTAGGCAGTAACTCAAGGTTATTTGAAGAAATAAAGGTCTCTGGTAAAATTAAATACGTGGGTAATTACAAAAGCAGGTATTATTGTAATTTTGGTTTGTAACTCCACTTTTTATTTTCTATGTGATTCAAAAAATAAATACATAAAAAACTTAATTTACATTATTGAACACACAATGTATAAAGACATGGCATCAATAATAGAAATGTGGGGGGAGGAGAATCAAGCTGTGTATGAATAGAGTCTTCATATGTTATTGAAGTTAAGTGGGTATAAATTCAAATTGGATTGCTATAACTTTCAAATGTTAAGTGTAATCCCTGTGGAAACCACAAAGACAATATCTATAACTTATATACATAAATACATGAGAAAGGAATAACATGTTTCATACAAAAATCAATTAAAAGGGTTTCCCTGGTGACACAGTGGTTAAGAATCTGCCTGCCAATGCAGGGGACACGGGTTTGAGCCCTGGTCCAGAAAGATCCTACATGCCACAGAGCAACTAAGCCCATGCTCCACAACTAATGAAGCCTGTGCACCTAGAGCCTGTGCTCCATAACAAGGGAAGCCACCAGAAGGAGAAGCCCGCCTACCTCAACAAAGAGTAGCCCCCACTCACTGCAACTAGAGGAAGCCGTCACGTAGCAATGAAGACCAAACACAGCCAAAAATTAATTAATTAATTTTAAAAACTCAATTAAACACAAAAGAAGGCAGTAATGGGGGAAATGAAAAAAAAATTAAGGCATATAGAAAACAAATAGCAAAATGGCAAAAGAAAATCCCTTCTTATAAGTAATTACTTTAAATGTAAAAGAATTAAACTCTCCAACCAAAAGATTGGTTGGAGATTAGCAGAATGGATTTTTTAAAACATGATTTATCTATATGCTATCTACAAGAGACTCACTTTAGATCTAGAGATACAGGTTGAAAATGAAAGGAGGAAAAAAGATATTCCATGCCAATAGTAACCAAAAGAGAGCTGAAGCAGCTATACCAATACCAGACAAATAGACTTTAAATCAAAAAAGTTTACAAGAGACAAAAATGGATTTTATATTAATAAATGGTTTTCTACAGCAAGAAGATACAATAATTATAAACATTCACACATCTATAACATATTCTCAAAATACATAAAGCAAAAATTGACAGAACTGAAGGGAGAACTAGACAGTTCTACAATAATAGTTGAAGACTTCAGTACTCTACTTTCAATAATGGATAGATCAACCAGACAGATGATAAGTAAGGAAACAGAAGACTTGAACAACACAATAAACCAACTAGGCTTAACAGACATATACACAATACTCCATCCAAACAACATCAGTCTCAAGCACACCTGAGACTGCTCCATGGACAGACCATATGTTAGGCCAGAAAACAGTTTCAATTGCTTTAAAAGAGAGATATTATACAAAGCATCTTTTCTGAACACAGTGGGGTGAAGTTAGAAGTCAATAACAGAAGAAATACTAAAAAAAATCACAAATATGTGGAAATTAATAACACACTCTCAAACAACTAATGAGTCAAAAAATAAATCAAAAGGGAAATTAGAAAATATTTAGAGTTAAGTGAAAACAGAAATACAACATACCAAAACTTATGGCAACCAATGAGACAATGCTCAGAGGGAAATTTATAGCTGCAAATGTCTATATTTAAAAAGAAGAAAAATCTCAAATCCATAACCTAACTTTATACCTTAAGGAATTACAAAAATAAGAGCAAACTAAACCTGAAGATAGGAAATAATAAAGATCAGAGTGGATGTAAATAAAAGAGAGAATAGGAAAACAATAAAGAAAATGAATGGAACCAAAAATTGGTTCCTAGAAAAGATTGACAAAATTTACAACCCTTTAGCTAGAATTACAAGGAAAAAAGAGAAGATGCAAATAACTAAAATCAGAAACGAAAGTGGGGACATTACTATCCATCTTACAGAGGTAAAAAGGATTATAACAGAATAATACAAAGGTAGTTAACCCCAAAGAAATGACAAATTCTTCAAAACGCACAAATTACCTCAACTGACTCAAAAAGAAATAGAAAATAGAGATTGAATAAATAATCAAAAACCTCCCCCCAAACAAAAGTGCTGAACCAGATGGCTTCACCAGTGAATTCTACCAAATATTTAAAGAGGAATTGAAACCAATCCTTCTTAACCCTTCCAAAAAATTGAAAAGGAGGAAACACTTTATAAAAACATTATTTTGATAACAAAGCCAGATAAAGACATCACAAGAAAAGGAAATGACAGACCACTATCTTTATGAATATAGATGCAAAATAGCCAACAAAATATTAGCAAACAAAATCCAACAGAGTATTAAAAGGATTATTCACCGTGACCAAGTGGTATTTATCCCAAGAATGCAGGGCTAGTTCAACATAAGAAAATCCATTGATGTAATAGAACAAAGGAATAGAACATGAATAAAACAAAGAAAAAAAACTACACGATCATCTCAAACGATGCAGAAAAGGCATTTGATAGAATTCGATACCCTTTAATTGATAAAAGCTCTCAGAAAACTAGGAATAAAGGGGAAAAATCCTCAACATGATAAAGAGTATTTATGAAAAACCCACAGCTAACATCATATTCAATGGTGAAAACCTGAAAGCTTTCCTCCCTGAGATCAGGAACAAGACAAGGATGCCTGCTTTCATTGCAGCTCTTCAACATTATACTGGAAACCCTAGTCAGAGCTATTAGACAAGAAAAAGAAAGAAAAGAAATGCAAATCAGAAAGGAAGAGATAAACCTACTATCTCTTTTTGCAGAAGACATAATCCTACATATAGAAAATCCCAAAGAATTTACAAGAAAGTTATTACAGTTAAAAAAATAAATAAATAAATTTAGCAAAATTGCAGGATATAAGATCAACTCACAAAGATCAGTTGTGTTTCTGTACACTAGCAATGAATAATCAGAAAATGAAATTAGGAAAGTAATTCTATTTACAATAGCACCTAAAAGAATTAAATACTTAGGAATAAATCTAACCAAGGAGGTGAAAGAATTGTATGCTGAAAATTACAAAACACTGATGAAAGAAATTAAAGAAGACCTACATAAATGGAAAGACATTCCATGTTCATGAATAGGAAGATTTAAAATTGTTTAAATGTCAAGGTCACCCAAAGTGATATACATACAACACAATCCCTATTAAACTTCCAACAGCCTATTTCACAGAAACAGAAAAGCCAGTCCTCAAATTTATATTAAATTGCAAATGGCCCCAAATACCCAAAATAATCTTGAAAAAGAAAAAGCTAGTGGATTCACACTTCTCACTTTTGAAACTTACTACAAAGCTAAAGTGATTAGAACAGTGTGGTACTGGCATAATGATAGACATATATACCAATAGAATAGAATAAAATAGAGATCCCAGAAATAAACCATCATAATGGTTGAACCATCACGTTAACAAGAGTGCCAAGACTATTCAATAGGAAAGAACAGCCTTTTCAACAAATGGTGCTGGGAAAACTGTATACCCACATGCAAAAGAATGAAATTGGAACCTTACCTTACATCACATACAAAAATAAACTCAAAATGGATCAAAGACATAAACATAAGAGCTGAAAATATAAAACTTATAGAAGAAAGCATTGGAGAAAGTCGTTATAATGTTGGGTTTGGCAATGACTTTATGAATATGACAACAAAAGCACAGTCTACAAAAGAAAAATAAACTGAACTTCAACAAACTAAGTACTTTTGTACATCAAAGGATACTGTCAAGATAGTAAAAAAAAAACCTGCAGAATGAGGATATTTGAAAATTATATATCTGATTAAGGATTAATATCCAGAATATATAAAGAACTCAACAACAAGAAACAAACAACCCAATTCAAAAATAGTCAAATGACATGAATAGACATTTCTCCAAAGAAGATAGACAAAGGCCAATAAGCTTAAAAAGATGCTTAACATCATTAGTCATTAGGGAAATGCAAATCAAAACCAAAATAAGACACTACTTCATATCTGTGAGGATAACTATAATAAAAATCAAAAACAAAAATGAAAAACAAAAAGTGTGGACAAGGATGTGGAGAAATTGGAACCCTCATGCATTGCTGGAGGGAATGTAAAATGATGCTCTGTAGAAAACATTCTGGTGGTTTCTCAAAAGAGTAGACATAGAACTACCATATGACCAAGTAAATTCCACTCCTAAGTATATATCCATAAAAATAGAAAACAGGGAATCAAAAAGACATTCATATACCAATGTTTGTAGCAACATTATTCACAATAGCCAAAAGGTGGAAAAAACCCAAATGTCCATCAACAGATAAATATATAAACAAAACATTGTATATACATACAATGGAATATTATTGTCATAGAAAGGATTGAAATTTTGATGTATGCTACAACATAAGTGGACTTGGAAAACATCATGCTTAGTGAAATAAGTCAGACACAAAAGGATAAATATTGTATGATGGTATGAAGTTATATGAGGTACCTGGAAGAGGCAAATACACAGAGACAGAAAATAGATTAGAGGTTACCAGGGTTTGGGGTGAGGGGGAGAAGAGGTATTGTTTACTGGGTACAAAGCTTTTGCTAGGGATGATGAAAAGTTTTAAGTGTAGATAATGGTTATGGTTACATAACACTGTGAATATATTTAATGCCACTGAATTATACACTTACAAATAGTTAAAAAGATAAAGATAACATTTTGTATATCTCACCACAATAAAAACACATAGTACTATAAAACTAAGCATAATAGTAAGATTTTATTATTGATAGTGATCAAGAGCTATTACTTATTAAAATCCAAGACTATGCAGGCAACATTAGCTTAAAACTTATTGTCACTCTCTGGGTGTTTTAGTCCATGAGTGTTTGTAATTATACCTGTTACTCTGCAAATTTAACAAATGAACTGCTAGGGAAAAAATATGAATCCTTTTGAAAAATGAATATTATGCTGGAGTAAAAGACTACAAGCATACCTTGTTTTTTTGTTTGTTTGGGTTTTTTTTGCGGTACGCGGGCCTCTCACTGTTGTGGCCTCTCCTGTTGCGGAGCACAGGCTCCAGACGCGCAGGCTCAGCGGCCATGGCTCATGGGCCTAGCTGCTCCGCAGCATGTGGGATCTTCCCGGACCGGGGCATGAACCCGTGTCCCCTGCATCGGCAGGTGGACTCTCAACCACTGTGCCACCAGGGAAGCCCAAGCATACCTTGTTTTATTGCACTTTGCTTTATTACACTTCACAGATACTGTATTTTTTACAGATTGAATTTTTGCGGCAACCTTGCATCAAGCAAATCTATTGGTGCCATTTTCCCAACAGTATTTGTTCACTTTGTGTCTCTATGTCACATTTTGGTAATTCTCTCAATATTTCAAACTTTTTCATTATTATTATATTTGCTATGGTGAACTGTGATCAGTTGTCTTTGATGTTACGGTTGTTAATTGTTTGGGGGCACCAAGAACCATATACACATAAGAAGGTGAACTTAACCAATAAATGTTGTGTGTCTTCTGACCACCCCACTGACTAGCCGTTCCCCTATCTCTCTCCCGTCCCTCAGGCCTCCCTGTTCTCTGAGACACAACAATATTGAAATTAGGCCAATTAATAACCCTACAATGGCCTCTAAGTGTTCAAGTGAAAGGAAGAATCGCACATCTCTCACTTTAAATCAAAAGCTAGAAATGATTAAGCCTAGTGAAGAAAGCATGTCGAAAGCCAAGATAGGCCAAAAGCCAGACCTCTTGCACCAAACAGCCAGTTCTGAATGCAAAGAAAAAGTTCTTGAAGGAAATTAAAAGTACTAATCCAGTGAACACATGAATGATTAGAAAGCGAAATAGCCTGATTGCTGACACGGAGAAAGTTTTAGTGGTCTGGAAAGAAGATCACAACATTCCCTCAAGCCAAAGCCCAATCCAGGGCAAGGTTCTAACTCTCTTCAATTCTACGAAAACTGACAGAGGTGAGGCAGCTGCAGAAGAAAAATTTGAAGCTAGCAAAGTTTGGTTCATGAGGTTTAAGGACAGAAGCTGTCTCCATAACATCAAAGTGCAAGGTGAAGCAGCAAGTGCTGATGTAGAAGCTGAAGCAAGTTATCCAGAAGATCTAGCTATAAGATAATGAATGAAGGTGGCTACACATTATCAACAGATTTTCAATGTAGATGAAACAGCCTTCTGTTGGAAGAAGTTGTCATCTAGGACTTTCATAGCTAGAGAGGAGAAGTCAATGCCTGACTTCAAAGCTTCAAAGGACAGTCTGACTCCCTTGCAGCTAGTGACTTGAAGTTGAAGCTAATGTTTATTAACAACTTAAAAAATCCTAGGGCTCTTAAGAATTATGCTAAGTCTACTCTGCTTGTGCTCAGCAACACAGGAACAACAAAGCCAGGGTTTACTGAATTTTTAAGCCCACTAAAATAAAGACCTACTTCTCAGAAAAAAAGTTTCCTTTCAAAATATGACTGTTCATTGACAATGAGCCTGGTCACACCAAGAGCTTTGGTGGAGGTGTACGACGCGATTCATGTTGTTTTCATGCCTGCTAATGTAACATCCATTAGGCAGCCCATGGATCAATAAGTGATTTCAACTTTCAATTTCAAATTGTACCCTTCTCTTATAGAGCCTGGTTGGGGTAGAAGTCTCTAAACTTCTTTTGTTGTCTTTACTAAATCTTGCTCATATGTGCCTAATAAACTTTTAGATTGTTGATACTTATCATCTACGGTCCTCAGGTGTAGGGTTGTGGCTGATTGCATTCGTTGGCCCTGAAAATGTACATCAGTCCCATCTCCCCCTTCAGTGAGTGCAAGTGACTGACAGCCTCAGGTGCTGCTCTGAGTCTACCACAGTGTTAACACTGAGGCCATGCACCCTGTAGGCTGTTCCCAGCCAATGAATGACAAGCATGGCAGGGATATTAATGAAAGTCTTGTGAAGGACTCTGCTGATAGGCAATTTTGGCTGGAGGGCTTCTCATTGGTCTGCCAGACGTTTTCTTAACATGGCACTGCAGTCTGGGACTCTTCTTCTCCAGCCCTCTTCTCTTCCCTCCCTCCTACAAAGAGGTCAGACCAGCATCACAGTCTGAAGGCTCTCCCTACCTCCTCTGGCTCCCTGCCCTTTTCTTTTTACAGTCATTTCCCCCAGTAAATCCTTTCCATATCTAATTCAATCTTGGAGTCTGCTTCTTGGAAGACTCAAACTAACACACTATAGAAAATGTCCTGTTTGAAATTCTATTATGCTTCTGTCAGGATACATATAGGATTTTTTTCTTTATCTTCATAATTCAAAAATTATTGCTAGGATATATTTAAGAGCAAACCTCTTTCACAGGTTTTTTTAAAATTTAGAATATTGTTATTCTTTTGAGATTTGTAATCAGTTTTTTCTCTTTAAGAAAGTTTTATAGACTTATGTTTTCAATTCTTGTTTCTTTTGTTTCAATTGTTTTCTTTCCCTTCATCAGAAGCATCCATAATTCTTAGCTTGAATCACTGTCATTTTTTCTTCTTTATCTATTGTGCTCTTTCTCTTTATTTTTATCTTAAGTCATTTTTCTCTTTAGTTCTTGGAGAATTTATCAAGTGTTTCCCCCCACAATATAGCTGCACAAAAGGAAAAATCTATCCAGTCTTGGGACTTGGACCAGGATAGTATCCAGGCTTAGTACTGAGAAAGAAATTTGTCCAAGTAGATAGAGAGTGAAATTGAGAGTCCTAAACACCCGTAGATGGTGAGAGTGGGTCTAATACAGGGAATCCCCTGGCTGAAGTCAAGTCTCCACTCCCTGCTCCTACTACCACCAGCCCCATGATCCAGTTCTCTGACACTGAATATCGATTCAGGAAACTCTAATGCCCAAGGGCTTTGCTGCCTCATGTCTCTATCCCCACTTAAAATGCTTTATCTGTGGCAATAATACCACCTCTGATGCAGCATGTCATTCCCTGGATACCTTCCTCAACTCACTGTTAAATCCAATGTCATAAAGACTTTCTCCAATGTTTTCTTCAATGAGTTTTACGTTTTTAGCTCTTCTGTTTAGGTCTTTGATTCATTTTGAGGGTTCTTTTTTTTTTATGGTGTAAGATTCCAATTTCATTCTTTTTGCACATGGATATTCAGGCAGGGGCAGGGCAGAGGGCTTCCTGTGTATTTCCAGTCAGGCAGGTTTGCCCTGTTTCTGACTGCATGGAACTAGTTGTAACTAGAAACTCCTCCAATGCTATCAATAGTTGTTACTCCTAATTTTTGGTGGTTTTTAAAAATCCTTTTCAAAGCTGACTAGGTATTTTAGTGACAGGCTGGGGGAGAATGCATCAGGAGCTCTCTTGAGATGCTGTTTTACAGAAGCCTTTACTCCATCACTTACCGTTTTATACAAGAAATGTGCAAATCACTCTCCTCCCTTCAATTCATTAAAGGCATTTCCCCTAGAAACCATGGCTTGAGTGTTAATGAAACACTGAGTCCACACCTTGACAGCATTATATGTTCAATAAGTGTTTGAACAATGAGTAATGGGGTTCAAATTATTAGTTCCCAAGAATTTTATTTCTCCTACTCTGTCACATTGCATATTATATTTTAATCACATTCACTAAGTTAATGTGTTTAAAATGAAGATCAACAGTGTATAAACCAACCCTCTTTCCTAAATTGGAAAATATACTTCCTGACTTTGACAATTCACATAGAATAATTGAGAACAACTGTAAAGAAGAAGAGGATAAAGTCATGAGTGTTTTCTCTGTCGTATCTTGCACACAATCTGGTGTGCAACCAGTGTGGGAACCGTAAGTATGGAAAATAGTGATTTAAAAAAAGGAGAGGAAGCAAAACACATGAATGAGAAAATCATCCTAGAAATAATACCAAAAAACACATATTAAAATATATGTTCATTTCTTTTTTCAGTATCCATTTAAGCACATAAAATTAATACAAAATCTGATTTTCAATAAAATATTTTATTTGGTCACCTGTTTATTTAGATGGGAAGTTAGGGATTACAGGAGAGCTTCTCAGACAAATTTGCACAAAACAGTCAATTGTCATGTATGACTTTGAAATAAGCCTTGATGCATTATTAGTTAAGGTTTAGGCTAAGCTGCTATAACAAACGGATCCAAAAAAGCAGTGGCTGCAGCAAAACAAAAATTTATTTCTTCACATGATAGCCCAGTGGTAAGTGGAGGTTCCAAGATAGGCAGATGGTTCTCTTCTGTGACATCATCCATCCCCCAGGGAGGCGGTCTTTGTCCACATGTTCAAAACTGCCTCACCAGCACTTCAACTGCACCCTGGCCCCAGTTAGGGAAAAGGCAGAAAGTGGAGGGGCAAGTGTTTTTATTTAGGAAGTTTATGCAGATGTGTTGCACATGTCTTTTTTGTCCATATTCCAATGAAAAGGAAATCACATGGCCATATCTGGCTCTAAGGAAAACTAGATTTGTCTCTAACATTCTATGGGATGCTTTCTAATACTAAAAGGAAGAAAGAAAGAATGGACATTGGAAGACAATAACCAGTCTTTTCCATACTTGAAAAAAAAAGTTTAGTATAGTCATTCTTGCCTCAAGATTTAAATAAAATACTTATAAGGAGGAAGCTATCACAAAGCTAAACCTCAGGGAAAATGTTACGTATTGCCAAACACTATTTTTATCTAAGGATGCACAGAAAGCACTCTCAGAGTGGTTATTATTTGTCACACAGTTTATGAGCCGTAGGAAAGAAATGAAGTTCACCCAAAAATGGATCTCAGTCAGCTTGGTGCTTTGTGACCACCTAGAGGGGTGGGATAGGGAGGGAGACACAAGAGGGAAGAGATATGGGGATATATGTATACGTATAGCTGATTCACTTTGTTATAAAGCAGAAACTAACACACCATTGTAAAGCAATTATACTCCAATAAAGATGTTAAAAAAAAATGGATCTCAGACCTGCCAATTGCATCTTCAATTTTCCAGTGTCTTCTCTAAAATTACCACTCCACCCCACTTACTATGCCTTGAGGAGGCAGGAGTTTTACTGAGCACTGACATATAACTGGCATCTCACTCAGCCAGAAGACCCTTATTGGCATTAGGTGCAGCTTCACCATTTGTGTAAACCAGGAAAACCATACAAAAGAAAAACAGGGCAAGTTCTGGAATTCAGGTAGAGAACTGAACAGCAGGCTAGGAGCTGGATAATTTCACTTCCCTTCCTGGTTCTATTACTACCTCACTGAGAAGCTTTCCCATGGACTGACAATATCAAAATAAGATCAGGAACACTATGTTTTTTTTTTTTTTAATCTCCATATCCTGGGAGCATCCCCTCAGTAGCCAAAGATAAATTCGTAAGTAGCAAATGCTAAGATCAACAGAGATTTCATAAAGGTTTGCTCCTGTAGCAGATTTTTGGCAAGAGATTGGTATCTTGGGCTAATTATTCTCAGTTCCTCATCATCTAATCCAATCTTTGCCCTGGGGAGCTGATCTCTACTAATAGCATCAGCCAGCCTCTCTTGACCTTTGAGTACAATTGGGTTTGACCAATGGGAGGCTTCATCAGGAGATCAAAAGGCAAAAAGAGAGAGAAGTTGAAGTATTTCTTCTTCCTCCTTCTGTACTTCAGCACTATGAGTCTGTCAAGGGCTCCACTACAGCCCAACTCCTGTTGAGTGGCTCTCTTCCACAGCTCTAGCTTTCCTAGGCTCTGGCTAAACCATTTCCTCTTGTCCTTTCAGGTCTAAGTGTGGTAATGATTTCTCATGGTTGCTAGTTCTTGGATGTGTGATGATTCGTTATTGCTTCCCTTAATCTTGTCCACACCTCCAGAAACAGCCCCTTTGTTAAATGCCAGTTAAACCCATGGATTGTGCGATCTGTTTTGTTTTGGGACCTGATACAATACTTATGTCAGGAATTGTTCCCGGAAATAGATTCTCAAGATGTGACTATGGGATTGGGCAGCTCACATATTTGAAGAGCACATGAATATCCTCCTTGTGGGGACAATGCTTACTCAAATTCTCATCGAAGGTGGCATAGGATGAATTACAGGTAGGAAGCGAGGCACTGGGAGATGGAGTGGCTATAGGAGTTAGCTATTATGGTGACAATGGTGATTATGAGGATTGTGGATTACTATGGCTTCTTCTGACTGTCCTAAAGAGAGCTCCTTCCCCATGCCTCAGAAAAAAAGATTAAGGATCTAAACTCCCATCTCAAAGTATAAGTGGACAGTCAGAAAATCTTATGGTTACCTTAAAGAAGGCCCTTATCTCATCTAGCTGCAAGACCAACATAGATTGGATTAGGCCCAGAGTTGCAATGCCAGTTAAATATGTAACACTACCAGGTCTCTAATGCTAAGGTAAAGACACTGGAAAGGAGTGAGATGCTGAGATAGGATGGGGCTATTTGGAGAGACAGAGCTGAGAACTTCAAATCAGCAGTTCTCACAGAACCTCCTTTACCAGTAGAAGCAGCTCTCTACTCTGAGGAAACCATCTCTCCTTCAGAAAAACCTTTCTGCCTCATCTGGAGCATTTGCCTTGAAAAGGGATACTTATTTGCAGACCTCACCCGTCCACTTCTCATTGTCTCCAGGCTCAAAATGAGATCCTAAAATAGCCCAGACAAAGAGATGCCAGGTCTTCTCCAGGAAGGCTTACACATGTAGGATCTATTTTGTATCAGCCGAAGTCTGGGGAGCATATATGGGAATGGATTCTAAGGGTGTTAGATCAAACATAAGATTGAATCAGGTTAAATTTAATGATACTGATGCTCTCATCGAAAACTTCATATTTAATATGTTTCTTGAAGATCTGGATTAGAATTAATTGAAACTTAAACTCAGCAGTAGCCTAGAGTCAATGAGCCTGATATGCCAGAATGAGAGCAGCAGATTCAGCCCTGGCTGTACATTAGAATCACCTTAGTTTTCCAAACAAAGATGCTGAAGCCCCATGCCCAGAAATTTTGCTGTAATTAGTCTGGGGTGGGGCCAAAGCGTTGGTTTTTTTTTTTTTACATCTTTATTGGAGTATAGTTGCTTTACAATGTTGTGTTAGTTTCTGCTGTATAACAAAGTGAATCAGCTATATGTATACATACATTCCCATATCCCCTCCCTCTTGAGTCTCCCTCCCACAATCCCTATCCCACCCCTCTAGGTGGTCACAAAGCACCAAGCTGATCTCCCTGTGCTATGCAGCTGCTTCCCACTAGCTATCTATTTTACGTTTGGTAGTGTATATATGTCCATGCCACTCTCTCACTTCGTCCCAGCCTCCCCTTCCTCCCCTGTGTCCTCAAGTCCGTTCTCTACATCTGTGTCTTTATTCCTGCCCTGCCACTAGGTTCATCAGTACCATTTTTCTAGATTCCATATATATGCGTTAGCATACAGTATTTGTTTTTCTCAATCTGACTTACTTCACTCTGTATGACAGACCAAAGCATTGGTATTTTTTAAAATTTCCCAAGTGATTTTAATGTTGAGAACTGCTGCTGTAGTGGAAGGAATCAAAAAGCTCCTGCTTATAGAAATATTGGAATGGATCTATTATGCATGACTTACTTTTCCACCTCCTGAACATACCCAGAAAAGTGCCCATTGGCACTGCAGAACAATAGTCTCAAAAGTGCTTGGAGGAACTAGATGCAGCCACCAATGGAAAACTACCTGGCACATGGCACAGAGTTTGGGGATGGGGTGAGGAGACTGCCCTGGGTGCCCATAACACAGGCACAAAGGATAAAGGACATGTGCTATTCTCCTGCTGTCCGCTTTGGTGCTGTAGACTAGTTGGAATATAAATGTGAGAACTGATGCGTGGGCCCACATACATGGATAAAGCCTAAGGGTCATTGGTGGGGCAGTGGTAGACCAGAGAACTGAACTTATACTCTGTCTCATGTGGGTTAGAGTCATCCAAAATCAGCATATCGGCACTTTCTGGCAGCCCAATGTCATGTAATCTTGCAAAAGAAATACCACATCAGGCACAGGAAACAATGCACCAGTCAAGCCACACGCCTGCATTGGAGCTCCTCAGGGCTCCGGTCAAGCCCATGCTCAAGGTAAGGGTTAGAGAGCATCCAGCAGGGGAGAAATAGGGTCCAGAGCCCACAAAGGTCCTGGTCTGGGTTTGGGACACTCCCACAGGATGGCGCTAGTGGCCTCAGCTGGTCTCAGGCAGCAGGGGCAGACAGGACTTGAAAACTTCTAAAAAGGTCTTCCAAAGCACAGGACCCTCTAAGGAACAAGCCAGAGACAGAGCTCTACTTGCCCAGGTCTAAGGGTGTTGCTGGTGCTGGGATTCCACTTCCAAAAATGATAAAGCAACTGGAACCAGCCTTGCCCTCCTGTGGTAACTGCCCTCTTATGGTAATCAACTAGAAAATTGAGTAAGGTTTATGAAGCAACTATTTTCAGATATTAAACAAAAATCAGTATAGGCTTGTGATTCCTCTCTGAGAGAAGGGACACGAATGACATAACACCTGTAATTATCCCGGCTGTCTAGCCTGGAGTTTGAAGAGACTGAGGTGTCTAGTATGAATACGGCAGAGTATCAGAGTATCAGGTAGTTGTACAGAGAAATTTGCACAGGAGTCCCTTGAGTCAGTTACTGCATACTTAGCTGCACATGCATAGGATAAAATGTCACAAAGTTAGCCAGAAAACAAAACAAAAAACAGGAAGCTATAAGATGAATAATTCCAGAGTTCACAAAGGGCTGGGGGATATTCATGTTCCAGCCAGACAGAGTGGAGAGTCCTTGCTGAACTTCAGGGCATTTAATCAGAAACTCCAGAAAGGAAACTCCTTAGTTTCAGGGCCAAACTAATCCTAGAAGAAAAAGCTATCTGAGGTCTGGCCCACCTAAGCCTGAAAACAAGCCTCAGAATCTCCAAGCTGATTTGACAAGTAAGTTAGCTGTCTGTCAGAACAAAGTCACAGCTTGGTGTTAAGTCTGGATCCTCCCAGAAGCAGATGCCAAATGCCAAGATGAGATGAAATGTGCAAGGGTTTTATTAGGGGAAATGCCTGTGGGAAAGGAAATAGGCAGGGAGCCAGGGAAAAATGGGAGAGTCATCAGACCTCAACATAAATCTGACCTCGGGTGAAGGAGAGAGGGAAAGAAGGTTGGGTGCAAGCGTCCTAGACTGCCCTGCAGTCGGTGCAAGGGTTGACAAAGCTGTTGGGAGTCCGGGAGCCCAGAGACTGCCATCAGAACTCTGTGTCTCCCTACCTGACTCAGCGAGGAGAGCCCATAGGAAGAGGCATGGCCTCCCTTGGTGATGGCTTTTAAGCATAGCAGCTTGGGCCCAGGACGCCAGCTAGGCACATTTTCACAGCTTCCACAGACCACTGTGAAGGAAGATCTGCTTCTCCATAAAGGTTCAGGGAGCAGCAACTCTTTCGTTTCCTATGTGCCTCTCTTTCTGAGAGGAAACTCAGAAAAAGGAGTTTGGTGGGAGGTACTACAGTTCCTGACATGGCAGTTGATCTCAAGGCCACAACTGGAACTCATCCCCTCCCTCCTCCACCATTTATGCTAAATTCCCTTCAACCTCGGCAGGTCTAGTGGCTTTTCCAATGGTAGGAACCAAACCTTCATTCCCAAGGGGTCCAATCACTTGATTGTCACACCGTTTTCAGTCTAGGGTTAGTGCACATGTCCACTCACACTTACAGCAGGGCAAGGAAGTACCTGAAGGTGCCCAACAGGATCGTGATGCTGTACCCATTGTGTAAAAGCATCCTACCTCTTCTCACTGATCAGGGTCAGTTACCCTTGCCAGAGTGGTAACTCCTCCATTTGCCAGCTAGTCCCTGCACACGATGAGTCCAAAGTGCCCTGGGGCAGCCATAACTGATAGTTCAATGGTACCCTTGCTGTGTCCTCTAGGAAGAGTGTACCTGCTTAGGGCACTGGGACTTCCAACAACACAGAGCCCAGACTGCAAAGATGAGAAATACAAATTTTCTCATGAGACATTGGAAGGGATAGTAGGTGGGGCCATTCCTGTCTTTGTTGTTTTCCAGACTTGTACCCTTCCAACTGGGGAAACAGCACATTAGAGGTCTCTGATTTAATAAATCCCTGCACTCTGAAGGGATCCCGTGCTTTCAGAGTGTTTCCTTCAAGGTGGCAATTGAATTGCACCTTTAGAAGGCCTTTCCAGCATTCTATAAGGTGAACTGCCTCTGGACAGTGTGGTATGTGCTACAACCAGTGAATTCTACAGGCAGAGGCCTTCTCCCACAACCTTGTCACTCTAAAGTGGGTCCCCAAGTCAGATGCTATGCTGTGTGGGATTCCATGTCTATGGATCAAGCATTCCCAAAGCCCCCAGATAATGGTGCTGGCCAAGACTTTTTGGGCAGCAAAGGCAAACCCATACTTCAAATAGGTTACCAATCCCTGTGAGAATGGACCACTGGCCTTTGCAAAATAACTAATCATTCACAACTGCAATTGGTGCTACTTAGTCAAATCTGCAATAGTCTACATCATTCTCTAGGATTCATCTGGTTTCTGCAGAAGCCAGACTGGAATTAAATGAAGATATGGTAGGAATCACCATCCCTGCATCTTTCAGGTCTTTAATGGTGGCACCGATCTCTGTCATCCTCCTTGGGGTACAATATTGTTTTGATTTACTATCTAACTGGGGGAGGGAGGTATGGATTCAGAGGTTCCCATTAGGTCTTTCCCCCTGTGACGCTCTTTACTCCATAGAAAAGGGGCTCAATATTAGGGTTACTAAGAAACCCCACCAAGTATGTCGATTCCAATTGTGCACTCAGGGACTGTAAATCAGACTTTAGCCAGGACTCTACTTAATACTGTGGTCCCACTCTAACGAGGGTCCATGATGACACTTTGAGTCTCTGGTATCAGGTCAGCTCAGATTCTATGTCCAATACTCCTCAAAACTGGTTATTCTCCTTTTCCCAAAGTCACCCAAGTAAATGGTTACAGGTCTCTTTCTGGAATAACTGGAGGCATCATGTCAGTAGACACTAGCCAACATCATGGCTAGTCCTTCCTCCTACAGCACAGTCACTTCTTCAGTCAATGGGTTTCAGATCTAAAAAGTGGCTTGAGCCTGGAAACAGAACAAGGGATTGTGACTTTTCATTGTGATGACCACCCTCAGCCTCCTGATCTTCAATTCTTACTTTTTGTTGTTGTTTTCATTTTAATAGATGTTAAGGAGCAACCTTATTGGCTGCCAGTATATTTTGATCCTAGAGACACCATGCTCTAATAACTATGGGGGGTCAAGTCCCATCATCTACAAACAGAAAGTAAGTATAGCCCTATGGAGATTCAGCTGGAGTCATTAGGAGTAAGGTTTTTAGAAGAGCTCTCTTTAGAAGAGCTAATGGAAATCAGAGGCGTGGTTACAGGGGCAGCTCCAACCTCCATGCAGCTCCTGTGTGGCCAAGTTCCAGAGAAACAAACCATGAAGTCACACAAAATTTAAGGGATAAAGAACAAAAGAAAAGATTTAAAGTTAATATAAGGCAAACATTTAAGAAATGACTGACGAAAAATTCAGAATAAAAAGAAATGTAAAAGAAAAAGGAGATAAGATAAAATTTTAACCAAGGAAAAGAATCTTGTCAGTTTAAATTAAGAAAAATATAAAACAATGGAAGTTTAAAATATATATAAATGATAAAATTCTTAAAGACAGGTTAGGAGGACCTTCAAGATGGCAGAGGAGTAAGACATGGAGATCACCTCCCACCCCACAAATACATCAAAAATACATCTACATGTGGAACAACTCCTACAGAACACCTACTGAATGCTGGCAGAAGACCTCAGACTTTCCAAAAGACAAGAAACTCCCCACATACCCAGGTAGGGCAAAAGAAAAAAGAAAAAACAGAGACAAAAGAACAGGGACAGGACCTGCACCTCTGGGAGCGAGCTGTAAAGGAGGAAAAGTTTCCACACACTAGGAAGCCCCTTCACTGGCAGAGACAGAGAGTGGGCGGGGGTGGGGGGGGAAGCTTTGGAGCCATGAAGGAGAGCTTTGCAGAGGGCAAAGCGGAGAGATTCCTGCACAGAGGATCAGTGCTGACCAGCACTCACCAGCCTGAGAAGCTTGTCAGTTGACCCAGGGGGCGGGTGGGGGCTGGGAGCTGAGGCTTGGGCTTCGGAGGTCAGATCCCAGGGAGAGGACTGGGGTTGCCTGTGTGAACACAGCCTGAAGGGGGCTAGTGCGCCAGAGCTAGCCAGGAGGGAGTCCGGGAAAAAGTGTGGAACTGCCTAAGAGGCAAGAGACCATTGTTTCAGGGTGCACAAGGAGAGGAGATTCAGAGCACCGCCTAAATGAGCTTCAGAGATGGACACGAGCCGCAGCTATCAGTGCGGACACCAGAGACAGGCATGAAATGCTAACGCTGCTGCTGCAGCCACCAAGAAGCCTGTGTGCAAGCACAGGTCACTATCCATCCTTCCCCTCCTGGGAGCCTGTGCAGCCCGCCAGTGCCAGGGTCCTGTGATCCAGGGACAACTTCTCCGGGAGAACACACGGTGCACCTCTGCTGCCGCAGGCTCGCCCTGCATTCCATATCCCTCCCTCCCCCCAGCCTGAGTGAGCTAGAGCCCCCTAATCAGCTGCTCCTTTAACCCTTCCTGTCTGGGTGAAGAACAGATGCCAGAGGGCAGCCTACATGCAGAAGAGTGGCCAAATCCAAAGCTGAACCCCAGGAGTGGTGCGAACAAAGAAGAGAAAGGGAAATTTCTCTGTGCAGCCTCAGGAGCAGCGGATTAAATCTCCACAATTAACTTGATGTACCCTGCATCTGTGGACCACCTGAATAGACAACGAATCGTCCCAAAATTGAGGCAGTGGACTTTGGAAGGAACTGTAGACTTGGGGTTTGCTGTATGCGACTGACTAGTTTCTGATTTATATGTTTATCTTAGTTTAGCTTTTAGCACTTGTTATCATTGGTGGATTTGCTTATTGATTTGGGTGCTCTTCTTTTTTTAATTACTTAAAAAAATTTTATTTTCATAATATTTTTACAAATTTTTTATTTTAATAACTTTATTTTATTTAATTAATTAATTAATTTTTCTTTCTTTCTTTCTTTTTCTTTCTCCCTTTTCTTCTGAGCCATGTGGCTGACAGGGTCTTGGTGCTCCTACTGGGTGTCAGGCCTGAGACTTGGAGGTGGCAGAGCTGAGTTCAGGACATTGGTCCACCAGAGACCTCCCCAGCCCCACATAATATCACTTGGTGACAGCTCTCCCAGAGATCTCCATCTCAATGCTAAGACCCAGCTCCACTCAATGACCAGCAAGCTCCACTGCTGGACACCCCATGCCAAACAACTAGCAATACAGGAACACAACTCCACCCATTGGCAGACAGTCTGACTAAAATCATAATGAGTTTACAGACACCCCAAAACACACTACCAGACTCGGTCCTGCCCACAAGAAACACAAGATTCAGCCTCATCCAACAGAACACAGGCACCAGTCCCCTCCACCAGAAAGCCTACACGAGCCACTGAACCAACCTTACCCACTGGGGGCAGACACCAAAAACAATGGGAACTATGAACCTGGGACCCCAAACACAGTACGTTAAGCAAAATGAGAAGACAGAGAAATACACAGTAGATGAAGGAGCAAGGTAAAAACCCTACCAGACCAAACAAATGAAGAGGAAATAGGCAGTCTACCTGAAAAAGAATTCAGAGTAATGATAGTAAAGATGATGCAAAATCTTGGAAATAGAATGTAGAAAATACAAGAAATGTTTAACAAGGACCTGGAAGAACTAAAAGCAAATAAATAATGATGAGCAACAAAATAAATGAAATTAAAAATTCTCTGAAGGAATCAATAGTAGAATAACTGACGCAGAAGAACAGAAGAACAGAAGAATGGATAAGTGACCTGGAAGATAAAATAGTGGAAATAACTACCACAGAGCAGAATAAACAAAAAAGCATGAAAAGAATTGAGGACAGTCTCAGAGACCTCTGGGACAACATTAAATGCACCAACATTCAAATTATAGGGGTCCCAGAAGAAGAAGAGAAAAAAGAAAGGGTCTGAGAAAATATTAGAAGAGACTATAGTTGAAAACTTCCCTAACATGGGAAAGGAAATAGTCAGTCGAGTCCAGGAAGTGTACAGAGTTCCATACAGGATAAATCCAATGAGAAACAAGCCAAGACACATATTAACCAAACTATCAAAAATTAAATACAAAGAAAAAACACTAAAAGCAGCAAGGGAAAAGCAACAAACAACATACAAGGTAATCCCTATAAGGTAAACAGCCTGTCTTTCAGCAGAAACTCTGCAAGCCAGAAGGGAGTGCCAGGACATATTTAAAGGGATGAAAGGGAAAAACCTACAACCAAGATTACTCTACCCAGCAAGGATCTCATTCATATATAATGGAGAAATTAAAACTTTTACAGACAAGCAAAAGCTAAGAGAATTCAGCACCACCAAAACCAGCTTTACAACAACTGCTAAAGGAACTTCTCTAGGCAGGAAATGCAAGAGAAGCAAAAGACCTACAAAAACAAACCCAAAACAACTAACAAAATGGTAAAAGGAACATACATATCGATAATTACCTTAGTGTAAATGGATTAAAGGCTCCAACCTAAAGACACAGACTGGCTGAATGGACACAAAATAAGACCCGTATATATGCTGTCTACAAGAGACCACTTCAGACCTAGGGACACATACAGACTGAAAGTGAGGGGATGGAAAAAGATATTCCATGCAAATGGATATCAAAAGAAAGCTGGAGTAGCAATTCTCATATCAGACAAACAAGACTTTAAAATAAAGACTATTACAAGAGACAAAGAAGTCCACTACATAATGATCAAGGGATCAATCCAAGAAGAAGATATAACAATTGTAAATATTTATGCACCCAACATAGGAGCATCTCAATACATAAGGCAAATGCTAATAGCCATAAAGGGGAAATCAACAGTAACACAATCATAGTAGGGGACTTTAACACCCCACTTTCACCAATGGACAGATCATCCAAAATGAAAATAAATAAGGAAACACAAGCTTTAAATGATATATTAAATAAGATGGACTTAATTGATATTTATAGGACAGTCCACCCAAAAACAATAGAACACACTTTCTCCTCAAGTGCTCATGGAACATTCTCCAGGATAGATCATATCTTGGGTCACAAATCAAGCCTCGGTAAATTTAAGAAATTGAAATCGTATCAAGTATCTTTTCTGACCACAATACTATGAGACTAGATATCAATTACAGGAAAAGATCTGTAAAAAATACAAATACATGGAGGCTAAAAAATACATTACTTAATAACAAAGAGATCACTGAAGAAATCAAAGAGAAAATCAACAAATACCTAGAAACAAATGACAATGAAAACATGACGACCCAAAACCTATGGGATGAAGGAAAAGCAGTTCTAAGAGGGAAGTTTATAGCAATACAATCATACCTCAAGAAACCAGAAACATCTCAAATAAACAACCTAACCTTACACCGAAAGCAATTAGAGAAAGAAGAACAAAAAACCGCCAAACTTAGCAGAAGGAAAGAACTCATAAAGATCAGATCAGAAATAAATGAAAAAGAAATGAAGGAAACAATAGCAAAGGTCAATAAAACTAAAAGCTGGTTCTTTGAGAATATAAACAAAATTGATAAACCATTAGCCAGACTCATCAAGAAAAAAAGGCAGAAGATTCAAATCAATAGAATCAGAAATGAAAAAGGAGAAGTAACAACTGACACTGCAGAAATACAAAGGATCGTCAGAGATTACTACAAGCAACTCTATGCCAATAAAATGGACAACCTGGAGGAAATGGAAAAATTCTTAGAAAAGTACAACCTTCCAAGACTGAACCAGGAAGAAATAGAAAATATAAACAGACCGATCACAAGCACTGAAATTGAGACTGTGATGAAAAATCTTCCAACAAACAAAAGCCCATGACCAGATGGCTTCACAGGCAAATTCTATCAAACATTTAGAGAAGAACTAACACCTATCCTTCTCAAACTCTTGCAAAATATAGCAGAGGGAGGAACACTCCCAAACTCATTCTACAAGATCACCATCACCCTGATACCAAAACCAGACAAAGATGTCACAAAAAAAGAAAACTACAGGCCAATATCACTGATGAACAGAGATGCAAAAATCCTCAATAAAATACAAGCAAACAGAATCTAACAGCACATTAAAAGGATCATACAGCATGATCAAGTCGGGTTCATCCCAGGAATGCAAGCATTCTTCAATATATGCAAATCAATCAATGTGATACACCATATTAACAGATTGAAGGAGAAAAAACATATGATCATCTCAATAGATGCAGAAAAAGCTTTTGAAAATATTCAACACCGATTTATGATAAACACCCTCCAGATAGTAGGCATAGAGGGAACTTACCTGAACATAATAAAGGCCATCTATGACAAACCCACAGCCAACATTGTTCTCAATGGTGAAAAACTGAAAAATTTCCACTAAGATCAGGAGCAAGACAAGGTTGCCCACTCTCACCACTATTATTCAACATAGTTTTGGACGTTTTAGCCATAGCAATCAGAGAACAAAAAGAAATTAAGGAATCCAAATCAGAAAAGAAGAAGTAAGAGTGTCACTGTTTGCAGACGACATGATACTATACATAGAAAATCCTAAAGATGATACCAGAAAACTACTAGAGCTAATCAATGAATTTGGTAAAGTAGTAGGATACAAAATTAATGCACAGAAATCTCTGGCATTCCTATACACTAATGATGAAAAATCTGAAAGAAAAATTGAGAAAACACTCCCATTTACTATTGCAACAGGAAGAATAAAATACCTAGGAATAAACCTACCTAAGGAGACAAAAGGCCTGTATGCAGAAAACTATAAGACACTGATGAAAGAAATTAGAGATGATACAAACAGATGGAGAGATATACCATGTTCTTGGATTGGAAGAATCAACATTGTGAAAATGACTCCACTACCCAAAGCAATCTACAGATTCAATGCAATCTCTATCAAACTACCACTGGCATTTTTCACAGAACTAGAACAAAAAATTGCACAATTTGTATGGAAACACAAAAGACCCCGAATAGACAAAGCAATCTTGAGAAAGAAAAACAGAGCTGGAGGAATCAGGCTCCTGAACTTCAGACTATACTACAGACTATACTACAGAGTCATCAAGACAGCATGGTACTGGCACAAAAACAGAAATATAGATCAATGAAACAGGATAGAAAGCCCAGAGATAAACCCATGCACATATGGTCACCTTATCTTTGATAAAGGAGCCAAGAATATACAGTGGAGAAAGGACAGCCTCTTCAATAAGTGGTGCTAGGAAAACTAGACAGCTACATGTAAAACAAGGAAATTAGAACACTTCCTAACACCATATACAAAAATAAACTCAAAATGGATTAAAGACCTAAATGTAAGGCCAGACACTATAAAACTCTTAGAGGAAATCATAGGCAGAACACTCTATGACATAAATCACAGCAAGATCCTTTTTGACCCACCTCCTAGAGAAATGGAAATAAAAACAAAAATAAACAAATGGGACCTAATGAAACTTCAAAGCTTTTGCACAGCAAAGGAAACCATAAACAAGATGAAACGACAACCCTCAGAATGGGAGAGAACATTTGCAAACAAAGCAACTGACAAAGGATTAATCTCCAAAATATACAAGCTGCTCATGCAGCTCAATAACAAAAAAACAAACAACCCAATGCAACAATGGGCAGAAGACATAAATAGACATTTCTCCCAAGAAGATATACAGATTGCCAACAAACACATGAAAGGATGCTCAACATCACTAATCATAGAGAAATGCAAATCAAAACTACAATGTGGTATCACCTCACACCAGTCAGAGTGGCCATGATCAAAAAATCTACAAACAATGAAGGCTGGTGAGGGTGTGGAGAAGAGGGAACACTCTTGCACTGTTGGCGGGAATGTAAACTGATATAGCCACTGTGGAGAACAGTATGGAGGTTCCTTAAAAAACTAAAAATAGAACTACTATATGACCCAGCAATCCCACTACTGGGCATATACCCTGAGAAAACCATAATTCAAAAATAGACATGTACCACAATGTTCATTGCAGCACTATTTACAATAGCCAGGACATGGAAGCAACCTAAGTGTCCATCTACAGATGAATGGATAAAGAATATGTGGCAATATATACAATGGAATATTACTCAGCCATAAAAAGAAATGAAATTGAGTTATTTGTAGTGAGGTGGATAGACCTAGAGTCTGTCATACAGAGTGAAGTAAGCCAGAAAGAGAAAAACAGGTACTGTATGCTAACACATATATATGTAATCTTAAAAAAAAAAGGTCCTGAAGAACCTAGGGGCAGGACAGGAATAAAGACACAGAAGTAGGGAATGGACTTGAGGACACAGGTAGGGGGAAGGGTAAGCTGGGACAAAGTGAGAGAGTGGCATGGATATATATACACTACCAAATGTAAAATGGATGGTTAGTGGGAAGCAGCCACATAGCACAGGGAGATCAGCTCAGTGCTTTGTGACCACCTAGAGGGGTGGGATTGGGTGGGTGGGAGGGAGATGCAAGAGGGAGGGGATATGGGGATATACGTATAGCTGATTCACTTTGCTTTACAGCATAAACTAACACAGCAATTTAAAGCAATTATACTCTAATAAAGATGTTTAAAAAAAAGACATGTTAGAAAAATAAAAGGATTTTACAAAATAAATAATGAGATCATTAATTAAACACTTAAAATAATCATTATTAAGATAGAAGTAAAAATTGATTTAAGAATAGAATTTTAACCTATAATGGAAATGAACCTGAAAAAGAATATATACACATATATATGTGTATATATGTGTACATATAACTGAAACATTTTACTGTACACCTGAAACTAACACAGTATTGCAAATCAACAATACCTCAATTTAAAATAATAAGAATTTAAAAATTTTAAACATTTTAACAGTAAAAATAAAGAATAAGTATATAAAAATAAAGGAAAGCAAGACAGAAGCAGGAAGACAAAGATGAAAGAGATAGACATCAAGCTAATTTAGGAATAGATGTAAGGAAGGGAATAACCATCTAAACTACCACTAAACGTTCAGAGGCAACACAGACACAGTTTTCCTCAGTTGCCTTGATAGCAAGAAATCTATTATCTCCATAATAAAGCTTTCTTCTACCTAGCACCTCCCAAACCCTTCCCCACTCCCAAGGAATGCAGGAACTCTTCCAGAATTTACCCAATCAAAGGGTAACCTTGTTTCAAAAACTGTTTGAAATGACTCTATCTTCAAACAGCCTTTTCTGAAAATTCTCAGTGATGGAAGGTAGGTGGAGAGGCCACACCTGAAGTAGAGAGAGAAAAAGGTCTGATTAACTCCACCACTGGTGGTGCATTTGCTGTCATATGAGGTTGCTGTTAAAAACTGGTCCTTGGACTTCCCTGGTGGCGCAGTGGTTGAGAGTCTGCCTGCCGATGCAGGGGACATGGGTTCGTGCCCCGGTCCGGGAAGATCCCACATGCCACGGAGCATCTGGGCCCGTGAGCCATGGCCGCTGAGCCTGCGCGTCCGGAGCCTGTGCTCCGCAACGGGAGAGGCCACAGCAGTGAGAGGCCTGCGTACCGCAAAAAACAAACAAACAAAACAAAACAAAACAAAACTGGTCCTTGCGTATACACTGTCCGTTCTCCCAAGATGTCTTATTTACGTAGATCCTTGCACAGGCCACTCTGGTTCTTTGAGAGTGGAGGAGCTCAGCCGGGTCCCATGCTGGGGTCCCAAGATTGCAACTCTTAGGGGTCAGCTCTTTCACCTCCCACACAAGGCACCATCAAGTGCCCCAGTAGCACTGGGTCAAGCACAACAGCAACTCCAGGGAGTCATCCCTCAAGTCTTCTAAAGGAGGCCATCCTGCTTGATTCCAAAATGCCACATTTATCCTTCCAGAGGGGCGACCTTTGTGACTTGGTTGATGTTCTGGCACTTCTCTCTCTGGAGAAGAGGAAACTAAATCACAAATTGAGTTCATATGCAGGTGCCTTGATAGAATATCCATTACTCTAATATTATGGAATACATTCTAAGATGCTGAGACACACAACACACAAGTCCTTGATATAAGAATATAAGAAGTCTTAACATAAGAATGTAAGTCCTTTATAAAATATAAAAGCAGAATAGAAAGAGAAAAACGAAAACAAAATTAGCAAAACCCAGCTACAAGCAGGCCAGTAGTCTCCTCTCTTCTGGAATTCCTACTTTACTACTTCTCCCTATTTTGGGTCCTTCATGCCCAAGAAGGAAGAGCCAGAAAGAGCTAGTTTTCCCTGGAGCCCATGTTGAGGGCCATGGTCATGTCACACGAGTCATTGCCCTTCAGAGCCAGGAGTCCCTGTGACTAGAGTTGTAGGGCACACCCTGCCCACACATAGCTCAGCATCATTAGACTGGCATATCATCACATCACAGAATCCAAAACCAGATAATAAGCCACCGTTGGAGTTACTTGCTGAGATGGTGATCATCGCAAACCAATTGGAAAACCAGTGCTTTGTACCGTGCCTCACAAGGGGGTGCTATTTCCCACCGATTGTGCCTGGACATACTGTGGAGACTTTGAAAAAGCACTGATGGGTCCTTCCTTCCCCTCATATACAGAGAGAGCAATAGACATTTTTGTACCTCCATTATATATTTCAAGAAGAATAAAATGAACTATCTTCTTCAATAATTAAGTGTGCAGAGTCTGCTGGGAATGATGTTGTTTTACTTGCCATTTTACGTATCTATGAAGAGGCATGGGAGGAAATGATTTGAGGATAGCCTATTTTTCTTTTATAATTTTTTTCTATGTTAAATGAAGTATACTCACATAGAGGACAATTAGAAAATAGGACAGGAAAAAAGCATCCCTCATACTATCGTATATCATTATGAACATTTTGGGGTGTTTCCTTCCAACTATTTTCCTAGCTACTCACTAGGAAAAAAAACAACAACTATGAACACATAGTATATAAAAGAGTCCTTTTTTATTTAATTTAAATCATATTATGAGCATTTCCTCATATTACTATCTATTTTCACAAGGCTTATTTTATTTTTAATATCTGTATAATAGAATTTTTGTTTACATAACCATTCTTCTATTACTGTACATTTAGATTATTTCTAAAAGTTTATAATTACAAGAAAAGCTAAGGAGTGGTAAATGAGATATAGATCTAGTTCCAAAATTATATTACTTCCCTAGGAATGATACTCAGGAGTAGACGACAGGGTACTACAATGTGACCATTTTTATGTTTCTAAATAAATGTCACTAAATTGTCTTCCAGCTAGGGGTGGAATTCAAAATATTTAACACCTAGTGTGGACACAGGCCAATCAGAACAGACTTCCACTGTCAATAACCTGTAAAAGAGCCTTGGGGCACACGAGCAGAATATTAGCGTGCTTATGCTAATTTACAGGGTCACCAAATTATACCCTAAACAGCATTATTACCATTTATATATTTAAAAACCTCTAACCAAAAAGAGAGATCCCTCATCTTTTTTTCATCAATACTATTTTAATGTTAAATGTTCAACCTTATTGGTAAGGTTGAAGTTTTTTTCCTCATTCCAAACAGATTCTTTTAGAAATTAACTCTTCATTCCATTTCTTTGCACATTTACTTATTGGAGTCCTAATATTTTATTTACATATCAGAGAGGCCATATTGCACAGTGGTTAAGAGAGCAGCCTCTGAAGTTAGATGGACAGGGGTTTTGCTCCTCAAACTATGGCTAAGTGACATTGGACTAGTGTTTTTAGTCAGCTCAGACTACCACAACAAAATACCACAGGCTAGGTAGCTTAGACAACAGAAATTTATTTCTCACAGTTCTGGAGGCTAGAATTTGAGATGATATCAAAATCATGTAGGCTTGAAAAAAGGATTTTTTTCCCCTAATGCACACCACCAGTTCAGTAGCACAAACTGATCATACACATTATATCTTCTTGTTCTCCAAACACACATACACAAGAATGAGAGAAGGGAAGAGTGGATGAAAAATTTCAACAAATTTTTGTAACACTTCAAGAAGCTGAGGCAGCAAAAACCCAAAAGCCTGCAGAAGAGAAGAGTAATGAGAAGCCAGGGAATCCATCCCCACAGAACCCCAGAAAGGCTTAGGATTTGGAAGTATCTGTTTCCATGGAAGGTGCAGATATGATGTGAGAATAAAAACAGGGGGCTTGGTTGAACACAGATAGAACAATTCAACTCCCCACACATCCGTTCACTCACTCTTTACAGCCCAAAGACTTCACATTCCTGTCCCCACTCCACCCCCACACATACACATAAGGAACTGCAGGTTTATTCTTTGGAAGAATTGAACTGAAGTGGCTCTGACTTAAGACACTGCACCCAGCAGAAGGCAAGGGTAAGCCACAGGAAGACTCAACATAACCAAATTGAACTCCAGACATTCCTCTAATTGTAGCACATGGGAATTTCTTCCTTCCAGTTACACAGTTCACAGACCTGAGATTCTTCCTTGACACTTTCTTTTACACTTGACATCCATTTTAACAGGAAATTCTGTTGACTCTATTTTTAAAATCAATCCAGAATCCAACTACTCTTAACCACATTTATTGCTGCTACCCTGGTGAAAGCCACCATCTCTCTCTCTCTACTGGATTACTGGAACAGCCTCCTAACTCGTCCTCTCACTTCCAATATTGCTCCCTACAATCTATGCTCAACACAAGTGCCAGAGTGATTCTTCAAAATCTGAAGTCAGACCGTGTCACTCTTCTCCTTCAAACCTTAAATGACACCCCTCTGTACTCAGTAAAAGCTTCCCATTACCCACAAGACCTTCTTTTTACCTCTTTGATCTCCCCTCCTTCTATTTCCTCCTCAGTCACTCTCCTGCTGCTATATTGATTTCCTTGCTATTCCTCTAACATGACAGACCTGCCTCTACCTCAGGGCCTTTGCACTGGCAGTTCCTTGCAACTAGTCTTCTTCAGCCTTGTCCCAGATATTCTGTGATATATACACACAAATACTATGCCTTTTTATATAAGGGACTTGAGCATCCACGGATTTTGGTATCCTGGAACCAAGTCCCCACAGATACCTAGGGATGACTGTACTGTGTGACCAGCATAATTAATTGGAAAACAGTAACAAAAACAAAAACTCAAGACTCCCACCAAGGTACTTCATTGTGAATTTCAGAGCATCTAAAAAGGACAATCTTAAAAAGCCTCCAGAGAGAAAAATCCAAATAAACAGGAATCAGGATGGCATCAGATTTATCACAACATTGTGAGTTTCTTCAAAATTCTCAGTGAAAATTATTTTCAACCTAGAATTCTTTGCCCAGCCAAAATGTCAATCAAGTAGGAGAGCAAACTAAATATCTAAAACTCTCAGATATGCAATGACTTAGAAAACTCACCTCCCATGTACTTTCTTAGGAAGCCAATGAAAGATGTGCTTTCCCACACACTGAAGAAAGACGAAGACATGGGACTCAATAAACCATGGATCTGTCATCCCTGGGGGTGAGAGCTATGCAGCAGACCTAGAGAGAAAGCTGTCCAGGAGGGTGGGGGGCTGTGTTATTTCCAAGCTAAGGTGAGATGTGGGAGTGATGGTGGGATTATCTGAGATACTTTATTTTTTGACAAACATTTTTGCCACAAGTTTGACTGATCATTGAATCCTTTTAAGAAAATTGCAACGCATATATGGCAACAAATGGATACAAACAATGAAAAGAAACAAGGCAATTATTAACACCAGGAAGAAGGAAAAAATTATCTTAGAACAGAAATATATTCACGACTACACTATCGGTTTAGCAGTGAATCATGTGCATATCAATCGTTGTTGATATAAATTTAACTGTGGCGTAACCATATTACGAGGATGGGAAGAAAGAGACTGAAAGGTGATACTGTAGAAGACAGCTTAATTCCTAATTCGGTGTAATAGAATGTCAAAAGATACTTTCTAAAATTGATAATCGAAAATAGCTGTCTATGCATAATATTTAGAAATACGGAAGTATAGTCAAGAAGGAAAAGTTAAAGCAGGTTCAGGGATGGGTGGAGAGGGTGTGGTAGAAAATTGCTGTTTTATATGATAAGTTTTTCACATTGGTTGTTTTTTTTCTAATGTGTACACATTACTTTGGTAACAATATGAATTAATTTCAAAAGTAAGTACATAAATGCATACAAGTGATGCATACTCCTTAAGTGTATAAAATAGCCAAAAGGGGGGTGGGGAAATCAACCATAATTTCATAACCCAAAACAATCACTGTAAGAGTATTGTATTTGCTTCATCTTTTATAAAAAGAGCATTATAACTATATTTTTATACAATTTAAATCTTGCCCCCCTTTCTTTACTTTATATCATTCCAAAGCAATTTTTATCAACAATTTTACCAGCTGCATAACATTCCTCTGATCTGCATCCCTACTGATTCTTAGGCCTCACATGAACAGCAAAGACATCTTGAAAAAAGAGATGACTGAGGGAGTAGGGGGTTCCTTTTTAAAAATTAAGATCTTGCAACAGGGAACAGCCCGTTTGAAACCTCAATCCAAACTAGCTCAAGTGAAAAGGGAAACTTATTGGCTCATGGAACTGGAAAGGGTGGGGTATCACTCCAGGCACTGCTAGGTCCAGGGCTCAAACAACATCGTCAGGACTGGATTTCTCTTTCTCTCCATCCTCAGCAGCATTTGTTCTCGTAGTGAGCTCTTAATTGGTTCTTCCTCATAGTTGCAAGATGACAGCAGCCGTTTCAGCCTTTCCTCTTCCCAGGAAGGCCTCTTTCCCTGGCCTCCAGCCCTAGAGACAGCTGGTGGTTGGATTCATGATGCTTTGTGGACTCGCCATGTGGTACAAGGTACACAGTGGGAGCTCAGGGGTGTACTCGGGGTGGTGGGCAGTGGAAGAAACACCCCAACATATTATGGCCGATTTGTATTTTCTTCTGCATACTTATCTCTATCTTACCATTTTGTTACCATTAAACAAAACGAAACAGGAGAAGGTAACATGGCTGGGCAGGTTGGTAACACTATAAACTCATGATGACCAGCTTCTGCTGGATCCTCAGTCCTACCATTTTTCTCTGTCTTGCATGGTCACTGTCTACCAAAACTATTTTCACACAGTCTCCACTCTCCTCACTGTCAACCCTCCTCCTCCCCGGTACCGCCTTCTTTACCATGAAAATAGAAGTGATCACCTGGGAACCGCTTCAACTTTCCATACCAGCCTGACTTACCTGCGTCCTCACTCATCTTTTCCTCTTCCCTCCAGACACAGCAAATAACATGTGCTTCTGATCTAAAGTCAGTCCATCCACTTATGCTCTGAATCTTACTCTCATGTTTCCTTGGAACTGGTGCTATCTATTAATCTCATTCTCTCGGTCCCACTCTCTTACCTCGCCCTGGCTGTATCATTTTTCTTCCCATTTAAACATGCTCAAGTCTGCACTTTAAAAAAAGAGAGCTATTCCCTTGGCTTCCTGAGCCCCTGCATTTATTATGCTATCTCCTCTGCCTTAGAGCAAAGCTTCTTTAAAAAGTTATGCGCTGTCTGTATTTTCTCACCTGTTACTCACTCTCCAAATTACCTCATTTGAAATTCCAAACTCATTATCTCCTGAAACTGCTCACTCTCCGGTTACTATTATGTGCGTAGTGCTGAATCTAAAGTTCTCACCTCACTTGGCCTCTCTGTAGCAGTCGTCATAATCGGCTACTCTCTTCCGTTGACCCCTGGGACCCAGCTAGCTCTCCTTGGTTTCTTCCTCTGTGGCCCATCTTGATACCTTTGCTCAACCTTCTTTTCTCTCCAAATATTAATTATAGGAGTTCCTCAAGCCTTGGTCCTGGGCCCTATTGCCTTCTGATTCTGTGCTCTGCCTCCCAGAGTGATGTCACTCTGCCCCATAGGTCCAAAGATCCCACATCTTTAATAAAGCTACATTTGTGTCCAGTGTCTGTCGTCTTGATCCATGTCCCCACCTGCTCCATCTTCACTAACTGTCTCACAGGCTCCACAGCCTGAACTGGACTTGTCCTTTGTCCCAACCTCTTGCTCCCACATCTGCTCCTCTTCCAGTGTTTCCTGTCTTGGGAAATGACATCACCACTCCCACTCCTAGTTGTTCAAGTCAGAAAATTGGGAGTTAGCCATGTTGCCTCCCTCTTCCTCATCTCTCACATCCAATCAGTCACCAAATTTGGGTAGTCATCCATGTTTTCCCTTCTTCTGCACTCTTTACATCCAAGCAATTGCCAAGTTTTATCTGTTTTGCCTCCAAAACAGCTCTCTAGTTTTGTCTCTATATATACCCTTCCCGGCCAGGATAACATCACCTCTGACCTGGAGAATTGCAAAAGCCTCTTAACTGGTCTCTTGGTGTGTGATTGCTTGTTTGAGGCGTATTTTATCCACTTGGATGGACTGTTTACTCCATAAAGGCAAAGATAAAGACTGTCTTATTCACCACTTTATTTACAATTCCTATTTTATGACTTGGCATAGTATATGCCTAATAAATCTTTTATAAAATTAGTGAAGGAATATAAGATTCTTGAACTAAAATCAACTACTACATCACTTCAAGCCAACACATCTTTCACTCAGCGCAAAATCCAAACGCAAGAAAACTATCTCCCAGTTGTGATAAAAATAGGTGTCACAGATTTAGGTGCTCTGCTAGCCAGCAGCCATATGAAGATATCTTCAGGGCCTGGAGACAGAGGAGGGGATGAGAAACCATGTGACTGGCCTGCATCACACAGCTGCTTGGTGGAGGAGTAATTACTAGAGCTCCAAGTTTCTGGCTCCCATTCAAGTCACTTTTTTCCACATTGCCACAGACAGGACCCATTAACACAGCATCGTACATAAAATGAATCTCACTGTCCTAACAAGTTTATTTATCTAGCTTCCCCTGGAAACCCTGGAATTTTTTGTAGGTTATAACCATAGTTCATGAGGAGCAGCAGATTATAAAATGGTAGGGGTGGGAATAGAAGCTAGCACCCTGAGAAGTAAGGAGATTACAGACCCATCAAACATCATGCTTGCAAATATTCTGGAACAAATTAAGTTACATGCAAACAGTTCAATACCTTCATAATTCATTTGACAAATATTTATTGAGCTCCTACTGAATGTCAGGCATTGTTGTAGTCGCTAGGGACGTAGCAGTGAAAAGAACAGCCAAAGTCCTGACCTCAAGAAGATGACATTCTGTCAGGGGAAATAGACAGTAAACAAGCAAACAAATCAATAATATTGGGTAGTAATATATGTTTTAGAGAAATAGGAAGTCAGTAAAGGAAGAGAGTGGTGGAAGTGGGGCAGCTAGAGAAGATCTCTCTGAAGAAGTAACATTTGAACAAGTGAGAGAGCAACCGTACAAAGATCTGGGAGGAAAGCATTCCAGGCAGAAGGAGCAGTAAGGACCCTGAGGCAAGAGTGTGCTCACTGCGTTTGAGAAACAGCAAGGAATGTGGCTGGAATAGAGTGAGAAGCGAGGGGAGATGGAGCAGTGGGCTGCCGGGGCTGGATCATCCAGGGCAAGGTAAGGACTCCGGATTTTCTTCTCTTTGTGACAGGAAGCCAGTGCAAGGTTGCAAGCAGGCGAAGGATGAAATCAGGTTCTGTTTTGAAAGGATCACTCCGCTGCTGATGGAGACCAGTTAGAAGACCATCTCAAGGCAACAACACATGATGGTATCTTGGACTATGATAGTATCAGTTGAAAGTGCTGAGAAGTGGTTAGATTTTGGTTATATTTTGAAAGTGGAGTCAAAAGGATCTGCTAATGGAGGACGTGTGGAATATGAGTGAAAGAGACGAGCCAAGACTGACTCCAAAGCTCTGACCTGAGAAACAGGATAAACGGAAGAGCCATTTATTGACAACCAGAATTCTTGGCAAGGATTAGGCATGTGAAGGAAAATCAAGGGTTCTGTTTAAATCATCGATTTTGATATGCCCATTGGATACTCAAATGGAGATAATGAGTAGGCCGTCTGGAATTTAGGGGAGACATGAGGATTATACATATAAATCTGGGAGTTATCAATAGTTGGGATCTTTTTATGGCTTTGGCCATGTAACTGTGTGAAATAATCTAGGAAAGATGTATGCATGGAGAGGAGATTGTACACTCCAGTATTCAGACTTTTGTAAGATGAAGAAAATTCAACAAAGGACACAGGAAAGAGGATGTCAGTGAAGGGGAAAATAAGATGAGTGTAGAGCCCTGGAACCCAAGTAATGAAGTGTCTTGAGAAGCAGAGAGTGAACAGCTGTGTTAGATGTGCTGAAGGCTTAAGGCAGGTAAGGACATGGATTTAGCTACAGCACATAGCTTCTGAGCATAATCCCATAATTGACTTCAGAAGTAAAGGATTTCAGTTCTTGGAGAACCTTAGAAATCAACCCCTAATTTTAAATGTGAGAAGATCAAGACCCAGATGAAGTGATTTGTCGAAGTAACAGAGTTAATTTGTTATAACCAGATCTCCTGATCCTGTGCTTTTTCTAATATATCACTACTTTACCTTCCAGATATTCAACATGATTACCCTGAGTCATCCACATCCAAGTCAGAAAAGATTTAGCTATATTCTGTCTACTTGGCTTAAGGAAGCTGAAAATGTTAAGATTTCCTCACAGAAATAGTTAAGAGTTTGGGAAAAAAAAAGTTTTCTTGGTTCTTGCCTACAAAATTTGAGTAGAGCAGCGTGTTTTCCGGCCATACTCGATAAATTACAAGGTATTGTTTAAAGAAAAGAACTGCAAATTTGATGAACAATTTTAAACAGTTCTGCTTTTTCCTCTACGTTCCACTCTATTTCCATGGAAATTACATCCACTAGCATAGAATCAGCTTCAAGAATGTTATTACTAAGATCAAGAATAATTTCCAAAAACTAGAAAGCTGGGGAAGATGAAATTATTGTATATAACTGACACATTCAAATACAAATCAAATCTGTCTTTCAAGATAAAACCAAAGGTCTATGATTTCCTGTGCTTTTTGGCTATGACTATGTAACCAGTTTTCCAACTATTATCCAGTGGCTTTATAACTCCTATTATAAGGCTGACTGTTGATTGACATTGCAGGTTATTAAAGCTTTCGGGTTTAGATAGTAAGGTTCACTTTACCCTACCACATTTTCAGCATAGTTATAAATTCACCATTGCGTCCAACAGTCTTTTTCTTTCTGGGACTCAGGTTAGCTTTCCTGACTGTTCAGATAGGCTTGAGTTAGCAAGAATTAAAGTTGTTAGAGCTGTACTGAGGCACTTAGTCTGCCATGCTGTTTGAAAGGTGCAGGTGCATCCAATCTTACAAAAGAGATGTTCAGATACTTCTGCGTTGCCACGAACACATTACATTAGAGAAATACGTTGTCTTTAAAAAAACCTTTTTTGTCACAGAAGCCTTTCTACCTAATCTTTTAACTTCCTTTACCATCTCTCTTTGCATCTTCAGAACCATTCTGCTTATTTATTAATATTGGGAAAGAACATTTCAAAGAAACAAATAAAAATTTTCAAGTGCACAGAATATACTCACTTTTTGAAATGAAGGTAACTTCTTATTTTCAATTCTTTCATTCTCCATGTTGATCTTCTTGAACTGATCTCATCCTTCCTTGAAGTTATCTGATTGCGTGGTCTGTCTCAGCCTTTCTCCTCTGTCTCCAGTTACAGTATCAGCTCCACTGTCTGCAGGGGTCAAGTTGGCTTTCTATCACATAGTTCATCTGAAAGGGGCAGCTTACAGTATTCTATATTACCACAGGGGGCAAGAAACATACACATGTTGTGTTCCTTGGCCCTTACAAGGGGGACAGTAGTCTTAACCACTGAAGCCTAGACAGTAAACAGTAGCAACTGATGATATTTAAAAGGACAAGTTAGATTTTGCATCTTTTCTGTGGAAGTTTAAAAAAATTGCCTCAATTAGACAACTCACGCAGTTTGTGGGAACATGACAATGTTACTACTGACATCATTTATGTTGGTCTTTGCCATCCTGCTTAATTCTACCCAGGATCAGCCAGCCAGCCTGGCATCATTCTATCCCCTCCCTCTGTTCTTACCCATCCTCCAATAGCTGCTACATGGGAAACTGATTCTCCTCCAGTTCTTCCGGGATGTAACGTGAAGTTTACAAGGAGAGGGGCAGCAGCTGGTTTAGCTGGACCATAATGAAAGTCTAGGAGAAGCAAGATGAAAATAAGAAAAATAAAATTGGGGGGGGGTTTCTTAAAAAAAAAGAAGAAAACATCTCAGCAGAGAGACCCTGGTAAAAAGCAGTTTGCTCCACTGGCCAATGGTATAGCTCGAGAGAAATTTTGCCACAAGCATTTGCTAACTACTGAATTTAATTAAAGTAACCTTGGTGACCAAAACCACAGTCTACTATTAAAGGTTTGTGTGTAAAGTACTGGAACGGAGATCAGTATTTTATAATAACATACTTTTTAAAAGAAGAAATTATAAATATGGGAAAAGGGTAGCTGCTGCCGTCTTTGCCAGGGCAAGTTTCCTCTACTAACCTCTCTAAAGCGGTTTCCTTCTTTCCTTAGAACTGGAAATTTCACTAGATCTTCTTTAGATGCAACTCTACATTTACTTATCCTTTCAGAAATCCTTATTGATTACCTCTTATACATACTAGATTCTGGGCTAAGGAAGTTAAGACACATACCCAAATAATTATAATACAAGACAGAAGGTGATGAAGAGCCATCAGAGAAATGTGAACTCTCCTCAAAGCGAAGAAGGTACAAATGTACAAGGCACTCAGCGGAGAAGAGCCCTCACTGGCTGCCAGGCCGATGGCATGAGAGGGCTTACTGCACAATAGTGAAGGGCACATATTCAAGCAACCTGGCTCCTCCATTAATCAGCTTCTCCCTGGGACAGTTTTCAGCCTTCTCAAAGATACAGTTTCCTCATGCATAAAAAGGAGACAAGATGCTACTTACTTCAGAGGGTGATAGGCAAAGATTAACTGAAATCATCTAGATGAAGAGATTTGCACAGTGCCTGGTCCATAGCAAGGGCTGAAGAAACATTCATACTAGTGCTATTGTGCTTGATGGATCCGTCAGGACTGTCAGGTTTAATCAATAAAGTGTGGCTTTGGCTAATATAGGCAAATAAACAAATGAAAAGGAATGTGTTGGTAATTTAAGGGGATAGCTTATAGCCTCAAGAAAAGAGTTAGATATAAAGCAGAAACTAACACACCATTATAAAGCAATTATACTCCAATAAAGATGTTAAAAAAGAAGAAAGAGGGCTTCCCTGGTGGTGCAGTGGTTGAGAGTCCGCCTGCCGATGCAGGGGACACGGGTTTGTGCCCCGGTCCGGGAAGATCCCACATGCTGCGGAGTGGCTAGGCCCGTGAGCCATGGCCGCTGAGCCTGCGCGTCCGGAGCCTGTGCTCCGCAACGAGAGAGGGCACAACAGTGAGAGGCCCGCGTACCGCAAAAAAAAAAAAAAAGAAAAAGAAAAAAGAAAAGAGAGAATCAGATCATGCATGGGACAGGAATTCAAGGCTGAGTCAGGGATCTACGTAATAGGAATGAATGAAGAGTCTTTGTAGGAGACCACTGTCACCATTTTTCAATCCTAATATCACTTGGCTCAGATTCCAGGGAGAAAGTACATGTCTGGCCTACATGTTGGACACATGACTAGCCACATCCACCTCTTGGACAGGGGAAGGAAGGGTAAAGACTCAGAGAAGACTTCTCAGAAGCTGAGGTATTTCTTGGTCAAGGGGAAGAAAAAAGAGGACATTCACAGTGAGAACTCTAAGGCCCAGGTGGCAACACTGAGCAGCAGCATCACTGCTCATAGGAGGGTGGCATCTGCCTAAAGCTGTGGTCAGGGAGAGGGGAGATTGTGGTGAGGTGAATAGGTAGGGCCAGATTTTTCAGGGATACCTGGAAAGCCAACAAGAGTGGTTCAGAGTTGGTGTGACAGGAACTTAGAAGTCACTGAAGGGATCTGAGGAAGATTGAACATAGGTTAACGTACATTCCTCATATAAAGTTTGGCAGGGTTAGGTAGTGTAATTCGGAAAGGGGAGAAAAGAAAGCAGTTTAGACTCGAGAATTCTGCATGAGGTGATGAAATTCTAGACTAGGGTGGTGATATTGGGAAGGGACAAAAAGGTCTAGGCAAGAAATATGCTACCTTTTTTCAGAGAAAAACAATGTTTGAAAGTCAACAGGATAGCTAGAATCAAATAGACAATAACAAGAGTTGGAGAGGATGTAAAGAAAATGGAACCCTCCTACACTGCTGGTGGGAATGGAAAATGGTACAGCTACTTTGGAAAATAGTCTGGCTGCTTCTCAAATGATTAATCTCAGAGTTACTATATGACGCAGCAATTCTACTCCTCAATATATGCCTGAGTAAAATTAAAACATATATACACACAAACAGTTGTACACGAATGTCTATAACACCATTATTCATGACAACCAAAAGGTGGAAACAATTGAAATGTCCATCAGCTTATGAATGGATAAACAAAATGTGGTATATCCAGACAATGGAATATTATTTGGCCATAAAAAGGAAGGAAGTACTGATATATGCTACAACACAGATGAAACCTGAAAACATTAGACTAAGTGAAAGAAGCCAGTCACAAAAACCCACATACTGCATGATTTATTCATATGAAAGTTCAGAATAGGCAAATCTATAGAGACACAAAGAGTAGTGGTTGCTTAGGGCTGGGGGATGGGAGGGACAGGAATGGGAAGGTACAGAGGTGATAGCTTAAGAGAACAGTTTCTTTTTTTTTTTTTTTTTGCGGTATGCGGGCCTCTCACTGTTGTGGCCTCTCCCGTTGCGGAGCACAGGCTTTGGACGCACAGGCTCAGCGGCCATGGCTCACAGGCCCAGCTGCTCCGCGGCATGTGGGATCTTCCCGGACCGGGGCACGAACCCACGTCCCCTGCATTGGCAGGCGGACTCTCAACCACTGCGCCACCAGGGAAGCCCCCAGAGAACAGTTTCTTTTAGAGGTGCCGAAAGTGTTCTAAAATTGACTGTGGTGATGGTTGCACACATATACAACTATCCTAAAAACCTCTGAATTGTACATCTTAAATGGGCAAATTGTACAATATGTAAATTATATCTCAATAAAACACTTTAAAAAAGTCATCAGGATGTGGCAATTTAGTATAATGGGGAATGACGCAGAAGAATGATCTACGATAGTTCTAAGGCAACTACTTGGGTCAGTGGGAGACTGTAGTATAATGACAAAGAGAAGGAAGACAGAAGGAACCTGGTTGGGTGGCCGAAAGAAATATTGCATCACCTGATACACATGCTGAGTCTGCAGTGACTGTGAAAGAGCCATGGAGGTTATGAAAGTGACCAAGAAACAAAGGGTGTGAGAATGCTCTTGGGCCAGCTAAAGTCCCTATTCCTGGGGACCTGGGCTTGTTTTAGAATGACAGAGGTATGCATCAGACCAGATTTCAAAAAGGCTGCAAACTCTGCACAAGTTTAGACATAGAAGAAAGATTTTCATTTTCTTCACAGGGCTAGATGGCAGGTTATGAATAATATAATGTTGCTGTTATTCCAGTACTGTCTTGAATTCTGTCTGTTGACTGCAGGTTCTGGCTGGCTCATCTCAGTGCCTGCATTCCCCACCCCAGCTAGTTCACGGTCCTGCACTTAAGGACTACTCAATAATTCTTAGTAATTTCAAATTTAGATTTTCACTTCACTTCTACCAAACATCTGAAACATAAAGATAGTCCATATCATCAGCCCATACCCACCCCAGGTCCGTCTGCCTCCTCTTAGAACTCTGCACAGATGTTTTGATTGCCTTTTTGTGATTTTGCATCCTCTAGAAGATTGTCCTTGTTGATTCTAAGATATTTGTATTTGTGAAACAGTATCACATATTTTGGATGACTTCATCCTATTTCTGGCATTTCTTCCCTCCTTGTTTCTGGTTTGCCTTTTTGGTGACAAAAATCCAAGGAAAACTAACAACTGATGATACCTAAAGAGAAAGCTGGTAAGCCCCACCTGATGATCTGAAGATGCTTTTAAAATCAGATCACTGACCAATCTCTACACATTGTGTCGAACTTGAAAACACACATCTATGTCAGATTGGGCCTGATACAAGAAAGTCTATGGTCATTCTTTCTGCTGCAGTGATTAAAAACTCACTTTTCTCTCTACTGAGGAATCAAATAAATCTGCACAGTCATAAATGTTTCAGGTCTGAACCTGGCACTTCACGTACATTTTCTTATTTAATGTTCACTCAGATGAGGAGATAGGCCATAACAGCAAAGGGATTTGCCCACGGTCACTTAGGTAGGATTTCTATTTCCAAAGACTGGCTGGCAGCTAATATACTACAATTGCTTTGAATGTTTAATACCCACCACTCAATCCACTCAATAATGTCTTTGGACAGCAGCGGTCTCCCAACCGAAGCCAGTATTTGCGTTGCATAACAGGTCTCACAGCTGGGGATTGGCCTCAACAGAACCAAATACAGAAACTCCCTGCTGCTTGGGGATGGACATTCCTGAAAGCAGGCCGGGTGCTCTGCCTTACTGTTCAAATACTTTAATATTGACCACCTCTCAACTGGATATTACCAAATAATTCATTCACTTCCTTCATTTTAAAGACCATGCTCATTTAAAAGCAAATGTAATCCATATGCTTCTGGTTTCTTTACACTCAAGTCACCAACAATATGTTCTTTTGCAAGAGCTACTTCATGTCCAAATGTCCTTGGAGACGATTTTTTTTTTCCAATGAGGGCAGGAAGCTGCATTTGGACAAGAGTAATCACCAAAAGGTTTAAGTTCACAACTTGAAAATTCAAAACCCGTAAGGTTTAAATTGTAAACTTGCCCACTTCATATTCTGAAAGGGCCCCAAAGAGCAATAATAGCAAGGATCTGGCAAGTATTAATACATGAACATCTGGAAAAGGGGGGTGGAGTGGAATGAGAGGAGAGGACAGTGACCAATGTGAGGACAGTGACCAATGTGGATGCCATCAGGAAGCCAGGCCAGGGCAGGGTCCCTTGACGAATCAAGGAGACACTGTGTCCTTGTAGTGCTGATGTTCTTGTTGTGAAATCAGCAGCCAGAAGAACACACCAGGAGCCATGAGGGAATTTGTGGTCGGAAACAGAGCTAGGACTTAGATCCATATATTATATAAAACCAAAAATCTGTGGCTGGGCTCTGAGGCTCTTATTTGTTCAAAGGTCATATGAAAAGGTCTGTACTTCTGCTGGGATACCGGTAAAAAAGTATGTAAAGCTAATTTTTCACAGTCAGTGGATTAAACAGTAACTCTCTTGATGAGATCTATATAATGTAGTACCTTATTATGTGTTTCTTTTTATCTTGATTTAGAAAGGACCAAGGATTTTCTCAATTGTGATAAACATCACAAAATGGAAATAAAATTTGACTAGATTGAAAAAAAAGAGTAAATGAATTGTTCTTAAAATTGTTGAAATGTAAATATTTTCTATAATTAATTGTAGATAATAGAGAACAAAGACCGAGTACTGTATGAAATCTGACCAGATGGGCATTCTCTTGGAGAAAAATTAAAATTACATGATTCCTAGCTAAAGGACTAGGGGTGGAAGTAACAATAAAAAAATGGGGCTTCCCTGGTGGCGCAGTGGTTGAGAGTCCGCCTGCCGATGCAGGGGACACGGGTTCATGCCCCGGTCCGGGAAGATCCCACATGCCGCGGAGCGGCTGGGCCAGTGAGCCATGGCCACTGAGCCTGCATGTCTGGAGCCTGTGCTCTGCAACGGGAGAGGCCATAGCAGTGAGAGGCCCGCGTACCGTAAAAAAAAAAAAAAAATGCATGATGGGTTTCTTCCATGACATCATGAGCCTCATGGAGACACAGGTGACATAGGAGAACATGAAATGACAGTCTCATAGACAAATTCTACATTGATGAGCCCCATCTGTTGCTGCCATAAGCAGCTACCTTACCTGCGCCTGCACTTTGTCTTCCTTTGGGTCTCATTGGCCTAGTTTCTTGTCAATTCACTGAGTTAAGACAGTGATCTCCCAACAATTCTCATTTCCACAAAATGAGTCAACAGTTAGGGCAGGACATGGAAGGAATTTCCAATACTGGAAGTACACACACCACATCAGGTCTGAGCTCTGATATGGAGCAAACAGGGAGCTTCCTGTCAGTGTGTCTGCATCATTTACGCTGTTTCTGGATGAAGCAACATGGAAATTGAAAGGAGATGGTTCTAACAGATGCTCAATTCTCAATCACCCTTTCCATTTCTTCTTGAAAGAAGGATATATTATTTTGATTGGGAGAGTAGACTGGCAAAGAGGCTCCAGGTACAGCTAGATGGGAGGAAGAATGAACCTCCTAAGGAGAGTGTGCTGGGGTATACGGGTGCAAGGGCACATACACATGCCCTACATGTTCTGCGTGAGTCTCATTCATGGAGGAAGGCAGGCTGTCATGCTGCACAGGGCATCCCTCTCTGACGCCGCCCTACAGTGTCCAACACGAGCAAACAGAATTAGGGATTGTCAGGGAAAATAGTCTATTATTGCCTATCTCCTCAACCTCCACCACAAAAGCTTCCCACTACTCTCTAAGCCACTGTAATGCTAAATGGGGCCACCCTGAAAGAGCAGAGAGGGGGGCGGAAAGAAGGACATGGGGCTCTTTGCCTCCTACCTGGCCTAACACATATGGAAGCCAGGGCATTAGTAAGTAACCCAGAGAGGAAATACAAGGGCTCAGGTATTCTACAGCCATCAAATACTGAATATAAATGTACCTATATGTCCTGGCCTTTAGATATAGCCAATCTTTAGATACAGATGAGGTCACCTATATGGTAATGCCCCAAAGACACTGTTTGGTACACTTAGTAGCAGAAATTCCAGTGTTTTCTGTCCAGGAGTTCTTTGGCTCCAGATATCTACATGTGGTGTTGCCAATATGAATCAGAAATCTACTGCTGTCACCAACACCACTGCTCCTGGAATAGACTTAGGACTAGGTCCCTTGAGGCCAGTGGGGGCCAGGGGTGGGTTGTAAAGACAAGTTGCACATTCTTGAATGGCCGAAATTTTCCAGTTCATCATACACATTTGACACATGCTGGGCGTGCAATATTGTAAGTTGGGTGGGTGGGTTCTCCCGAAGCAGATGTTGAGATAGGGTTTGGGATGCAAGATATCTATTAGGAATAAAACCTGTGACAGGAAGGGGGATGAAGCAGGATTGGGCAGAGGGAGAAGTCAAGCTGTGGCACAGGCCAACCCAGTGGGGAGCTCTGGACTGAAAATGGCCCTTCAAAATTGACCCAAAACAAATATCTGGGGCTTTATATTCCTGAAACAAATGGCCAGCCCATGTTCAGTTACCAGATGCAGCCTGCCCCTGAATGGGCATGACCCTGCTCAAAGCAAATCTCTGCAGCTAAGGCAGAGCCTAAAGCAGCTGACAGCTGGAGGCTATTTGCTGATTGCACCTTTCACTGCTAGTCAGCAAATGCTTCCTTGAAGAGAGATCTCGATGGTCCCTATCACTGTCTACCATAATGATGGGTTAGTCCAAATCAGGGAGGAGAGGAAAGAGATGAGAAGATAAAAAGATGTAAATGGCACAAGGAGTGAAGAAGCCGGAGCCACCTACTTGAGGTCAAATCCACTCCCAGTCTTGGGCCTGGGAAGACCTGGAGTCAGAGGTCATGTGTCCACTTCCAGCCTCCACTGCCATGACCAACTCCATGGAGTCTTCAACAACCTGACAGGCTGTGCCTCTTGCAGCTCTTGGCTTGGGCTTCAATCTCCTCAATGTTGATGAGGCATGGGACCACTCAGTGCCCACATTTGTACAATCCAGAAGGGGGAGATGTTAAGGAGGTGGGCAGTTAATGTGTTATTTGACCAGTAGGAGGCAGAATATAAATTCTATCCTGTTCAGTCCTGTGAGATTGAGCAATCAGTTGTATTTGGCACCAGCTGTGGAGCTGATAACGCACTATCGTACTGGATCTCGTACCTCCCCGTCTCAGTCCTTTCCTCAACTCCTTTCCTGGGATTGCACTAGATAACAAAGCACATAAGCTTCTACCTCAGGTTCCACTCATTGAAGAACCCAGGCTAAGATGATTTGTTTCTTAGGTTAGGGCAAAATGTCTCAGTATCAAAAGTTACCATGCAGCAAAACAGTCAGTCATGTGCAAATGACATGGCTGGTCCAGGACCTCAAGACCGTTGCTGTGTAGAAATTCCCCACCCCAACCCTCCTACACTGTTGGTGGGAATGTATGTTGGTGCAGCCACTATGGAGAACAGTATGGAGGTTCCTCAAAAAACTAAAAATAGAGTTGCCATATGATCCAGCAGTCCCATTCCTGGGCATATATCCAGACAAAACTATAATTCTAAAAGATACATGCACCCCTATAGTTCATAGCAGCACTATTTACAATAGCCAAGACATAGAAGCAACCTAAGTGTCTATTAACAGATGAATGGATAAAGAAAATGTGGCGCGCGCGCACACACACACACACACACACACACACACACACACTGGAATATTACTCAGCCATTAAAAAGAATGAAATAATGCCATTTGCAGCAACACGGATGGACCTAGAGATTCTCATACTAAGTGAAGTAAGTCAGAAGAGAAAGACAAATACCATATGATATCACTTACATGTGGAATCTAAAATATGACACAAATGAACTTATCTATGAAACAGAAACAGATTCACAGATATAGAGAAGAGAACAGACTTGTGGTTGCCAAAGGGGAGGAGGGGTGGGGTAAGGATGGAGTGGGAGTTTGGGGTTAGCAGATGCAAATTATTATATATAGGATGGATAAACAACAAGGTCCTACTGTATAGCACAGGGAACTATATTCAATATCCTGTGATAAACCATAATGGAAAAGAATATGAAAAAGAATATATATATACATATATATATACATAAAAAACCGAATCACTTTGCTGTACAGTAGAAATGAACACAACATTGTAAATCAACTGTACTTCAATAAAATTTTAAAAAAAAAGAAATTCCCCCCAACCCCCACCCAGCAAAGGAAAAATGTAGATTCTAATTTTGCCCCTTCCCCACTTCCCCTTGTAATTAGAGCTTTAACACATGCAAATTTGCCCCAATCCCTTGCCTTTCCCTATGACCAAAAACCCAAAAATTCAGGGAAGTACTTATGTCATTTTTTTTCCCCAACTCAAAAGGCTGGGTGTGCTTGTATTTCTTCTTTGAAGGTGGGGAACTCAAATCAAGAAGATAGAGAGTAAGAAACGTTTCTATGTCCTGAACCTTCATCTGGTATCTGGGGTCCAATACAGAAACATTGCTTCCATTGCTGAGTCGAATGTCCGGCCTCCAACACACCTACAAGAGCACTTTCAGATGTGCCTTTATGAGAAATTCCTTGGGGTCCCAGTGGAACTGGGCCAAAGGAAAACTGAAGTCTATTATATCAAGCAGTGCAGTTTACAATTCCAAACAGATTATTACCAGACTGACGTGATGCACCAAATGAAGCCTCTTGGCAACAGGGCTTATCTTCAAGTGTCACTCATAGCTCCACAGTTTATTTGCATCTAAATGTACAATAATGTAGCTGAATCACCTGCTACAGATTAAGGATAGTAAGTCCCCTACATACGAACCTTCAAGTTGCAAACTTCCAAAGATGCCAATGGTGCGTTCACATGTCTAATCACATAAGTTAGTTCATGTGTCTGGCATACATTGTCATGGGCATGCATCCTCTGCAAGTGGTTGTGCTTTTGTGTACTTTACTGTACAGCCTGTTCATGATTTTCGTGGATTTGAGAAGGCAGATGAGAAGTCCAAAGAGGTCTTCAGCAACTTAGTAACCCTCAACGAGAAGGTGGAGCTAGATCTGCCAGAGGACGACTTCACTCAACTCCTTGCTGTGCAACATGAGGAGCTTACTAATGAAGACCTGATGGAATTGGAGACCCAGAGAAAGGACAAAGAGAGACAAGAGGAAGAAGTAACTGAAGCACTGAAGAGATTCACGACACAGGAAACGGCAAGGGGATTTTCTTTATTTGAGGAGGCACTGTTAGTTTTTGAGGCACAGGATCTGAATGTAGAAAGGTACACGAAGGTTGTACCAAGCCATTCAGAATGCAATCCAGTGCTAGCGTGTCATCTATGACGAGAAAAAAAGAGCTACGAACCAGACATCACTGGATTGTTTTTTCAAGAGGGTAGACACAACTGAATCCAGCAAGGAACCAGAACCTGTGCCATCCACGTCAGGCGTGAGTGAAATTGCAGCTTGCCCTCCGTCTCCTGTTGCTGACGATCCTCTGGCTCTACCATCTACCACCTCCTTTCCCTCCTCCAGTCAGTAACTCTTCTTGCCTGTTCACTCGATGCCAGCCCCTGTATGCCAGCTGTGGTACTGTACTACTGTACTTTTCAAGGTACTGTACTGTAAGATTTAAAATGTTTTCTTTATTTTTTGTTTGTTTTTTATGTATTATTTGTATGAAAAGTATTATAAACCTATTATAGTACAGACTATATAGCCGATTGTGTTAGTTGGGTACCTAGGCTAACTTTGTTGGACTTATGAACAAATTGGACTTAACGAATGCACTCCAGGAACAGAACTCGTTCGTGTGTAGGGGACATATTCGTATGTATTTTTCCCCTCTTCACGTTTAAAATGGGGTAAGTTCTGGGGTAGCTCTCCTTGGAACAGGGTAGGGTCCTATTGTTGGAAACGAGAGCAGGATCAGCCTTTTGGTGTCCAAGGTTGTTACATTCCCAGAACACGCCAGACCACCTCCAGGTCTCATGAGCCCCTGAGGCACCTGGACATCTGGGGGTTGGTTAGAACCCGCTGCTCCCCTCAGCCAGAGGTCAGGAGCCCATATTCTAGGGATGAGCTGGGACCCAAGGGACAGAGAGCAGGACTCATCGGGACGGCCTGAAGCCATGCAAACCTTAAACTCTGTTAGCCACCCCTGCAGTCGTCCAACACTGCAGAAACAGAAGCTTCCCCAAAGAACTCAGCATGAGGCCCAGAGGAAATAATAAGTGATCAAGAGAGCTTGTCAGAATCTTAGGCTGTCACTGCACAAAGGCAGAGGCCTGAGACAGCTGTCCAGATGTTTGAACTTAGATGTCTCTTTACTCTGGGTTCCCTGTGTTCTCTTCTTCTGCAGCCACAGCTACTTGCAGGATTCTGTGAACCTTATTTTGAAAGGACAGCTCTGCCAAACAGGTAGAAGAAATAAAAAGATAAAATGAAAACGAAGAGGACTAGCTCAATTTGAATTAAGTGGGGCTGGAGTAAGAGTGTGGCGTGGAAGAGTTCTGGGCTAAGAAAGAGGTCACTTGAACCCAGTCCATTGCTTCCCAGGGAGAGACGTCTGCAAGTGCCCCAGTAAGGCCCAAACCTCTTGGAACCACAGAATTCTCATCTCTGAGAAGGAGGGTGTTAGCCTGTATCAGAGATTTTCAAGCTTGTCTGTTGTGAAGCATAACACTCTTTATTCAAAACAGACTTTTTTTTTTTTTTTTTTTTAAAGAACTGGTCTCGCTAAACTTGGAAACAATTGAAAACTCCTGGTCTAAAGGATTGCGGAAGGCCCTGACTGAAAATGCCCTCAGTACGCTTCCCTCACGCCCTGCACGTTCACCCCACACAGATGATGTCTTGTCCTCCACACACATGCAGGAGAAATCCCCTTGAGGGAATGTTAAAGTTGCAAAGTGATATTCAAAGAGCAGAACTGTTATTATGTTCTGGCAGAAAAGAAGGTAGATGAAAAAGGATCTGGGCCACACTTGTGACAGTTATTTGGAAAAGGGAACAACCCTCAGTGAACTGGAAGAGAAAATATGTTGAGGAATTTTGTCCTGGTTGGTAGATCCTAGATTTGCCTGGGAGGAACTGGGATCCCAATAAATGGCCCTAAAGTCGAGATCCTTAGTTTGCTCAAGCCTTAGAGGGTTACCAAGGTCTTCCCTGCTCTGCAAGAGAGTTCTTTAGTCCCTGCAGGCCTCCTTTCTATCATTAAATACACCTTCACTCCATCCTGGCTCGTCCCAACAGATCAAGAATTCAGAGACCCTCATAGCTGGATGTCAAACATCTCTAGCCTGTAAGAAACTCCTTCAGCACGCTGCCGTTAGCTTCTGAGGGTCTGGTTTTCCTTAGACCCTGGGGAAGGGGTTAGGCAGATCCATTTGGTGCTCTTCATTCACCAGCTGATATTAAATACAGGTAGAATTCTAAGCATGCAGCTGGCTTGGAACCACTAATATACTAATCTGTAGCATTCCTAGTGCTATCCAAATGTGGAGCAAAACTTTTATACACACTTCTTGGGAAGTCAGTCAATCTGTCAGCACTGAATGAACTTCTTGGGAGCAAGGAAATATTCAAATTATTTACCAAGTACTACCTCACATGAATGGACGTGTCAGAATGGGTGAGGGACTGGAGTGAGTCCTGGAGTCCTCCTGTTGTGCCAGGTGTTGACTTTTAGTTGATAAGTTATATTAGGGGTCGAGTTGTGTCCTTCCCAAAATTCATATGTTTAAATCCTAACCCCCAGTACCTCAGAATGTGACCTTATTTGGAAATAGGGTCATTATAGATAAAATGAGATTATACTGGAGAAGGGTGGGTCCCTAATCCAAAATGACTGGTGTGCTTATGAAAAGGGGACATTTGAACACAGACACTCACACAGGGAGAACACCATGTGTCACGAGGTAGAGATCAGGGCAACGTGTCTACAAGCCAAGGAACACCAAAGACTGTCAGCAAACTAGCAAACTCCCAATAACTGGGGGAGAGGCCTGGAACAGACCCTTCCCTAAGCACCTTCAGAGGGAGCATAACCCTGCCAACATCTTGATGTCAGAATTTGAATCTAGCCTCCAGAACTGTGAGACAATAAATTTCTGTTGTAGAGGCCACCCAGTCTGTGGTCTTTTTTTTTTTTGCGGTACGTGGGCCTCTCACCATTGTGGCCTCTCCCCTTGAGGACCACAAGCTCCGGATGCACAGGCTCAGCGGCCACAGCTCACAGGCCCAGCCACTCCGTGGCACATGGGATCTTCCCAGACCGGGGCACGAACCCATGTCCCCTGCATCGGCAGGTGGACTCTCAACCACTGCACCACCAGGGAAGCCCCAGTCTGTGGTCTTTTGTTATAGCAGGCCTACCAAACTGATGTGGATGGTGAGAGGGCCTGGGAGCTCCAGGGGCGGAGCCTGGGTGGCAGAGGGAGAACATTTGAAGGCTTGCGGCTGTGCCTATTTTCCAGTGGGTACGGAAGCATTTCAGTATTTGAGCAATCAGTGTGGCTGTGCATCAGTTTACATACAAACTGATTACCAGGCCTGACTAGATGGTGGGGCGCTCACTGTCTGTCACTTCCGGTGATGTGTAAGAGGAAAGAGAACTATCTGTTCAGGAGAGTTAGAGAATGCACCTGCTTTAATAGGCGGCTGGAGAAGAAGATTGTTATTTAGGTCTATCTTAGCTGTGTGAGTACCTCAAGTTCCATTCTGTGTTGGCTACCTACTATGAGTTGCTTAGGTGGCCTAAGCATTGACAGAGGAAAGAGAAGTCTAAGGTTCAGTCTCTGACCTACAATTTACAGTCTAGCTGGAAGGACAGGATTACGTCCCTCGAAAGAGAAGCTTATATAAAGCAATCAAAACTAGAGTGCAATATGACACACACAAATTGTTTTTCTTATGATTACTAATAATTATTGTTATTTTAAGAACCAGCTCAGATGACTACACTAAATTAAAGATTCCCATCAGTCCGAGAGCTCTTCTGTGAGATGAATGGCTATGAAATGCTCAGACTGATAGTTCACATCTTTTCCCCCTGCTCCAGCATACAAGTTGCTCCAAACATTGAGATGTGAGCATCTCTCTTAGATTGTGGGCTCCTTCTAAAAGAATTGGAACAGATCCCCATGCTTTCCACATATAATGTCAATGTTCTCCTCACAATTTTTTAAGTCTCATTCTTGATTTTAATTCATTTTACATTCAGTTTCTGTGTCCATCCTGGTTGTGAAATGTGAGGGTGGTTAATTTGTGTTTCATTAACCTGCCCTCAAGCGTATCGAGATTTCTAGTCTGCTTAGGGCATGTGGATGTGGGCCAGACACACAAATAAGAGCTGTGCACTGACTCTTTCTAGAAAAAGCCAGGGGAAAGTTCTCCGTGTGGTGAGGAAAGCAGGTCTGACTGACAGGAAGAGGGAGGGAATGGGCGAGGCTGATCAGCAACAGGTCTTCCCAGAAGTGGCAGAATTTGCCAAGGGACATCCTGGGGCCTAAGGCCTGCCATGAACACGGTGCCCTTTTTAGCCCCATTTACACCAGGAGAGAGCACAGGCTCAGCATCATCACCTCTGAATGAGAAGGTGTGTGAATGGAGATGACATGGACAAGTTCCCATCTCTCAGAGAACTATGGTTGGAGATTCTAAGGGATATAAGTCTGGCCACACAATCCAGGAAGAAGCTCCAATATCTATTCCGTCTCTGGGCCCAGTCTGGAGTCCACGAAGCCAACCGGCAAAATGTGTTATTTCCTCTGGCCAGAAACACAGTATCTTTAGAAATCTAAATTCACCTTGACTTTTTTCCCTTTCCTAAGTTGTTTTTGTTATTGGGCTTTGTTTTTCTTCCAGTCTGATTTTCTTCATAACTACTTCAAACTTTAAACTTGGACACCCACTCAAAAAGAAAAATGCTGTCACTGCAGATTCTGTGAGGCTGGGAGACAGGAGCTGTCGGAAGTGAACTGGGAACAGACGCATTTTGAATATCTGTTATTTAGAAACGTATCTAGGTGTTTTCTAAACATTTGAATTGAATCTCCATGAAACTCCTGTTGGATCTGTCTGGATCCTTCCATTACCATAACTGCCTCAGGGATGACACTGGTGTGGTATAAGTAACGCTTTACTTTTATCATCTCTACCCCAATTATCAACGCTTTACAAATTATAACACTGAGGTGCACACGGCTGTGTCGCTGCTATAAACAAAGGATTAAATTATGTTTCCTTTTCATTTTAGTCCTAGTCCTAGAGTTGTACTATTGGTTACAAATTCTCCAAGAACTCTGTCAACCTGTGACTGTCTACAGGCAAATACCTTCTGCAGGGTGGAGTCTTCAGAAGAGTGTTGGCTGATACTTAGGTAGGCTTTAACACTTCTAGTCAAATCTTAACATACTCCTTCTAAGAAGACAAACAGCAGACTCATGTTTAAACCCAGAATGTATCAACTTCAGTTATTTGGGTGAATTAAAGCACTAAGACACATACCTACCAAAAAGTAGAACTCCAAAATGAAGGCCAACTGAAGAGTAAAAGATTTAGAAGAATTTTAATATTTTCTCCTTTTTAGTTCATTTCTGTGTAGGTTGGTTTATTTCCTGGGAAATCTACCTAAGTAAACACTTGATTTGCTCTAGCCACATGTTTGTGGGCTCTTGGCCTGGTATACAGAAAGCAGTGATGGGGAGAAAGCTGAGGAGGAAGATGAGGGCACAAGGGAATGGTAGTGAGACTCAGACTGGGGTGGTTGCTGCTTGTCACTGGACTCATGATTTCTGAAAAATTTTTCTGTTTTCTGTGTTTACTGAGGAGCGTCAGTTTCCAGGATATAGGTTTTCTTCAAGAACTCCTATTACTTCACAGTGGAGCTGGGGTCTGTTGCACCACTGCTTGTGGTGCCTAGCACAGAGCCTTGTACACAGAAGACATTCCAGGAATGTGTATTTGCTAAATTTACATGAATTCCTAAAGGTTGTGGGTAAATTCCATTTTTATAAGTTGAATCATACTTTAAGAATATATGGGGAACAATTTAAAGGAATACTGCATTAGATCATTTTGTAAAGTTAGTATCACCTCCTGATTTATTTGTTTCGTAAACAGAATTGTGTTTATCAGGTTTCCTTAAAACTGAGCGTGCAGATCCTCTGTTCCTCATCTGCAACATGAGGGGGTTGGACTCAGTGACTTTGAATATTTTTCTGTTTATTGAATACTTCTTCCAGTGCTAAAATTTTAAGGTTTTAGAACCTACCTCCAAATAACATTAAATTTTAGAAATTGAGAGATTTGGCTGTCTTTTCTGTTTTGGGGGATAGGGAGAAAAAAGTCAAGTGATTCTTCTCAAGCTTTGTCTTCATTTATTCACAATCAACTCCTTAGTGCAATTATATTCACCTGGAATAATTATTTGTATGATCCCAGCCCTACCTCTCCTATTAGGCAGAGCTCTACTCTGGATTAAATGCATTGTTCGCTTTTAGATATGCTTTACTTCTTGGCTACAGAAGAAATGAGCTCTACTGAATTGAAGTGGGAACAGTTGAGCATTCCTCCCCCCTGTAGTGGCTGACTGTAAAAGACATGTATCTTAAAAGCAAAATCACACAATTAGGATCCTTTCTTTTCTTTTTTTTTTTTTTTTTTTGGTGGGAGTTTCCACAGGAAAAAAATTTAAAACATGCAATTTTTTTTAAGATTATATAACTAACGACATTTAAATGTACTGATGGATTACGGTAATTTAGCAAGCTCTCTCTTGGGCCAAATATCCTGTACATTCTTACAAAATGAAAACGTATGTTGGTTCCTATCATAACTAGAATATTATCAAGTTCTTGAGGATTGGCACGTCTCTCTCCAACTCCACTTAAAAAAACATAGTGACTTTAATATTTTGATAGGAATAACACGATTATTAAGTAATTCAAGCAGTTCAGAACATCACCACAATTTTCACTAGTCAGATACAGTAATCCTTAAAATGTGGTGGACAAACCCTTGTGCACTGTTGGTGAGAATGTAAATTGGTGCAGCCATGATGGAAAACAGTATGGAAGTTCCTCAAAATTTGAAAATAGAAATACCATACAATCCAACAATTCCACTCCTGGGTATTTATCCAGAGAAAATGAAAACACTAATTCAAGAAAAGGTATATGCACTCCCATGTTCATAGAAGCATTATTTGCAATAGGCAAGATATGGAAGCAACCTAAGTGTCTATCAACAGATGAATGGATAAAGAAGTGACATACATATAAACACACACACACACACACACATATATATATATATATATATATATATATATATATATATATATATACACACACATATACACAATGGAATATTACTCAACCAAAAAAAGCACAAAATTTTGCCATTTGTAACAACATGGATGGGCCTGGAAGGTATTATGCTTAGTGAAATAAGTCAGAGAGAGAAATTCAAATACTGTATGTTTTTACTTATGGGGGATCTAAAAAATAAAACAAATGAACAAATACAACAAAACAGAAATAGACTCACAGATACAGAGAATTATATATACAGCCTCATAGATACAGTGGTTTCCAGAGGGAAGAGGGGTGGGGGAGAGGGGCAAAATGGTGAGGGGGGTTAAAAGGTACAAACTACTAGGTATAAAATAGCTATTACAAGGATGTAATGTATAGCACAGGGAATACAACCAATACTTTATAGCAACTTTTTATATGGAGTGTAATCTATAAAATATCAAATTACTGTGGTGTATACCTGAAACCAATATAATATTGTAAGTCAACTATATTTCAGTTTTTTTAAATGTGGTACACTGGTCAGAATGGCTGTCATCAAAAAGTCTACAAATAATAAATGCTGGAGAGGGTGTGGAGAAAAGGGAACCCTCCTACACTGTTGGTGGGAACGTAAACTGATACAGCCACTATGGAGAACAGTATGGAGGTTCCTTAAAAAACTAAAAATAGAGTCACCATATGATCCAGCAATCCCACTCCTGGGCATATATCTGGGAAAGATGAAAACTCTAATCTGAAAAGATACATGTACCCCAATGTTCATAGCAGCACTGTTTACAATAGCCAAGACATGGAAGCAACCGAAGTGTCCATTGACACTTAGGTTAGATGAATCGATAAAGAAGATGTGGTATATATATATAATGGAATATTACTCAGCCATAAAAAAGAATGACACAAAATAGTGCCATTTGCAGCAACATGGACGGACCTAGAGATTATCATATTAAGTGAAGCAAGTCAGACAAATATCATATGATATCACTTATTGGTGGAATCTAAAAAAATGATACAGATTAACTTATTTACAAAACAGAAACAGACTCACAGACATAGAAAACAATCATAGTACCAAAGGGAAAGGAGTGGGGAGGGATAAATAAGGAGTCTGGGATTAACTACTATATATAAAATAGATACACACCACTATACACACTACTATATATAAAATAGATAAACAACAAGGACCTACTGTATAGCACAGGGAACTATATTCAATATCTTGTAATAACTGATAATGAAAAAGAATCTGAAAAAGAATACATATATATGTGTGTGTATATACACATATACACACAAATATATGTGTGTGTGTATATATATATATATATATATATATATATACACCTGAATCACTTCCTATACACCCAAAACTAACACAACATTGTAAATCAACTTTACTTCAATTTTTTTTTAAAAAAAGGGATCCATACCCTGCAGGAAAAACAAAAATGTGGTGGACAGCATTACAGGCAACACTCTATGTACAAATACAGAGAGAAGAATTGATGGAAGAACAGATGGATATATGGTTGGATGGATGGAAAGAAGAAAGGAAGGAAAGAAAATCACACTATACATGCTTTTGGATTTTTTAAATGTATTTTTAAATTTTAGAATAGCTTTAAATTTACAGAAAAGTAGCAACGGTTGTATAGAGGGTTCCCTTATACCCGGCGTCCAGTTGTCCCCACTGCTAATATCCTACATTAGAAGGATACTGTCAGTGAGGGGGAAATCTCCCACCTACCTCTCTTTTGAGTTCTTTTGGCTGGTCTAGTAATTAAATTGACACAAGACAGATAAAACAGGAGAAAAAAACAATTTAGTTCTTACACATGGAGTTCTTGTAGAAATGGAATCCCCAAAGTGACAAAAGCAAGCTGTTTATATATCATTTTTAGACAAAGAAACAATTATTTGTGAAGGTTTAACAAAACAAAGGGGCTCATGCTTGGGGTAGCAGACTAATGGAGAAGGAACACTGTTTATACAGCTTTCTTAGCCTTGAATTCCCTAACTGGTGATAAGGATGCTTTCTATCCTCCTGATACAGGGAGGATACCTTCACTTGGGAGATTTATTTCCTGCTTTCAGCAGGAAAGAGCAGGGTCAGAGTGGGTTTTTTAAAATTTTTTTTTTCACCAGCTGCTTCTCAAGTAACTTTAGTTCAAAACAATCAATATGCCATTGAGGCATATTTTGGGGCAGCCTGCCCTGGGCCCCAACAATACATTGGTCAAAACTAATAAACTAATTTGTCAAGACTAATGAACATTATTATTAACTAAAGTCCATACTTTATTCAAATTTCCTTAGTTTTAAATTCATGTCCTTTTTCTGCCCCAGGATCTCATCTAGGAATCCACATTGCATTAAGTCATCGCTTCTCCTCAGGCTCCTCTGGCCTGTGACAGTTTCTCAGATTTTTCTTGTTTTTGGTGAACTTGAGAGTTCTGAAGAATACAGGTCAGGATACTTTGTAGCCTGGCCCTCAATTTGGGTTTTCTGATGTTGTTCTCGTGATTAGGGTTAGGGTGCTTGGGAGGAAGACTGCAAAGGTAAAGTGCCACTCTCACTGCAACATGTCCAGGGTACATGCTATCAAAATGACTCATTGCTGATGATGTTAAACTTGATTGTACACTTGTGGCAGTGTTTGTCAGATTTTTCCACTCCTGTCCTCCTTTCCATACTGTACTCTTTGGATGGAAGTCACTATAGGCAGCCCATATTTAAGGGTTAGAGGGTTATGCTGTATTGATTTCAGAGTATAGCACCTACATAAATTATGTGAAATTCTTTTTTTTTTTTTTGGCTGCACTGTACAGCATGCGGGATCTTAACTTCCCAACCAGGGATCGAACCTGGGCCCCCTGCAGTGGAAGCACGTAGTCCTAACTACTGGACCGCCAAGGAACTCCCTTGAAATTCTTTTGTACAGGAGATTTGTCTGTTCTTATTTATTTACCTACTCATTTATTTGTGTCAATATGGATTCAAATGTATTTATTTTATACTTTGGGTTATAATCCAATACTACATTATTTAGTTTGTTGCTCAAAATGTTTCAGCTTTGGCCATTGAGAGCTCTTTCGGATAGCCCGTGAGTCCCTTTGACATACATCCATTGTCTTGTTTTTTGAGCATTTCCTTGCTTTCTGGGACCACAAGACGCTCCAGGTTCATCTTGTATATTCCCTGTCCCAGCCCTAGGATCAGCCATTTCTCCAGTGAGTCCTGTTCCCCTTTACTGAAGAATGGTGTTTAGAATCCAAAATCTGGGTGCTGGGTGTGCTCTTTGCCACTGGGCTTTAGCACTTCTTTCCTTTTCTCTTCTTCTAGACCCTCTCAGAGTAAAGAAATATTTCTGTGTATACTACCCAGTGTATATACATATATCTATATTTCTATATGCAACCCTCTGTCTCTATATTACGACAAACATGAGTCCATACTAACGTCTCCAAGTCTAGTCCATTACCATACATTTTTAAAATATTGCAACTGCGGAGAAATATAAAGCCAACCTGATTTTTTTCTCTTCTTCTACTTAACTCACTTTTCCTAGCAATTCTGCTTATCTTTGACATTCAGTAACTTTACCAGGCCCTACATTAGATTTGATCATTTTGACTGGACCCTGGCTCCATGAGTGGGACAGAAGTGTTCAGAGGACAAGACAAGGAAGCCACCTTCTCCACAATTTCTAGGCTAAGTCCCATGGTGGTGGCTCCAATCCTAGGACAAAGAGTTCTCTTTGGCCTCTCCTATTGTCCAACTAGGGAAAAAACTCTTCCAGGGCAAGCAGCTCCAAGTAAGGATTTGTAATTTACTTAGTTTAAAAAATTTATGTTTAAATTTGTACAGAGTAAAAGTCACTGTCTGTGATGTGCAGTTCCATGGATTTTGACAAATATATAGAGATGTGTATCTATCACCACAGTCATGATACAGAACAGTTCACTCACCCCGCAAGTTCCCTCCTGTGTCCCTTTATAGTCAACACTCTTCCCTTCTCCCCAATCTTTGTTAACCACTGACCTGTTCGTCATCCCTATAGTTTTGTCTTCTTCAAAATGTCATATAGCAGGCAGCCTTTTGGGTCTGGTTTATTTCACTTAGCAAAAATTCATTTGAGATTCTTCCATAGTATTATATAAAATCACCTAATTTTAATATTAATATCCATGTACTATATCAGCATAGTTTATATTTTTGCTCTAGTGAATCCTTTGAATGCCTCTATTAGTTTCCTTTTGCTACATAATAGATCAGTGCCATCTTAGGAAGTTAAAACATCAGTTTATAACTCACAGTTTCCATGGGTCTGGAGTCCAGGCACAGCTTGAAGGAGTCCTCGATTCAGGGTCCCACAAGGCTGCAGTCAACATGTCAGTCTGGGTTGCTATCACATCTGAGGCTCACAGTCCTCTTCTAAGCTCACCACTGGCAGAATTCAGTTCCTTGCAGTTATAGGACTGAAGTTCTTGCCCTGCCAACACTTTGACTTTAGTGCTGCGAAACTGATTTCGGATTTCTGACCTCCCAGACTGTAAGAGAATAAACTTGTGTGTTTTAATCCCTTAAGTTGTGGTAATTTGTTACAGCATTAGTGAGACACTAATACACTGCACATTAGGAGAGAAGTGTATGTCCAAGGGATATATTAAATAGAATAGGGATTCTCAAACTCTTTTGACTGCCAACTCTTGGTAAGAAATACATTTTACATTAATATCCAATATGAGCAAGGATTCACAGTTATATATATATTCCAAAGTTTTACAAAGAAATATTTATTCCCTAAAGTATTACCCTGACATTTTCTGTACTATTTTATTCCATTCCATTCTTCTTCTTCCTCTTGTTTTTTTAAATGCTGGTTGGGACCCACTAAATAGATTTCATAATCTCCTAATGAGTATCTTGGAAAACACTGTGGTGTTCAGGGAAGAGACTACCACCTAAGAAGGGTAGACTGGAACTCAACTGAGATGGGCTTTAAAGGTCAACCTCTTGACAGCATATGACAAATGCTTCTTAGTAGCTCATAGTTGGTGCCACTGCCATCAGGGACCTAAACAGACTACAGACAGTGCAAAGTTTTTCTCTGGAACTTTGAACGAATTTCCTACTTCAATGGTTCTCAACTGAGGGTGATTTTGCAGCCCAGGGGACATTGGACAGTGTCTGGAGACATTTTTGCTGTTACAGTCGGGAGAAAGGCAGCTACTGGCACCAAGTGGGTGGAGGCCAGGGGTGACACTGATAATCAGTCTTCAATGCACAGGACAGCCCTCACAACAATGAATTATCCAGCCCCGCATGCCAATAGTGCTGAGGCTGAGAAACCAAGCTCCGGTTGCATCTTAGTCAGCTGTGTCCAAACCGGCTGCGTCAGTCTCTTTTGAAGCCCTTTCCAGGCCTATTCTCCCTTACCATGTCCTGTGGTCCAAAATTATGCCTTTCCTACCTGGCATAAAACATTCACAAACTCTTGTGAATTACGTTTATGTTTTAGTCCATTTGGGCTGCTGTAACAAATACCGCAAACTGGTAGCTTATAAACAACAGTAATGTATTTCTCGCTGTTCTAGAGGCTGGGAGTCTGAATCAAAGTGCCAGTATGGTCGAGTGAGGGGTTCCTCTTCCGGGTTTCAGACTTTCCGTTGTATCCTCCCATGGCGGAAGAGGAGAGCAAGCCCTGCGGAGCCTCCTCTATAAAGGCACTGATCCCACTCATGAAGGCTCCACCCTCATGATCTAAGTGCCTCTCAAAGGGACCATCTCCCGATAACATCACCTTGCGGGAGACGGCGCGGGGTGGGGTTAGATTTCAACATGTGAGTTTTGCGGGGGACACATTCAGACCATAGCAGCTTGGGATAAATGACAGCTGCATTTAGAAGAGTTTATTAATGGAAAGCAGCGACTGGTGAAATGTGCACGAGATCTTCTAGGCACACAGCGGCTTGTTCCAGGCTGCTGCTCTCAGTGAATTAAACAGCCACACCTGCAAATTGTTTCAAACTTTCCAAACTACAAAGTAGCTCATCTGGTCATCTTTATGCTTTATTAGATTTTACTACAGTCAGAGTTAAAGTACATTTGAAAATCATCTGAATGGGACACAATTAGCATTGGTCTACTGAAAGTTGAAAAGATAATGACTTCCACATTATAAAGCTGTTTAAGAAGTTTTTCACTCTAAACATAATTTAAGTGTCCCTAATTCTATAAGTTCCATGGTAGGGCACCAGAAAGCAGCTTAAGGGTAGAAGGAACAGTCAATAACTACCTTCTGTTGTTTCTACAAGGAACTGGTATAAAATACACCATATATTTAGGAAAGGACATCTAATTAAAGCCAATAGTGGTTAACTTTCTAAGGGAGGCCCAGGCCACATTCACAGGGCCAGCTCATTGGGATAGAGGTCAGTGGTGACACACATAGAGAAGGGAGTGGTTGTGCTTAGTGTAAATGGTGGATTGTGAAAATAATCTATTTTAGCCTTCATATTTGGGGTGGTCTTTAGGGAAAAAAATACCACATGTATTGTTAATTCTAGAACAAATGGTTCCGTGACTAGAGTATTATTGTCTCTTCTTGTTCCATAGAAACATGAAAGCACTTATAAAAATAAACTCCAGGAAGTGGACGATACATTACAAAGAGGGATTTATACATAATAATTAGAATTCCTGCCTTCTGAAACTAAGATAGCTTTACTGTGGAAAATACTCTGATCTTAATTTCTGTGTTGCAATATGCAGCCTTTACCCAACCCCAGGGGAGGCTGGAATAGTAGCCAGGAGGTCTTAGCAAACCAAAATTCAGGAGCTTGAATAGTTAAGGAAGGTGTCCAAAAGAGAAAGTTCCAGAAGGCAGTGTTCCAAGCAGAACAGACCCTTGAAAGTGAAAAATATTCTTTACTAGCCAGCCAGGCTCCTTCTGTACTTGTAGGTATTTCCTCCGCCGGAGCAAAAACATGTTTTTTTTGTGTGTGTGTGTGCATCTGTGTGTTTTTTGGCTGTGTTGGGTCTTTGTTGCTGCGCACGGGCTTCCTCTAGTTGCTGCGAGTGGGGGCTACTCTACGTTGCGGCGCGCAGGCTTCTCATCACGGTGGCTTCTCTTGTGGCGGAGCATGGGCTCTAGGCGCACAGGCTTCAGTAGTTGTGTCACGCGGGCTCTAGAGCACAGGCTCAGTAGTTGTGGCGCATGGGCTTAGTTGCCATGAACCACAACTACTGAAACCCGCACGCCTTGAGACCGTGCACCGGTAACCACCATTTTCTCTGTTTTTATGAATTCAGCTTTTTTTAGATTCCATATTCAGGTGATATACCTAGTATTTGTCTTTCTCTGTCTGACCCATCACACTTAGCATAATACCTCAAGATCCATGTGGCTGCAAATGGCAGGGTTTCCTTCTTTCTTGTGGCTGCATAATTGTGTGTGTGTATGTGTATTATTTTTTTCCACATTCTCACCAACACTTAACCTCTTGTCTTCTTGATGACAGCCATTCTAACAGATGTGAGTTGATAACTCATTGTGGTTTTCTTTAACCTCTTTTTTTAATTGAAGTATAGTTAATTTACAATGTTGTGTTAGTTTCAGATGTACAGTAAAGTGATTCAGTTTTTTATATATATATCACATGATTCTTGTCTTTGTCTGACTTACTTCACTTAGTATAATTTCTAGGTCCATCCATGTTGCTGCAAATGGCATTATTTCATTCATTTCTATGGCCAAGTAATATTCCATTGTGTGTGTGTGTGTATGTGTGTGTGTGTACATATGTGTATATATATATGCCACATCTTCTTAATCCATTCATCTGTCAGTGGACACTTAGGTTGCTTCCATGTCTTGGCTATTATAAACAGTGCTGCTATGAACATTGGGGAGTATGTATCTTTTTGAATCAGAGTTTTCATCTCTTCTGGATATATGCCCAGGAGTGGGATTGCTGGATCATATGATAACTCTATTTTTCGTTTTTTAAGGAACCTCCATACTGTTTGTTCTCCACAGTGGCTGCATTAATTTGCATGCCCATCAACAGTGTAGGAGGGTTCCCTTGTCTCCACACCCTCTTCAGTATTTATTGTTCATAGATTTTTTGATGATAACCATTCTGGCTGGTGTAAGGTGATATTTCACTGTAGTTTTGATTTGCATTTCTCTAATAATTAGCGATATTGAGCATCTTTTCATGTGCCTGTTGGCCATCTGTATGTCTTCTTTGGAGAAATGTCTGTTTAGGTCTTCTGCCCATTTTTTGATTGAGTTGTTTGTTTTTCTGATATTAAGCTGTATGAGCTGTTTGTATATTTTGGAAATTAATCCCTTGTCAGTAGCATTGTTTGCAAATATTTTCTCCCATTCTGTAGGTTGTCTTTTCATTTTATTTATGGTTTCTTTTGTGTGCAGAACTTTTAAGTTTAATTAGGTCCCATTTCTTTATTTTTGTTTTTATTTCCATTACTCTAGGAGACGGATCCAAAAAACTATTGCTACAATTTATGTCAAAGAGTGTTCTGCCTATGTTTTCCTCTAGGAGTTTTATTATTTGGTCTTACATTTAGGTCTTTAATCCATTTTGAGTTTGTTTTTGTATATGGTGTTAGAGAATGTTCTAATTTCATTCTTTTACATGTGGCTATCCAGTTTTCCCAGCACGACTTATTGAAGAGACTGTCTTTTCTCCAGTGTATATTCTTACCTTCTTTGTTGTAGATTAATTGACCATAAGTGCATGGGTTTATTTCTGGGTTTTCTATCCTGTTCCACTGATCTATATGTCTCAGGTAGATTGCTTATGTCCATTTCACTTAGTTCTTCTTCTGGGGTTTTATCTTGTTCGTTTGTCTGGAACATACTCCTCCATTGCCTCATTTTGTCTAAATTTCTATTTGTATTTTTATGTACATGGCAGGTTATGTTTCTCTACCTTGGAGAAGCGTCCCTCTGTAGGAGATGTCCTATGCATCCCAGCAGTGCACTCTCCTCTTGTCACCCAAGGGTCAGGGGACAGCTGGTCCCAGGGTAATGTCTGGCCTGCCTTTGCAGTTTCGGTCTATAGGCTGTTAATTGTTTGGCCTGAGGTGTCCCAGCACTGGAGCCTACAGGCTGTTGGATGGGGCCAGATCTTGGTGCTAACTAACGATCCAAGCAAGATGTCAGCCTCGAGGGGAGTTCATGCAGATAACCACTATTGATATATCCGCTACCAGTGCCTGTGCCCACAGGGTGGGCCACAGCTGCCCCCCTGCCTCCCCAGGAGACCCTCCAAGACCACCAGGTAGATCTGGCCCAGATTCCTATGAAATTACTGCTTTTGCCTTTGGTTCTGGTGTGAATGAGATCTTGTGCACGCATTTTAAGAGTGAAGTCTCTATTTCCCCCAATCCTGTGGAGCTCCTGCAATCAAGCCCTGCTGGCCTTCGAAGCCAAATGCTCTGGAGGATCCTCTTCCAGAGCCCCGGACCCCCGGGCTGGGGTGGCCTGATGTGGGGCTTAGAACTCTCACTCCTGTGGGAGATCCTCTGAAATATAATTATTCTCCAGTTTGTGGCTGTCCCACTGGGTTGCGGGGGGGGGGTGTTTATATGGGATTTGATTATATTGTTAGTCTGCCCCTCCTACTGGTCTTGCTGTGGTTCCTTCTTTATATCTTTAGTTGTAGATCTTTTCTGGTAGGTTTCAGACTTTTTCATTGATGGTTGTTCTGCAGATTGTTGTGATTTTGGTGAGCTCATGAGAGAAGGTGAGCTTAGGGTCCTTCTACTCTGCCATCTTGGCCACTTTCTCCCTCATTGTGGTTTTGATTTGCATTTCCCTGATGATTAGTGATGCTGAGCATCTTTTCATGTACCTGTTGGCTATCTGGATGTCTTCTTTGGAAAAATGTATACTTAATGTTCTTCTACTCATTTTTTAATCAGGTTTTTTTTTTTTGTTTCTACTTAGTTGTATAAATTCTTTATATATTTTGGATATTAACCCCTTACCTGATATGTAGTTTGAAAATATTTTCTCTTATCCTGTAGGTTGCCTTTTCATTTTGCTGATCGTTTCTTTTGCTGTGCAGAAGCTTTAAAATTTGTTGTAGTCCCACTTGTCAATTATCACTTTTGTTGTTTGTGCTTTTGGTATCAAAAACCATTGTCAAGACCAACACTGAAGAGCTTATTCCCTGTGTTTTCTTCTAGGAATTTTATAATATCAGGTCTTATGTTTAAGTCTTTAATCCATTTTAATTTTTGTGAGTGGTTGGAGAAAGGGTCCAGTTTCATTTTTCTGCATGTGCTTATCCAGTTTTCCCAGCACCATTTGGTGAAGAGACTGTCCTTTCCCCACTAGCTTTTCTTGGCTCCTCTGTCAAATATTAGTTGACTGTACATGCAGGGCTTTATTTATGGGCTCTTGATTCTGTTGCATTGGTCTATGTGTCTATTTTTATGTCAGTACCATACTGTTAATTACTATAGTTTTGTAATACAGTTTGAAATCTGGAAGTGTGATGCCTCTGCTTTTGTTCTTCTTTCTCATGATTGCTTTGGTCTTTTGTGATTCCACTCAACTTTTAGGATTTTTTTTTTCTATTTCTGTGGAAAATGTCATTAGAGCTTTAATAGGGATTGAGTTGAATCTGTGAATGGCTTTGGGGTTGGGGGTTGATGTCAGCATCATGGTGGCATGAGTTGTCCCTTTTTTCTTTCCCCTTTTATTTGCAACAAATTAGTTATTCACAACCAAACAAACGTGCTTCTTCACATTACAGCAGAACACAGAGGGTGGGGGGGGGAGGGGAGGGGAGACTAGTGAATGCAAAACAAGGCAGACATGCAAGGGAGACAGAGAATTTGTGGAAGTCCAGACAGGCTAGCAGGAGAATCAGGCATGCCGTTGGACCAGGAGAGAGACCAGTTTGGAGGCAGAGGAGAAGGAGAATCTCAAGAAGTCAGCCCTCCTTCCCCAGGGTGACACGACATGCTCTGGGCTTTCCCAGCAGTAGCAATAGTGACTTCCCTCACAGAGGAGGTGGAGAGCAAAAGGGTGTGCGTGACTGACCACTGGGCTGCACAGGTCACAGGAGGATGGATCTGTTTCTCTCCAGCAGCATGGATTTCTGAGGAAAAACCTCTGTGACTGAGGGGGGTGGAGGGGAGGAAAGGAAAAGAGGCAGACAAGTATATCAAAGACCATTAAAGGAACAAGTGCCCTGCTGCCGGCTTCAAGATTTCAGCAGGAGGTTCAACCCCAACTTGAGGAACTTCCTACTAGGCAATGGGCACCCAGAAAGCCCCAGGGGCTAAGCCCACACTACACCCTACTCTGCTGCTAGCTTTTTCCATGCCAGTTTGTTTGTTTTAACCAGGTGCTCCCAAGTGCAACCCCAGAGCTAGTTCAGGTAAAGGGAGCCAAAAGCTTGACCAACGGCGCCACCGTGTGGAAAACAGAAGTTTCTAATTGCCCATCTGTTAAACTGAACAAAGTAAAGAAAGGTGTGTGGTATTTCAAATGCAACAGCAGAGGCACATTTCATCACTAAGATAAATCATGGTAATATGGTATAACAAAAAGAACAATAATTCTCTAGCAACTGAACCAAAGGCACAGAATACTGCAATCTAATTGATAAAAAATTCAAAACAGCTGTTATGAAGAGATTCAATGAGCTACAAGAAAACTCAGAAAGGCAATTAAATGAACTCAGGAGTAAAATGAATGAATAGAAGGAGTTATTTACCAACGAGACGGACATTTTAAAAAAGAACCAGACAAAAATTCTGGAGCTGAAAAAGTCAATGAATCTGATAAAGAATACATTAGAGAATTTAGGAAAAGATGCAGAAAGATCAAAGAGGAATTAGCGACCCACAGGATAGAAACGTAGAAATGAATCAGAAGAGTAAAGACAAACTAAGATTTTTTTAAAGTAAAGAAACCCTATGAGAACTATGAGATATGATGAGAAAAACAAATAAAAGAATAATTGGTCTACCAGAAGGAGAAGAGTGGAAGGAGGGAGCAGAGAGTGTATTTAGAGAAATAAGAGTTGAGAATGTCCAACCCCTGGGGAAGGAATTGGACATACAAGTCCAAGAAGCTAATAGAACACCCTATTATCTCAATGCAAAAATAACTTCCCAAGATACATTATAACGAAATTGTCAAAAATCAACAATAAAGATAGAATCTTAAAGGCAGCCAGGGGGAAAAAAGAAAGTAACCTACAAAGGAACTCCCACTAGGCTATCAGCATATTTCTCAGCAGAAATGCTACAGGACAGGAGAGAGTGAAATACATATTCAAAGAGCTGAAAGGTAAAAATTGCCAGCCAAGAATACCTTACCCAGGGGTTACCCTTCAGATATGGAGAAATACTTTCCCAGACAAACAAAAACTGAGGGAATTCATCACCACTAGACCTGCCTTATAAGAAATGCTGAAAGGATTCTTCAAGTTGAAATGAAAAGATTCTGGGACTTCCCTGGTGGCACAGTGGTTGAGAATCTTCCTGCCAATGCAGGGGACACGGGTTCGTACCCCGGTCCGGGAAGATCCCACATGCCGCAGAGCAACTAAGCCTGTGAGCCACAACTACTGAACCTGCACTCTAGAGCCCGTGAGCCACAACTACTGAAGCCCGTGCGCCTAGAGCCCGTGCTCTGCAACAAGAGAAGCCACTGCGATGAGAAGCCCACGCACCGCAACGAAGAGTAGTCCCCACTCGCCACAACTAGAGAAAAAGCCCACGTGCAGCAACAAAGATCCAACACAGCCAAGAAAAATAAAAAAGATGCTAATTAGTGACATAAAAGTAAATCAAAGTGCACTATACTCTAGCAATGGTGAAAAATAAACAGTCAGAACATAGATGACTTTTTAACAATTTTAATTTTTCCAATCCACAAACTTCCAATTGTTTGTGTCTTCTTCAGTTTCCTTCAACAAAGTCTTGGAGTTTTCATTCTACAAATCTTTGACTTCCTTGATTAAATTTATTCCTAGGCATTTTATTGTTTTTGAAGCTATTGTAAAAGGGACAGTTTTCATTTCTTTCTCAGCTCTTTAGATTTTTAGTTTATAGAAATGCACCTGATTTCTGTATGTTAATCTTACATCCTGCAACTTAACTGACTTTGTTGATTAGTCCCAACAATTTTTTCATAGAGTCTCTGTGATTTTCTATATATAAAATCATATAATCTGCAAATAATGTCAATTTTACTTCTTCCTTTCTGATTTGGATGACGTTTCTTTCTTTATCTTGCTTAATTGCTCTAGCTAGGACTTCCAGTACTATACTGAACAAGAGAGGTGAGAGTGGATATACTTGTCTTGTTCCTGATCTTAGAAGAAAAGCTTTCAATTTTTCTCCATTGAGTATATTATAATGTTACCTGTGGATTTGTCATATAGTCTTGATTATGCTGAAGTATGTACCTTCTATAACCAATCTGTTGAGGGTTTTTACCATGAAAAGATGTATTTTTTCAAGTGCTTTCTCTGCATTTATTGAGATGGTCATGTGATTTTAATCTTTCATTCTATTAATGTGGTGTAAGACATTTATTGAATTACGTATGTTGAACCATCCTCCCATCCTAGGGGGATGAATCTTACTTGGTCATGTGTATAATCCTTTCAGTGTGTTCATGAATTCACTTTGCTAATATTCTGTTGAGAATTTTTTATTTATATTCATCAGGAATAATGAGCTATAGTTTTCTTTTCTTGTACTGTCCTTATCTGGCTTTGGTATCAGGGTAATGCTGTCCTCATGTAATGAGTCTGGAAGTGCTCCCTCCTCTTCAATTTTTTGGAATAGTTTGAGAAGAATAGGTGTTAGGACTTCTTTAAATATTTGGTAGAATTCCTCCGTGAAGCCCTCCAGTACTGGAGTTTTGTTTGTTGGGAGGGTTTTTGTTTTGTTTTGTTTGTTTTATTTTGTTTTGTTTTTACTAACTCACTTTCATTACTAGTAATTGGGCCATTCAGATTTTCTATTTCTTCCTGATTCAGTCTTGGAAGGCATGTGTTTCTAGGAATTTATCTAGGCTGTCTAATTTGTTGGCATATAATTGTTCATAGTAGTCTCTTATGACCTTTTGTATTTCTGTAGTATCAGTTGTAACATCTGCTCTTGCATTTCTGATTTTAACTTATTTGCGTCTTCTCTCTCTTTTTTCTTTCTTGGTCTAGCTAAAGGTTTCTTTAGTGTAGTTAAAGGTTTGTACATTTTATCTTTTTCAAAAGCCAGCACTTAGTTTCATTGATCTTTCCTATTGTTTTTTTCTGGTGTTTATTTATTTCCACTCTGGTTTTATTATTTCCTTCCTTCTGTTAACTTTAAGATTAATTTGCTTTTTTTTCTAGTTCTTTGAGATGTAAAGTTAGGTTATTTATTTGAGATCTTTCTAATTTCTTAATGTATGCATTTCTTGCTATAAACTTCCCTCTCAGTACTGCTTTTGCAGCATCCCATAGGTTCTGGTATGTTGTGTTTCCTCTTTTGTTTGTTTCAAGATATTTTTTTATTTCCCTTTTGATTTCTCCTTTCACCCATTGGTTGTTCAGAAGTGTGTTGTTTAGTTTCCACATATTTGTAGATTTTCCAGCTTTCCTTTTGTTATTGATTTCTAATTTTATACCACTATGGTTGGAAAAATAGTTGGTATGATTTCAATCTTCTTAAATTTGCCAAGACTTGTTTTTGTCCTTTCACATGATTTATCTGGAGAATGTTCTGTGTGAACTTACCAGAATGTATTTTCTGCTGCTGGATGGAATGTTCTATATATGTCTGTTAGGTCCATTTGATCTAAAATATGGTTCAATTCCAACATTTCCTTGTTGATTTTCTGTCTGGATGATCTAGCCACTGCTGAAAGTGGGGTATTGACATCTATTATTGCATTTGTTGTCTCTTTCTCCCTTCAGACCTTTTAGTATTTGGTTAATATATCTAGGTGCTCCAATGTTTGGTGTGTATATTTATGACTGCTATATCTTCTTGATGTATTGACACCTTTATCATTATATAATGACCCTGTCTCTTGTTACAGTTTTTGGCTTAAAGCCTGCTTTGTCTGATATAACTATGGCTATTCTACTTCTTTTGAGTTTCTCCTTGTATCTTCTTCCATCCCTTTACTTTGAGCCTATGTGTGTCCTGAAAGCTGAAGTGAGTCTCCTGTAGGCAGCATAAAGTTGGGTCTTGTGTTTTTATCCATTCAGCTACTCTGTGTCTTTTGCTTGGTGAATTCAATTCATTTACACTTAGAGTAATTAAAGATATGTAAAGACTTACTATTGCCATCCTAATGATTTCTTTCTGGTTGTTTTGTATTTCCACTGTTTCTTTTTTCCTTCGGTTTATGCCTACATTTGTAAATTGGTGATCTACTAGCTTTATGAACATGGATGTCCAAGTCGTTCCCCACATTTGGGAAGTTTCCAGCTATTACTTCTTTAAATAAACTCTGTCCCCTTCTCTATCTCTTCTCCTTCTGAAACACTTACTATTCTAATATTTGCCCTTTGATTGAGTTCCATAGATCATTCAGGCTTTCTTTGCTCTTTTTTATTATATTTCTTTGTTCACTTCCATGTTGTTTCTAAATTCCTACCTTCTAAGTCACTAATTCTATTTTCCATCTAGTCTGCTACCCATGCTCTTTATTGTAATCTTTTCATTCACTCTCCTGCTCCAGAATTTGTTTGGTTGTTTTTTATGATTTCTATCTCTTTGGTCAAGATTTCATTTTGTTTGTTCATGTATTTTCCCCCTAATATCACTGAACTATCTTTCTGTGTTTTCTTGTAGTTCACTGAATTTCTTCAAACAGCTATTCTGAATTCTTTATCAGCTAGATCAGTTTTCCGTAGCTGTGAGCTCAGTTGTTGGAGAATTATTCATTTTAGGGGTGAAATGTTTTCTTGGTTTTTCAGGTTCCTTATATTTTTGTGTTCCTGTTTTTCCATCTGAATTAGAAGACAACTCCTTAAATCTTTATTGGTTGCCTTCAGATGGGGCAGTGATCACTGGTGCTGCTATATCTGGGGTTTCCTCAACTTTTGAGGGTAGACCTGCTCAACTCTCCTGTTCCCTCTTGAGGTGACAGAATTCTTAAGATTTTACATCTTTTCTTACTCTTATAACTCACCAGGCTGACTGCTGGAAACCTCTTATGTCTTCCAGAAGGTGGTGCTACAGCTCTAGTTTGTAGTTTCTCCCTGGTCCATTTTTCTAAGAGCACTCTGATTACTGGACCTGCTCTCTCATCTCTGTACTCTGAAGCACCCATAAGGATCCATCCACAGAATGGTGGGGGGAGGAGGGGCACGGGTAGGAGTGTGGGTTTAGCACTCCAGGTGATGGGGGTGCCCATGGACCCAGTGGTAGGATTTTCCAGTGGGATAATCCCGAAAGCTTGAGGGTGACTTCCTGCTGAAGTGCTGAAGTAGTCAGCAGGAACCTCCTTAATGCCTTTTGATATTCTTATCTGCTTCCTTCCCTTTATCCTCCTCTCCCCAGTCATGGAGGTCCCACCTCAGTACTCTGGGTGCTGCTGGAGAGAAATGGGTTTCTCTGGCTGTAACCCACAAAACTGGGCTAGCTGGGCACTCACTCACAGCTTTCCACCTCCTCCACAGGAGAGGTCACCAATACTTGACAGCTTAGCCCTATGTAGGCATTGCCCTGCATGGGGAAGGGGGCTCTGGGAGAGTCCCTTCCTCTCCACTGTGTACAAACTCTTATCCTTCCCGTCTTTATGGTGTACTGGTATCTCCCCTCAGGCAGGCTGGACTTGTACAAAATCCTCTTGCTCCTGGGTATCTGAATAGGCCAGGACTCTCCAAGTTTTTCCCCTACTGGAGTGAGCAGGTTGTGGGGCAGGCTCGCTGACTCCCTTGGGTCTGCAGCCCTTACCATGTCTGTTTGTCTATTTTTGGAAGCACAAGTAGGTGAAAGTCCTCCCAGGTCCCTTGGTGTAGGGTAGTAGGTCCCACAGCTCCCCACGAGGCACTTTTGTTCATGGAGAGATGTCTAATTAATTGCTAAAAAGCGGGGAGAGAAAACAGCAACATCTTACGTTGCTATGATGCTGACGTCACTCCCTATCAATTCTTAGGTATCGATCTATTACAGAAGGTAATTCTGACATAGAAATTATGTTCTCCAATTTCTGTGATCTTACATGGGTAGTAACCACACCTCTTCTTCACCTGCAATAACTGGTTACTCTTCAGTTTGATCTCTCTCTCCCTCTCCACACACAAAATATATATATATATATTTTAATATCTGATTTTGGAATCACACTGAGTGAGCTGTGCTAAGTCAGCAGCTGCAACACCAGCAACAGAGTCCTAATGAAACCTATCTCCCAAATAGCTGTGATTTTCACTACACGAGTCATGACAGCTATTATTTTTGGTGCTCTGAAAGACACTTATTTTGGTCAGACTTCAATAAGCTATGGAGGAATGGAGGATAAGGACTCTTTTCCTTGCCAACAAGATCTTTTGATATGAGCATCTTGAAATGAATGGAGGGCTGCTGTAGATTAAAGGTGAATACAACTCTTGTTGCACCCCTGGAGGAAGCATTTCTGGGATCCAAGACCTCTGTACCATAGATCCTAGAGTTTGTGACACAAATTCCCCTGGTGGGTCACTGGGAGTGGTGTAAGTCGAGCCACTCCTACTTCTACCCCCTGGTGCCTGGACCCCTGTGGTCTACTTGTTGGGAACAGAGCACCATATAACGGTTGTCAATTTAGGCACCTAGTGCCTCAGGTACGCCTTTTTAAAAGACCATTACTCTCCCTATCAGTCCAGCAGCTTCAGTTGGGCAGCATATAACAAGGTCAGTTCATCTCATGGTTCTGCATTCATTGCAGCACTTCCTTTACTGGAAGGTAGATTCCTTGGTCCTTTGTGATGCTATGTGGGCTCCCATGTAGGTTGATCAAACCCTTTGTAAATCCTTCCATAGCAATGTTGGTTGAGGTCATGCAGCCAAGAAACAAAAGCTCATATCCAGAATATGTGCCAATTCGATCAGGATTAATTCACTCCCCTTTCTAAAATCGAAGGGGCCCCAAATTAAATACTTGCCACCAAGTGGCTGCTTGGTCTCCTCAAGGGAAGGTGCTGTATCAGGGTCTCAGCATTGGTCTCTGTTACTGGTAGTTAGGGCATTTGACACAAGCAGTAGCTAAATCAGCCTTGATGAGTAGGAGTTCATGCTGCTGGGCCCATGTGTAGCCCTCAATCCCTGGATACTCCATTCCAGCTCCCATTGTATCAACACTGAGGCCAATAACAGAAGCACAATAACACTGTGCTGAGTCATTCTATTTGGCAGTATAGTGTCTCTTCAGATGATTTCTATAGGTAACACATGATTCAAAAATCTTCGTATTTTCATGCTTATTCCTATATAGGTCTATCCACATGCCTCTTCCCCAAACCTTGTCCTTGATCTTCCAATCTTTCTCCTTCCAAGACTTTGGCTAACCAACCAAGTCATTAGGTATTGCCTGTGAGTCCTTGGGCCACTTTTATCTTCACATAGAGTGGATGCCCACGTATATAACCCAAAGTTCTGCCCACTGGATTTCTCCACACTATTATCTTTCCCTGGAGCTGAAGGAGAGGCAGTGGTCAACAGTGGAGAATGAAATCGGAATCAGGAGTTGTGCAGCTTACTTATGCCCTCTGGCTCCATTCTTTCCCATGTTATCACTTGCATCTTACTACAGATTGTTGCTAGTTCTGCCAAACCTTATGATTTTGTGACTCTGACAGAACCCAGCTCAGTTCTGGATGTATGATCACTTCTATGATCAGATGCTTGTCTCAACCAGGGCCCAGGAGTACCCGAGGAACTGTTTTTCAAATTACGTGTAGTTTTCCACTACAGGTGGCATTGTCTGACTGCAATGGGGTTTATGTTGTAATTGTTCAACTGGGGCATGCCATAAGCAGCACATGGCATCTTTTGCCATAACTAACAGCTCTGATATCATTGGGTCTGTCAGGGAGTATGGTTCAAGGGGGAGGGACACTTACATTGCAGGCTGGACCTGCTGCAGATCCCTTTCCTGCTCTGGGTCTCACTCAAATCTAGAAGCTGTTTGTATGAATTGGTTGGAATAGTGTTCCCAGTATAAAATAGGCTGCCTCCAGAACCTGAAGACTCCCACCAACCTCTGTGTTTGCTTCTGAGTGGGGGAGCTGTGAAATACAATACTTTGTTTTTTACTTTGAAAGGGATAGGTTGGCATATCCTAGATCATCGGATCCCTAAAAACTTCACTGATGTGGTAGGGCCCTGAATCTTCACAGGGCTTATCATCCACCCATGGAGGGCATGTATCTTACCAAAGGCTTCGATGTGCTTGCAACTCGTTGTTCATCCAGTTCAAGTAACACAATGTTATCAAAATGTGGACCAATGTCATAGTATATCCAGATGACCCAGATCCTTTCTGACTATGTTATGTTCTGAGGGCGAGTTAATATTCATAGTACACTGCTGTGTATCCATAATGTAAACTTTCTGGTCCTCCCACCTAACAGGGATGGAGAAGGCGGCATTTACCAGATCAATGGCCATATACCATCTATCTGAGGCCTTGTTAATCTTCTCTAACAAAGATACCACATCTGGTACAATTAGAGCTACAACTTGGTCCAGTTTGCAATAGTCCACTGTCATCCTCCAGGATCCACCTGTAGGGAACTGGTCAATAAATGGGTATGTGATGGAGGCCACCATTTTAAAATCTTTTAGGTCTTTAAGTGTCATACTAATCTCTCTCCTCCCCAAGAGGCAATATCATTATTTATTTCCTATCTTGGCCGTGAGTATGGGGGCAATTGCAAAGCTTCCACTTAAGTCTTTCTTTCTATAATAGCTCTTATACCACAGATAACTGTCCATGCCAGTTATATTCGGGTATGGGGAAAAATGACCAATAGGTGGATTTGTAGACCTGGCAGACTCACTATGAGCTATATCTGGGCCAGGACTAAATTTATTACCTAGCCCCCATATGCTCCCACTGTAATGGGGGCAGGGACCAAATGATGCTATTTGGTCCCTAGTTAACAGTGTCAGCTTGGAAACTGTGCCCCCAAATCCTCAAAACATTGGGTATTTTCCATTTCCCAGTGTATGGTTATCCAAGTAAATAAGTCCCTTTAAGGAAGTAGTTGAAAAATCATTAATAATATGCACTTGCCATGGTGTGCAGGGTCCTTCCTCCTGGAGATTTGGTCCTTCTGTCAATCAATGAGTTCTGGGTCTGAGAACTGGCTCAGGACCAGAAACTGGAACAAAAGTAATGATTTTATTGTGGTGGCTGCTTTCAACCTCCTGATCATCCATTTTTTACTTCTTTAGATTATCTAGATTGGGCAACGCCCTTACTGGCTGACCATCTACCTTGTATCTACCGAAGCTTCGTTCCATTAACCATCTCATAGCTCACTGTGGATCAGGATCTTTGGTTGCCACTCTGACCCTGCAGTTCATTAAGATAATTAACCCACTATGCACCTCCTGGTTAAGTGCCACAACCTGGCATCTATTATTTCACGATCTCATCATCCCCACTGTTATCAGGGCACCCAGCTCTGTGGCAGCATTTCCTACTATTAAGTCCTGGCCTTCAGAAGACAGTCACTACTGAGTTCCTAAATGATGCCAGTGTCCCTATAAACAGTGACATATTCCTTACTGCTTTGGTAAATGGAGGAACTTCCAGGCTGTCTTGCCTTACACAGTATATTCACTTTAGCCCACACACTTCTCTAAGGTTTGTAATCTCTTCTTCCCCTTGTCTGCTTGGAGGTTCTGTTATACTTCACTTAGCTGGGCCAAGTGTAGTGGCTCAGCCTTTCTCCAAGCTTCCAAGAACTACCCTAGCAGTGTGTCAGCACTGTCTCCTCAGGTCCCCACCAGTGTTAAATGTTCTCTCATTGGAGAGCTTACATATAAAACACTCTCCCTCATCCAGCTTTATGTTCCTTCCCCTTAAGCCAGAACCCTCAGGATCCAGGCCCAAATATATTCTCTTGGCTCTTCCAGGTTTATTTTGGCAAGGTTCTGCAACAACTTTGGCAGCCCTAGCACTTCCCTGGCCCAATTATGTTGTGTCTCGACCCGACTGGCTTGGTGATCAGAGCAGGAGAGGCAAATCCTGAGGAGGGTGCATGTTAACCTGCAAGGCAGAAGCTTCTGCATCCTCTCCAAGCAAGGAGGAGGAAGGGACTGAGTGGTAGCTTAACGGGAAGAAGTGGGCTACTTCTATAGGTCCGTATCCAAGACTTTTGCCCTGACCTTGGCTTAGCAGACATGATGAGGCTGGAATCCAATCTTCTCTTGAACTTTGCCAATCTTACAGTTAAGGCCTGGGCCTGATCCTCAGCTTTTTCTGTCCTCCAGCTGCAAGAGATGAAAGTCTTTTTATACGTTGTTAAGAAGCCCTTCTGGTCTTCATACATAGCCTTTAATTGGTAATTAATCACCCTCAGCATTTCTCTAATGGAATGAATGCCTGTAAGGACAGCCATCCAATTCCATACTCTTCATAATTACTAGTTCTCTTATATTTCTCAAATGCCTGAGACACTGTCCCTACCAAGGCATTCCCAGTTCACCATCAGTGAAAGTTTCAACAATTACACTGCTATGGCACGCTAGTGGTGAACCATGCTCCACCTGCCACCAGTAACATGGTCTTCTGTTGCCAGCCTGCCAGTGGGTGGTCTAGCTCCAAAATCTCATTTTGGAATCTGCTTCCTCAGACCATTCTTGGCTCTAACTGTTTTAGATGGGCTTCCCTGAAAACCAGACTGAGACAGTGATTTGGATGCAAGCTAATCACTGTGATATGCCATTGGGCTCAAAGCCTGAAATCTAAAGGAAGTAGGATGAGGCAGAGGGAAGAGTTAAACTGCAATGCAGTCATGACAAAGGCTTCAGCTGATCCCATGGGTAGCACTGGAGCTGGGATGACCTTTCCAAGTTGTCCTGCCTCAGCCAAGTGGGTTGGGCTTTTATAACTTGGATGTAGGATGTCTTTGTTGAGGAGTCGTGACTTCAGGCGAAGTAGCTCCCTTCAGCTGGTGGCAACTCTCAGCAACTCAGCTGAGTGCTCTTAGCCACCAACACTGCCAGCAGCTGAGGAAATGAGTGCTTCAGTCCTAAAGGATGCATGCCAGAGCATCCACTCCAGGCACCGAGGCACCTTCTCCTCTGCTTTACCCCGGAGTCCACATGCACAGCCTTGGAATTTTAAAATATCACCAATACCAGGATTACAGAAAACAATTTAATTTGGGGGGTGGGCAGGGAAGGTCTTTTAGTCTTTAGTGGTGTATAGTCAAGAGTTTTAAAGTCATGTGAAGCAGTTCCCCTTTGGGTGATTATGCCACCAACTCATCACATATTTCAATTTATCTGCTTTGCTTTTTAATTTTTAGGGGTTACTTTTTTAAAATTTAAGTTTGATTACTAATTACTTAAAATATTTACAAGGTTTCAAAACAAGGTACATTCCAAGAAGTCTAGCTTCTATCCCCACACTTCTGCCGTTTCCTCCTTCTTACTATATATATAATATATATGTTGTATATATGTGTATGTATGTATGTGTGTATATATATATGGTTTATCCTTTCATTTAGAAGTACACACAACACACACACCACTCACTCTCCCTTTTTTTTAGATAACTGGTAGAATACTGTGATGGTTAACTTTGTGTGTCAACTTGACTGGGGCACACGCGTGCCCAGACATTTGGTCAAACATTCTGGGTGTTTCTGTGAGGGTGTTTTTGGTTGACAGTAACATTTAAATCAGTAAACTGAGTAAAGCAGATTGCCCTCCATAATGTGGATGGGCCTCACACAGTTGAAGGCATGAATAGAATTAAAAGGCTGACCTCTGTCCAAGTATGAGAAATTCCTCCTGACTGACTGCCTTCAAGCTAGGACGTTGGCACTTTCCTGCCTTCAGACTTTTGAGTTTTATAATAAATCTCTTATTTAAACAAAATCACCAACTTGATGATTTTATTTAAAAAGATTTATTATAAGGAATGCACCCCTGTGATTATGGAAGCTTATAAGTCTCAAGGTCTGCAGGGTGAGTTGACAAGCTGGAGACCCAGAGAGCCTAAGATGGAGTTCCAGTCCAGATCTGAAGGCTGCAAAACCAGGAGAGCTGATGGTATAGTTCCAGTCTGAAGGCTGGCAGGTTTGGTACACAGGATGAACCCATGTTTCAGTTCAAGACTGAAGGCAGGAAAAAGCCAACATCACAGTTTGAAGGCAGTCAGGCAGGAGGAATTCTTTCTCACTTGGATGAGGGTCAGCCCTTTTATTCTATGCAGGCCTTCAACTGATTGGATGAGGCCCACCCACATTAAGAAGGGCAATCTGCTTTACTCAGTCTACTGAGTTAAATGTCAATCTCATTACACACACACACACACACACACACACATACTACTACTACTACTACTACTACTACTACTACTACTACTACTACTACTACTACTACTACTACTACTAACCCTGACTAATACACACACCATCAATATACTTTTTTCCATCTTGATTTTTTTTCACTTAACATTTCATTCTAGGGATCAACTTTCAGCAATACAGAGAGATAGTTTTCATTTTGATAGCTTCATAGGACTCCATAATGTGGATGTAATCCAGCTTTTCAACCAATCTCCTTCTAATGGACATTTGGGTCATTCCAGTCTTTTGCTATTACAACTAGTGTGGTAGTTACAATAATTTATTCAACATTTCCTTACTGGTGGGCATTTAAGTTATCTCCAGTTTATTATTATTATTATTTTGTTTTAAAAAGTTGATGAAATAATTACCTTTGTATATAAAGATACCCAGGAATGCTAAGAGAATAGAGAGTTCCCAAAGTGAGTCACAGGGTATGTTTGATATGTGTATTTTTGATTTTTAAAAATTTTCACAGAACTTGGCATATTCTTTTTTTTTTTAAAGTTACAGTAAATTACATTCCCACAGGCAATGTATGACAGTTCTTATTCCTCACATCCTCTCCCAACACTGGATACTGTCACCCCTTCTAATTTTTGCTAATATGACAAGGGAAAATAAAATCTAATTGTCCTTTAAACTTGCATTCCCTGGCTACTAGTGAGATTAAGCATCTCTACATATTTAGTGGTCACTGAGATTTAGTTTCCTATGACTTGCCTACTTCTGTCATTTGCACATGACTGGGTTTTCTTTTTCATACTAGAATATAGTAAAAGATGAAACCCTTTTGACTATTTCTTGAGGTTAGAGTATGATCCGGCCCAGAAGTTTCCCTAATTTTGGTACGTTCTAACCAAATCAAAACTTAAATCTTTCCATAATCCACCCCCACCCCCCAAAAAAAGAGAAAAGAGAAAAGTGTGGTACTGTATATATGTCCATGAGGACAGGGACTTGTTCACCTGGCACATTCATATGACTGAAGACCAGGGACCTCCCTGCATGTTCTGCTTTGCACAACCTTCCTCTAGGACTTTTATACATCTCTGAACTGATGGAAATCCCAATAATCACAGACTGAGTTTCCTGTTGCCTCAGTAGGATGGGGCTTAGAGTCAGATTAATTTTATTTAGAAAAAATAGTGACTTTTCTTACACCCCAGAGCTTGGAGTAAAATTCATACATGCCACACATCTAAGGAAATGTTTCAAAAAATAATATTTGGGGAGGGAGGACTAGAACTAGAAGGAAAACCTTAGTCTAACTGGAAGAAGAATCCCACTCATGGATCCCAAGATAAGATTAAATAAGAAAATGTGGGCAAATTATGAGAAACCAGAATATGACAGTATTAGGACTTAAGAAAGTTTTGACTTTGGGATGAAACAAGTGGGGCCCCAAAGGGTTTTGTGTTCAAAAGCAACTAAGTATTTGCTATGAAATTATTTTTCATCATCTCAGCAAGAAGGGATCAGATGCAAGACTTAAACCTATGTGTATAAAACAGATTTTGCAATTTCTCAATATGGATTTTAGAAAAAGATGTCATCTCCCACTCCAGATCTCATCCTACACAATATACTATGAGATACACTACTCTTGACTTGTGAAATAATTGAGTTTTAGAATAATGAGGTTCTGAATATTAAAAATATAAGTATAAATTAAATAAATCAACATTAACAGCTGCTTAACAGTGATAAAATATATTTTTATTTACTTCGTTGAGTCAGAGGGTCATAAAAAAAATTATTGCTAAAGTAGATACCAGGCAAACAGAATGGTGCTTTAGAAGTCCAGTTACCTTGGAGTTTATTTAAACTAAGAGAAAAAGGTCATAATGTTTTCATGCAATACATACTTCGTTCTTTAAATAACAATTCTGACAAATAACAGAAAGAATTAAGGAATGCTGTATTTGTGATCCATACAAAACACCAACATTTTGGGTTATACATAATTTAAAGAAATGTCCCAAACACTTTCCAAAATACTGTAGTAGCCAATACATAGAGGCATGCCTTAGGTGGCCATAGGAATGCAGTTTAGAAAATAAAGAAAAAAATCACACTGTAACTACTCAAATTCTTCAAAATCACTGAACAAGAAAAGCAACAATGAACTTCCATACTGATTTTACATAACTTCTATACAGTACCTTGACTTAAATCCAAGAGCAAAAGTTAAGCCTCTCCTCCTCTATTTTTGGTAAACAACTGCATGGTAAACTTAGATGACATTTCCCCCGGATTTTACCTGGGAGTGGCCTTTTAAATTTTTTATTTAAAAGAGGGCAGGTTTGGCACTTTTATACTGATGTCACCAATGTTAATATTTCTTGGGATCTCAGGAAGATTCATATTCTTTACAGCTGATACAGCACGGGCTGGAGCTCCCGCTAAGCCAGCCTGTATACAGAAGCAAATAAAAGAAAAAGAAAATGTACAGCTCAGGTGTAGCCCATCAAAAAACACTAAAGCTGGAGGACAATGATAAAAAAGTTTCATAAAACAAGCTTAGAGACCAGATGGTAGTTTGAATTGGTATGGAATGGTTACTTTGAAATACTAATCTATAAAGAGAAAACAGTTGACACCTTAAAAAATACAGTGAATACATGCAATGATAACAATGTAAAGATTTAAATACAAATTAACCTGTGCTACGGAAACATCACACACAATATTCAAATGACAAAGCTAGATCTTCACCTATATTTTGATTTAACTGACTTATGATATAAGCATAAAGCATATTTTACATTAGCTTCCTTATTAGACATCTCTTGCAACAACTGTGATAGATTTTGGGTTTTTGCTTTTCAACTGTCATTTATTATTAATATATGCTGTGAAATAAAAACTGAAAGTAGTAAATCATGTTCGTTTAGTTTCTTAGGGCTAAACCCTTAAAACATTTCAAAACAATGAAGTTTTTAAAAATTATTTTTTAAAATTGTAGAGGCTCTTCTAAACTTTTCTAGGAAAGTTCTAGGACATTTAAAAAAAAAAAATCAGGCTTTTAAAGTGAAGCTTCAGGACTTCCCTGGTGGTCCAGTGGTTAAGACTTTGCCTTCCAATGCAAGGGTGCGGGTTTGATCCCTGGTCGGGGAGCTAAGATCCCACATGCCTCGCAGCCAAAAAACCAAAACATAAAACAGAAGCAATATTGTAACAAATTCAATAAAGGTTAAAAAAACATAAAGTGAAGCCTCAATCCAAAGAGAACGGTTCTGCCAAAAAATGAAACTGCAAGAAGAGGATCAATCCAACCCTTCAATGAATTAGTAAAAATATAATGATTAAAAAAATTTTGTCATATAAAGTAGATTCAACATATGTTCAGTTTACAATATACAAATTTAGAGAAAGAAGAGCATAAATGCAAAAGGTAGGATATATATAAATAAATGAATTCTAAAATTTCCAATACCATTAGTGTACAATATTTGGCTTTCATCTTAGTTGGAAAATTTATAACTTGTGAAATAATTTTGAGAGAAAATATGTTTAAAAATAAAGAAAAATGGGGCTTCCCTGGTGGCGCAGTGGTTGAGAGTCCACCTGCCGATGCAGGGGACATGGGTTCGTGCCCCAGTCCGGGAAGATCCCACATGCCGCGGAGCGGCTGGGCCCGTGAGCCATGGCTGCTGAGCCTGCGCGTCGGGAGCCTGTGCTCCGCAACGGGAGAGGCCACAACAGTTGAGACGCCCGCGTACCGCAAACAAAAAAAATAAAGAAAGAAAGAAAGAAAGAAAAATTCATATCTATCACTTTTTTCAAATAGCTACATCAACAGTCTTCATATTTTTATGATTTAATTTATATACCAATTAGATTTCATCAATTTTTATTCAGGTTTTGTAATAAAGCCAACAAACATGTGAATTCGGTGTCATACATTATCTTGCACAAAAGCAATTAAGTAACAAAAACAAATCTTCTACTTTGCTTAGATTACATATATGAGACAGTGTCCATGTAATCAGAAAGATTAGTTTTAATGTCCCTTTTTGTAATTTAGTTTTTTTCTCTCATGTAATCCTACCTCTTTTGTTAATTAAAAAAATAATAATAATAAAGCTGTTACCTGAGAAAAATCTTGACTGATACAAAATAGGCCAGTGTAAACTATTTGCTGAATAAAGGATACAAACATTGTTAAGCAATGAAATAAAAGCCATAGATTATCAAGTTAGAATTGGAAATAATAGAAAAATCAGTAAAATAGTATTTAATAATATATAGTCCACACAGGCAATGATAAGGGTGATATGGATGAAAAGCTCCATACCCAATTAAAGACTGAATAGGGTTGGAGAATTCAACTTTTATAATTTAATGGAGTGTAGTTGTTTTTGATGTATAGCTAAAAATTTGACTGACCTCTACATTTATACCTACCTGAAGCAATGCAGTTTTTGTTATACCCCACCTCTCTCCAACTGCCCCCCAAAGATGTTGGAGATATAGATGAATATTATTTAGGGTAGCATGAATCATATTCAAAAGGATCTTTAACTTGATCTTTTCAAGTTCAGTGTTTCGCTCCCAAAATTTAGAATGGTTTAGGATCAGAGAAGACTCTAATTCAAAGAGCTTCCTTTTGCTAGGAAGTATGTTGTTTGCCAAGGGAACAAAAATTATTTTACAAACTTACAGATAACCTGGAACTAAGTATCATTTTTCCAGTAGAAGAATTTTATAATTTTTCTAATTAAAAAATCAATTTGCCACTATTGCTACTTTGGAATTTCTATACAGGGTGCTAATTATGAGTAGGCTATAGAAAAGTAATGACAAGGTATTTAACTATAAACATTTTAAAAGGCATGAATTATTAGAGGATTTTATTATTGAGAAAAAGAGAGAAAAGGTAGGGTGTGTATGTGTGTGTCCATCTGTCTGTTTTACTGGATGCTATGGTTAACATTTATAAGTAGTAAAAATACTTTTCTTAGTATTAAATGTCATTGTCAAGAAGCCTTCTTTTCCATAATACCCTGTACCATGAGCAGTTAAACTAAAGAATAAAACTTCATCCTGTTAAATGTCATTAGATTAAGTCGTTTCTTTGTGACCACAGATGGTGTTGACTGTTAGCTGCTAATGAGAATACATAAAGTCAATATAGCAATTGATTTCAAGAGCATACATGTGCCAAATTCATATTATGTAAAACCAAAAGAAGTTTCTAAGTGAACAAACTACAATTTCTCTAAACATAAGCAGCAAGCCATAGACATGCAAAGGATGGTAACTACTCAGAACACGCAAATGAATCAAGAGAATCAAATTATTTCTCAAGCATGTTCAATACTTTTGTGTAGTTATGTCACAAATTTAAATGATAGTAAATTTAAAAATTGTAATGTGTACTTCAATTAAGTTTTAATTAAACTAACATTTTAAGAAATCAGATTCTTTAGAATATAAAATGTAAAGAAAAGTATGAGAAGGACTGTTGATCGCTATTCAGATGCTTAAATGAGCTGTCAATGTTTACATACAAAAACTCAGGGCTTAAAAAAAAAAAGACTTCATGTCACTCAGGTAGTTAACACCAGAACTGCTATAAAACACATTTCAGACTTCCATAAATGTGAAGTCTGAAACATTTTTATTAAAGAATAAAATGTAAAAGAGGTAATTTGCCATTAGGAAATCAGTTTGCCAACACAAAGGTATAAAGGAATTTTCATCTTAGTTAAGATTTTTTTTTAGTAGGATATACTCAAAACAAGATAACTTTCATTAAACACAATGTTTTTGAACGCTAAAATTTACAGAAATTAAGTTTACCTGACTTGTTAGTGGTATGTACAATTTAAAATGTAAAAATAAGATACTTCTGACAGTACAGCATAGTTCTTATAGATTTAAGATTACACAGTTGACATAAAGGAGAAATTAAAAGAATGAAACCCTACTGGAGAAATAACTTGTTTCCATCTATGTTGTTATACTTGAGCACCACCATGGCAGGTAAACTGCAGCAACTCCACTAACAAAAACAAATACATGAATCCAAAGCAGTTAAGAGTATGAATCGGATGGAAGAATGAAGTACAGCATATAAAAGAATGGTCATGTTTTCTCTCCCATGAGATTAAATAAATTAACAGAATTAAGAGAAAGAAAACAAAATGAAGTCTGCAAGTATACCAAAATGAGGCCAAACAGAAGACTTATACAGACATACTCTCAGAAATTTCAAGCACTTGAATCACAAAGATAGTAATGGATGGATATGATTTGGTTTTGATTTGTTTTTAAATTGCCAGACCCAAAAATAAACAAAATATGTGCAAGCGAAACTGAAAAAGCAGCATTACTAAAACATATTTCAAAGAATCTGAAGACTCCCTTTTCCCTCATGCAATAAGCAATTAGCTTTCTCCAAGGGAAAAGGAAAGAACCTAGATATTTACTTCATCTAACACATAAAATTTCCTACCATCTTAAAATATTTTTTCAAGCTTGATATATAGCATAATAAGATGGTAGTTGAAATAATTTGTACATACTAAAACCTTTACCCACCCATCCTGCTCGAAGTTGCTATATGCACATTCATAATTTTGACCTAACAGCAAAGTGAAAGAACATCAACATTAATAAACACAGTATTAAATGGTTTCAGACTCAAAATCATTAACAAAATAATGGCAGGTTTTGAAAGCATGCTTTGAGCAGAATAGAAAATGTCAATATTTTAATTTCTGAATTTAAGGCAGAATAACTTTTAAACTGGGGACAGGCTTGCTCTTTGCTTTAAAGGCAGTGCTTTAATACTGCAATTATAAACAGATTAGAAATGCTGATGACGGTCCTCTAGTAAGCAAGAACTATGGCATTTTATGAAAATTTTTATCAAAATGAGAATATTTAAAAATTTTTTTTTTTTTTTTTTTTTTGGCATTACACGGGCCTCTCACTGCTGTGGCCTCTCCCGTTGCGGAGCACAGGCTCCGGACGCGCAGGCTCAGCGGCCATGGCTCACGGGCCCAGCCGCTCCGCGGCATGTGGGATCCTCCCAGACCAGGGCACGAACCCGTGTCCCCTGCATCGGCAGGCGGACTCTCAACCACTGCGCCACCAGGGAAGCCCTAAAAATTTTTAAACCTTTCAGTACTAGTCATTTTATGTAATCTTAAATTACAGTTTTAATTTCTAGCATAGGATTTATCTGTGTGAAATAAATATAGCAGACCGATGTCATTTATGGATTTAATATAAATAGTTTTGACCCTCACAAGTGACCTCAAGGGTCCTCATCATAATTTTGAATAAGAGAGTAACTGTGTGTCAAAGTAGAGGGGCAGAACCAACTCACAAGCTGACTTTCCAACATCTGTATCTTAGGGCCGCTTTTTTTTTCTCTATTCTTTGAAAATAGATACTTGATTAAAAAAAAAAAGCAAATTACTAGTTCTAGTGATGGAAGTTATAAGACCTGATTGATGGTTCTTTGGTAGAAAAAGCAATTTAACATAAATTAAAGACTGGAACATAGAAACTGGCAGTGATTGAGATCAATGGAGTAAATGAGACCATTACATATTTTCAATTCCCAGGATAAAGTAATACAGATCCAGGGTCCAAAAGTGGTGTCCCTAGCTTCATGATACATAGCCCACTAACTCGGGATAAGAAACTGTAAAGCTACCTGTATGTTGCTGCTTCTTAAACACATCCAGAAAGTAGTAATTTAGTGTCTAAAAAGCAATGCCAAATTCCCAGTGGCATTTTTCTAATTATTAAAGTGGTTATTCTAACTTGTTAAGTTTACACATTTTTTCCTTGCATGGCACTCAATAAAGTATTTTCATTTTGAAATTTTTAAATGGAAGTATATGAACATTTTCATTTTCTTGAAATGGTTTTGTACAAAAAAGTTGTTCATCACCATCTCTACATGGAAATGTTTAAAGAGTAATTCACACAGGTAACTTATGGTGTGAAAAATGCACAGGAACTAGCAGACAAAATTTAGTTTTGTACGGCTTGGAGTCTATTTAAAACATTTCCAATTTTTGCCAATATGCTTTGTAAAAATTTTCAGGGTTTACAATACCTTATTGAGTCTTACTATGATATGTTTGGATATCAGAAGGTTGCTACAGTTAAAATACATTTTATTTTGGTCAATATATTTAATTCCATGTTTTAGAGTATTTATTTCTATTTTAGAAGATTTCTGATCTTACTTTTTGTTGGCTACTTCTAATATTCACCTGTTAGTCAAAACTGCAAAAGCAATTGTTAAGACTTTGGAACTGAAAACCATTAGGTCGGGGGAAGGGGACTATTTAACAGTCACTGTCCTAAGCCTTTACCGGTTCCCACTTTGTATGCTAATCTCTAAAGGTTCAGCTTTTGGTTTTTAAATTCACAGCTTCCAAAACCCAGCATACAATTTTATGTTAGAATCCTAATTTAGAAACATGGGGGAAAAAAATCTGTGAGAGTTAAATTAAGGTTCTGCCATATGATGCTAAAAATAAACTCTGATTTACATACAAAGTAAATTGTCATTTCTACAAATGTAATTTGTCAGTTAAATGACAATGTTTAAAAAAAAAGGACAAAAAAACTTAAACTTTCCTTTTACAATGCAGGCACACAAAACAGAACAAACATGACATCAATGATATACTAGTAAAATACACTAAGTCCAATAAAAGATGAATAAACTACAAGGAGAAACTAGAATGGAAAATAGGCTACAGGGACTATATGGGTTCATTAACACAAAGAATTTTTGAGTCTGGCCTAAATAATTAATTGCCTTTGACATCATTTTGCTTTCCCTTTGTTAAAATACATTTTTCTCAAAGTCAGCAATACCTTGTCTACCTGTCCTGTCTGGGAGATTGAAAGATAAAGGTCTGTAAGAGAGAAGAATGGAAAGAGCTAGAAAGATCAGGATGTTCGGAAAAAAGAGGACTGACTTTTAAAAAGTAGTGACTAAATTCAGACCCATTTATTCATCTTGAAAATCACATGAAATACATAAAGGCTAACAAGTCTCCCCAACCCCACCCCTCTACCTCCACCCCCCAGGGAGTCCTTTTACTCCTAGGCAGATTCCTGATTGTCTCTTACACTTCCCCCAAATCCCACCAACCTCCCAGCTTAAATCCTCCTTTCCCAAAATCCCAATGTTATAGTAAACCATTTATCTATCAAAGCAGGATAGATGAAAATATATTCAGAGCATATCTTTGCTTCTCGTCTCTTTAAAGATCTGGGTGATCTTTGCTTCTACTTGTCTAGGTAATGGGAATTAAACTGGTTCACTTTTGACTGTTACCAGAAATATACTACTTTTAAGATAAAATAATAAAATCTTTGATTTCTGACAAAGTAAAGGCGACTCGATACATCCATGTTATATTTTAAAAGCTGTATCTTAATTATATCCAGACTTCTTAAAAGATAAATGATATTCTAAACATTACTTAAATTAATTTTTAAAACATGATAAACAGGTCTTTTCATCAATCATGGTATTCTGAACTTTAAGATTTGCTTTGTAGCTTTTTGCTTACATAATACATTTTAACTAAAATTTTGTAAGAGTAAGATTAATAAAAGCTTATAGCTTGCTCTCAAATAATTTTGGATTATTCTGCAGTCATATATTTGGTAGATATAACCAGTTTAAATAACATGGAAAAGGAACCCATATTGACATTTCACTGCGTCTGGAATAAAGCTGGTAGCCTTCCAAACATACTTAAAATATATGAAAATTGCTGAAAAATTACATAAAATCAACATTATTTAAACACAATTTCTTAACGTATGATCAGAACTATATGGCTTCACCGTGACTCAAAATCCTACTTTATGAGGAAAATATTAGCAGACATCACATATAGAGAAACACTTGATAAACATATGTTAGTTTATCAATCAGATTTAAAACATACTTTTTTTGTAAAGGAGAAAAAGAAAAACTAATTTGGTAGCAGATAACAATTGATTATACATGTTAAAAGACAATCAGTGGATGAAAAACAAGTATTCACCAGTATTCAAAACCATTTTAAATAGCACGTTTAAATAGCATGTTTCTGTTAAAGGACTTTAAGTTATAATGTTCTTATAACTATTTCCACTAAAAATGTAAATTCTTTATTTTACTGTTCTTTATAGATTAAAAAAAAACTGGCTCATTAACAAAGTTTTACTGGACAATCAAAAAGCAAATATCCATTTTGTAATTATTACAGGTCCTTCATGACTTCTGTCAATATTATATATAGCAAACCTAAGGAGGAAAAGGTGGGCAGGTGGGAGGAAGGGCACCACCAATGGAAAGGAGTTAAATACCTGGAAATGTGATAATTCCAGACAAGAGGTCGATATATTTTTACAGATGATTACATGGAATTCACAAATTACCACATATCCACTCATTTCAGACTAATTATTAATGGATTGTATCACTGTCTGTCTCTTGGCATTATAACCATATAGTTTTGTAAAGCAAAGTTTAACAGATAAATTTCAAGTTATCATTTTAAGACTTTAAAAACTATAGCTTAGTGTTTATGGTAAACCTTTTGCCATATTGAACAATACACTGCAAGCCAACTCTACTAAATAATATTCTTAGCCCCTTTCCTTGTCCTAAAACGAAATTTTCTCTATTAATCTAGTTTGTTTTCCCTTTTCAAAAATCAGTATTTTAAAAATTGGCTGTAGAACACACAAAATATATACAATTACTTAAAAAGAGTCATAATTTTAAGCTCTTCCCCATTACAACCCTCTCCTTTGGGAAACCAAGGAGGATGATAACTTGAGATAAAGAGAAATTAAGGACTATTTTAATTTAAAACAGAACATTGGAAAATGTTTTTATACAAAACTTCAACTGTTTCTAATCCTCAGATTTCAGATTTATCCACCATCCTGTGTTTCATTCCATTCCAATGAGCACAGCATTTTAAGCTGATCTTTTGAAAAGCCAACAAGATAAAAATTCTTCAGAACTCACCTGTTGTAAATTAATGCTAGCATATTTTTAATATCTTTCTGCTTTTATAGTAATATTTACTTTAGATCAACCAAATAACTGTACTAATAATTATAAATAAAATTAGTTTTCTGCATTATGACTATAAATACCAAAGGTAAGAGTATCCTCAAACATGTGTAGTATTGAATGAGATATCAAGACTATTCATCTTTCTAAATTTCTGTATAGCAATAAGAAACAACCAAAATCATGTAAACTTGAGAGGCTCAGCTACAGCACCTGTTACTGATATTCAGCCTTGTTATTGAGGGAAGAGCCATACAATTCTAAAGTAGAGTTTTACAAAAGGCAAAACTGCTGGTTGGTCCTCATTCACTCAATTTAGCAGCACAAAGTTAGCTGTATATAACTAACCAAATCTTTCTCTTCTAGAATGCAATAAAAGCCATGAATACGTGTATCATTATATGGAATGTATGATTTAGCTAACTTGTCAGTGACCTTTGGGAAGGATCCAGAATTAAAAGATTAGAGCACTGAATTTCTTTTTTCAATGTGCACTCAGGCCTACTAAGCACCCATTATAACACTACTTCCTTATGAGAATTCCATTTTCTCTCCTTTCCTTTTGCAGAAATAGTTTTATAAAACACTAACTTTATATATCTTTAGAAAACCAGTTCTAAGACTTCCTTGATAATTAATGACTAAGGTTTAATAACAAATATTGATTGCATTATTCATAATTTCTTTTTTAAGCAACAAGAATTGGGAATTTTATTCATTACCCAAAGCAATTACAACTGTGGCTAAAAGAATACACAAAACTATTTGGTGGGTAGCGGTCACAGAACATTTAACATACTAAAATGTGTATATTCCACTTTTTTTTAAAATTGAATAAGCATACCAGCTGTACCTAAAGGGTGATACTGAAGGACAAACAGTGAAAGCTACAAATCATGCATAATTTATGATCATGCTTACTACCTTCATTAACTAAAGCACTTTCCATTCTTACCTCAGATTTCTCCAGTTTATTTTGTGCATCAATTTGTGTGACAATCTCATTCATGTTGGTCTCCAATACCATTCCCCCCATCACCATTTCTGCAAGAATATTGTGAACCTAAAGAAAGAAAATTCACTATAAGAATGTTTCATGATCCCAGTAATTTTTCTTTCAAATACTGCTGTTTTATGAGCTGTAAAACAAAAATAATTTGGAGTGAAGACTCATAATACACTTATGTCACTACTGTGAAGCCTTAGGCAATTATACAAACCTCTTTAAATCTTAGTTTAATGAGCTGTAAAACAGAGATAATAATAGTACCTCCTTCATAGACTGATGAAAAGATTAAGTGAGGTCAGTGACCATGGAAGTGCCCAAAACAAAGTAAATAATCAATAAACATTAGCTACCATTATAGTATCAGGATTAATGCTAAAAAAAAAAATGACCCATAAGGGCCTTTTATACCTGATTCTTAGTCAGTAATTAAGTTGTTTTATGCTCCAGGTACTCAATGAGGCTATGTGGCATTCCTACAAGCTCTAGATTTAAAATGAAGTAAAAGTTTCTTTATATTATAGGTACTTTAATAATGCTTTTACCCCAAAGCCCTCTCTATATATCTAATTACTCAGATTTTTTATGATCAAATACATCTTACAATGACAAAAAACAACATTTTCCATTGGGGAGAAAAACTATAACCCAGGTGTTTTGTCATAAGGTATTTTACTGGATCAAAAATCACCAAGTCAAAGCTGGAGTGTCACAGAAGAGTATACTGTGCTATAATTTTTAAAAAGTAATGTGGCAGCATTAAGAATGGAGACTCTGAAATTAGAAAGGTATAAATACTGACTCTATCACTTATTAGTTGTATACCCTTCAGAAGTTAGTTACTTGACCTCTCTGTTATCTTATCTGTAAAAGAGAGGTAGAAATAGTATGGGTACCTCATAGAATTATCATAAGGATTAAATAAATTCAAGTGAAGCACCTAATAGGTGCTTAAAAAAAAAAAACCTAACAGGTATTTTAAACAAAAACTTTTAAAAATTAAATATATAATTATACTGTTTGATTTTCATTCCTTTTTAAGATTTCATGCAAATGTACTCATGATTTTTAAAATTCCTATTATTTACTGATGTTTCATTTTGGAAAGATGGACACCTCACATACCAATTTTGAAGAATTACAGAAATTACTTTTCCTTAGCAAACAAAACCAGAAGCTACAATTGTTTTAAACAATAGTGCTAAATATCATCACTCTACTACTATCTTTTCTGTTACTAGATACCATTTATTAAAACTCTGTTTTGATGCTGCACTTACAGTATCTGATTTAATTCTCACATTAACCTTTGTTACAGCTGAGAGAATAAACCAGTTCACTCAAGACGCATAAGCTAATATGTGGCAAATCAATGACTCAAACCTAAATCTGAGTGATCTAAGTCCAATACTTTGCTTTCTTCTGTTAACAATAATAAATGAAATTGATACAGCAAATCATAATCTATGAAAATTCAATTAAAGGTCAAGAAGATAACTAGGTGATAAAATAAAATTACCTTATAATAGCTAATAGGTACTATACGCATAAAAAGTGTTCAGAAAGAAAGGCCATGGCCAGGGGACAGAGATTCATTAAAACTTGTTTTAGCAGTGGAAATTCCTTTTTATTTTTTTTTTTTGTGTGTGTGTGTGTGTGTTATGCGGGCCTCTCACTGTTGTGGCCTCTCCCATTGCGGAGCACAGGCTCCGGACGCGCAGGCTCTGGACGCGCAGGCTCAGCGGCCCAGCCGCTCCACATGTGGGATTCTCCCGGACCAGGGCATGAACCCATGTCCCCTGCATTGGCAGGCGGACTCTCAACCACTGCACCACCAGGGAAGCCCCCCTCTTTTCTTTTTAAAACAAATTCTTATGCAATAGCATGACTTATATGCTGATAGAAGTGTAACAACTCCACCACCCCCGTTTTGCTCAGGCTTTCTTATGGGTTCATCCCTACATATACATTATACTATTGCCTTTCGAAACATCTCAGAACACAAGCACTAGATTGGTGGAAACTACAGATTTCAGTAATACTGAAATATCTACCAACTTTAGAGGTAACAAAATATGAGCAGCCTACAAATGTGGGTCGTATGTAAGAAATTCTAAGAAATGTATGTAAATTTGTCCTTAAAGTAAAAATAATTCCTATGAAAGCCAGTTCAGATCCAGAAGAGACAGAAAATAGAATTGAAGGGCCTGTGAGCTAAATTCCTAAACATAATCTCACTTATTATAAAGATAATAAATGCCTAAAGAGTGTATTCTCAGTGAGGAGGTACAATATGTTATGTAGAAATTTAAGGAGAGGGCTTCCCTCATGGCACAGTGGTTAAGAATCCGCTTGCCAATACAGGGGACACGGGTTCGAGCCCTGGTCCGGGAAGATCCCACATGCCGCAGAGCAGCTAAGCCTGTGTACCACAACTACTGAGTCTGCAAGCCACAACTACTGAGCCCATATGCCACAACTACTGAAGCCTGCATGCCTAGAGCCCATGCTCCACAACAAAGAGAAGTCGCCACAATGAAATGCCCGCACACTGCAACAAAGAGTAGGCCCTGCTTGCTGCAACTAGAGAAAGCCCATGCACAGCAATGAAGACCCAACGCAGCCAAAAATAAATTAAAAAAATAAATTTAAATAAATAAATAAGAAATTTAAGGAGATAAACATCGTGGGAATGAGAACTATTAATTGGGAGGCTACTCCAATACTATTCAGATTATGGTGTCCAAAGTAAGGTATGTCACATGTGGAGGGGAAATTAAGAAGGTGAACATGTCTATTGATAGAAAAATTCATATTCCAAGAATTGAGAAGAATTTTTGGCAGACTTAATATGAGAAAGAGGATGATAAAGCTCTGCTTTTAGCTTAGCCCTAACTCATATGGTTGACATATTTCAGTATTTTGTTTTATAAATTTTACTTAAAACAGATTTTTATGGAAATAAAAGGGTAACAATATGCTTATAATACAACTCATCTACTAAACTGCTTTGATGTTCACCTAAAAGTTCAACGAGTTTTCACTCTCTCTTATGAATTTTTATAGGTATTTAAGTGTTTAAAAAGTGGCAAATACCACACTAACAGTGTATTTTTGCCTTTTTCTTCTGGACATAGACTATAACTTCTAAATTTCATTTTTATTTTTTTTAAATCACAATATAAGCCATACAGAAACTTATATACAAAAATAGTCTCTACCATCCTCTGCTTCTGTTATTAGGTCCCTCTAAAGATAATCACAGTTAATTGTATCTTATATACCCTTCCAGAAAACTTGTTATGCATATACTTGTTATATGTGTGTGTGTATATATCTAATGTACACAAATGAGATCACATTGTACACATTATTCCCACAGTTCTACAAGAAAATAAAGATTGAATTGTTGGTGCTTTGTGACCACCTAGAGGGGTGGGATAGGGAGGGTGGGAGAGAGGGAGATGCAAAAGGGAAGAGACATGGGGATATATGTATATGTATAACTGATTCACTTTGTTATAAAGCAGAAACTAACACACCATTGTAAAGCAATTATACTCCAATAAAGATGTTAAATGGGGAAAAAAAAGAATGACAAAAAAACCGACTGAATTGAAAGTTAGAGGCAAGAGAAAATGAGCATTATGAGTTAATAAAATAATAAAAGTTACTGGAGCCAGATATATGTACAAGAATAAGAATGATCAATGAAACTGCTGGTAAGAGCAAAGAAAAATACAAAACTAAAATGGTGAATCTACACTATTATCACACACCTAAAAGTGAGAAATATACAGGTTCCTCAGAAATATTGATAAGTTATTAAATGAACAAATGAGAGGGACAGAACGATATCTATAATATGGTCCCACTGAGGTATACTAAAAAAATTGCACACATACACACATTTGGATATACCCAGAAAAATTCTGGAAAGGCACGAAAATAATTAGAAAAAACAAAAAGACTTTATTGTTTTAAGAGCAGTTTTAGGTTCACAACAAAATTAAGAGGAAGGTACAGAAACTTTCCCATACATACAGGCTGGCCTCTGACATGCACAGCTTACCCAGAGTGGTAAATATATTACAACTGATGAACCTACACTGACACATCATAATCACCCAAAGTCATAGTCTACCTCAAGAACTCTCTTTTGGTGGTGTACATTATATGGGTTTGGATAAATATGATATATATCTATCATTATGGTATCACACAGAGTATCCTAAATATCCTCTATGCTCCACCTATTCACTCATCCCCTTCCCTCCCCAAGCCTGACAACCACTAATCTTTTCAGTATATGCATAGTTTTACCTTTTCCAGAATGTCATATAGTTGGAATCACACAGTACATAGCCTTTTCTGATTGGTTTCTTGCACTTAGTAATATGCATTTTAAGGTTCCTCAATGTCTTTTCATAGTTTGATAGTTCATTTATTTTTAGCACTGAATAAAATTCCATTGACTGAATATAACACAGCTTGTTTATCCATTTACCTACTGAAGGACATCTTGGTTGCTTTAAAGTTTTGGCAACTATGAAAAGAGTTGCTATAAACATCCATGTGCAGGCTTTTGTATAGACATAAGTTTTCAACTCTTTTGGGTAAATACCACGGAGCACAATTGCCGGATTGCACGATAAGAGTATGTTTAGTTTTTTAAGGTATCGCCAAACTGTCTTCCAAAGTGACTATCATTTTGCATTCACACCAGAAATGAATGAGAATTCCTGTTGCTTCACATCCTTACCAGCATTTGGCGTTGTCAGTATTCTGGATTTTGGCCATTCCAATAGGTATATAATGTGCTGCAAATATTTTTTAATAGATAGTAGTTGCCTAAAGAATGGGACTGGAGGACTGAGGAAGAAAGGAGACTTAGCTTTCTTTTATAGTTTTTGTTTGTTTGTTTGTTTATTTGTTTTGAAAACTTTTAACACGAGCATATATTGCTTAAAAAAAAAACCTTCCTAAAGAGTAAGACAGATCATTCAGAGGAACAATATTAAAGGTAATGGCCATGTACCTATTTAAGTTATTTAAGAGGTAGCTCAAAGGTGTTGAATATTTGTTAGTGATAAGAGAAGCATGCCACTTTTTACATGTGTTAAACAATAAGTCTTTCTATGTGTCAATGCAGAACCTGAGACTTTGGCTTAAAACTACTGTAACATATAAGATTAAGTGGTCTCTATATTATTTTATTATTATTTACAAAATATTATAATGCACATAGTTGGCATCTAATAAATATTAGATGCCAACACTTCTTTCTTCAAAATCATTTATCTCAATTATCTTAAAATTCAAAAGTTAAAAGAACACGGCATTTTTTGTACTTAGTCTAACTACCCCATCAGTAAACCATATTTATTAAATATTTATATACAGTGCTTACAGACAGCAGCATCTTAGTTGAGTAAAGCCTACATAATCACTGGAGAGTAAATGAAGATTAAATCAAACACATTTCACTGTTTTGTTTTTTTTTTGGTCACACTGCACAGCATGTGGGATCTTAGTTCCCCGACTAGGGATCGCACCCACCCTCCCTGCATTGGAAGCATGGAGTCAACCACTGGATCACCAGGGAAGTCCTACATTTCACTTTTTAACAGTTACAGGTCAACCAGGCAGAACCAAGCATCTAAAAACAAAAAAATGAAAGGAAGTCAAATTACATAGAGCCCTTTCTATGGATTGTCACTTGTTTTCAAAGCATAAAGCTACTTTACTATAATTTATGCTAGAAATGAGGTCCTTTGCACCAAACATCTTTTAATTTGACTACATTAATATCTTACTACAGGGGTGGTCAAGTAAAATACGGCATATACGTTCTACACAATATTTCACTTAAGAATAAAGCTGATACACATATATTGATATGGAAGGATCTAAAGAGAGATGAAGTTAATAAAGCAAGGCATAGAACATGCTTTATCACTCACTGAACCAAGAGAACTATGCATATCTTTGGAAACATATAGAAAGAAAGTCTGGAAGCCTACCTAGACAAACTATTAAGAGAAATTACTTCAGGGAAGTGGGGTAGTGGTGAATAGGTATAAGGAAGGGGACGAGGTAAGAAGAACTTTCATGTTTAATCATATAGCCTTCAGTACTATTTGACTTCTTTGTTTCAAGAAATTCAAGTATTATTATTGTAATTTAAAAATAATAAAATATACGAATAACACTGTAATGTTAATGGTGTGTGTCTGTGAGACAGACAAACACAGACACAGGCAGACAGACACCACACATCTTCCTAAAACAATTACTTGAGGACTGGGGTAAGAACATATTCTTCACATAACCCTGCAAAGTGTTAAGCACTCAATAAAGATTTTGTAAAATGTGTTTTGCAAGGAACACCTCCCTCTTCTCCTCTTGAAAAAGAAAACTGAACAGGAGTTTTAAAAGGAGTTGAAGGGGAGGCAAAGCAGAGTTACAAGTCTACTCTAAAGACCGTAATACTGTAAGAAATGATTTTTTTATTATTAAGAAAATAGCTGATTTTGATGAAATGACACATTATTTTAAATATGTTAGCAAATTTCCATTTATGTACCTGTGGGTCATACTCTTACTAATTTGATAATAAAATGTTAGGACATGTATTTTCTAATAAAAATTTAAATAATGTACCTCAAGTAATCTATTAATACCTGTATTTATAATTCTAAATGGTCTAAACGTCACTTCACGTTTTGATATTTCTTCAAATGTAAGTACAACTGATCACAAAAAAATCATTACTTTACATACCACTGAAAAGGAAAAGTGCTGACAATTAAATTATGACAAGCAGTCAGCCCCGCTGCCTCAACCCCGCCAGGGTAGCGGCCAAGCACAGGGCTGTTGGGGGCGAGGTACGCATGGGGTCTTCAGATGCCTGCCTCCCACCCACCTGCTGCTGCCAGAGCAGTAGGAGGACAGAGCGACCTACTCCACTGCTCTAGGGACTTTCCTGGTGGCACAGTGGTTAAGAACCTGCCTGCCAACGCAGGGGACACAGTTCGAGACCTGGTCTGGAAAGATCCCACATACCGTGGAGCAACTAAACCTGTGCACACAACTACTGAGCCTGCGCTCTAGAGCCCATGAGCCACAACTACTGAGCCCTCGTGCCACAACTACTGAAGCCCGCGTACCTAGAGCCCATGCTCCGCAACAAGAGAAGCCACAGCAAGGAGAAGCCCGTGCACCACAACAAAGAGTAGCCCCCACTTGCTGCAACTAGAGAAAGCCTGTGCGCAGCAATGAAGACCCAATGCAGGAAAAGAAAATAAATTAAAAAAATAAAATGTAACTACCAGAAAACGTAAAAAAAAAAAAAAAATTATGGCAAGCTATAGAATTGTAAATGCATACTGATCTCAAAAATGTTAAAATGTGAAAGAAAATCAGCATTTTAGAATTAACGAAGTATGATATTTTCTTGTCATGCTTTAGCTCTATGGGTATTTATAAATAAAAGCTATAATGAAACAATTTAAGTAAGAAAATGTATGTCTTTGGGTTTTACTGGAGTCACTACCAACATTTAAAAAAAAAAAGCTTAGCTTCAGAAATACATCCTCTCAAAATATATTTATCAGAACTTCATTATATCTAAAAATATATTAAATTTTTGTATAATTATTCTCCAACAGGATACCGGACATATCAAAGTGTTATATAAATCAAAACTTTCACCTGGGGACTTCTCTGGTGGCACAGTGGTTAAGAATCCGGAGCAACTAAGCCCTTGCACCACAACTACTGAGCCTGAGCTCTAGAGCCAGCGAGCCACAACTACTGAGCCTGTGTGCCACAACTACTGAAGCCTGTGCGCCTAGAGCCCGTGCTCCACAACTAAGAGAAGCCACTGCAGTGAGAAGCCTGCACACCACAACGAAGAGTAGCCCCCACTCGCTGCAACTAGAGAAAACCCGCATGCAGCAACGAACACAGCCAAAAAATCAAAACAAAACTTTCACTTGATAATATCATTAACCTGAAGAAAGTGTTTGCTAAGGAAATAATCGGTTCTACAGGTATGTGGATAATATCTTGAGATTGATGCAGTTGAGCAGGTTCTCCTGCTAAAGAGCATAATCCCCACACAAACTTCTCTCTTCTTTAATATTATATCATGAAAGAGAAGTCTAAAGTATGACGATTTTGTAAGTAATTTTGAAAGAAATTAAGAGTATATTTTGTTAGCCATCAAAATTTTGATAAAATTTTCAAGACAAAATAGAAAGGTTAAGTATATAACATACTTTAACATACTATAATATACTAATAATAATGAGACATTTGTTAATTGCTGACCAATGGAAAGCAACAGTGGTATAGTAATTTAAAGCAACAGGTAAAGGAATTCCCTGGTGATCCAGTGGTTAGGATGCAGCGCTTCCACTGCAGGGGCACAGGTTTAATCCCTGATCGGGGAACTAAGATCCCACAAGCCGTGCTGTGTGGCCAAACAGAAAACAAAAATAAATAGAGTAATAGGTAAGAGTAATTCTATTTTGTTACACAATGCATTTTATACTCACACTGAATATGAATGTTTCAAATTGGAAAATTCAAAATATTCAAGTCTGAAAAACTAGAAAGCTGTTCTACTTGCTATTCTATATTTTGGGTTGATTATACAGAAATCCTTTTTAAAGGCTGCTTATCATAAGGGTCATGGATGCTCATTAAAAGACCTTAGGGGCTTCCCTGGTGGCGCAGTGGTTGAGAGTCCGCCTGTTGACGCAGGGGACGCGGGTTCGTGCTCCGGTCCAGGAAGATCCCACATGCCGCAGAGCGGCTGGGCCCGTGAGCCATGGCCACTGAGCCTGTGTGTCCGGAGCCTGTGCTCTGCAACGGGAGAGGCCACAACAGTGAGAGGCCCGCATACCGCAAAAAAAAAAAAAAAAAGACCTTAGAATACTCCTGGCTTATGTGTTATTATTGACTTGTATTTTAATGCTACAATTTTTTTTCATTTTAATCTCATAAGTACTTTAAGAGTCAATGTTCTCTTATCCTTACCCATAAATTTACTTCTTTCTTTGCTCTTCTTCCCTCTTCAACTCACTCCTTATATTTCAGATTTCTTTCCGTGTAAATTGCCCTCTTTAGAATTTCCTTTAGTCCAAAGGCTTGCTGGTTGCAAAATTTCCTCATTATTTCTCAAATAATGTTTTTATTTCACCCATAATCTTGAAAGATGGTTTTGCTAATTTTAGAACTACAGTTGACAGTTACTTTCTTTCAACACAACATCTTCTAACTTCTGTGGTTGCTGTTGAGAAGTCACTTCCCAGTCTGACCACTGCTCTTGTGAAAGTAATACGTCTTTTATTTCTGGATGATTTTAAGAGCTCTCTCTCTGCTATTCAATTTTACTATCATTAGTCTATGTGTAGATTTCTTTTTATTTATTCTGCTTGTGATTCTTTTATCTGTGGATTGGCATCTTCCATTAATTCTGGAAAATTCTCAGCCATTAGATACTCAGATATTGAATATGCCTCGTTTTTTCTCTCTTTTTCATTAGATATTTCTTGCTCTATCTTCCCTGACCTGTAAACTATATTTCACATTTTCAGGCTTTCTTGTCCTTTTATGCTGCATTATGGACAATGTATTCTACCTTTCTATTTACTCAGATATGTTTATGTTTAAACCCATCCACTGAAAATTTTAATTTTGACATTTTTCTCTTCTAGAAATTTCATTGATTTCTTTTTCAAATCATCTTTTTAAAAAGTACTTTTATTTACTGCAATTTTTTTTATCAGGTTTGACTTTCTAACAACTTGCTCAGTAGAAGGGGGGTGCCAAGCATTTGACTAGTGCTGGCAGGTGAGGGTGAAGCCCGGCATGTCTGGCTTTGAATGGCCCAGCCAGGAGCTGGGTTATACAAAGGAAGGATTAAGCAAATGAAGTAAATGCATCAACAATAATACAAATAATAGGAATGAGAATAATCTCTCACTGTCAGAGAAGCAAAGTGCAGATATGGAAAAGATGAAGGCTAGAATAAATTCTGTAGTGTTGCACTAGACGCTGGGGTATTAAGAAGAACTCAATGATTTTTAATATATATAAAGATATAGAAATAGGCAGGTGTGTGTGTGTGTGTGTGTGTGTGTGTGTGTGTGTGTGTACATACATCTATTTCCTAGCTTGGTTCACTGAGAACCAGAAGTAATAATTACACCTCTACCAACTAGCATACATGCTCCTAGGACTGTCATTTCTATACATCATCATCCACTAAAAGGAACCTTACAGAGAGAACACTAACATGAGGGCTAAGGCAAAAAATATATAAGACGCTCTGCCCATAGAAAAGGTGGAGAAACAATGATCAACCTCATAATTACAAGCACCTCCATCCAGACTATGGTTTCTCCATACCATTTCCCACTTTAAAAAAAAAAAAAAATCAGGGCTCCTAGAAGGAATGACTGATAACATATCTAGAGCCAGAAATAAATAAAGTGAATCTGGAACATCTAGTTGTACCAGAACACAAAGCAGCTATCAAAGTCCATGGAGGGGGAGAGGGGTCATGTCAAAAGAACCCAGAAGACAACGTGAAGGGGTTCCCCCACTGGCCAAAGATAGGGCAATTTGAGCATCAAGAAGAATAATATCCACAGTGGATTAAAACAAATCAATTATGTTAAAATTCATATGTCACAAGGGTACTAAAAAAGAAATTCAGTGATCACTTCTGGTGACTGCTAGGGAACCAAATGTTATGGAAACTGGTTAATAAAGGGAAATACTCTAGAATTTATCCTGTCTTTCCTATATAAGCTGTACTTTTTTTTTTTTTTTTGTGGTATGCAGGCCTCTCACTGTTGTGGCCTCTCCCGTTGCGGAGCACAGGCTCCGGACGCGCAGGCTCAGCGGCCATGGCTCACGGGCCCAGCCGCTCTGCAGCATGTAGGATCCTCCCGGACCGGGGCACGAACCCATGTCCCCTGCATTGCCAGGTGGACTCTCAACCACTGCGCCACCAGGGAAGCCCCAAAGCTGTACCTTTTTAAACGCATCATCTCTGACTTTTAATGGATTGTTTCATTCAATTCACACTTACTATACTGAATAATACATTTATTTTAAATAATTTCCCTTTCCCCCAAAGTTGGTTGTCTTGATCAGATTTTATTTATATTATTTCCCCCTTTTAAATCAGAGATTCTACTGTTTATAATTTTTATTAATGAAAACTATCTCTTTCCTTGCTCTTTTAATCAAATATGACTTTATTCTTATTTGTAAAATATCAAGTCTTTCTACCACTGAGATGCCTTGTTTTCCTACTAAACGTTCTGTTATTCCCTACTCTCCTTTCCCCCAGGTGGATAACAGCTTCAAAATACTTTTATAATACATGCTAAATACTTCATATTCTCTTACCTTTTCCTTCATGTTTTCTATCTCTTAATCTTTCAATTATGTGCTTTGAGATTATTTCCTGCATTCATCTTCTATCTGTAATTCAAGCCTCAACTGTGACCATTCTCTTCTTTAAACTCTATAGTTTGAAAACACATTTTTAAGCCCCAAGAAGACCTTTTCGAATTGCATCTCCTTAAGGACTTTTTACCATTTTAAAATTTCAAGTGTTCACTGATCTCCTGTGGTAGTTCTTTTTCACGGAGCATATGTTCTGATTGTTCAGCCTGTTCCTCGTCTCTCTGTTGAGATGACATTCTTTTTTCTCTGTCGGCTCACTGGTACCTAGGTGTGGTTGCTGAGATACTCTTAATGGTTAGATTTCTTCAGGTGGTGAAAGGAAAAGGAGATTCTCACTCTGTGTCCTGTGGTTTAAGGATAGGCTATCAAACTCCTTAAGAGGGACTGGGCTAGAGGAAACCTCTCCACTCTCACTCTTAATTCTTCATTCTCCTGGCCTGGAGGGTAGGAAAGACACTGAGGCCTCCAATCAGATCTCCCTTAGCCTGATCTTCTGGGGGATGGGGGGAATGCAGGGAGGAGTAGACAGAGCACTTTTATAGCTGTCCATACATGTCATACATGCTCCAAACCAAGCTCTTTATAAATCTTTAGCTCTTTCATCTTTGCCCTGGGATTTGATGCTGTGCTGCAGTAGTGGTGACAACCTGGGGCTGCCCAATTAAAGCCACAGTGTTCAGGAAATGGGCAGGTAACACAGTTGCGCAATAAGCGGACCTTCCCAGCAAACCCACAGTGGCCATGCAGTATAAGAAATAAACCAAGTTACTCATATTTTAGGTGTTATTACCACAGCATAACTTAGCTGTAATAAAGAGTCTGACTCTATTTTTGATGCCTGCCTGCTGACAGCTTTCAAATCCCACTGTTCTCCCTTCCTCTTCTGCCCACATGTGGGCAAACTGATAAGAAAGTCCAGGTGCTCCTTCCTTTGCACTGGCGGGAAGTTTAAATTACACAAGACCTGCCTGGCCTGCATGTGGAAACCCTCAACCCAGCCCTACCCCCTAACCACATAAAACCCCAAGATAGTCGCTGTTCCTTGTTTTCTCCCCAAAAGCTTATTATGTGAACGATAAACCTTTTCAGATCAGATCCTCTTGGTGTACATGTGGTATCTTCAGTCTCTACATCCAAATCAATTTTGGGCAGGGGGTGCTGTTCCACTACTTCAGGGTGACTACAAATATTAGCTTATGTGACTGATACACAAATTAGTACTTGAAGGTTTGTAATGAGAAACTGATAACAATCACAATAAAGGAAAAGACATTGACTTAGGGGTTGGGCAGTAGGCCACATGGAAATTATATCGGAGGCTAGAAAGTTAGTGATCCATGCTTGTAGTGGCAAAACATTTGGCAAAACTATCATGTGTGATAGTTTGAAAAGCAGATAAATTTACCCATGAAAACTCTTTTCTCTCTGACATAAAAACTGATGATTTTCCAGATACTGGCAGCTTTGTCACCATGGATTCCAGACTGACAGCATGTGGGACATGATAAACATACTGTGTGAATTAGAAATACTCTGATATTGTTACTGAAGCATAAACTAGCCCATCCTGACTGATAACGAAAGGGGTATTCTTTACAACTTCCTCCTTCCCTCTATCCAAGTGTAGTATAACAGCACACAGAGGATTGTGTACAAAACTCTGTATTTGCTCCTAGGAAGAAATGAGTTGAGCTATTTAGGAGATCTCTGACTGTTGGAAGGTCCAGGGCTGCTTGAAAGTTGAAAACAAGCCTACTTTCATAGAAGGGCTGAAAACAAGACTAGCATTGTTTTAGACAGAGAGTACAGGGACAGGAAATGTCTATTTTACTGGTCTCTAACTCTTGTTATACTGAAGCTTTTTTCTCATTGCATTGAAAAAAAATTAAAACAAGAGTTTAGGCCAGCTAATTCTGGCAGGTTTCAAAACAGTGATACACTGTTGTGTGAAATGAACAGGCTATACAGACTATATATGTGATCCTATTTTTGATTTTTTTAAAGACATATTTGTTTCAGTACTCATTTGTACAAAAAAGTCTAGAACTACACATACTCTAAAATGTTAACACTAGTGTTAATTAAAAAAAGGAGGCGAGGGCTTCCCTGGTGGCGCAGTGGTTGCGAGTCCGCCTGCCGACGCAGGGGACACGGCCACGTATTCGTGCCCTGGTCCAGGAAGATCCCACATGCTGCGGAGAGGCTAGGCCCGTGAGCCATGGCCGTTGAGCCTGCATGTCTGGAGCCTGTGCTCCGCAACAGGAGAGGCCACAGCAGTGAGAGGCCCACATACCGCAAAAAAGAAAAAAAAAAAAAGAGGCAATTAGACTGAGGCGGCTCTAATACATAAGCAAAGCACAACCTCAGCCTAAAATGCCTCAAGGTTAAGAAATCAACACCTAAGAGCAACCAATCACAAACAGCCATCTTGGCTTTCCCAAATAATACAGGTGCTTAAGCAATAGCCAATCAGATAATTCCCTTGCTTTGCTTCTGCCTCTTCTCTATAAACGTCTTTCCCCTAGCTCCTGTCAGCGGAAGATTCCTAACCACTTCCGGTTTGGTGCTGACCAATTTGAATCAATTTTTACTCAAATAAACTCTTAAAATTTTTAGTGTGCCTCAGTTTATCTTTTAATACTAGGCAATCTCTGAAATTGAGATAGCGGCTATTTATTCTCCTTTTATTTATATTTTCTGATTTTTCTAAAATGAACATATATTTACATAAAACAGAAGTTTTAAAAACACTGTGTATCATGTATGGAAGTTGTATATATGTAGAGCTTAATTTTCCTATTAAGGAAAACCTTTATTCTCTGCTACAAATGTGACAACTTTACTTTGCTACAATATTTTACAATAGAATCTTCAATTTTCTCAAAAAATTGCTAGATGCAACATATAAGCTAGTGATCTTTGAGCAGTCATTTTAAAAATAGAATTTTAAACATTTTAACCGTGTACCAAAACATATTTTAGAATATTGTGAACCTTAATGCCTAAAAATAACAGGAGTCTTTGTAAGTGCAAATAGCATAAGACAGAAAATAGAGAAAAGCAGTAGGAAACTAAAATAATTCTCTTAAAAATATCAAGTTTAAGTTCTATATCCAAAATGAGTCAATATATGAAATTAAATCATTTAGTAAATGAGAAATATGATCTAAAGGACCAGCTAATAGTAAATGTATTCTTTTGATGTTCACAAATAATATAATGCATTCCTTGTGCTGGTTACATAACTAAATGCACGTGCCAAAACTTAGGCAAATGTATGCTTAAAGCTACTGAATTTTCATGTGTGTAAATTACACTTCAATAAAGCTGATTTTTAAAAATCACAATTTTTGGCCAAAATTTTCAGATTATTTCCAGACAATTTTATTCAATGGCTTAACCATTCAAAACAGTCTGCTACATTATATGAACTTATAGAGAAAAAAAAAATCTATATAGTAAAAGTGGAATCTCTTCCTCGTAAATTTCCTATCCCCAATACCCAGTAATACTAGCTAGAGAATTTCAGTCATTCTTCCTTTCTCTCACCTCCTTTCAATAAGCCATCAAGTCCTATCAATTATATACTTTCTTTCATCCCTACTCTACTGCCTTAGTTCATTTCTTTCTGGACTACTGCAATAGACTTCTAATTGATTTCCTTGACTTTAATCTCCCACCTACCAATCCAACCTCCTTAACACAGAAAAAAACAATTATCTTGCCCCCGCAAAAAATGAACAAACAAAGCAACGATAATGTTAATAGAAACTTGTTTTAAAAAAATAAATTGCTTCAGAACGAAGCCCAAAATCCATGTCACTAAAGGTACTTTAAGGCCTCATGATCAATATAAAATCCTCCCCTCACAAAAAGCATGTATTTTATATCTCTGTCTGTAGAGTCATCCTCTCCTTTTCTGTCTGTGAAATATCTACTAATCCCTAAAAAAATCCAGTTTAAATATAATTTCCTCCATTCCCACTGTCCTCCTCTAGATGTGAATTCCTCTAAGGCCATGGTCTGAACCTTCTTCACTAAGCACAGTGCCTGGCTCACAGTAAATATACTTATGAATTGAATAAAGGAATAAAAACAGTATTATTCACTAAATCTATTTTTACTTTGACAAATTAACATTTTTTTCTAAGATAAAAAACTTAGAAAATTTGATAATGTAGAAACTGTACCTTGTCTACATGGAAAATTAAATCCAGTTCACAGACGTTTTCAAAACACTTGTCTAATGTTTCCACAAATACCTAAAGAAAAGAAAAAAGGTTAAAAGCTTTTGAGAACTGAATAAGTTCATTCAAATCTATTACCTATAAGGCAGACAATTCTTAATTGTGAATTAAAACTTCTAACTCTATTATCACATTTCTCTTTTTTAAATTAAAAACTGTATTAAGTGCAAAAGGAATAATTATAGCCTGTACATCTAAACTATTTTTCAATACATTAATAAATGAAATACAATAAACAGAATAAACTTCACTGAAAATTACTAAGACCTAAAAATTGTTAGCACCATTACTTACAAAAATACTGAAAAATACTCAAATCAGGCTCCCTATCTTCATATGAGGAAAAGAGAAAGCTTGTCATAAGTATCTATCAAGCTAGATGGGCACAGTCCAAGTCTCAACCACATCTAATATAGCCAATAATTTTTAATTAGCAAATCAGTATAAAAGATCACTAAAAATTAAACTTATGGAAAGAGCACAGACTCTGGAATCAGACTTACCTGGACTCAAACTCTGGTTCAAATACCTTGTACGACCTTGTGTGGGAAAGGGTTAACTCAGTAAGCCTGGGTTGTTCAACCCCTATACGTTCCCCAAAATGGCCTGTTTTCAGACGAGCCTTTGGCTAGTTCCTGGGAAATGAGCTCTGAGCCCTTGGAAAGCTCTGTCTGATAAGAGTATTTCTGCATGCTTGAGGCCCTGGGCCACACTGTACCAGTGTGAGCAGACAGTTTATGCTAACAGTGTGATTTTCAATGAACGTATTTTTTCTCTGAGGTTCTAGAGCTTAAGTAACCAAGGTCAGTCATGGAGGTGTCACATGCCTATGTGACTGACCCCCAATAAAAATCCTGGAAACCCAGGCTAGGGTGAGTTGCCTAGTTTGGAACACTTTGCACATGTCATCACATATCACTTCTGGGGGAATTAAGCACATCTTGTGTGACTCCAGTAGAAAGGGACAACACCTGGAAGCTTGCACCTGGTTTCCTCCATACTTCCCTTCATGTGCCTTTGATGGTTTTACTCTGTATACTTCACTGTAATAAACCCTAAACATAAACATAGCAACTTCTGAGTCCTGTGATTCCTAGCAAATCACTCAGATGGTCTTGGGGACCTCTGATACAAACTTTCAAAAATTAATCTCTTAGGGCTTCCCTGGTGGCGCAGTGGTTGAGAGTCCGCCTGCCAATGCAGGGGACACGGGTTCGTAACCCGGTCCGGGAGGATCCCACATGCCGCGGAGCGGCTGGGCCTGTGGGCCATGGCCTCTGAGCCTGCGCATCCGGAGCCTGTGCTCCGCAACGGGAGAGGTCACAACAGTGAGAGGCCCCCGTAGCACAAAAAAATAAAATAAAATAAAATAATAAAATTAATCTCTTAAGTTCCACTTTGCATAGTTGTCACTATTCTATCACTATTTCTGTATCCACTACCCTTCTCAGTGAATTTTCACAGATAGAATGACCATAAGTTTATCATTCGAACTGGGGGATATTAAGAGTAAAAGAGAGCATCTATTAATTATTATATTATAATAACAGTATGCAATGTTATTGTACTATAATAATAACCTGGAACAACAGCTGTAAACCAGGACTGTTCCAAGCAAACTGAAATGTATGGTCACTGTATTCACAGGTGATCCTACCGGACAGAGTAAAATCTAAGCAACAGGCTTCTTGCTATAACTACTCCAATCTGAGGCCAATTTACACAGATCCACAATCCAAGGCTCCTTCCTGGCATCAATGTAGATGAATAAGACAGGTGAAACAATGTATTTAACTATATGACCATGATCAACATCGTCTTAGACCAAGGGTTGGCAAACTTTCTCTGCAAAGGGCTGGAGAGTAAAGATTTTAATTTTAGGCTTTGTGGGCCATACAGTATAGCACAAAAGCAGTCACAGACAATACATAAACAAATGAGCATGGCTCTATTCCAATAAAACTTTATTTACAAAAATAGGTAGCAGGCTGAATTTGACCTGTAGGATGTAATTTCTTGATCCTTGACTTAGACTAGGAGAAATAAAAGATCAGTAGTAACCAAGAATATACAGTTTTATACATAGTTTCATTTATGACAAGGCAAGTTATTAAGATGACCAAGTGTGGGGCATACAAAGGTCATCCTCAAGTGAGTGCCTAGTTTGTTTCAATTATGTGGTAAGTAGAAAATATATATTGTTGAGTACCTATCCAAACTCCCAACTTCATCTATTTCTCCTCAAGGTCTTGGTGACATGGTCCGTGAAATGACTTTATTCATTCTATTTCTAATTCTGACTCACTTTTCTTCTTCTTATAACACATTCTTTTTATGAGGACAGAATGGGATAATGCTGCTTGAACAAAGAATAAGCATTTAACAAATACTGACTTCTTGAGGAGTCCAAAAGAGAAAATTTTCCCATTGAGAAAGATGAATTTATTTTTGACACGGTATCTCTAACATGGAAGTGGTCTGAATACATTTATAAACTCATAGTTAAATAAGTTACAGGAAACAAAACCATTTAAGTTCTATCCTTCAGTAAATTTTTACTGAAGTATAACATATGTACAGAAAAGTACACAACACTGTTCGTAGGAATGTAAATTGGCGCAGCCACTGTGTAAAACAGTATGGAGGTTTCTCAAAAAACTAAAAACAGAACTACCATATCATCCAGCAATTCCACTCCTGGGTATACAGCTGAAGAAAAAAAAAAAACACTAACTTGAAAAGATGCATGTACCCCAATTTTCATAGCAGCATTATTTACAGCTGCCAAGATATGGAAGCAACCTCAGTGTCCATCAACAGATGAATGGATAAAGGCGTGGTACACACACACACACACACACACACACACACACACACACACACACACACACACACACACGCACACAGAGGAATACTACTCAACCATGAAAAAGAATGAAATTTTGGCAGTTCCAACAACATGGAAGGTATTATGCATAGAGAAATAAGTCAGAGAGAAAGACAAATCTGTCTGTTATCACCTTCATGTGGAATCTAAAAAATGAAACAAACGAATGACTATAAGAAAACAGAAACAGACTCACAGATATAGATAACAAACTAGTCGTTACCAGTGGGAAGAGGGAAGGGGGAGGGGAAAGATAGGAGTACAGGATTAAGAGGTACAAACAACTATGTATAAAATTAATAAGCTACAAGGATATATTATACAGCACAGGGAATACAGCCAATATTTTATAATAGCCAATATTTTATAATAACTTTAAATGGAGTATAGTCTATAAAAATTGTGAATCACTATGTTGTACAGCTGAAACCAATGTAATATTGTAAGCCAAGTGTACCTCAATAATAAAAAAAGTACACAAATCATAACAATGTACAACCTGATGAATTTTCACAAAGTAAGTATACGTGTGTAACCAGCACTTAATATTCAGGTGTTAGACTATTACCAGCACTGTAGAAGCCCGCTCATACTCCATTAGGCAACTATCAACATCAAGGGTAACTACCCTGCTTGCTAACATTAAAGATATATTTTGTCTATTTCTGAACTACTATTGACCCTTGAACAATCTGGGCTTGAGCTGTTTGGGTCCAATGCTGCGCGCATGCTTAGAAACAAGTTTTTTCCAATAAATATACTACTATACTACCCATGGTTGGCTGAATCCAGGGATGCGGAACCCACAGATACAGAAGGCCAACTGTAAGGGACTTGAGCATCCACGGATTCTGGTCATAGCAGGTCCGGTAACCAATTCCCAGCAGATACCAACTACCATACCAAGGGACAACCATGTATTTAAATGGAATCATACAGTATGGAACCATATGAGTGGCTTCTTCTATTTATTGATTTGTTTGTGAGATTTATTTATTTTGTTACAAAATATTAGTATAACAGTTCATTCATTCTTGTTGTTATACAGTGTGCTATTGCAGAAATATACCACAATGTATTTATCTATTCGCCGGTTGACAAAAATTCGGGTCCGGCATGGGGCCATTACAATTAGTACTGATACTAATTCTTATATAAGTCTTTTAGTGAACATACATACACATATCTACTGAATGTATACCTAGAGTAGAATCACTGGGCCATGGAGCAGATAGGTTTTCAAAGTGATTTTCAATAGATTTTCAAAGCAATTATAAAAATTTACAATCCAGGGACTTCCTTGGCAGTCCAGCGGTTAAGACTCCACGCTTCCAATGCAGGGGGTGCGGGTTTGATCCCTCTCAGGGAACTAAGATCCCGCAAGCCGTGTGGCACAGCCATTAAAAAAAAAAAAAATTTACAATCCAAATCATAGTATATGGGAGTTCCCGTAGTGCCACATCCTTGTCAGCCCTGTATGTTGTCAATCTTTTAATTTTAGTCATTCTTATGGGTATGTGGTGGTCTGTCATTGTGATATTCATTTGTATTTCCCTGAAGCCTAAAGAGATGGACCACCATTTCATATTTACCATTTTGATATCCTTTTTCATGATGTCTATTCAAGACTTCTGCTCATTTTTCTGTTCAAGACTTCTGCTCATTACCTGTCTTTTTCTTACTGATGTATAGAAATTCTTTACATAGCTAGATACAGTCCTGTCATACACACATATTACAGATGTCTTTTCCTACTCTGACTTGCCTTTTCATTCTCCTAATAATGTTCTCGGGAAGAACAGAAGCTTTAAATTTCAATATAGTCCAACTTATCAGCTTTTTTCCTTTATGGTTAATCTTTTTTTTGGTCCAATTTAAGAAACTTTTGCCTATAGCAAGGTCAGGAAGATATTCTTCCAGAAGAAAACAAAAGCTTCATGGTTTCATTTTTCATGTTTGGACCAAATCTATCTGGAATTAATTTTCGTATGGGGTGTGAGGTGGTCTTTCTTAATTTAAAATTATTATTAAACTTACTATTCAGAATAAAGTTTCCAGTATGGCTTTATTTTTTCATGTTTACTTTTTCCAGATCCACTGGTTTGATTACCCATATACTGTAGCCATTCTTTCTTAACTATCAGAAGATGACTATCTTGGTGAAAATGCTGTCTGAATAGTTTCCTTTCACTTATGTATTACTTATGAAGGATCAGTGGAACCCACTGAACATAGACTATATCTGACAAAGAGAGAAAAAAATTTCTTGGTAGCACTGAATGTGCCACTGGTGAACTATAGTGTGCAAAAAATATGAGCTGTCTATAGAGGCAGTATAGCAAAGCAGTGAGGAAACCACAAAGACCTGACTTCAAATTCCTCCTTAGCTAGCTATGTGAGCCTAACCATCACTTAACTCCTCCAAATATCAGAACTATAAAATAGTTATACAACTATCTACCTTTCTGGATTATCTTAAAGATTTAGTTAAATAATTTAGATAAAGTGCTGAACACTGCCCAAAACACATCAACTAAACAAAAGCCAGTACTATTTACCTGGCTGTTCAAAACATATGATTACAAAATTAAAACAGAAAGAGAAAATTCTAATTCTACTAATAAACACTGATATAAAAGCAAGGTAACTACATACTGTGGTGTCCAAGTTTTTGGGATTTGCTTACTAACTTAGAAAGAAAAAAGGTTGTCAATATTTAAAACAGAACAATACCAAGTATGAAAAATGTAAATACTTTTTAAAAAAGTGCCCTGCAGCAAAATATCATTACAACTACATGTTCTTAACCTAGGGAAAGAATTCTTAAGATTTAAGGCATTCAAATGCTAAGTTGGGATGAAAACTTAAAAACCCACTTCAAAAAACTCTCCAATAATTTTCTTTTGAGTTAGCAAGAATTACTTAACGTAATTAGAATCTAGAGCCCCAAGGTAGATATACACTGCTGATTCGTTACATGGACAAGGTCAATACAAAACTAATAATCTACAAACTGAAGTTAAGAAATTAAGAAAAACAAATTAATGGGCCTTGGGGGTTCTAGCCAGGACAACCAAAAAATAATAAAACTGCTGTTGCATTATATTTCACAAAGAGAAAGATAAAAAGACTAAAAAACTAGAAGTAACATGGTACATGGCACCCTCTTGTGTTTTATTTTTAAATGATAAAAGTTTAAAGTCAATTTCAATATAACTGTTATCTACTAAGTAGCTACTCATTAATCTCTGGCCTTGGGAATTCAAAGGCTGGTGGAAGAAAAATTACTTTTAATTTATTAAGAATAATATTTTAAGTTTTCCTTCATTTCAATAATTACATAGTTTTCCAAAAGTAAATATAAAAGATAGAGATATTCAGAAAAATGCCATATCCACATATAAACAGAGTCTCCCTTCCCTGTGCCCTTCTATCAACAAAACTTCCTTGTGTTTCCTTTATCTTTAATTACAAATTTATATGCCTGGATCACAAAGGGTAACAGGAATCTATTCCAAAGCAGCTTAGTACTTAAGAGTACTTAGTACTCTACTAAAATTCCAGCTTCGCCTCTGACTATGAAATCTAGGGCAAGTTATTTAATTCTAAGCCTCATTTGGGTATAATAATAGTGCCTATGCCATAGAGTTGTTTTAGTGATTAAATAATAAATATAAATGGCTTAGAACAGTAGTATCTCACCAAAAAAAGTACTCAATATATTTTAGCTAGTATTATGATACTATACACAGATGCAAAAATAAAAATGTGCACTAGATAAAATAAATGCCACAAAAATATCCTTAAGCAATATCACTTATTTGGCAGACTCTCCTTTAGAGTTTCTAGGGGAAAAAAAAATTTTTTTTCTCGGTTTGGGGAATTCTGTTAAATTTCAGGAGGAATTGCTCTTACTGTTTCTCATCTATAATATTAAATAAAATACGTAAATGTTAAACTGACATGTTATAAGACAGGAAAAGTCTTAAGCCCAAGAATAGAAGGCATAAATTTAGGAATATGCCAAGAGATCTAAAAAAATTGTTTTTCAGTCAGCAGCAAGATGTTCTAGAGAGATACTGGCTTAGCTTAAGTAAGGAATCAAAAAATACGACTAAAAATGTACCAAGAAAGCTAGGGAACACAGACTGAACTTAAAATCAGATTAATTAGCTTTGAAGAACAACTATGAATACAGCACTGTTGCATATAATATTCAGAATCTTTAATGTATGGTGTTTAAGGTGTGTAAGTAGCACTCGGGCTAGCCTATGACTGGATTCTGAACTGGATTTCCACTAAACCTGACCTAGACACTAATATGCCAATGAGGACGGATATTTTTCTAACAGTAAAAATAGAGACATTTATTGTGCATTTATTATGTACCAGTTAATTTAAACATATTAAACTCTTGACTTCAATATGAAAAAATTAAGAGTTGATGAAAGGACTATCTGTCTTCTATATTGATGTCATAATGATTCTTTAAGAGTTCTTAAAGAACTCAATGATTCATATTGTGTGATTTCTTTCTTTCTATTTTTTTTAAAATTTAAAAGCTAACAATGATAATAGCACTTATTGAGTATACACTATTATGGCACTGTTATTGTTCCAAGTGCTTTAAATAGATTATTTTGTTTAATCCTTCACAGTAATCCCATAAAGCAGGTACTTTTCATCAACCATCTGCAGAAGAGTAAGTTAAAGTACAAAGTTAACTAACTACTAGCAGTTAGGTAGGAGAGTCCTCACTAAAATCCAGAAAGTCTCATGGCAGAACCCACACTCTTATTCACTAGAGATACTCCCTCCAACAACAACAAAAATCATCTTTTATTTTTAATGTAGTAAGAGGTGATTATTCAGAAAATTTAGAAAATACATAAAAGTGTAAAGCAAAAATTTTAACTGTCCATACTTTTATCACCCAAATTAACAACAGTATTGTGCAAAGACTTCTTGTACTATAGGAAATTTAATTACATTGTAGTCTCTCCATTAAAGTGACTTAATATGATTTGTATGTTGGATTTAGACATCTAAGGAAGAATTAGGGTTTTGAATTTATAAGGCTAATATATCAAATATTAATTTAGAAAATGAAAGTAGCCTCTGCATTATTTCTTTTGGTGCACAGAAGCTACTCCAAGAACATTTAAAAAACTCATATTGACATCAATTGTTAGAACTCCATTTAAACTTCCAAGCAAAAGTTGATTTTTTTAATGGTATTTGGCCTTGAAAGATATTCTCTTGTATATAATTGAATACGGTACAATTGGTATCTTGAACAGACTTAAAACAAAATAAAATTAATAAAAATCTTAGCTTTTCCTTACAGAATAGCAACTAATAAGTATAGAAATCATGATGGGAAAATCACTATTTGGCAAACACCACAATAATTCTTTCAGGCAGGAATCATCAACAGATGCTAAAAGTAATGACCGAATTATGATTAGAAAAAGGATATTTATATACTCAAAATTATTCCCCATAGGATACTTCTAAGCACAAAGGGAAAATGGAAGTTTAAGTAGGTAAACCTGGCAGGCACCTCATTAACCAAGGAATCAGAATAAATACCACAAGTAATGGGGTAAAATGATATCATGTATCTCCTGAATATGATGCACTGAGAAGGACATAACATCACTTGTGATATTCGAAAATACATAATCCGAATTTAATCATTAAGAAACATCAAATCCAAACTGAGGAATACTCTACAAAATAGCTGGCTACGGGCTTCCCTGGTGGCGCAGTGGTTGAGAGTCCGCCTGCCAATGCAAGGGACACGGGTTCGTGCCTCGGTCTGGGAGGACCCCACATGCCGCGGAGCGGCTGGGCCCGTGAGCCATGGCCGCTGAGCCTGCGCGTCCGGAGCCTGTGCTCCACAACGGGAGAGGCCACAGCAGTGAGAGGCCCGCGTACCGCAAAAAAAAAAAAAAAAAAAAAAAAAAATTGTCTAGTACTCTTCAAAGGATCAAGGTAAGAAAGACATGAATGGAAGACAGATGAAGAACTATAACCGAGTAAAGGAAACTTAGGAGATAAGAAAACTAACACTCTATGTAACCTGAATTGAACTCTAAACAAGAAAAATTACATTAATACGACAACTGGCAAATTTTAAATAAGATCTACAGATTAGATAATAGTATTCTATCAATGTAAATTTCCTGATTTTAATTACCTACTTGAGGTTATGGAAGATGTTAAATTTGAGGAATCTGGATGAAGATACAGTATGCAAAAATTCTTTGCATTATATTTGCCACTTTTCTAAGTCTGAAATAATTTCAATGTGAAAAGTTTTTTTTTAATTTTTAAAGAAAAATATTTTTGAAAAACCAAGCTCAAAAGGAACTCTTCTCCTCTATATCCAATCCCTCCCTGAAACCTACTATTCTACACTGAGAAATAAGGAATTCACCGTAAACCAAAGAAAAATACCAACATAACCTGAGTTTTTCACTCTCTCAAACCTACTTTGAAGGGGAAAAAAATAAATTTTAAGTTACTTCTAGCTCCAAAATTCTGACTTTAAGTACTTGAGTTCAAAAATACTTTCTTCACCACTATAAAGTAAGTTATAACAATGTGTCTGCTATCTTCTAGGCCCTGTGCTGACTGCTTTATATACATTAGCTCCAATTCTTATAACAATGCTGGCAAGGTAGGTATGAATATCAACATTTACAGACAAGAAAATTGGGGATGAATAAGACTAAGTAATTTGCTCAAAGATATAGAACTGTTAGATGACATAGCCAATATTTAAACCCATACCACCTAACTCCAAACACAATAATGCCTCCCAAGAGGACTGCTGAGAGGTCAAAAGAACATGTAAATTAGAATGGTAAGTATCATCAAATTGTTACCTGGGTTTATCATTAAGAAGAAGCAATGTAAATAACTGAAAAGTGAATTATTACATTTCCAATGACTGTAAATCAGACTTTTCAACAAAGAAAATAAGATAGGAAAAGGATTTTAAGAGTGCTGAATCGGGCTTCCCTGGTGGCGCAGTGGTTAAGAATCCACCTGCCAATGCAGGGGACATGGGTTCGAGCCCTGGTCCAGGAAGACCCCACATGCTGCAGAGCAACTAAGCCCGTGTGCCACAACTACTGAGCCTGCGCTCTAGAGCCCAGGAGCCACAACTACTGAGCCCGTGTGCCACAACTACTGAAGCCTGCGTGCCTAGAGCTCGTGCTCTGCAACAAGAGAAGCCACCGCAATGAGAAGACCACGCACCACAACGAAGAGTAGCCCCTGCTAGCCGCAACTAGAGAAAGCCCACACGCAGCAATGAAGACCCAATACAACCAAAAATAAATAAATAAAATAAATTAATTAAAAAAAAAAGAATGCTGAATCACTCTAACAGTGTCCAATTCAAATTGTTTATAGAACTATTTTTTGGTTTCTTACATATGTAAGAAACAAATATTATTAAAAACAGAAGTTTTTAATACTCTGGTAACACAGTATGGTGTAGTAAACACCACAGAATTTTCCTAAAATGATCCTGGGCATTCACTCTGGATTGCCTGGAAAATAAACAAATTGAGCCAGGGCTCTCTCTTTCTCCAGCAGGAGGAACTGCACCAGAACTCATCTCTCCATGGGACCAGGGGTTTATCCCACTCAATCCTCCAATAGGTGAGCTGCAACTTCCCACAGTTCTCAAGAGCTGGTCAGGGAGTTTTCCCAGGCAACTCTTAAAGACACGTGGCACCTAAACGTGTATAGCTCAAAGCTTAAGTAATGTATATGCCACCCCACTGACAAGGATGCTTTCAATGAGCCTAGTCTTGTAATAAAAGAAAACAATGATGTGGAGTGGGAGGGGTAAGGCCTCTATTGGCAAATTATTCTATGTTTAGTAGTATCTACATCAGCGCAGCTTCCTATGAGATAGTGGGAAGATCAGGGGATCTTTCTTAAGTATTCTTGGCTTACAAGTTTCCTCAATTAAGCCTATTCTTATCACATAATTCTATCACAATGCAGAATTCCTTCAAAGCCATCAAAGAACATATAGGATAAATAGATTCACAAATTCTTGTAAAAATGAAAAAGAAAAATAAAAGGACTTCTTTACCCAATTCAGTTTGTGTACTAATGAAATTATACGCCTTCCTTATAAAATACATGCTTTAACGATAATGTTAGCTAAAAACCACTGACTACTTCAGGTCAGTCATTTAGCGACAGGCTTCACATACACCATCTTTTTTTAATGCTTTCACATGTTCTATAAGTTGGTATTATTATTATTACCTCCACTTTGCAGATGAACAAAATCAGGGTCAAAGAGGTTAAATAACTTGCCCAAAGTTATATAGCCAGTACAGAGAAGGGCCTGAATGGTTTTAACCACTACTACTTTGCTTTAATTCACTGATATTTCTAACAACTCATGAGGTCTATAGGCAGCATACTGAAACAGGCATACTTTATAGGTGAAAAATGCAAGGTCTATTAACATTAAATGACTTGCTCAGTATCATACTAAATTAACACTAATAGCAATAAGTAAAGTAACTTCACAAAACTCAGTCTAACGCTCAGTACTGTAGTACTGACAAATGCTATATACATAACAGTTCTAATTTATATACATATTCTAACACCATGGTCAAAACATATCTTTCTAAACCTAAAGATAAGTTTAGTTGTTAGTCCTCAATTTTTTCCTAACTATAACTGAACAAGGCTGATGCTGATATAATTGCTACATGTGATACAGAAAACTGCTACAAAATTTGGAATTATCTAGTGAACTTTTATGCCTCCATATCAGCGTGGCAACTAACTTAATTGAGGGCAATATGACTGCTTATAAATAACTCAAACAACCAACATTAATATTTAATTAACTTCTATTCTCACTCTGTAAATATTTTAACACTTCCAATGACAACATGCTATAACAGAAAGGACTTCAAAAAAGGCTAGCTATCAACTCTGAAACTAGCTTATGTTGTAATCAATATCACATTAAAATAGTACACACCAGAAACAAAAAAAGATCACCTTTTTTTCCCAACTAACAAAGAATTAAAAGAAAACAAAACAGAAGCTGATTATTCAACCTGCTGACATACTAGTATAATTCCCACATGGAATTTACTAAGAATTCCTTCTCTCAGATTTTATATAAGGTAAAAAGTCAAATCTGGGATAATACATACATACCTTAGAAACACAAAACTTTTGCATAATAATATAAGCTTCTAATGATCATTTGAATTATATCATTTTTATTGTTCAAAAAACCAAAATGATAAAATTCAAAAATAAAAAAAATTCAAAAAAGTTTTTAAAAAGTTTTAATTCTGGATGATAGGAATATAGGTATTTATTGTTTTATCCTTTGTGTTTTTCTGTATTTTAAACAGTTCTAGAAATGTAAATAAAAGTAAAATACAAACATTCAAAAAAAAACAAACTGTGTTTAGTTATCACATGTTGATGTTTACTAAGTTTTCTTGACCCATTCCCTAAAGAAAATACAAAACCAAGAGGCTTTGGTCTAAACTCTCTTGATTTATAATTTTCCACTTTTATTATATTTCTCAAAACTAGAGGATGGACAAAGCAAGAAAACCAGTTCTAAGTAAACTCCGAATAGCTGTTTCATGAAACAGAAGCAGAAACAATAAGCTACTCCCTTCCATCTTTGTTCACTCAACCAATGTTTTTAAAGTGCCTGACTTATGCATGCTCAGCACTCCCTCTTAAGTATTTAATGATCTGTAATAACCACCGGGGAAAGACAGCAACTACAGAACTTCCAACATGTTCAAGGTAGTGACAGAATTCATCCTTGTAAGGTAAATTACAGAAAGTTTCTTTTTTTGTGACATGATAGATCAACATGTAATAACTCAATGGGATCTTCTTATAAAAACTGTTCAAGCCTACGTTAGAAAGGGGACAATAAGAAAATCCTCCTGAAATTCTTTTTTCTGTATCTTATTTAATATCAAGACAAATTACCAACATTTCAAATAATAATGGCTAAAAACTTTTGCAAAACACAAGACATAGTTTCCATTTTCCACAAATACATGATAGAATTTACTTCAGATATGATATAGGATATTTGTTTTTTGACAACTCCCCATATAATTCCCTTCTAAGATATAACAACCATGCTATCATAACCATTAAGACCAGCAACAGCATCAAAATAATAATCGATGAGGGAAGAACAATCTAGGTAGAAAGATCAGCAAGTACAAAGGCTCTGAGGTAAAAGCATGCTGGTATATCTGAGGAACAAGGAGGAGAGTTTCGATGGAGCAAAGGGGAAAAGAGTAGAAAATGAAGTAAGATAAGTAGTAGGGTTCGGCAAGGGGAGTCAGAGCATGTGAGGCCTCATGGGTCATTTATAAGGAATTTGGCTTTTACTCTTAGTGAGATGGGAAGCCATTGAAGAACTCAAAATGGAAAAGTATAAAATGTAACATATTTGAATAGTATCACTCCGGCTGTTTTACTGAGAAAAGACAAAAAGGAAAGGACAGTGGAAGCAGGAAGACCAGTCAGAAAACTAGTGACATAGTCCAGGCAAGAGCTGATGGTGGCGTGGACCCATGTGGAGGCAGTGCAGAGAGCAGTAAGTGGACTCTGCATAATCAACAGGATTTGCCAAAGAAGAAGACATAAGCGAGATCAAGAAACTAAAATGAAGCAACTAAAGTAGTAGGATGCAAACCAGGTATCCTAGAAGCCAAGTGAAGAAGATATTTCATGAAGAAGAGAGTAATAAACAATCTTAATCAAATAAAGGAGGACTGATGAGAACCTTTGGATTCAGCAACAGTAAAGCTGAAAAACCTGATTAGAATGTGTTCAAGAAAGAATGGGATAAGAAAAATTTGAGACATTGCATACAGAAAGTGTTTTTAAAGTGTTTTGCTATAAAGAGAGGAAAAGAAATGAGGCAGTGGCTGGAGAAGGAAGTAGGGACAGAATTTTTTTTTTTTTAAGATGGAAGAACATATTAACATATTATAGACTAGAGGGAATGATCTAGAAGAGAGGAAAAAATGATACTGAAGAGACAAAAATGCTAGAGCAATGAGGAAGAAGTAAACTAGTATATAAGTGGGTGAGTTGGCCTTAGCTAAGAGCAAAGTTCATTCATCTCTTATAGAAGAGAGTACAAGGACACAGATAACAGAGTCTGTAGAAGTTCCCTTCTGATTGCCTAGTGAACTTGGAAGCTACATGTTAGAAGTGCTACAGGTTTGAGAGGGGAGGAGAATGTATCAGCAGTTGTCTAGGAGTGTGGGAGAGTGAAATGACCAGGGAAATATCATGTGATTACTGGGTAGCATTAAGGAATCACTGAGGTCAGAGATCATGAATTTAAAGTGAGGCCAGTATGTATGGTTATCTTTTATTTCTCTACGTATGTTCAGATGTGTGGATTCAGGCAAAGAGCTGAGTATATACAAGCCTATGATTATCATGATTGACCATGGAGTTTAAGCTGGGCAAGGAGAGTAAGACATCAGGAGGATCAGGGACAGTGAGAAGATAGATTTAAAAGACAGAAGGTCCCAAAGACACACTGAAAAGATATAAGGAACACAGGAAGAGAATACAGGATTCTGGATATAAACATGTCTATTTTTCTAAAGCTGCCATTTATCTATTAATAAACATTGAACAGTTCAAAAATGTACAACTATACCTAGAAAACTGTCAATAAAAATTTTTATCCTCAAAAAAAAACCAACAAAAAAAGGGACTGAAGGTCCCAATGGGCTCAAAGAACTGTTGGAGTAACAGTAATTGTGATAAGAAAAGATAAGAGATGGTAGCAGAGAGTGGAAACTGTGAAATTAAGATGATGGAGGGACTTAAGTCTGGATAAAGACATGGTCTAGAAATGAACAGTGAAGTGGGGTAATGGGCAAAATTCATTGGAGAAGAGGAATTCCAGTTTGAAGATACCAGTGTACTGAATGAACTATCCACATGAACGTTGAAATAACCAAGAATTATAACACAAGTAGTACTGGAGTGAATGTCAGTGAACTAAGAACTAAAATCTGTTAGAAGACAATTCTCCATAGGTGTTCCATTCCTGCACACCATGTGAACAGAGGTACTGACTGCCTTTATTGTGGATTATCTTTTCAAGCAAGCTCGTATAGCCAACAGCCCTGGAAAATAGATAGTGTTTCCCTCCAAAGCAAAGGGTAAGTTTATCTATACTTCGCTTGGAAGATATTCTCTTCCTCCAGGACATGGGCAGATATGCTTCGTGTCCATTATAAAAGATTCCAGTTCACTAAGCTTGGGCTTCCTCTCCTATAACTCAATCTACTGTGTGTGCAGGTCTTACCTGCACCTTATCAAGTCACACTTTAGGAACTGGGACTTGAGTAACCAGTGTAAGCAAATGCTGTCACTTTGACTACTGCTTTGGCTGTCAGAAATAAAGTCCTTTGTTTCTGGCCCCGAAATCTCCCATCTTCTGTCAGCATCCATGAAACTGTGGTAGTTAAACTTGTTAGCTTGCAGGCAGAGTAAAATCTCAGACCACTGAAAGTTGTTGACAAAATCTCCAATGAATAGGGAGTGGGAATGAGAGATTACTGCAAACGGATTGGTAGAAGTAGGTATAGTTTGAGAACATGAGATAAAGTCTGGAGATGTTTTAGAAGAGAAAAAGGTCTGGAAAATGTAATGAGAAGCAAAGAGAACACCCTCCAGACTCAATGGCATGAAGAAAGCGAAAGAGAAGACTGCTACTGCTTGCGAGGGTGGCAGGTAGTTTCATCAGGGAAGCCAGATTTAACCTACAGCAAAAAAGGTGAAGATAATATTAACAGAAGAGGTTGACGATAAGGAGAAATTTGCTGATGACTGACCTTGAGTTCCAGGGCCATTATGAAAGATTTTCAGGAGATAGAAAGGGGTGGGTTTGGAGGTTAGATCTGGATACATATGGTAAAAGACCTATGAGTGTTGGGGTTTTTGTGTGACTTACATGAACAGGAAAAAAGGGCATGAGGAAATTAGCTGCAGTTAGTCTTAATTAGATTAAATGACTCTGTGCTACATCCCTCATCCCTCTTTTATCCACCCAACATCTACTATGGAACACTTATTTCTTACCAAACAAAACATCATTTTAGAAAATTTAGAACACAGAAGTTTTAAAAAATTGAAATGCCAAAATTGTTGTTTAATACAGTAAGAGGCAAGTGTTAACTTACTTGAATTAGATCTAAAATGCCAAGTTCACTTTCTGAAGAATCCACACAGAAGACAAAATATAATGTTGCATAATGTCTATAAATCAGTTTGTTGTCAGATCCTCCAATTAATCTAAATGACAAAACAAAACAATTGGAATGTTATAGCTACAAAATAAAAAACATTTTCATTAGTTCAAGAAAACTGACAATTTGTTTAAAACCTTCTACAAAAAGAAAGGTAACATTTAATGACACAGCATTCAAGTGAACTAGATGGTTGTTTTCTTCAGAGAAGTCAAGTAAAAGATGCCGATGCTTAATATTAGTTCATTCATTCATTCAATTATTTACTGAGTACTTACTATGTGCCAGGTACTGAGAGTGGGTAAGGAGCAATAAACAAACAAAGAAAATATTATCAGAGTGGAAGGGACTACTTAGAGAATCAAAAGAGGATGATGCCACATTGATGGGTTTGCTACTTCCTATTGGGTGTTAAAAGAGTTGATGTTTAGGCTGAGATCTGATGATAAGGAACGTGCCATGAAAAAATTTAGAGAAGAGCATTTCAGGCAAAGGTAAACTAATAAAAAGGCAATTTCATCAAGAACGAAATATCTGTGTTCAAGAAAGAAAAAGAAGGCCTGAGATCAATGAAAGATTAGTAAGCAATTAGGTCAGAGAAGTAGGCAGAAATGAGATCATAGGGCATTTTTAAGAGCTTACTAGATTTAACTCCATAGGTCACAGTAAGTTACACAGCTTAACACTGATTATCAACTAGGAAAAAAAATGACATTTCTTCTTAAGTTTTGGACATATTTACCATCAAGATCTTCTCCAAAAACACATTTTGTTTTGGAATATAAATGCAAGAAAACTGAGCTAAGAGATACTCAATCCTTTTGCCAAATATTTTTATTTATGTTGACTGGAATTTCAGCATTTTAAAAATAATAATTCAGAGATCATTACAAACACCTTTTATTTTTCTAAATACAGTTTAACTGTTCCATAGTTAAGTTTACAACAATTCATTCACCTTCTCAAAAGACCCTTTAACACTAATGAAACATAAAAAAAATCAAGGCTAAGTGTAATCAGAGCTAACTGAACATTCAAACAAGACAAAGGAAAATAACACCTATTTCTTCTTTTTTTTTTTTTGGCTGCGCTGGGCAGCATGCGGGATCTTAGTTCCCGATCAGGGATCAAACCCATGCCCCCGGCCGTGGAAGCATGGAGTCTTAACCACTGGACTGCCAGGGAAGTTCCTATTTGTCACTCAATAAAAGTAATACTAAATTCACAAGTTTTGTAGAAACAACTTCTCTACATACACACTCATTATTTTTTATTACTTTATATCCTCTAATACCAAAAGTGAAAATGATCTTTGACAAGAATTAAAAACTCCTACTATCTAGAAAAGGTATGCAATTTAAAAATATGTACAAGCACTTTAAAGATTCTCTGAGTTGTATTTATAGACTATCATTGCAACTGTTCCTTAAAAGGGACAAAAGCAGCAACAGCAGACTTTACTTCATCCTGAATCTGCAATTTAGTGATTATCTTAAATTTTTGTTTGGATCTGCTTTAAAAGAAGACCAAATTTTTGAAAACTGTAAGTTTCAAAATGGCAATTAGGGCTTCCCTGGTGGCGCAGTGGTTGAGAGTCCACCTGCTGATGCAGGGGACACGGGTTCGTGCCCCGGTCCGGGAAGATCCCACGTGCCGCGGAGCAGCTAGGCCCGTGAGCCATGGCCACTGAGCCTGCGTGTCCAGAGCCTGTGCTCCACAACAGGAGAGGCCACAGCAGTGAGAGGCCCGCATACCGCAAAAAAAAAAAAAAGCAATTAAAGTTATTAAAAGAAAACAAAATATTAATATGAGTACACGTTTTGTTATAATTTCATCTTTATACTATAGTACAATACTGATACAAATTCTTGTATAGAATGCAATACACGACATAAAAGCTACAGAATTTTAGAAATCCTTAGTCCAAATATCTTATTTAACATAAGAAGAGAAAACTGAGGTACAAAGAATTTAAGTGACCTAACCAAGAAAACCAGCTTGTTAGTAACAAAACTAGGACTAAACGAGATGTGTAGCCTTATCTCTGATGCAATATTTGCTTTCTACTTTTTGTAAGGTTGGAAAAGAATAATTACAAACTCAAGTCATACTTCCTAGTTAAAACAGTGCCCTGGTTAGACCAACCAATTTCTTGCACTGTGCTGGGTGATTAATTTCTTATGAGGTTAGAAGATTAAGGAGCTGAGATAAAGGAAAACGATGGTAATGGCAAACACAACTCAACTACAGTTTAAGAGAGATAAGTAAAGTACAATTAAAATACAAAAACAGAAAGCAAGTACATCTGTCTCAACTATTAAATTGGAGGCCTCGAGTTAACAGCAAAATTTACAAATCATAGGTGTGTATTTGCAAATTTAAGAGCAGCATGATATAACCTTTCAAGAAATGCAAGTAAACTTTCTACATGATAAAAAGTAATTTATAGTCAGGTAAGAATGAATTCTGTATTATGAAAACTGTTTTCCATAATATGCATCATACACCTTAAAAATACAGAAAAGTGTAGGTTTCTCAGAATAATCTCTGATTATTCATAATGAGGTTCAGCTAAAGTTTAGTTTTTGAATTGTCACTGAGGAAATATCTTGTTAAGAAATTAAACATATAAACACGAGAAGGAATGTTTATGAAACTATATAAGAACAAATTATTTTTATGAAACCCATTAATTTAAAACTATTTACAATAGTTGGCAAACTAATCATAAGCAATTTTTATTTATTCATTTTAAAAATAGAAAAGTCTTAGCTGAATTCGAATCTGTCTATCTAGACACACACATATATTTGAAAAGCAGACGTCAGAATTGATCATAATATAAAATAAAGGGTGCTATCTAAATTCTTAGGAAAACAGGTCCATTCACCCTAAGGAGTACTCTGTAGCCATTAAAAAGAATGAGTTTGCTTTAGATGGGTTTATATGCAGAGTTTTTCAACGTATAAGTGCAAACAAGCAACATGAAAACCAGCATACATGTGTGATCCCGTAAGTAAAAATTTTTAAGGTTATACTTTTATATGTTAGTGCAAAATTAATTTTCTAGAAGGATACACAAGAAACTGGGAAGAAGGACTAAAGCTGGAGGAGGAAGACTTGGTCTACAATTTATACTTCCATGTAATGTTTGAATTTTTGCTATATGAATGTATTACCTTTATATAAAATGCCTTTATAAATTTTTAAAAGAAAAAGATTAAATATCTTCAAAAAATTATTTAAGTTAGATTTATAGTTAACATAAATGGTAGTTAATTCCCCCAATCCAATTAATCAAATTAGGAAATTTTAAGATAAAACGATTAAACAGTATATATTTTATTCATATAGTCAAAGATTAGAAATGTCCATGAAATGCTTTACTTACAATCCTCCTTCTAGGAAATTACAAACATTTTCATCTCTCTTAGATACCAAATGGAATGTCTCCCTGATGATTTGCTGTTGTGTATCTTCACTCTGAGAAAGAATAATTCATATATGTTAGGATCTAATTTCTAGGTTTAACAGCATTATAAGAATTAAAAAAATAAAAGGTAGTAGTATCTGTCTGGGAAATTCATCTAAGAGCGCAGTCCTTGGAGAACTAACCTATCATACCTTAAAAGAAACAAAACCCAACATTTTTAAATTAAAAACAAAAAATCAGCACTTTATAGTTTACCACTTCACTAAAACTTATTTCTCAGCTTCAGAAACCAACAAGAAAAATATCAGACACATGAATTATAGACACTAGTAAAAGGGACACTAGATATTAACTAGTCAAAGCCCGTTGTTTTACAAATGAGTAAATTGAAATAAAGAGATGAAGTTATAAATAATTTACGTAGCTAATCTATATTTTAATGGAAGAAAGTACAGAAGTTCGGAGCTTCCAATTAAGTAAGTTTAACTAAATGCAAATTGAAGTAAGAGTCTATCCATCTTACTCATTTTTATATAAGCACTGCCTAAAACCAAGAATTGATTCACTAATATTTATTAAATTCACCAAGCAATTCATATCCCAGTAAAAAAGAGTCAGCTTCTCAAACACTGCAATAGAAAACTGGGCAAAATCATGAACAAGAATTTCACAGGAAAGAAAATATGATGGTCCATAAACAAATAAAAAGATGGTAAACCTCATTAGTAATGAAGTGAAACACAAGTTAAAGTAACAATGAGATAACTCCACATACACCATATTAGCAAAAATGTAAAATTATGACACTACCAAATGTTGACAAAGATGTGGAGTCAAAGAAACTCATCCTACCAGTGGGAAGGTAAGTGGTATAACCACTTGGGCAAAAAGTTTTACAATCCAGCACTCACCCCTAGGTACAATGATAACCCACGTGAAACCATTGTTTTTGAAGGTCAAAAACAATAGAAAATTGGCCAACTACGTATATATAATAAATTCTTAACCTGTATACCAAGAAGCACAAAGAAGAATGTTTATAAAAGCACCATAACAACAACAAAAAGCTGAAAACAACCCAAATGTCCACCAACGACATATAAATTATGGTACGCTTTTTTTAAAATTAATTAATTAATTTTTGGCTGCATTGGGTCTTCATTGCTGCATGCAGGCTTTCTCTAGTTGTGGCGAGTGTTGCGGTGCGTGGGCTTCTCGTTGCAGTGGCTTCTCTTGTTGTGGAGCATGGGCTCTAGGCATGCGGGCTTCCGTAGTTGTGGCTCATGGGCTCTAGAGCGCAGGCTCAGTAGTTGTGGTGCACGGGCTTAGTTGCTCCATGATATGTGGGATCTTCCCGGACCAGGGCTCGAACCCATGTCCCCTGCATTAGCAGGTGGATTCTTAACCACCGTGCCAACAGGGAAGTCCCTGTGGTATGCTTATAAAATAGAATCCTATAAGCAGTAAAAATTAAATCAGTATATTATACCCATCAATATGAATGATTCTCAAAAGTTTAATGTGGAAAAAGAGTTACCACAGCTCAAGTTGCCATTAAAAAAATACCATAGACTGATGGTTTAACTAACAGAAATTTATTTTCTCACAATTCTGGAGGCTAAAGGTTCAAGACTGAGGTGCCAGCATAGTTGGGTTCTGGTGAGTGATCTCTTCTTGGCTGGAAGACAACCACCTTCTCACTGTGTCCTTACATGTCCTTATGGGGAAAAACAGCAAGAACAGGTTCTCTGGTATCTCTTCTGGTAAGGGCACTAATCACATCATGAGGTCCCCACCCTCATAATCTCATCTAAACCTAACTATCTCCCAAAGTTCCAATCCCAAACACCATCAAATTGAGGGTTAGGGCTTCAACATGTGGATTTGGGGGGGTACACAATTCACTCTACAGCAGGAGAAAAAAGTAAGTACCAGAATGATATGTAATCATTCCATTAGTATAAAATTCAAAAACAGGCAAAACTAAATATTACGTAGTGACAGAAATTTGGGGGTGATAAAAATAAAACTATAAAGAAAATCATGGAAATGATTAACAAATTTCAAAGGATTAGTTTCAAAGGAAGAAACAAAACTGTCAGTCACAGATGAAAAGATTTTCCACATAGAAAATCTAACATAATTTACACAGAAGTGTTGTAATTAGTAAAAGGTTTTAATAAGAACACAAAGAAGGACATTATATAAAATTCTACTGCCATTCTAACCTTCTGCAAGTATGAGTTGTAAAATATAATTTTAAAAAGATACCATCAAAAACCATGCAGTGCCTAGGAATAAAGAAAACAACAATAAAAAAAATGCAAGAGAAAAATGTAAAACTTTACTGAAATAATTAAAGAATATCTAATTAAATAAAAAAATGTACAATGCTTATAGATTGAATGATTCAATATTATAAAGATACTCAATCTCCCCAAAATGCTCCAAAGACTTAAGGCAATTCTAATCAAAATCCCAACAAGGGTGTAGGGGGAGAACTTGAAAACTGGATTATGACTCCAAATATGACTCCTCTCATGACTTACATATGAAATCAGAGGACTAGAATAACAAGACACTCTCAAGTGGAATATAAGAGGACCTGCTGACCAGATTAAGAATTATTGTAAAGCCACAGTAATTAAGGCAAGATATTGGTGCAGAAATAGGGAAATTGACTGATGGAACCAGAAACACACCCACATATAAATATAGTTATTTAATTTAAAACAGAATACTCACTGCAGATTAGCAAGGATGGAAGGGCATTTCCATAAATGGTGCCAGGATAAAAATTTTTTTGTTCTAATACAATGAACTTCTAGCTCTCACATACTCAAAAATCAATCCCAGATTGATTAAAAATAAATGTCAATGGTGAAGCTAAAAAATTAAAAAATATAATACAGAAGAATATCTTTATAACATTGTAATAGTGTTGGACTTTCAAATAAGACACAAATAACGATAACCATAAAGGAAAAGGTTGGCAAATTTGATCACATCAAAACTAAGCACTTTTTTTTTAACTTTTTAAATTTATTTATTTATTTTATTTTTGGCTGCATTGGGTATTTGTTGCCGCGTGTGGATTTTTCTCTGGTTGTGGCAAGTGTGGGCTACTCTTTGTTGCGGTGCATGGGCTTCTCACTGCGGTGGCTTTTCTTGTTGTGGAGCACGGGCTCTAGGCATGCAGGCTTCAGTTGCTCCACTGCATGTGGGATCTTCCCGGACCAGGGCTCAAACCCGTGTCCCCTGCATTGGCAGGTGGATTCTTAACCACTGTGCCACCAGAGAAGCCCAGTAAGCACTTTTAATGCTCAAATGACACCAGAAAAAAGAATTAAGAGAGCTACAAACATGACAAACATATCTGCAATACATAAAAACTGACAAAGGAATAGTTGCTAGCATACGTAAAGAACACTTAAATGCCAGTAAGAAAAAGATAAACATCCCAATAGAAAAATGACTTGGCAAAATATAAGACCTGGAATACATCAAACTAAAAAGTTTCTGTATAGCAAAGAGAACCATCAACAAATAGGTAACCTGCTGAATGGAAGAAAATATCTGCAAATTGTATACCTGATAAGAGGTTAATATCCAAAATATATAAAGAACTTATACAACTCAGTAGCAAAAATACAGAAGCACTCCAATTTAAAAAATTAGGACAGAAAATCTAAATAGAGATTTTTCCAAGGAAGACATACAGATGGCCAAAAGGTACATGAAAAGATGCTCAACACCACTAATCATCAGGGAAATGCAAATTAAAACCACAATGAAGTATCACTTCACACCTATTAGAATGGTTATTATAAAGATGCTAAAAATAATGAGTATTGGCGAGGAGGTGGACAAAATGGAACCCTTGTGTATGTTGGTGGGAATGTAAATTGGTGCAGCTGCTATGAAAACCAGTATGGACGTTCCTCAAAAAATTAAAAACAGAACTACCATGACCCAGCAATTCCACTTCCAAGTTTTTATCTGAGGAAAATGAAAATACTAACTTGAAAAGATAAAAACACTCTCATGTTCATTAGGACATTATACACAATAGCCAATATATGGGAACAACCTAAGTGTCCAACGGTGTCCATGGATGGGTAAAGAAAATAAAATGTGATGTATATAAAGGCAAACCTTGGAGATACTGAAGGTTTGGTTCTAGACCACAATAAAGCAAATATAATAAAGGGAGTCACATGAATATTTTGGTTTCCCAGTGAGTATATGTTATGTTTAAGCTATACAGTAGTCTACTAAGTGTGCAACAGCATTATGTCTAAAAAAAATGTACATACCTTAATTTAAAAATACTTTATTGTTAAAAAATGCTAACTATCATCTGAGCTTTCCATGAATCATAATCTTTTTGCTGGTGGAGGGTCTTGCCTCAGTGGCTGCTGACTTCTCAGGACGGTGGCTGCTAAAGGTTGGGGTGACTGTGCCAATTTCTTAGAATATGACCACAGTAAAGTCTGCCTCGTTGATGGACTCTTCCTTTCATAAAGAAGGAATCATGCAATGCTGCTTGATAGCATTTTACCCACAGGAGAACTTCTTTCAAAATTGGAGTCAGTCCTCTCAAACCCTGCAAATACTTTATCAACTAAGTTTATGAATTACTCTAAGTCCTTTGTTGTCATAACAACAATCTTTACAGAATCCTCACCAGGAGTAGATTCTATCTCAAGAAATCACTTCTTTGCTCATCCTTAAGAAGCAACTCCTCATCCACTCAAGTTTTTTATCATGAGACTGCAGCAATTCAGTCACATCTTCAGGCTCTGCTTCTAATTCTAGTTCTCTTGCTATTTCCACCACAGCTACAGTTACTTCCTCCACTGAAGCCTTGAATCCCTCCCTTGCAAGTCATCCATGAAGGCTGGAATCAACTTCTTCCAAACTCCCGTGAATGTTGATATTATGATCTCTTCTCATGAATCATAACGTTCTTACTGGCATCTAGAATGGTGAGTCCTTCCCAGGTTTTCAACCGACTTTGCTCAGATCCATCAGAGGAATCACCATCTATGGCAGCTATAGCCTTACAAAATGTATTTCTTAAAGAAGAAGAGTTGAAAGTCAAAATGACTCCTTGATCTGTGGGCTGCAGAATGGACACTGTATTAGCAAGCATGAAAATAACATGAATCTCACTGTACATCTCCATCACAGCTCTTGGGTAACCAGCTGCACTGTCAATGAGCAGTAATATTTTGAAAGGAATCTTTTTTTTTCTGGACTGTAGGTCTTAACAGTGGGCTTAAAATAAATTCAGTAGACCATGTTGTAAATAGATGTGCTGTCATCTGGCTTTGTTGTTCCATTTATAAAACACAAGGAGAGTAGCACAATTTTAGCATAACATTAGCATAATTCTTAAGGGCCCTAGGATTTTTGGAATGGTAAATGAGCACTGGCTTCAACAAAGTCACCAGCTACATTGGCCCCCAACAAAAGTGTCAGCCTATCCTTTGAATCGTTGAAGCCAGGCGCGTCCTAGATGGCATCTTCTTCCAACAGAAGGCTCTTTTGTCTACACTGAAAATCTGTTGTTTAGTACAGTCACCTTCGTTCATTATCTTAGTTAGATCTTCGGGATAACTCAGTGTAGTTTCTACATCAGCACCTGATGCTTCAACTTGCACTTTCATGTTATGGAGATGGCTTCTTTCCTTAAACCTCTGCTAGCTTCAAACTTTTCTTCTGCAGCATCCTCACCTCTCTCAGCCTTCATATAGAGTTGAAGAGTTAGCGCCTTGCTCTGGACTAGGCTTTGGCTTAAGGGAACGTTATGGCTGGTTTGACCTTTTATTCAGACCACTAAACTTTCTTCACATCAGCAATACGGCTGTTTCACTTTCTTATCATCCGTGTGCTCACTGCAGTAGCACTTTTAATTTCCTTCAAGAACTTTTCCTTTGCATTCACAGCTTGGCTAACCGGTGCAACAGGCTAGCTTTCAACATGCCTTCCTCACTAAGCTTAATCATATCTTGCTTCTGATTTAAAGTGAAAGACATGCAACTCCTCCTTTCACTTGAACTTAGAGACCACTGTCAGATTATTAACTTGTCTAATTTCAATATTGCTGTGTCTCAGGGAACAGGGAGGCCCAAGAAGTGGGAGAGAGATAGGGGATTGGCTAGTGAGTGGAGCAGTCAGAACACACACATTTGGTTCGCTCTCTTATGTGTGTGTGGTTCGTGGCATTCCAAAACAATTACAACAGTAACATCAATGATCACAATCACAGATCACTGTCACAAAGATAATAATAATGAAAACTTTTGAAATATTACGAGAATTACCAAAATATGACATAGAGGCACAAGTGAGCAAATGCTGTTAGAAAAAATGGCGTCAATAGACTTGGCTTGAGGCAGGGCTGCCACAAATCTTCAATCTGTAAAAAATACAGTATCTGTAAAGTGCAATAAAGCAAAGTGCAATAAAATGAGGTATGCCTGCAAATTTGTGTTGTTTTTAAGTCACTGAGTTTGTGGTCATTTGTTAGAGCAGCAGTATAAGTGAATACAAGGCCATACTGAAAACAGGGGGGTTAAGAAAATGTCTACAAGCCAGATGTTGAAATCCCTAGTCCTTTTCTTCAATCAGTTTCCAGAATTCCTACAGTTAGGCCTTCGTCAGCCTCCAGGCTAAAGCCTGGAACAAACTTCTCCAGGAACTGTACCTAGATCTAAAGTTAATGACATTGGAGGTTCCAACTTCGGCAGAAACTGTTATCTGTTCACCAAACTCTACTTCCCAAGCACACAATTCAAGAATATTTTCCACTCTCCCTTGAATTTAAGGGAGCCATACAACTCAGTTTTGGACAATGTGATGTGGTAGGCAGTTGCAGTGGTATACCAGAGCTGGCACAATTGAAAACAATAGTGCGTTATCTCTTCCCATTTCTGCATTCAGTCACATGATGTCACTACATCATGCTGGTAGCATGAAACTGACCATAATGGAGTACTTACATCATGTAGCCAATACTACAAAATAGAGTTCTTTCCTCCCAGGTGAGCCAGTTGTTAAAAATACACTGTCCATGTACCTACTGGTCATCTGTATGTCTTCTTTAAATGCAGATCGAAACTATAGTGAAGTACCACCTCACACCAGTCAGAATGGCCATCACTAAAAAGTCTACAAATAACAAATGCTAGAGAGGGTGTGGAGAAAGAGGAACCCTCCTATAGTGTTAGTGCCAATGTATTGATAAGCTGGTGCAGCCACTATGGAGAACAGTACGGAGGTTCCTCAGTAAACTAAAAATAGAATTACCATATGATCCAACAATCCCACTCCTGGACATATACCTGGACAAAACTATAAGTCAAACAGATACATGCACCCGTATGTTTATAGCAGCACTATTCACAATAGCCCAAACATGGAGACAACCTAAATGTCCATGGACAGATGAATGGATAAAGAAGATGTGGTACATATACACAATGGAAAAATACTCAGCCATAAAAAGAACAAAATAATGCCATTTGCAGCAACATGGATGCAACAAGAGATTATCATACTAAGTGAAGTCAGAAAGAGAAAGACAAATGATATGATAACACCATATGATATCACTTATATGTAGAATCTAAAGTATGGCACAAATGAACCTACCTACAAATCAGAAACAGTTTCACAGACATAGAGAACAGACCTGTGGTTGCCAAGGGGGAGGTGGGTGGGGGAGGGAAGTACTGGGAGTTTGGGATTAGCAGATATAAACTACTATATATAGAATGGATAAACAAGCTCCTACTGTATAACACAGGGAACTATATTCAATATCCTGTGATAAACCATAATGGAAAAGAATGTAAGAAAAAGAATGTCTACATGTGTTTAACTGTGTCACTTCACGGTACAGCAGAGACTGGCACAAAATTGTAAATCAACTATACTTCAAAAAAAACTTCTTTTAATTTTAAAAATATAAATTTTTTTAAAAAAAAAATAGACCATCTAGGGGCTTCCCTGATGGCGCAGTGGTCAAGAATCCTCCTGCCAAGGCAGGGGACACATGTTCAAGCCCTGGTCCGGGAAGATCCCACACGCTGCGGAGCAACTAAGCCCGTGTGCCACAACTACTGAGCCTGTGCTCTAGAGCCCGTGAGCCACAACTACTGAGCCCACATGCCACAACTACTGAAGTCCGTGTGCCTAGAGCCTGCGCTCTGCAACAAGAGAAACCACCGCAACGAGAAGCCTGCGCACCGCAACAAAGAGTAGCCCCTGCTCGCTGCAACTAAAGAAAGCCCGCATGCAGCAATGAAGACCCAGTGCAGCCAAAAATAAATAAATAAAATAAATTAAAGAAAACAATGTACCATCTAAGCCTCACTCATAAAAATTCCTGCACAATCTTCCATGTTAACTAGATGCAGAAGTTCCATTAACATCATCTCAAGTATGACAAATAAATGCCCACAAAGAAGGTTCTAGCTGATCAGAAACACCAATACTATATGTGAGTGAGAAATATCCTTTTATTGTGTTAAGGTACTAAGACTGGGGGGATTGTTGTTACAGCAATTGTAACCCTAGCTAAACTGCCTAGCCACACTGTCTCAAGTAAAGCTGATACAGATAACTTCTACTCATAGATTCAGCGTTTCCAATTAGTTTTCAGTATCCTATCTTTACACAAAAGTCAACCAAAGATTAGTGGACATCGGAAGACAGCTCGAACATAAAAGCTAAGGACAAAAGTAGGGGAGAAAAGCAACTGAGAGGAAACAAACCAAGTAGGAAGAAGAAAAATTTTAAGTATATATCATTAATACCAGAGAGATAAGAAAAGATAATCCAACTAGGAAACAGGAACAGCATAACACAAAACAGTAACATTCAGAAAATTTTTTAAAAGAGTTCACGTAAATTAAAAATATACAGAGAAATTTTAAAATTTGGGGGAAAGGATGGAAAATAAAGTGAGAAAATCATTCAAAAAATAGGACCAAAGGGTGGAAAGACAGAAAATAGAAGAGAAAGGATAACAAAAGTAGGACAACAGTCCAGAGGAATGCTGAATAAAAGGAGATTCAAAAAGAGAAGAGAGCAAACTGAGAAATTTTTCAAGGAAAGAAAACAAGAACTTCCAGAATTAAAGAGCCCATCAAGGATCCAGCACAACTAATGAAAACAGACATCATAGCAAGGGTCTATGAAACTTTAGAAATTGCTGACAAACAGGACTCTACATATTTTCTGGACAGTAAAAACAGATCATACACAAAGAACAGGTAATCAGAATTGCATCAGGCTTTTCGATAACAATACTGGAAACTAAAAGGTAATAGAGCAATACCACCAAAATTCTGAGGAAAAGTTATTTCCAACCAAGAATTCTATAGGCAGTCAATGTAAAGTTATACTCTTTTCAGACATGCAAGATCTCAAAAAAAATCTACCTCCCATGACCTTTTTCAAGAAGTTACTGGAGGATAACTCCTGTAAGCTCCACCATGGTAAGGTAATAAACCAAAAAAATCAAGCAACAAGGGATCCAACACAGGAATAGGCAAACGGAATACCTAAGATAACAAAGATCCTAATATGACTGCCATAAAACAGGTCCACATTGGACCTAGTCAAAGGATTCCAGGAGGGATTTCTTCAGGAACATGAAACTGATAGAAGATGTATATGACTGAGACAACTGGCAAAGACATGAATTAGTGATAAGTAAATAAAACTTGATCAAAGGAAAAGGCGACTGTATCCACAAGGAAAATGAAATGTCAGGAAAGGAAAAACTAAGCACAGTTTACAACATGGTTCAGCTGAGGATGTTTACACAAGAAATTAATGTAAACACCAAATACTGATCTAATCAAAATTATGAAGTAACTATGAAAGGACTGGTAGGATACAGATGCTGGGCAGGAGGGGTGGAAAAGGAGCTAAATAATCATTTTCAATAGCAGAAGTCAACAGATCACGCCCACAAGTGAAAAATCAGGCAACAAAACAAGCGTGTTATTTAGAGACATGTAATAATCATTGAGTTATCAAATAAAAGTACGTACCTGTGGGAAGGGGGAAATGAGACCATGTTGTTTTTTCATTATAAACCTTATAGAACTATTATATTCTTTAACCTATGCTAATGTATAACTTTGATAAGCAAGCTAAAAATAAAAAAGGGAGGGAGGAGAGTATGGATTCTGCAACCAGACTATCGGGGTTTATTCCTGACTATGGTCTATATTAACTGGGAGACTTTGAGCAAGTTACTTAACCTCTCTGTGCCGGAGTTTTCCTCATTTGTAGCAAGAATAACAGTATCTACCTCACAGAGTTGTTGTGAAGATTGAGTTAATATATATAAAGCTCTTAAAAACAACAGCTGGCACTTAATAAGCATGGATTAACACTGACTTACTTTAGAAAATCTACCTCCAGGCCTTGTTAGAATTCTAATGATAGTGTAAAGGCCTTAGAGGAGTTTTATTTTAAGGAAAGTTATCTTTTTGCATTATATTATTGTTTATAAACAAATAACAGGTTAAATATGCTAAACCTTAATTATGTTTCACCATTTTAACAGTGAAAAGAATTTCTCATATGAACTTCAAGACTGCTACCTGGAATCATCTTTCTTAAAATACCAAGCAATACTCAACTAAGAAGATCAATACTGGTAAGAAGTCTTGAAATTTTAATCAAATAACCAGTCTAAGTTAAGATTAAACAAATTAAGTCTCTGCTTACATAAGACAACTTCCCTTTATTTAAAAATCAATTTAATTTAACAGCTTTCATAAAGAAGCCTGGAGCTTGCCTCAGGCTGATCAGATTTCCTAACACTATGTTTCATAACAAAGGTAAACATACATTTCAGTCCGTCACAACTCCTAGATTACATCAGTCTAAAGACAACTAGAGTTACATAAAGGCAACAACTTTTATTATTTTAAACTTCTTAATGCATACTGAAAATTAAATTTTAAAAATTCAGTATCCCACTAAACCTTATCTTTTCCTATGTTTCTTCCTTGTTCCTACACATATATCATAAAAGGCAACTTTAAAACCCAAACTTGCCTCTAATCAAACAGTAAATATGTCATTATCCTCTTCCCTCCCTCCCAAACACGAAGAATTTTTTTCTAAAATGCATTCATTCGGGCTTCCCTGGTGGCGTAGTGGTTAAGAATCCACCTGCCAATGCAGGGGACATAAGTTCGAGCCCTGGTCCGGGAAGATCCCACATGCCACAGAGCAACTAAGCCCGTGAGCCACAACTACTGAAGCCTGCGTGCCTAGAGCCCGTGTGCCACAACTACTGAAGCCTGCGCACCTAGAGCCTGTGCTCCGCAACAAAAGAAGCCACCACAATGAGAAGCCCGCGCACCGCAATGAAGAGTAGCCCCCGCTCGCCGCAACTAGAGAAAGCCCGCAAGCAGCAGCAACGAAGACCCAATACAGCCAATAAAAGAAAAAAAAAATGCATTCATTCACTCCACTGAATGTTGGAATATCAAGAATTACCAAGATGAAAGAGAAAGTTTCTTTTCCCAAAGAGCTTAAAGCAAGAAATAAAATGAATATAGCTACTTAATATTTTTATTTCATGTTCTATATCTTGCCTTTTTATATTTCAAAAAAGAAATCGATGTCTTTATAATAAAAGGGGGCAATCCCTGACATAAGAACAGCACAAATAATATACTATAAGAAGGGGAACAAATGATTTTCAGCAGCAAGATTATTTTCAAAGAAAAGTGACAGATATCTAGGAACGGCCTTAAAGAACAGATAGAATTCAGAAACGCAGAGAAGAGGGAATGTGAAGTTACATGATATTGGAGGCAGAAGGAAAAGTTTGGGCCAAAGCATGGAATCAAGAAAGTGAGCAGCATATATGAGGAATAATAATTAGTTAATTTTGCAAAAGGAAGAGGACTGTCTTTTTCCTAAAAGGAAGAGAAGTTTGAAAACTAAGCCTCAGAGCACTCCAACATTTAGGAATCATGAAGAAGAGAAGGCCCCAGCAAAGAAAATTCAGTGGGTTTTTTTGCCAGACCTCTCCCAAGTAGGAAGTCTGGCTGAAGACTTGATATATGTGAGTAGGCTTCACTTTAGCCTGAGTGTATAAAGAACAGTCATCATGGGGCTACCCTTAAATCCCAAACAACAAGCAGGTAAGAGGGCACCTGCAACAAATTATATTAACACTTGCCCAGATATTTCATTAAATTTCTTTGAACTCTGCCATTTTCCCCCACAATGTATAAAACTGTGTTAAAAATACTTAGCACAAGAAAGAAAGCACTCAATAAATGACAGCTATTATTAATACTCTAAAATTAACATCTACCATACTAAAATGTTTCCCACTTTCAGTGGCAAAAACCTTATTATTTAATTTAAATAACAAACAGCTGAGAAGGTGATAGACTGAGAGTTTGAAACATTTAAAGAGGGAGCCTGAACGGTGGTGGAAGCTGAAAGGTCTGAAAACTCAAAAACAAAGTAAAATCTGGGGAGGAAAGTTGGAGTAAGGTATCTAGACAATTCAATGGGAAAAGAATAGTCTTTTCCACAAATGGTGCTAGGAAAATTGAATAGCCACATACATAAAAATAACATTAATCCCTAGCTCACACCCTGCACAAAACTTACTCAAAAAGGATCACAGACCTAAGTGTAAGAAAACTACAAAACTCTTGGAAGGAATTATAGGTACTAACCTATATGACCCTGGATTCGACAAATCTTTCTTAGATGTGCAAAAAAACACAGGCAAAGGAAAAAATACATAAATTGGACGACATCAAAATTAAAAACCTTTGCACTGCAAATGATATCAGCAGGAAAGTGAAAACAACAAAACAGGAAGAAATATTTACAAATCATACATCTGTAAGGTACTTGCATCCAGAGTATATGAAGAACTCTTACAAACTCGATAACAAAAAGACATATAACCCAACTTAAAAATGAGCTAAGGATTTGAAAAGACTTCTCCAAAGATATGCAAACAGTCAATAAGCACATGAAAAGATGCTCACTGTCAGTGTCATTAGGAAAATACAAACCAAAATCACAATGAGATACCATTTGACATTCACCAAGATGGCTAGAATCAAAAAGACATATAATAAAATAACAAGAGTTAATTAGGGACTTCCCTGGTGGTGCAGTGGTGAAGACTCCGTGCTCCCAGTGCAGGGGGCCTTGGTTCAATCCTTGGTCAGGGAACTAGATCCCACATGCATGCTGCAACTAAGAGTTCACATGCTGCAACTAAGGAGCCCATGAGCTGCAACTAAGGAGCTGGCAAGCCACAACTAAGGAGCCGGTAAACTGCAACTAAGGAGTCCACCTGCTGCAAGAAAGACCTGGCACAACCAAATAAATAAACAAATATTTTTTTAAAAAAAGAGTTAATGAGGATATGGAGAAATTAGAACCTTCATACATTGCTGATGGGAATGTAAAATGGAATAGACAGTCTGGAGAACAGTCTGGTAGTTCTTTAAACAATTAATAAACAAAGTTACTGTATGACCTAGAAATTCCATTCCTAGATACACACCCAAAAGATGTGAAAATATATGTTCACAGAAAAATTTGTACATGAATGTTCACAGCAGCACTATTCATAGTAGCCAAAAAGTAGAAACAATTCAAACATCCATCAACTGATAAAGGGATAAACAAATGTGGTATATCTATACAATGGAATATTACTTGGCCATAAAGAAGAATGCAGTACTGATATATGCTGTGACAGGAGGGAATCTTGAAAGCATCATGCTGAGTGAAAAGCAGCCAACCACAAAAGACTACTTATTTCATGATTTCATTTATATGACATGTCTAGAATAGGCAAATCTAAAGACACAGAAAATAGATCAGTGGTTGCCAGGGGCTGGGGGGAGTACAGATTGGGGAGTGACTATTAATGGGTATGAGGTTTCATTTGGTTTGATGAAACTGTTCTAAACTTAGATTATGGTGATAGTTGCACAACCATGATTACCAAAACAAAATCATTGAATTGTACACTTTCAATGGGTGAATTTTATAGTATGTGAATTATAAATTATATCTTAAAGTTTTTTTTAAATGTTAGGTAATTCTTTAAAATAAAAAAAAAAAAGCTGGGCAAGTTTTTTAGCTTTCTCCTTAAAACATCTCTCAATGAAACTCTTCTCTGGAAGAATCTTGAAGGACTTTGTATTTTGTAATAAGAAGGAAGTTCATTCCAAAACAAGGTCTACAATTCATTTTGAGGAAATAGAGTATCTGAGAACAATCTCTGGAATGTTCTACAGTCCCTAAGTTATATAATTTTCCAACTAAGGACAGGAATTAGAAAGAAGTAGTAATAATAAAAGTAATAATAATAAAAGTAGTAATCAAAGTTATTATTTATTTAGGTAAAGTATTGAGTCTTTATTATGCGTCAGGTTTTATAAGTATTTTCTTATTCAATCTTCATTTAAAAAAACATTTTTCAAAATAAAAGTCCACAGTAGAAGTCTAGTTAAATAAATTATGATACACTATACAACAAACTATTATGTGGTCATTAAAAAATTATTTTCTGGATATAACACCAAAAGCACAGGAGAAAAAAAAAAAGGTAAGTTGGACCTCACCAAAATTAAAACCTTTTGTGCATCAAAGGACACTATCCTTTGAAAACAGATACCATTCCTTGGGTGAAAAAGCAAACCACTGATTGGGAGAAAATATTTGCAAATCATATATCTGATAAGGGATTGATATCCAGAATGTATAAAGAACAGCTCAACAACAAAAAATCAAACAGCCGGATTATAAAGTGGGCAAAGTACTTAAACAGACATTTCTCCAAAGAAGCTATACAAATGATCAGTAAACACATGAGAAGATGCTCAATGTTACTAGTCAGTAGAGAAATGTATCCTATGACCCGTGTTCATAGCAGCATTATTCACAAGAGCCAGAAAGTGGAAGCAACCCAAGGATCCACTAACAGATAAATGGATAAACAATGTGTGGCACATATATATATGCAATGGAATATTATTCAGCCTTAAAAAGGAATGAAATTTTGACACATTCGACAACATAGTTAAACTTTTGAAGACATCATACTAAGTGAAATAAGCCAGTCATAAAAGGACAAACATTGTATAATTCCTCTTTCATGAGATTCCTAGAGTAGTCAAATTCATTGAGACAGAAAGGAGAATGGTGGTTACCAGTGGCTGGGAGAAGGGGAGAATGGGGACTTAAGTGTTTAACACTGTACAAAGTTTCAAGTGGGGAAGATGAAAAAGTTCTGAAGATGGAGGGTTAGTGATGGTTACACAACACTGAGAATTTACTTAATGCCACAGAGCTATATATACTACCTAAAATGGTAAATTTCACATTACATATATTTTAGCACCATAAAAATAGTATTTTGTAACAATCACACTAAGATATATTGATGACAGGAAATGGAAGAATATATGTGTGGTGGGATACACTAGCAATCTTCCCCACTTAATTAGACAGCACATAGTAATCAAAACAATTCAGTGGGTCTGACACACAGATAAAGAGCCCTCTCCTTCTGGGTAACAAAGGGAACAATGACTGACAGCTACTGATTCTTGAATTACAAGGCTCGAAGCAAGGCAGGAAAGATGTAGATGCTTCGCACAATATTAGAGGTGGTTTAGTGGCTTCACATAAACTTTGCTCATCTATAATCAAGGCTGTGAGGTGTCTGGGAAAAATAACTACTTTTTTTCTTGAGTTGTATTACTTCACAGGTTACTTAGGAAATGAAACCAGCTTGACCACTGGTCTCATTAGTATAGAGGTTACACAGAATTGAGCACTCACTTTTACCTTCAATCACTGGGTTAGCTCTCCTACCTCTCCAAACCAGGCAGAGAAGAAAATAATTGAGCAGAGTCTCATTACTGAGCATCACTGACTCTCCTGCAGAGGCCAGAGGCATTGTTCAATTGTGCAAAATACAAGTAGGATTCAAGGAGAAATACCACTTCTTGTGGAGAGCATGTTAGGGATGATGTCATCAGACTGAAAGATTCGAAGAGACTGTGTGATTTGGCATATGGGCATGATCTGTCCCTGTCTTTCTCTCTGACTTCATCTCTTGCCACTCCTCCCTGTCATCACTCAACTTGCCTTCTTGCTATTCCTCAACACAAATTTCAGACCCATGTGAGGGATCCTGAACCTCTTTCTGCCTGAAACATTCCTTCCTCAGCTGTTCTCAACCACTCCCTCACCTCATTCAGTTCTCTTCTCAAATGTCAGGTTTTTAAAGAGGCTTTCCTTGATGATTTTATTTAAGATAGCCTCTCCTCCATCATTCTCTAGCCCCCTACACTGTTTCATTTTTTTTATAGACTAATCACAGTTGTTACATAATTTGTTTATTGCCTATTTCCTATCACTAGAATGTAAACTCATAGGGCAGGAAGGACATCAGTCTTACTCATTACAATATTAGCAGTGCTTAGAACAGGGGCATACAAACAACAAATAGATATCTGTTGAAGGAATATGGGCAGAGGAAGAGAGCATAGAGAGTGCAATGGACAGGTCAGATAGTATCCAAAAAGGCCACTCCTACTTTCAAAGGACTAAGTCCATATGTGCCTCCCCTTGGAGACTTAAGAACTTAACACCTGATGGCTAGTATACCGGCCTTTACTCCTCCTACACTGCAGTATTCTTGAGCATTGCCTGATCCTTCAGTAAATAAAGTTGTTTATCTATATTGCAGTTCAAAGGACTTGGTAAGAGGAAGGCTCATAGGGCTGAATATGTAATTTATCCTAATTTGAGAGTTTTACACAACAAGAAACTGGAAGGGGACTGGCTCCTCTAGGTGGTCTACAACTCAGAATCACCTTGGCTTAGCAGCAGTGTAGAAATCCATAACCCAAAAAGCACAAAGACAACTCCAAGTGTTAAAGAATGAATTCTTTGACTTTATAACAAAAATTAGCAAATATTGCCCTTTGGGATCAAAAAAGGGAAGGGCCCTGATACACTCAGGTTACTTACAGAAGTTAAACTATTGGGGGAAAAAAAAAAGATATACACAGAGAAAAAAATACATGCAAATTATTAAAGTGCAATTAACATACACTATTGTATTTTTAAACATTTAACAATAGAACAGCCAGACATTAACCAGGTATTTGGTTATCTTAAAGCCACAAATGTTCCATAAATCCAACAACAGCTTCAATGCATTCTTTGTGTTAGTAATGTCTAAAAGGTATATACTCTTCATCGGAATATTCTGGAAGAAAAAATTTAAGAAAAAATAAACAAGAAATACACTATCAATAGTTATCAATGGGTGGTGAAATCAAGGATGTCCCTAGTGATCTTTTTTTTTTCTTTGGCCACGCCATGTGGCATGCGGGATCTTAGTTCTCCAACCAGGGATCGAACCTGTGCCCCCTGCATTGGCAGTGCGGAGTCTTAACCACTGCACTGCCAGAGAAGTCCCCCAGTTAACTTAATACTTAAATATTTTCCATGTAATCACAATAAAGAAACTTATTTAAAAATTAAAACAATAAATAATTGAACAATCAACTTTACCAAAGAAACATAATACAGCCACGTTATACAAGACCTTTCTCAGTCCTGAAAGGCAGAGGAATGAACTATAACACTGTCCTATTTATAACCTTTTCCCCCAAACCAAAAAAAAAAATCACTGTAATCGTGAACATTTTATTTCTTCCTTTCAATACAATTTTCAACAGGTTTATTAAACTTAATTTTTTAAAGTAAGTTTTCAAGCATACTACCCAGAAAAATTGTGATTATATTTGAATTTTTCAATGATCCATTGGTGTAAGGAATACCTTGAACTAAGTAAGATCTTTTGTGGCACATGTTCAGAACCACGTATTATCAAGAACCATTCCTGAGAGTAACATCCTCAGAAGCAATCTAAAATTACAGAGGAAAAAACTACCTATTCAAAAGAAATAACATGAGCTAATGAAGAGAGAATAATGGACACTTCTTTGCCTACCCACATCCACTCTTCTCTTCCACCTTTCCAACAGAATACCAATTTTCTTCATGTTTCCACCCTCCTCAGCTGCAAGGGTGGATGGATCCCCATTTGTACAAGCTGTTACTGGTCTTGGGTAGAACTAATCAGGCTGAAGGGAAACACACAGCCCAGGATTACAGGAACAGATCACTCTCTCCTTGTGCATTTTATTGATTACAACTGATTTCAAGGAGGAAATCAGCCTTTGGACATCAATTTTTGTGAAGAGGAGGGCAGAGAAAGAGAAAGAAACTAGATCTATGATGAAGTCATTGATTTGCTGAATCAAATAATTTTGTAGTTTGTCTACTAGTCTGCACTTCCTATTCTGTATCCTAACGAAGTTCTTTTTAAGCAAATTTGAGTCAGGTTACATAAAACCCAACTTACTAGCCAAAAGCATCCTAACGCATATGGAAGGAAATCAAATCATTTTGAATTATCTTGTTAACAAAAGTCAAATACTATATGTTAATATGTGTTAATACCTTAATTAATACTTAGAACTGTTGACAACTACGTCTCCGTCACAAAAATAAGTTTAAGTATCCCACCTGTCACGTTGTCTTAATAGCTGCCAAAAAAGACATCAGTAAACACCAATGCACCTTTCTTAAAGATTTTTTAAAAAGAAAAAAGTTATACATACTTACACTTTATATTCTTTATGTAAATACATTCAAAAAAAAAGGAAAGAACAATCTGAGAGTTCCTTCTAGGGCTTGCATTTGGTTGACAAACAACTTAATAATCAGACATAGTTTATAAGAATATTGAGACAACTCGTGTATGTAAGAGTTTGAAAACTTTCTTGTTGCACTTTGTGTGTATGCTTATACATACACAATTTTTTATATGTGTAGACACAACTAAGACAATTATTATTAAAAAAACACTTTTACTTTATTACAGATATTCACCAAAGGATATGCCATGGTGCATTAATAACATGAGAATCATAACCCAAGAGCTTTTTTTTTCTTGCTTGATGGCTATGTAAAAATATATCTGGTGGGGCTTCCCTGGTGGCGCAGTGGTTGAGAGTCCGCCTGCCGATGCAGGGGATGCGGGTTTGTGCCCAGGTCCGGGAGGATCCCACATGCCGCGGAGCAGCTGGGCCTGTGAGCCTTGGCCGCTGAGCCTGCGCGTCCGGAGCCTGTTTTCCACAACGGGAGGGGCCACAGCAGTGAGAGGCCCACGTACTGCCAAAATATATATATATATATATATATATCTGGCTTACGAAATATAAATCTCATTAGTCATTTATAGTAATACACAAATATTGCCAAGCAAATATAAAAACACTAAAGTTTACTGTTGCCAAGTTGCTATGGCTAAATATCAATTAAAGAAACAAACCAAGAAAAACATTTGAACTTCTGCAGTCATAGCTCAAGGATACAGAAGGTAAAAACAAAAGTGGATGCATTCTGATGTAAATTGATACAGCCACTATGGAGCACAGTATGGAGGTTCCTTAAAAAACTAGAACTACCATACGACCCAGCAATCCCACTACTGGGCATATACCCTGAGAAAACCATAATTCAAAAAGAGTCATGTACCACAATGCTCATTGCCTCTCTATTTACAATAGCCAGGACATGGAAGCAACCTAAGTGTCCATCAACCGATGAATGGATAGAGAAGATGTGGCACATACATACAATGGAATATTACTCAGCCATAAAAAGAAACGAAATTGAGTTATTTGTAGCGAGGTGGATGGACCTAGAGTCTGCCATACAGAGCGAAGTAAGTCAGAAAGAGAAAAACAAATACCGTATGCTAACACATATATATGGAATCTAAGGAAAAAAAAAAAAGGTCATGAAGAACCTAGGGGCAAGATGGGAATAAAGACGCAGACCTATTAGAGAATGGACTTGAAGATATGGGGAGGGGGAAGGGTAAGCTGGGACAAAGTGAGAGAGTGGCATGGACATATATACACTACCAAATATAAAATAGATAGCTAGTGGGAAGCAGCCACACAGCACACAGAAATCAGCTTGGTGCTTTGTGACCACCTAGAGGGGTGGGATAGGGAGGGTGGGAGGGAGGGAGATGCAAGAGGTAAGAGATATGGGGATATATGTGTATGTATAACTGATTCACTTCGTTGTAAAGCAGAAACTAACATACCATTGTAAAGCAATTATACTCCAATAAAGATGTTAAAAAAAAAAAGTGGATGCATTCTGAGTTCTCCCTTGAAATCTTAACGTCTGACTCTAGCAGAATGAATCAAAAACTTCAGTTTAGAAAAACTGGTGTGACTTCGTATGTCCCTCACATAACAGCAGGTTGGAGGCACAATCAAACCTAAAAATCTATTACAGCGGGAACTGGAAATATGGACTATTATAGGGTAAAGATGAACATATAAATTGTTGTATCATGAGGGAGGATAAATAAGAAATGCAAATCCAATGCAGTAAGGGAAACTGGTTCGCAAATGGTTAAACAGTTTTCAAACTCCTCAGTGTCAAATCAATATTGTTGGACTCAAACCTCAGCATCCTATCAGACTACAGAACTGGTACCCCAGCCACACACCTAGATATTCCTTAATAAATTAAACTAAAAACTGGCAATATTATTGGATATCTACTTCTTAAAGACTTCTTTCAACTAAAAACAAACAGTTGCAGTTACAGCTATTTCATCATTACTTCTGTCCTAAAGGCATGGATTCTTAAAACTTCTAGTTAATAAAGGACTGAATTTTAAGAGTTGGAAGGGGGACTTCCTGGTGGCACAGTTGTTAAGAATCCACCTGCCAATGCAGGGGACACGGGTTCGAGCCTTGGTCTGGGAAGATCCCACATGCCGCGGAGCAACTGAGCCCATGGACCACAACTACCGAGCCTGCGCTCTAGAGCCCGCGAGCCACAACTAGTGAGCCTACACGCTGCAACTACTGAGCCCACACGTTGCAACTACTGAAGCCTGCGCGCCTAGAGCCCACACTCCTCAACAAGAGAAGCCACCGCAATGAGAAGCCTGCACACAGCAACAAAGAGTAGCCCAAGCTCACCGCAACTAGAGAAAACCAGCGTGCAGCAATGAAGACAAACGCAGCCCAAAAAAAAGAGTTGGAAGGAATCTTAGAAAATCATTTCTAATCCACACTCCATCTCAAGCTAGGAAACTCTGATGAATGCATTTAGCAAAAATGTATGGAGTTCTTTGTATTCAAGGCTGAATGTTGATTGCTGGGGGTAACACAAGTGTATCTAAAACCTGATACCTTCCTTTAAGGAATCTATAGGATGCTCCAAGGAATTTTGGGATGTGAAATAGAATATTATACCATAATAAAGATAAAAATAAAATCCTAAGAACCAAGAGAAGTCTTTAGGCAAGATAAAAGGATTCAGTGGATGCTTCAGTGATGTTTGAGTTAAGCATGGAATCTAGACATTTGGCAGTGGAAGGGAAGGACATTCCAGGCAGTGAGAATAGAATAAACTCTGATGCCCTGTACATGCAGACTTCATTTCCAACTCCTCTTTCCTTACGTAGTCTGCTTTTGCCAGGCCAGTCATCTTGGCACCTATTCTTCCAATAAGACAGGTTCTTCAAACAGGCATTCCCTCCTCAGGGCCTTTGCATCTACTGCTCCCTCTGCCTGGAAAGAACTTCCCCCAGATACCTGTAAGGCTGGCTTTCTCACCTCCTTCAAGTCTTTGCTCAAATATCATCTTCTCAGTGAAAACTTACCTGACTATCCTATTTTAAAGTGTCATCCTTGCATTCCCTATCACCCTTCGCTGCTCTATTTTTCCCACAGCACTTATTATTAACCGGCATGGTATATATTCTACTTATTAGCTTTGTCTATGCTCCTGCTGAAAGAGCAGAAGTTATCTCTTTGTTCACCTCCAAATTTTAAAACACTGCCTGCACATGGTAGGCATGACATCAACATTTGCTGACAAACAAATGGAATAAAGAGTGAATAAATGAATTGACTGAATGAAAAAGATTTCTGCCCTCAAACAGGTTATGATCAGAGAAAGCAAATATATAAATAAATAAATAATCTTAAATTATTCCTGAATGACAAAAATAAATACACAGTTAGCAAAACTCAATTTATAAAAGATCAGTAACAGTTCCTAGCATCCCCACTTCCACACGTCCAGCAACCACTAGATTCTTCTTTTTTACATCTCTTAGCTCCCTGCTCCCCCCCCCGTAACACTGTCATGTAGCAATGACCATAAATGACACCAGAGCTGCCACTGCTGCAACAACTGTCTCTTCCCACATTAACCTTCACTGCTACCTACTGAGTAAGGTAAAAGATATTTCTGTTGCCATCGTTGGACAAGAGAAAGATGTATTCCTGGATTTCCAAATTCAATACATTTTTCTGTACATGGTTAAATTCTACACTACAGAAGTAGTTACACTGATATTAAAGATTAGCCATGAAACCTTCTACTTTGATTAGTGCTTAGTTATTAAGTGGAGATATGGAAAAACACATTTTAAAATTGTTTCACCATTGGAACACACTGTTTCTACACTGCAAATGGATGGCACAGGCAAATGGCTAAAAGAAAGATTCCTTCAATAAAGGCTAGCACAGTACTATATTTTAGGCAAATGGGTAGCAATGTAAAGTCAACGGGATTTTTTCCACTCAGAAGAATCAACTAGAATTTTATCCTGGATGAAAGAATAATGTAGAATTCTTAGAGCATTAGTATTTAAATTATGCTACACTAAAACCAAACAGGAGTAGTAGAAAATATTCTTTATCGCCAGCAAAAGCAAAACTACTTAAGGAAATGAGGAATGAGCTCAAGATTTCTCACTTCAGCTAACACCTCCACAGACTGCATTATCATTTTAGGCAAAGTGACATTTCACATTTAATTTTTAACGGCAGGAATGATTTCCATCTGGGATTTATCTGCATAAAAGTGTTAGCCTTGGCACACTTTCAGTATTTAGCTGAAAGCTCATTTTTTGGCTCTAAGCAAAATGCCCAATACTACGCAATAGGTATTATCTCTACATTAATCGCACCACTGAGAGCCTAATATTGTGTTCTACATAGTGGTGAATTTTGCCCTCAGATAAGCACATCTGTCTGTAACCCTCCCTCAAACACTGATAAATTACTTATCTTCACTACCTTAAAATCTTCTGCATTTTTCAACAATATTTACACTTCTAAAATAGTTTAACAGATATTACTATTCTTCGTAAAGAGAAAGAAAAACTATAAATTAGGACAAACTCCCTTACGTAGAAAAATGCCAAACCAGCCGCTGAAATGGTAACTTTCAGGTATAGCATCACAGTTCTAACTGGTCAAACTACAATCCTCGCCAGTTATTGCAGGAGTAGATAAATTGCAGCCACTGGGGGAAAAGCCACATAAAAACGTTAGGTCCTCACTTATCTTCTTCGTTAAAAAGGAGACACCTGAAAGTCACAGGGGCAGTAGATCCCATAAGGCAACCTACTGGAGAGACTGTACTGAGCGTGCATGTCTCCAAACGCAGGAAACCAAAGTTCCTGCGTGACGACAGGATGGCAGCGAAAAACAGTAGCCCATCCGTCCACAGGAGAAGAGAAAGAAGCCCACCAGGAAAGGCTGGGAGTCACGGAGGTGGAGCAGCGAGACCTACCGGCTCCACGCCGTCTCCCTCGGCTGCTAACAGAAGCCGCGGGCTGCAGATCGGCGAGAGCGCCGGGTGGGCTCGCGGGCGCAGGGGGGCCGCGGCTGACCGACTGGCTTCGGCCCCGCACCGGGAAGTCTCCAGGGCCTCGCCCGCGCAGCCGGGAAGCCACCCAGCCCACAGACAGGCGGAGGAGCCACCTGGGCAGAGCCACGTCGGAGAAAGGGAGCGCGGCGGGAGATGGGCACCCGGCACACCCACCGGGAGGCTGACAGCCCGGAGCGCGAGACGGCCGGGGCGCGAGAAGGGCCGCGGCGCGCTTGAGGGGGTCGCCCTGAGGGCGCCGCCGGCCGCCAACGACTCCCCCTAGCCCGAATCGGCTGCAGCGGGGTACTCACGTAGGGCTGGTAGAACTTGGAGAGCCGCGGCTTCCCGTGGTTGTTAAAGATGAGGATCGCCTTGATCATGGCTGAACCGGGCCGACCGGGTGGGAGCTGGGGGCCAGGGCGGGGGCGGGCGCGCGAGCCTCGCCTCGGGATCTCGCTGGCGATCCTTCCCCACCCGCCCCCTCCCGCACACGCGCGCGCGCGCGCCCCCCGGAGCTGAGGGGCAGGGCTTGGATAGGGCGGGGCCTGGGCGGGGTCGGCGCGGAGGGAAGCGGAAACAGCTCCAGGCCGGAGCTCGAAGCATAGGGGCGCTTGCGCTCCCGGAGGCTCACGGGGACGTTGCCTACCGACCTTTTCCGGAAACTTGCTGTTGGGGGGGCGGAGAAACAGTAGTTGATCTATCAGCGGTCAGGGGACTGCAACAGGTTCGACGCAGAGGACCAACCTGCAATTCCGACTCTCAGTGGTGGTTTGGGTTCTCCCCGCCCCTACTCCGGCACCTCCCTAGCGCCGCTCTCCGGCGCAAAGCCCGCCCACTGTATGCGCTGAGCCACCACTTCCGCCCTCACCTCCCTCCAAGCAAGATGGCTGAGGAACGGGAGTCTTCGCTGCAGCTTCCTCCCTCAATTGCTGCTGAAGGTGAAGGACCCACGGAGGTCTCCCCAGAAACAGCCACTCCGGAGCCCCCTTCTTCCGCTGCAGTCTCTCCGGGAACAGAAGAACCTGCCGGTGACACCAAGAAGAAAAGTAATTTTCAGAGCAGTTTCACTCTGGGCAGAGACGGGAGGTTGAGGTTGTCTTCGAATAGGGATGGCGGCTAATAAAGAAACAAAATTTAGAGGAGGGCCGGTTCCAGACGAGGTTTTTGACCAGTCAGGAGAGAGGAAGTATACTTTTCGGCTTTTAAGACGTTTGAGTTAAGTGCCTCGAAAGAAAGCTATCTCTGGACGCACCTTCGCGGTGTGGTACCCAGTTTTTGAATGTCACGGCATTTATTACGCTGTTCTCTTATCTTCCTTTGAAATGACCAGACTGAGAGCTCTTTGAAGGTGGGAACTCTGTGGGATCTGGATAGTTCCAAGTACTTAACGCGGGATCTAATTATTTGAATAATGATTTTAGCTGATAAGGATGGCCTGTGGCAAATCTGAGTTAGCATCCACACCTTCCGATTAGGTCTCTGTTTTTTATACCAAATGAGTGTGAATTCACACCTTGGACCAAAAAACTGGGGTTTTACCCAGTATGAAGACTGCTAAGGGAAAACTAAAGGCAGAGGCATCGCCTTTTTTTAAAAAAAAACAAAAACACCGTTTTGGAATCTTTGTAAATGAATCATTTCGTTGCTTGAACTGGACCCTTTATTGCTTGAGAATTAGTCCTCAAACCTTTATTTCTTGAGAATTAATTCGCCATTGTAAAATACAGTAATTCCTAAGTGGAGCACTCTATGTAGAGTTGCCTATGAGAAAATCAGGAATTCGTTTTCTCATGTTGTGCTCAGCGATCTCATGCCCTTTCATCCATCTTCACTTTCTGCTGCTGTGGAGGATAATTGTCTCTCCCAGCACTGTCCCCCTTTTAAGTCAGACTGCCTCTACACTTGGGGGAAATCTTTTCTGTCATTTCCACATTATTCACCAATAGATAAACAAAAAACTATAATTATTTCTGTAGGTGACTACTAGACTCGTTCTTCAGATGAATCCCATGAGTTTTAGAGATTCTTTTTATTTCTTATTGGAGTATAATTGGTTAACAATGTTGTGTTAGTTTCTGCTGTACAGCGAAGTGAATCAGTACTGTTGTTCCCTTTTTTCCCTTGCAATTTACTATAAGCAGAAACAGACTTTCAAAGAGTTTGTCTTAATATCTAGCAGTCTTAGTCAACAATTAACTACGTACTTGACCCTGAAGATAGCTGTGTAATACTGTGGCGAAAAAATAAGGCCCACGTTCCCAGATATGGCCTGAGGTTATATGGCATGTTTTCTTGAGTCTGCACAATTTATGATTTTTAACTATCATTTAAAAATCGAATTTTCATCTTCTGGCTCCTGTGAGCATTTGAGTTAGCCTCTGTGATAGAAAACTTACTTTCTAGCTATTTAATGTCTACCCTGAAGTTGTCATCCTTTTTTGAGGACCTTTTCTCATGGAAAAAGCTGAACTATTTCATATGCTCCACCTTTGGTTTAATCTACATATTACTGAAGCTGACCAAGCTTGTTAGTTATGGCGGCACTTTAGGATCAACTGAGGGAGCTTTTGAACATAGCAGTGCCGAGGCCCTATTTCCAGAAGATTCTGATTTAGTTGATGTAGACATCTGTTTTCTTATACATGTTCCCCCAGTTGAGTCTCCTGTGTAGCTAGAGTGGAGAACTACAAACAAATCACCTTTAGAATTAAAAAAATTAGTAATAAAGTACAGCTATAATCATAATAAATATTTTTCCTTCTCTAGCTTCTTGCTGTCGCTCTCTTCTTCAGTAGTACAACTCACTATTTTCTTCTTCACTTTCTTGCAATGCCCAGTTGCAGTTGACTGATTGATAGCCCCAGGGGATTGAAGGAACAGGGACAGGGAGGTATGGAAGGTGAGTTAACCAAAATCTCCTTAGCTATCTCCCAGTTCATCTCTTTTGTTTAGATAACTGAGGGTAGGATTACTAAATGGAAGAAGGAAGATAAACTTTAGTAGGAAGATAAACTGTGCCTTATGTGTTCTAGATGGCTTCATTCCAGGGGTAAACTTCAGTAAATTGATCTCAGTAACCTCATTGGGACCCAATTTTTAATACCAAGGAATGGGACAGGAAGGTTGTAATAGAATAGAGTTGACTTTAGGGGGCAGCAGAACACCTCTGCTTTCGGTGTTTCCTTTGATTGTGGATGTCTTTTTTTTTAATTTTTTAAAATTGAAGTATAGTTAATTTACAATGTTGTGTTAGTTTCAAGTGTACGGCAAAGTGATTCAGTTATACATATATGTATATTTTCTTAATCAGATTCTTTTCCATTATACGTTATTACAAGATAGTATAGTTCTCTGTGCTATAAGCAGGTCCTTGTTGTTTACCTATTTTATATATAGTAGTGTGTATATATAAATACCAAACTCCTAATCTATCCCCCCATCCCCCCCATAAGTTTGTTTTCTGTTTGTGACTCTATTTCTGTTTTGTAAATGAGTTCATATGTACCATTTTTTAGATTTCACATATAAGTAATATCATATGGTAATTGTTTTTCTCTGACTTCACTTAATATGATGATCTCTAGGTCCATCCATGTTGCTGCCAGTGGCATTATTTCATTCTTTTTATGGCTGAATGATATTCCACATCCTCTTTACCCATTCATCTGTTGATGGACACTTAGGTTTCTTCCACGCCTTGGCTATTGTAAATAGTACTGCTATGAACATTTGGGTGCATATATCTTTTCGATCATGGTTTTCTCCAGATATATGGCCAGGAGTGGGATTGCAGGGTTTTATGGTAACTCTATTTTTAGTTTTTAGTTTTTTAAGGAACCTCCATACTGTTCTCCATAGTGGCTGCAATTTACATTCCCACCAACAGTGTAGGAGGCTTCCTTTTTCTCCACACCCTTTCCAGCGTTTATTATTTGTAGACTTTTAAATGATGGCCATTCTGACTGGTGTGAGGAGATATTTCATTGTAGTTTTGATTTGCATTTCTCTAATAATTAACAATATTGAGCATCTTTCCTGTGTCTTTTGGCTGTCTATATCTTCTTTGGAGAAATGTCTGTTTAGGACTTCTGCCCATTTTTTGTTTGGGTTGTTTGTTTTTTGATATTAAGCTGTAAGAGCTCTTTGTATATTTTGGAAATTAATCCCTTGTCTGTTGCATCATTTGCAAATATTTTCTCCCAGTCTTTTCATTTTGTTTATGGTTTCTTTCACTGTGCCAAAGCTTTTAACTTTCATTAGGTACCATTTGTTTACATTTACTTTTATTTCCATAACTCTAGGACACTAATCCAAAAATATATATATATATATATTGCTGCAATTTATTTTCAAGAGTGTTCTGCCTGTGTTTTCGTCTAGGAATTTTATAGTATCTGGTCTTACATTTAGGTCTTTAATATATTTTGAGTTTATTTTTGTGTATGGTGTTAGTGAATGTTCTAATTTCATTCTTTTACATGTAGCTGTCCAGTTTTCCCAGCACCACCTACTGAAGACACTGTCTTTTCTCCATTGTATATTCTTGTCCCCTTTGTAGTAGATTGCTTGACCATAAGTGCGTTGGGTTTATTTCTGGGCTCTCTATCCTGTTCCATTGATCTATGTATCTGTTTTTGTGCCAGTACTGTACTGTTTTGATGACTGTAGCTTCACAGTATAGTCTGAAGGCAGGGAGTGTGATTCCTCCAGCTCTGTTCTTCTTTCTCAAGATTGTTTTGGCTATTCAAGGTCTTTTATGTTTCCATATAAAATTTAAAATATTTGTTTTAATTCTGTGAAAAATGCCATTGGAAATTTTATAGAGATTGCGTTGAATCTGTAGATTGCCTTGGGTAGCATAGTCATTTTAACAACACTGATTATTCCAATCCAAGAACACAGTATATCTTTCTATCTGTGTTGTCTTCAATTTCTTTCATCAGTGTCTTACAGTTTTTGGAATACAGGTCTTTTGCCTCCTTAGGTATGTTTATTCCTAGGTAATTTATTCTTTTTCATGCAATGGTAAATGAGATTATTTCCTTGATTTCTCTTTCTGTTATTTTGTTGTTAGTGTGTAGAAATGCAAAAGATGGGACTTCCCTGGTGGTCCAGTGATTAAGACTCTGCACTCCCAGTGCAGGAGCACAAGTTTGATCCCTGGCCAGGGAACTAAGATCCCACATCCCTCACAGTGCAGCCTAAAAAAAAAAAAAAAAAAAAAAGGGAAATGCAGCAGATTACTGTACATTAATTTTGTGTTGAACGACTTAACCAAATTCATTGAAGAGTTCTAGTAGTTTTGTATCACATGGATTGATTTGCAGATATTGAAAACTCCTTACATCCCTGGGATAAATCCCACTTGATCATGATGTGTGATCCTTTTCATGTATTGTAGGGATCAGTTTGCTAGTATTTTGTTGAGGACTTTTGCATCTATGTTCATTGGTGATACTGGCCTACAATTTTCTTTTTTTGTGATGTCTTTTTCTGGTTTTGGTATCAGGGTGATGATGGCCTCATAGAATGAGTTAGAAAGTGTTCCTTCCTCTGAAATTTTTTGGAATAGTTTCAGAAGGATACATGTTAATTATTCTCTAAGTATTTGGTAGAATTCACCTGTGAAGCCATCTGGTCCTGGACTTCTGTTTATTGGCAGTTTTTAAATTACTGATTCAATTTTAGTATTGGTAATTGGTCTGTTCGTATTTTCTATTCCTTCCTGGTTCAGTCTTGGAAGATTGTAGCTTTCTAAGAATTTGTCCATTTCTTCTAGGTTGTCCATTTTATTGGCATATAGTTGCTCAGAGTAGTCTCTTATGATCCTTTGTATTTCTGTGGTGTCTGTTGTAACTTCTACTTTTTCATTTCTGATTTTATTAATTTGGGCCCTCTCCCTTTTTTTCTTGGTGAGTCTGACTAAAGGTTTATCAATTTTGTTTATCTTTTCAAAGAACCAGGTTTTAGTTTCTTTGATCTTTTCTGTTGTTTTCTTCGTCTCTGTTTCATTTATTTCTGCTCTAATCTTTATGATTTCTTTCCTCCTACTAACTTTGGGTTTTGTTTGTTCTTTCTCTAGTTGCTTTAGATGTAAGGTTAAGTTGTCTGAGATTTTTCTTCTTTCCTGAGGTAAGCTTGTATCACTATGAACTTCCCTTTTAGAACTGCTTTTGCTGTGTTCCACAGGTTTTAGATCATTGTGTGTTTGGTTTCATTTGTCTCTGGGTATTTTTAATTACCTCTTTGATTTCTTCAGTGAGCCATTGGTTGTTTAGTAGCATATTGTTTAGCTTCCATGTGTTTGTGTTTTTTGCAGTTTTTTTCTAGTAGTTGATTTCTAGCCTTGTAATGTTGTGGTCGGAGAAGATGCTTGATATGAATTCAGTTTTCTTAAATTTACCAAGGCTAGCTTTGTGTTGCAGCATGTGATCTATCCTAGAGAATGTTCCATGTGTACTTGAAAAGAATGTGTATTCTGCTGCTTTCGGTTGGAATGCTCTATAACTATCAGTTAAGACTGTCTAACCTAATGTGTTGTTTAAGGCCTGTATTTCCTTATTGATTTTCTGTCTGGATAATCTGTCCATTGATGTAAGTGGGGTGTTAAAGTCCCCCACTATTGTTGTGTTACTGTCAGTCACTCCTTTTATGTTTGTTAACATTTGCCTTATATATTGAGGTGCTCCTGTGTTGGGTGCATATATATTTACAATTGTTATATCTTCTTCGATTGATCCTTTCATTATTATATAGTGTCCTTCTTTGTCTCTTGTAACAGTCTTTATTTAAAAGTCTATTTTGTCTGATATAAATATTGCAACTGCGGCTTTCTTTGGAGTTCCATTTGTGTGGAATACCTTTTTTCCATCTCCACACTTTATGTCTGTATGTGTGTCTAGGTCCGAAATGTGTCTCTGGTAGGCAGCAAGGTAGGTAGGTCTTGTTTTTGTATCCATTCAGCCAGTCTGTCTTTGGTTGGAGCATTTAGTCTGTTTTCACTTAAGGTAATTATCGATATGTATGTTCCTATTGCCATTTTGTTAATTATTTTGGATTTATCTTTGTAGATCTTTTTTTCCCCCTTTTATTCTCTTCTCTTATGATTTGACGACTGTCTTTAGTATTATATTTGGATTCATTTTTCTTTTTTGTGTATCTATTATAGATTTTTGTTTTGCAGTTAACATGAGGTTTTTGTATGAGGTGCCTATATCTGTATGTGCTTGTTTTAAGTTGCTGATCTCTTAATTTCAAATGCACTTTAGATACCCTGCATTTGTACTCTTCTCCTATCATGATTACTGTTTTGATACTATATTTTACATCTAATTGTTTTGTGTATCCTTTAACTGACTATTATGGATATAGATGATTTTACGAATTTTGTCTTTTAACTTCCCTACTAACTTTGTGCGTGGCTGATTTCCTGCCTTTATTATATGTTTGCCTTTACCAGTGAGCTTTTCCATATCATAATTTTCTCATTTCTAGTTGTGGCCTTTTATTTTCCACCTACAGAAGTTCTTTTAGCATTTGTTATAAAGCTGGTTTGGTGGTGCTGAATTATTCTAGCTTTTGCTTGTCTGTAAAGCTTTTGATTTCTCCATCAAATCTGAACAAGAGCCTTGGTGGGTAGAGTGTTCTTGGTTGTAAGTTTTTCTCTTTCATCACTTTAAGTATATCATGCCACTCCCTTCTGACATGAAGAGTTTCTGCTGAAAAATCAGCTGATAACCTAATGGGAGTTCCCTTGTATATTGCTTTTGATATTTTCTCTTTACCTTTAATTTTTGTCATTTTGATTACAATGTGTCATGATGTATTTCTCTGTGGGTCAATCCTGTATGAGACTCTGCACTTCCTGAACTTGGGTGACTGCTTACCTAGGTTAGGGAAATTTTCAGCTATTATCTCTTCAAGTATTTTCTCAGGCCCGATCTCTCTCTCTTCTCCTTCTGGGATATAATGTGAATATTACCACATTTGATGTTGTCCCAGAAGTCTCTTAAACTGTCCTCATTTCTTTTCATTCTATTTTCTTTATTCTGTTTGATGGCAGTGATTTTCAGTATTTTGTCAGAAGAACTAATACATTCTTCTGCCTCATTTAGTTTAATGTTGATTCCTTCTAGTGCACTTTTCTCCTCAGTTATTGTATTCTTCATTTCCATTTGGTTGTTCTTTATATTTTCTAATTCTTTTTAATGAAGTAACTTCAGGAGATAGATTCATAGTCTTTCTGTTTGCATCTTTGTATTTTGAATTATTGAAACCTTTGATTTCTCAGAAACCTTTTTGGCCCCTAGTTTTTGTATTCTCTTTTTAATAATTTTTATTGTTTTCCTTTATTTAAAAGTTTATTGTAGAAAACTTGGTGGTTACAAAAAGCACAAGTAAAATCAAGTGATTATCACCTATAATATCCCTACTGGGAAATATCATTTTGTTGCATATTCCACATTTATGTGAATATGTGCCTGTGATGGTTTTAATGAAATTGAAATCTTATGCTGCTTTATATTTAGTATTTTTTGATAATTTTTTCATACTATTAAATATGCTTTTATAGTATCTTTAATGGTAGCTTAATTATCTTAAGGTTTAATAAGTGAGTTATGATCTGGTACTGTTCTAAACACTTTTATGTATTCACTTAATCTTCATAACAGTCTTATCAGGTTGCTGCTATTATCCTCATTTTACAAGTGAAGAAACTGTGGTACAGAGAGATTAAAGAGCTTATCTATATATATGTGTACATACCTAGCAAGTGGCAGAGCCAGGATTTTGAACCCAGGGAGTTCAGAGTATGTGCTTTATATCTTTACTACAGTATATACATCCTACCATAGAGTATAATATCCTTTACTTAACCAATCTCCGCTAAACATCTTTGTTGGAAATTTAGGTTTACCTTTTTTTTTCCAATAAAAATAAATGTTTTGAAGAAGGTGAAATTCTTCTAAGTGAATCTTTTCATATCTTCCATTTGTCATCTCAGGCATACCTCCAGTGTCATAAATACATAAACTGTATGTTGATTGAAGGTTTAACTTTTCTGAAGTATTTTATATCACATTCTCTTTAGATGTTTCAGTGTACTTGTTAGTATAGTTTACCATTGAACAACATGGGTTTGAACTAAGCAGGTCTACTTACACATGGACTGTTATCAATAAATACGTACTAGAATACTACATAATCCGTTGTAGGTTGAATCCGCAATATAGAACTGTGGATCCAGAGGGCTGAGTGTAAAGTTATAGGTGGATTTTCGACTGTGTGGACATTGATGCCCCTAATTCCTGTTTTGATTGTGTCAACTGTATTTTTTTTTCCTTTACAGTTGACATCCTGCTAAAGGCTGTGGGAGACACTCCTATAATGAAAACAAAGAAATGGGCTGTAGAGCGAACCCGAACCATCCAAGGACTCATTGACTTCATCAAAAAGTTCCTTAAACTGGTGGCTTCAGAACAGTTGGTAAGAAAACAATGGTGATCATTTCCCTACAAAAATTCACAAAACATTTGTCTCTCAGTATTCAAGGGGGATTTCAGGAGCATCCTTTGCAGATGCTCAGGTTCCTTATATAAAGTGGCATATTTGCGTATAATCTGTACACATTCTCCCTTATACTTTAAATCATTTCTAGATCATTTATGATACCTAACACTATGTAAATGCTACATAAATAGTTGCTGGTACACGGCAAATTAAAGTTTTGCTTTTTGGAACTTTCTGGAATTTTTTTCTCCAAATATTTTCCATCACATTTGGATGAATCCGAGGGAGGATGCAGAACCCATAGATATGGAGGGGGTGCTGTAGTTCCTAGGCAACAATGAATAACTGTTGTATGTAGAAATATATATGGAACCACATATGTTACTTCAGTAATGTCCTTTTATTTCTTTTGTTAGTGGAATTTCTGTGCTTTATTGAAGGATTCTCTGGAGAACCCTGAAAAGAAATGAATTTTAGATTTGCTTTAAACTGGACTGACTTTTTTTTTTTAACCTACCGTATTGGTTGTTTTCCTCAAAAAGTCACTGAATGCCCATGCAGAAAGATCTATCATAGAATATCGGTATAGAAGGTTTTGGGGTTTTCTTTGTTTTGGTATTAATGTTGCTTCCTTCCCATTCTCAAGGTAATCAGTATACCTTTGCCATGTGCTGTGGAAGAACTAAGAGGTATACAGTTGACCCTTAAACAACATGAGTTTGAACTGTAGCAGTCCACTTATCCGTGGATTTTTTTTAGTAAATACATACTATACTACTACACAACCTGCAGTTGGTTGAATCTGCCTTGTATACACAGATTTTTGACTGTGCAGTGTGGGCGCCCCAACCCCCTCGTTTTTAAGGTTCAGGTGTACTTATTTCATATTATGATACATGTTAAGCATTTCATGGTGAGTTGTTAGGATTAAAATTTTAAATGCCACAGGTTTTTAATTTGGGGTTTTTTGTTTTTTGTGGTTTTTTTTTGCGGTACGTGGGCCTCTCACTGTTGTGGCCTCTCCTGTTGCGGAGCACAGGCTCCGGATGCGCAGGCTCAGTGGCCGTGGCTCACAGGCCCAGCCGCTCCGCAGCATGTGGGATCCTCCTGGACCAGGGCACGAACCCGTGTCCCCTGCATCGGCAGGCGGACTCTCAACCACTGCGCCACCAGGGAAGCCCCTTAATTTGGTATTTGGCCACAGAAATTTAAATGTCTACATGTATTTGACATTTTGTCACATGTTATGTTAATATATAGAACGCCTTTATCTTCAGACCACAATCTTGGTCATTGTTAACTCAGGTAATGTATATGTGGATAGATAATTGAAGAATCACTAAGTATTTTTTAAATACAGTTATGTGTAAGGATTGGGTGATTATTTATGAAAGTGAGGTGTGTTGGAATTTATTATTTATGAAAGTGAGGTGTGTTGGAATTTATTTCTTTTTGTCAATGAAGAGGTGGAAACGACTCTGATCTAAGATTTTGGTTGTAAGTGGCTTTCACAAAAGTGTCATGTCATGGGTACAAAAGTAAGTGCAAGATAGGTTAATCACTAGAAGTTATTTGAGGCAAGGATAGCATAGAACCAGGGATTCCTCCAAAGGAAGTTGTAAGGGAAAAGTGATGGGGATTTTTGAGTTTTACAGGTGAACATCTCTGTTTGTGATCACTCGGAATGAGAAAAGATCTGTTTTATAAGAGTGCTGTATAGAATTTAATTAAATTTCAGAGATGGGCAAGGATATTATAGTGTCATCCACTTGCATATGGTAGCTAAAACCTGAGGAGCAGAGGACCTTGCCTAGAGTCCAAGTCTAAATGGAAAAGTTAGGGTAATGAGGACATACACTTAAGAGAAATGAGCAGAGGTTATCTCTACTGTCTACCATGAAGAGTTGGAGAGGTAGGTAACCAGAGGAGTACCAAGTAATTAAGGCATTACTTTTAGAAATTTGTGGATAGAAGAAAAGGTGAAAGAATGCTGTGTTCTATGTTAATGTTAGAGTTTTGACATTTTGTATTGCTTGTATTCAGTAATCTGAAAGGACTTGGTTGATGTCAATATATATTAGGTTGAACCATGTAAAACTGCCATCAATCAATCATTTTAACCAAAAAAAACTCAGCAATTTCACATGGTCCAACTTTAAAGCTCTGTAGCAAATCTGATTATCTCTTCCCATTTAAGCAATAGGAAACATAAACAAAAGTAGTCTTTTTGTCACTTTTCCTGATTAAACTAGAACTCACATCTTCTGGCTTCATAGAGCTGTACCCTACCTTATTTTCACAAAATGAATGTCAAACGAAAAAGTAATGCTGGGGATTCTGGGAAGATAGCAGTGGTGTCAGAAGGCATGAATTCCCACAAAAATGTAGTCAACTAGAAAGCAAAACCAAAACCCCATGATCAGTATAGTTATAACAGAACTTAGATGACAAGTATCTTGAAACCTAAGATTCAAGTTGGTGGGAATACCCACCAATGACCACAGGATCTGCGTCGTGTTAGCAAATGTGCTGAAAAAAAATAAACAGTAGGATTGGCATCTGATAGCACTGAGAAAGGGAGAACCTGGAAATAGCTAACAGGTATTCACTGGAAAGTACAGTGGGCCAATTTAAGAATAGTAGCTGAAATTGAGAGTGTTTGATTCTCTCCAATAGCAGGCGATTACAATATATCTGCATAAGGAGGACTTAAGGGACTGGAGCAGTCTAGCCCCTGAGAACTCTCAAAACAGACTCAGGCTCCCTTCCAAGACAAGATCCCACACTGAAGAGGAACTTCAGGAAGTGAAACACATTTAAGCAGGGAAAGGAAGGAAAAAGAAGGACCAGGTCAAAATGGAGAGGAACAACCTGGAAAGCTCAGAAAGCAGACCTCCGGCACTTCCCTGGTGGCGCAGTGGTTAAGAATCCGCCTGCCAGTGCAGGGGACATGGCTTTGAGCCCTGGTCCGGAAAGATCCCACATGCCACAGAGCAACTAAGCCCATGTACCACAACTACTGAGCCTGTGCTCTAGAGCTTGTGAGCCACAACTACTGAGGCCACGCGCCACAACTACTGAAGCCCGCATGCCTAGAGCCTGTACTCCGCAACTAGAGAAAGCCCATGTGCAGCAACGAAGACCCAGTGCAGCTATAAATAAATAAAATGTTAATTGTTAAAAAAAAAGAAAGAGGGGCTTCCCTGGTGGCGCAGTGGTTGAGAGTCCCCCTGCCGATGCAGGGGACGCAGGTTCGTGCCCCAGTCTGGGAAGATCCCACATGCCGCGGAGCGGCTGGGCCCGTGAACCATGGCCGCTGAGCCTGCGTGTCCAGAGCCTGTGTTCCGTAACACGAGAGACCCGTCTACCACAAAAAAAAAATAATAATAAAGAAAGCAAGCAGACCTCCATATTGTTCAACACTATACAAAAAACAACAGTAGAGGGAGCACTGTGGAGTTAGCAAAACTACACTAACTCATTTCATTCTAAAAGTTGAGGAAAACTGATTTCATATACAAGTAAGCAACAGAGAGGTCAAATCCTGCACAGTGTTATAAGGAAGCAAAATAAACAGAGTAACATCCCTAAAGACAATGAAAGCATGCCAGAGAAAAATGTGCCTACACGCAGGTCAGTAACTGATTTATTATGTCAAAACAAGTGTCAAAAGAAAGATGATACAAGACACGAAAGAACAACATAAATCAGCAATAGTAAAACTCGAAGTGACAGAGCTCAGGAAAAGAATTACAGGTTAAATTTCAGAAATGGAGACTAAACTAGATGGAATATAAGAGCAAATAAACAACAGGTAATGGCTGAAGAAAAATAGAAGGAAAAAAGAAGAATTTTCAAAATCAAAAAGATATACCTAGGAATAAACATACCTAAGGAGGTAAAAGACCTATACTCTGAAAACTATAAGAAACCAATGAAATAAATCGAAGACAACACAAACAGAAAGATATACTGTGTTCTTGGATTGGAATAATCAGTGTTGTTAAAATGACTATGCTACCCAAGGCAATCTACAGATTCAATGCAATCTCTGTAAAATTTCCAATGGCATTTTTCACAGAACTAAAACAAATATTTTTAAATTTTATATGGAAACATAAAAGACCTTGAATAGCCAAAACAATCTTGAGAAAGAAGAACAGAGGTGGAGGAATCACACTCCCTGCCTTCAGACTATACTGTGAAGCTACAGTCATCAAAACAGTATGGTATTGCACAAAAACAGATACATAGATCAATGGAACAGGATAGAGAGCCCAGAAATAAACCCACGCACTTATGTCAAGCAGTCTACTACAAAGGGGACAAGAATATACAATGGAGAAAAGACAGTGCCTTCAGTAGGTGGTGCTGGGAAAACTGGACAGCTACATGTAAAAGAATGAAATTAGAACATTCACTAACACCATACACAAAAATAAACTTAAAATATATTAAAGACCTAAATATAAGATCGGATACTATAAAATTCCTAGAGGAAAACATAGGCAGAACACTCTTTGACATAAATTGCAGCAATATTTTTTTGGGTCAGTCTTCTAGAATAAAGGAAATAAAAGCAAAAACAAACAAATGGGACCTAATTAAACTTAAAAGCTTTTGCATAGCAAAGGAAACCATCCACAAAACAAAAATACAACCTACTGAATGGGAGAATATATTTGCAAATGGTATGACCAATAAGGGATTAATATCCCACATATATAAACAGCTCATACAACTCAACATCAAAAAAACAAACAACCCAATTGTAAGGTGGGCAGAAGAACTGAAAAGACATTTTTCCAAAGAGGAAGTGCAGATGGCCAACAGGCACATGAAAAGATCCTCAACATCAGTAATCATCAGGGAAATGCAAATCAGAACCACAGTGAGATATCACCTCACACCTGTCAGAATGGCTGTCATCAAAAAGAACACAAATAACAAATGTTGGCAAGGATGTGGAGAAAAGGGAACCCTTGTATACTGTTGGTAAGAATGTAAATTGGTGCAGCCACTGTGGAAAACAATATGGACGTTTCTCAAAAAACTAAAGATAGAACTACCTTATGACCCAGCAATTCCACTCCTGGGTATACATCTGAAGAAAACAAAAAAACTTGTTTGAAAAGATACATGCACCCCTGTGTTCATAGCAGCATTATTTACAGCTGCCAAGATATGGAAGCAACCTAAGTATCTATCAACAGATAAATGCATAGAAGATGTGTACGTACGTACACACACACACACACACACACACACACACACACACACACACACACAATGGAATACTACTCAGCCATAAAAAAGAGAAATTTTGCCGTTTGCAGCAACATAGATGGACTTGGAGGGCATTATGCTAAGTGAAATGAGTTAGAGAAAGACAAATACTGTGTGATATAACTTTGCACAGAATCTAAAAAATACAACAAACTAGTGAATATAACAGAAAAGAAGCAGACTCACAGATATAGGGAACAAACTAGTGGTTTCCAGTTTGGAGGTGGGGGGACAATATGGGGGTGGAGGAGTGGGATATACAGACTGAAGGATGCAAGATAGGCTGAAGGATGTGTTGTACAACGTGGGGAACATAGCCAATATTTAGTAATAACTGTAAATGGAAAGTGACCTTTAAAAATTGTATAAAAATTTTTTTAACTTAAAAAAAATGTTAAACAGCATCTGGTTGCTCAGGCTTGGGGATGGGACGGGAGGTAGAATGAAATGTAAAAAGAATTTGAGAAAATGACAAATACTGAGTATAAACAAAGGAGAGTAAACATAGAAATAGGAGTCCCTGAAGAAGAAAACCAAAGCAAAGGAACAAAACAAATACTTAAAATTATAATTCAAGGGAAATTTCTTCTAAAAAGATTTGAAACTACGTATTAAAAAAATGTACCAAGATCCTGAGAATACCAACCCAGTGTAATAATCACCGAGACACATTCTGGTAAGATTACTGGATGTGAAATAAAAAGAAAAATCCTTTGGACATCTAGGGGAAAAAGGACATGGCTTAGGAAATTAGGTTACCGTCAAAGTTGAGCAGCAAAGATACAAAGAAAGTGTGAGATAAGGATTTTATATACTACAAAACTGATATTTAATCAGGGCACAAAACTGTTAGCAGTGTGCAAGAACTCAAGAGAATGCTGTTCCCATGAACCCTCCCTACAAAATCTGAAGTTTATAACAGCCAAAATAACTAAAGAGACATCTATATAAAGACTGGTGATTTAAAAAGAAATCATTATTCTGTAAAATTTTATCCTCCTAAGCTCTAGCATTTAGCTGAAGATTGTATTTTGAAATTTTTACCTCCATGGAACTTCCATTTAAACTACCTTAATTACTTTTTTTAAATTAAAGTCACTTTCAGTTGCTAACTCCTGTTACAGAATTCCATCAGGTTCTTATAGTTCTCTACTGTATCTGCTGTACTGTCCCCTCAACACTCACATCTTATTTTTGTTTCTTTTGCCTGCAGAGTCCTAATTATTACTCTCTGCACCTAGTTAAATCCTAATTTGTTCATTTTTTTTTTCCAGAAAGCCTCTCCTGACCAAAAGGCTAGGCTAAACTAATGCCCCATCTTTGTGCTACAGACCTTGTCAGATGCATTTTCCCCATCTGTATTCTTATCTATTCAGGTATGTTTGCTTATTGAGGGGAGAGATGATATTAATCTTCGTAATTCCACACCTTGTGCGTTTCCTAGCACATAATAGACACTCAGGGATTGTTTGCTGAAATAAACCAAATTGTTGTCCAGAGCCCTTTTCCTAATTTAAAATGTTCCAAAGAGTAAAATCTATGTTCACTCATAGTTAAACTGTCAGGAGCTAAACACAAATTATTATATCCTTATCACAGGAAATTCACATTAAAATGCACACTGATTTCTGTTGTTTCTGAAATTATATTAGAACCTTACTCAGCCTTAATAATGAGTTGATATTTAAGCATGAACTTTTTTTTTTTTTTTTTGCGGTACGCGGGCCTCTCACTTTTGTGGCCTCTCCTGTTGCGGAGCACAGACTCCCGACGTGCATGCCCAGCGGCCATGGCTCACGGGCCCAGCTGCTCTGTGGCATCTGGGATCCTCCCGGACCGGGGCACGAACCCGTGTCCCCTGCATCGGCAGGCGGACTGTCAACCACTGCGCCACCAGGGAAGCGCCACCAGCATGAACTATTTTTAAATAATTTAATAAGTCTAACTAATGTCTATTGAGTACGTATATCAAGCACTTACACTTGATGTGTACTGTCTCATTTTATTTTTCCCAGCAGCTTCAAGAAGTATAGGTCCTGTTATTTTCTATATTTACAAACAAGGACACAGTTTGAGAAAAGTTATTTGTATTTATAGCCGAAATTCAAACCTAGATCTCAGTAGAGCCCCTACTCTTAATTACTGCACTGTATTGCCTGAAGGAGAAGTATAAGTGATATTTATTCTTGTTCTAGCTGATGTCCCAAATAGTATCTATCACCTAACTATTCTGATAGATATTTTTAAGGTCTATGTGAAGCCCAGGAAATTTGTCTTAAAATTTGATTGTAGACAAGGAAAATTGAATATGTTAACCTGCAAGTAATGTTTTGTTTTCTAAAAAGAAAACTATCAGAAGTCACTTGGACACTGTGATCTTTTGTTTCAGTATCTTCAGGAATTTTTTAGGTACTAAAAATGTTTCAGTAGAAACAGACTAAACTGAAACATTGAACAATGAATTCTTTAATAAACAAGATTGTAAGGACATTAGGTTTCAATTATGCTACATTTTTGCTACTTCATTTGGCTGCAAGTGACTTTACAGAGGTCTCACCCAGCCTGAGTTTTCAGAGGTGGTAATGGTCAAAAACCTCCAACCGTGCATGTCATTTACTCAAGAAAAATGCACCAACTATCTCAATTATTAGATGTTTTTATTTGAGGCTGTGTGTGTAAAATTTTGTTAGGAGAAATTCTGTCTTTAATTATGAATAAATGAGAAACTTGATATTTTTACTAATGTAATTTCTTGGATAAACCTTCAAAAGCTGTTTGTAAAAACAAAAGTTTCTTAGTTATAAAAAGCTGGGAACAAAAATTCTGTTATTCCTCCAGAGGAAAGACATGCTCTTCATAAAAATCTCACTAATTGACTAATTTATGAGAATTAGAAAGAAGGGGTTTAGGGAAGTTTTCTTCAGTTCTGAAGACAAATAATTTGAAATAGCTGGCTGATTGGCACCCAGAAAAATGCAGATTAATCTGGATACCATTAAAACTGAATCACCATAATTTTCTTCTTTCTTGCAGTTTATTTATGTGAATCAGTCCTTTGCCCCCTCCCCAGACCAGGAAGTTGGAACCCTCTATGAGGTAAAACATTACTGCTTTATTTTCTTCATGGAATATGCTCATCTGTGTATAGTATGATCATTAACTCACATCATTTAAAGAGATGATAAGCCATTCTTAATTGTCTATCAAGAAAAGAGATTACTTTCTTGTTCTCTGTTATATCTCTAACACCTTGAACTTAGTTGGATCTCAATAAATTATACAGTGATTGAAGAATTAAATAATGAATAACACAAACAGAAGATGACTATGAAATATGACCAGAAAGTAAGATCTCCTTTTTTACCTACATGTAGTATCTTCTACATTGTTTTTATAATCAGTAATCCAGATCTCCCTCCAAGAAATTGAAAAGGACTTTATTCAGCATTCTTACAGCACCATTACTAGAAAATAGTACATACATTATCGTCAGATGTAGAGAAGGGACAAGGTTAAAATGTCTGCTTATCTATGCTTAAGGTGCTTAAAGGACAAGTTTTATTAAACATTTATGATTACTAATATGTGTCCAATAGTAGCTTGCATCTGTTGAAAGAACTAGCCTTATAGATACATGTACATGTATGAGGATGTTTATGATCAGTATAACATATTTTTTCTTAGTTTCATCTAAGAATAACAAAAATTGAGTTTAATTTATTGCCGTTTTTCTTTTTGTAGTGTTTTGGCAGTGATGGTAAACTGGTCCTGCATTACTGCAAATCTCAGGCATGGGGATGAGCTACAGAGGAAAAGATATTGATAACTTAAAATGAATCTTCACAAAGCAAACAGCTTTGAAAAGTTTTGATCTTGTGGCAAAAGACTTGTGGATGTGATCTCTTCAGCATGCATCTACTGTGACCCATGTCTATACATTTAAAATATCCACAGAGTAGATGGACTCACAAAAATGTGATTTGTATTAAAACACAAATCAGCATAAAAGATTGACATTAGGGTTTACCCATTACTACAACTATTGCTCCAGAGCTGCCTCCAAAGTGTTGAAAAGGAGACTAAGATTATATAAAGCTGCTTTTGTACCACTTCTCAAAATGACTGAAACTGTTTACTTGAAAAATTAGCACTCTGCTGATTCCGCCCCCCCCCCATAAAAGTCAGTTTACTAAAGGATTCTTTTGGGGCTTATTCAGGGGAGTGCAATTTGTTTGAGGTATGTGTTTTGCCTTTTCTCATTTACATTTCTATCTATAGTGTTACCTTGTGAAACAAAGTTGCATTGACCTTCTGGCTTTATTACCTTGCATAGTCCAGTAGAGGGCAACCCAGCTGACAGAAAGAGTTAGGAGTTTGGTTTTACCTCTTTGCCAGAAGACAATAGCTATTCCTGCTAATCTCTAGCAAACATCTAGCCAAGAGAGCACACATGTTGACACACTGGAAGATTGCTTTAGAGAAAATTCGGGGTTTCGGTTTAACTTTTATTGGGAAACAAGGAATTTTACAAATTTTGGACAAATGAGTCATCTGACTCTTTTCAATCTTATCATTTAATGATTCTTGAGTCCCAGTGGTTATAACTGTGGTATGAAACTCTCTCTTATTTTTAGTGTCAAAAGCACTCAATGAGTAAACGAGGCAGCATCTTTCAGTTTTTTATAATGTATTTTCCAGCTTGAAAATGCTCAAAGAATAATTGGAAAATAGCTAGATTTTATGTGTATTTCATGCCATGACTAAAAGTACCATTTTTTACTGATGCTATTAAACTGATAATTGCTTTAAATAAAATTCAGCCTTTTTTCTTCATTCTGTATTGTATTTGTAATGCAGCATTTTTTTAAAAAATTCCAATAAATTGAATGGAATGTTCAAACAGGATCTAAGGTGTATACAAGAATTCTAAGTGTTTATTTTCAAAGGTGATGAGAATGGTATGATTTTGTCAAAGGACTTTGAACTACATTTATGTCCTTTAAGTCCCAGAATGTACTTTATGGTTAATGATCTGCCATACATTATCATTAAGGGATGCTAAGGAACAATTCAGTTTAAGGTGATGAAATCACTGTTCAGTTCTCATTTTCTGCCCGAGAACAAATTCCTAAGTCCCCTTATAATGATGTCCCTGTTTAATAAATTAATGTAGCTAGTATTAACACTGAAATAATACAGGTTGAATTGTGTAAAGGCTAAATAAGAAATTAGTATGTATGTTGAAAGCTAGAAAGAATGTTATTTTCAGGTCAAATAAGTTGAATATGGAAAGGATCTGTTCTCTAGTTTTGTGCTCTTTCAGTTTACTGAAGGATATGAATATATTTATATGCATATATATTTAACAGGAAAAATGTGTTTAACCTATGTGTATCTTATGTTTGCTGCTAAGGTTTCAAATGATAGACTATTTCCTTAATAGTCAAAACTACTTGAGTTTGAATTTGTGTCATCAACTTAATTATTCTTTTCTGATCTAAATAATTTACTAACTTACTCAATCTGAGGTTAGCTAAATATGTATACTTTGTTTTTTTCACTCACAACGTTTAAGAATATGTAGGGCTTTACACTTTTTAAAACCGTATTTACATTATTCTGTGCTGACTATACAACATTTACTCGTAAGCCTGGATCCCATAAGTTATTTGGTTATTAGAACCTAGAACACAATTCACAAAATATTTTTGCAGATGTCTGGTTTAAATGAGCTTGGGGGGGGACTAAACCCTCAGGTTATAGTTTAAGTTTTCCATATTTATGAGTGAGAAAATCAACATCAGTAATGCCACGCGTTATCTTACTGTGCAAAGATGACCCATTCTACATACAGTGTATATAATGTTAAAATAGTGTGCTTTGCGTCTTTGAAGCTGCCTATGCCGGGGCCTTCACAGTGAGTTCCGCATATTTAGGGTGTAAGGTAAGCTAAGAATGTTTATCTGGAATCAAAATAAGATTGAATACTTCCTGGAATCTATGATTTCTGTAGAAGTTTTAACCCTGAAGGGACCTTTAATATCATCTACTCTGATAAGATTAGAAAACTCAAAGAGAAGTGCAGACCATGCTTTTAAATTATATAGCATTAGTCAACCAGTTTAGTTGTGTGTAACCCAAAGCGGGAAAGTACAGTGTTCAGAGGTATGATAATGAAAATCACCTTTTGTGCAGCTTCTGCTTCATTTTCCAAGGATTGTAATATACTTAGTAAGCTTCCGGACTAAGGGAATTCAGCTACAGACCACATAATGGAAGGAAAGTATTCAGAAAACAGTTCAGCAGGTTTACTTTTACAAATACTATTTTCCTTCAAAATTGTCCAACCCACACTGGATTATTTGCTGTTTCCTGAACGTGCATTGTTTGTTTGTTTTTCTGTTTCCTACACCTCCCCCCCTTCAAATCCTACCTCTCTGCCTAATTCATTTTTTAACTTTCTTAAAGCTTATCTGAATCTCTCAAGGAGGAGATACTCTCTCCCTCATAAGAACACAGCAAACTACCACTATTACAGCAGTTACTGCGCTTACTCCCTTACAAGCATGTCCAACACCCTTTCATCATTGTAATATCCCTGAAAATAGGATGTTTGGGGGTTTTTTATTTGGTACCCACACACATAATAGTACATTTCCTTATGCACGTATAATCAGGAATTCATTATATATTGAGTGGGATGTGGTTTGCAGAATGATTTAAAGCAGCAATAAAGGAAATTTGCATGTTTTTAATTTTTGTATGGCAGAAGATGAAAATGTTTGCAACATATGACAGGGTTTTGATGTCCAATAATTGAAGAGCTCATTTCAGTTGATAAGAAAAAAGAACGTCTGAAAAATGGGCACAATACATTAAAATGTAATTCCAAAAAATAAAAATATAGATGGCTAATAAAGCATGAAAAGTGCTAATCATTAGTTATAAAAAGTACAGGTAGGGCTTCCCTGGTGGCGCAGTGGTTGAGAGTCCGCCTGCCGATGCAGGGGACACGGGTTCGTGACCTGGTCCGGGAAGATCCCACATGCCGCGGAGTGGCTAGGCCGGTGAGCCATGGCCGCTGAGCCTGCGCGTCCGGAGCCTGTGCTCCGCAACGGGAGAGGCCATAACAGTGAGAGGCCCGCATACCGCAAAAAAAAAAAAAAAGTACAGGTAAAAACTACGAAATGCTGAGTATCACCTTTCATAGTATCAATAGTTAAAACAATTATCAGTATTGGCAACATTGTGGGGAAATAAGTCCTGTCATATTCTTGGTGAATGGAATGTGAATTGGTACTACAATTTTAGGGGACATTTTGGCAATCTCTTTCAAAAGCCTTGAAACTATAAATTTCCATTTGTTTATTCACATAGAGTGCCTACTATGTCCTCAGCATTGGAATAAGATATAAGATTCCTGTTCTCCTGGAACTTTCATTCTGATTGGAAGGTAGATTGTCAGGTACGAATTTAAATAATTCTTGAAACTTTAAGTTGATTTTTTGAAATAATAGAAAGTAAAAAGATAAAATTTGATACCAAATATTAGATTTACCTGTCTTTTTTTTTTTGGCCACACTGCACGGCTTGTAGAATCTTAGTTCCCTGACCAGTGATTGAACCCAAGCTCTCGGCAGTGAGAGCGTGGAGTCCTAGCCACTGAACCGCCAGGGAATTTCCTGTATTTTCTTATATGATATGGATGAAGGAAGGATAAAACATGTATGTATATTGAGTGTGATTAGAATCTTGAGTTAGAGGAATCCTTATAAATCATAGTTCCTTCTATGTTCTCATATGGAGCAGATATACCTGAAACTTATTGGTTACTTAGTGATAGCCATAAGGAAAGCCCTATCCATTTTGAGGTGGATTTATTCTTTATAGAACTCTCTTCCCTCTGCCTTCCTCCTAAAACTATTTCTTTCCAGTTCTATTATATATCTAGATCTATGAGGCATATCTTTTCCCCCTTTCCCACCTCAGTTCTCCCAGGTCTTCTACTATCTTAATCATGGCAAATCCATTCCTTCCAATTGCTCAACTAATTATTAATCCCTCTCTAACCCACTTCCAGTCTATCAGCAAATCCTGACATCTTTACCAAAACATGTTCAGAATCCAACCATTTTTCATCTATTCTCCCACTCTAGCCAAGCCACCATTATCTTTCACTTGAACTGTAATAGCCAGCTGATTGGCTTCCCTCTATCTGCTCCCTGGCCAAAATCCCCAAGTGGCTTCCCATATCAGAGTAAAAGTTGAAGACTTTCATTGTCCTATGTGATCTGCAGTCCCCATTTCTACAGCTTACCACCCACCTCCGTGTTCATCTGTGTTATTATCCAAACACTAGACTTGATCCCATCCCAGGGCTTTTGTGCTTACCATTTCCTCCATCTGGAAACTTCCCCCAGACAATTACATTTCTCACTAACATCCTTCAGTCCCTGTTCAACTATGACATGACACCTCCTCACCACCTTCTACCTTCTTTCTCCTGCTTTATTTTTCTCCATCGTGTATTGTATACAGTACTATGTGTCCATTTCTCCATATATACTGTATTTGTTGGGGTAGCTACCCCCAGCCCCATTAGAACATATGCCCTCTGAGGGCAGAGACTTAAGTTTTGTAAGCAGTGCCAGGCATATAGTACATGCTTGTGAAAATGTGTCAGATGGATGGATAGACCAATATTACTGAACCTCTAATAATTCTAACTCCTTTCTCTGGATATCTATCACATGTCAACGTCTGTCTTAAAATGTGCTGATCATTGACATGGGCAATGCAGAGTGCAGTAGAACTACCACCTCTGAATCTAGGTATTCTACTTATGTCAATAGAGCCTGTAATGTCAGTCACTTTGGGGGGAGGGAGGGATAGTAGTTAAGTTACAATGTGCAATTCTGTGGGGAAGAATATGGGTTTTCTTTACAGAGAAACCAGAAAGAAAGAAAAACAAAAAAAACCTTGAGAGAAACAAGTCTAGTCTGCTGGATTTGAATGCACAGCCCCAAGGATCCTTAAAACTAGCAGTTGAATTACTCTAGCCAATTACCAGTATGTTTTTGCTGAAGTCACCATTCATGCATATGCAAGGCACTGTGTACTAGGTGTAGAGAAAGGAATACAAAAATGGAATGTAAAAGGAGCCTGTCCCAAACATCTCACTGTCAAGATAATCCACGTAAGTAACTACAATACCTGCTGCAAAGTGGTAAGTGCCATAAGAAAGATACTGATTATTGCCTTAGTTGTTCAAGAGGAGATATAACTTATTTGAGGAAAGCATTTGAGCTAAGACCTTAAGGTAGGATCTGGACATATTGAAATGTCTTTCTAGTGTCTAGGCAGAAGGAAAAGCTTAAAGCAGAAGAATGGATTTGGTAACCACAAGAAATAGTGACTAATATAACCTGGCTGGAAGACATTTGGTAAAGAAGAAAAGTAAAGATAAAAGATGAAAAAGGAAATGTAGAGCCAAAACATGGAGAATTTTAAATGCCAGGTTGACAAACCTAGTATGTAGGAAATAAGAGTTATTGAAAGTTTCTGACCAGGAAACATAACCAGTCTGAACTTAAGTATAATTAGTGGATGTGAGTAAAGGATCTGTACTGGGAAGGGCCAGCATAGTAATCCACCCAAAATTAGAAAAGAGGCTTGAGTGGAGTGGCAATAAGAATAGAAAGGTGGAAAAACATAAAAGATATTCTGGAGGTTTAAAAAGTTAGCTATTGGTTGAAAGAGCTTGAGAATGAAGCAGGAAAGAGTAGGCAGTGGTGGATAAGGTTCTTGAGCTCGGGTAGCCTCATTGTGGAAATTGAACCTCCAGGAAATGAAAAGCATGTTTGAAAGGAGTTTTAAGTATGGTATATTTCATTTGAGGTGCTAAAAGGTATTAGAGATTACTCTCAGCATGTGAGATTAGAGAGATGTGGGAGACATCCACATAGAAAGGGTCAATGAAATTGTGTTGGGGGTGTTAGAGAGGCAATGAATATGAATGTGTGAATATGGCTATATTAGGAAAGATCCTTGAGGTCTCTGAATGTCAGAAGGAGCCAGAGAAAGTAGAAAATGAATGGTCTGAAAAATTTAGAGAAGTGTAATCCACTATGAAATGCAGAAAAGTTTGTGTTCGATTTTTGTTGTTCATTCCCAATATTTGTGGGTTAAAATAGCTGAAATGAAGTAATTAAGAGACTCAATAGAAAACACTGACGAGAATAAAGAAATTATGAGTAAATGATGAAAAGGGTACGAGTTACTCTGTCCCATAATTCTTTAATTAACCACCTCTACATCACAAAAGGTAGGCCTCTGGAGTGCTTTGTACCTGTAGTAGCCCTTTTGGAACAATGTTAGAATAGTTTTAGTGTAATCAGTTTAATCAGGGACGTTTAAGACTGCAGGTGGCACTAGTAAACTTAAATATATACAGTATATACACATATACATACATATGTATATACATAAAAATACCTTGGAGCAAAGTCTGGCAGAAACAGACCAGTCTTCCAGAAGTCTAGACCTTTAATAACCCTGAATCCATCTATAGTGAGAAAGAAGGAATCTCTACTGGCATTTCTTCTGTCCTTCACTTTTTCCTTATTTTCATTCATACTTGTGTTAATCTCAAAGCTGCTACGTGCTATGCACAACATAGAAATGCATTTTCTTGTGTGTATTACCGGTAGGCTACTTCAGGCACAAGCCTAGAATTGAAGGATTTAAATAATCTGATTAGAACACTTTAAATTACTGTATTAGGAATCAAAAAAAAATCAGCATTTCTTTGACCCATTACTTGACACATCAGGTCTTTGCCCTGGATATATTATCAATATTTAAAGGAAATGTTTGATTTTAAAAATCAAAGAGGGATACCCGGCCTTCTATTGTTTCACCAGTGTTGCTCTAGACCCCAGCCTCCCTTGTCAAGCTGTAGTTTAAGCACAGCACATTTAAATTTTTTTAAAAGAAGACTTTGACTTATTTTCACCTAGCCTTGGAGCATATTATCGATGGTTTCAATCGACAGAACAGAAGCTCTCCACCTTGGGAGTGGACTCCATACTCAGCCTTTGTAAACTGTTCAAAATCAATCCCTCGGCTCCATTTGGAAGGAAGCGTCCGTGTCCTTCCTCAGCGTACTGCGCCCCTTCTCCAGACCCCTTCTGTCGACGTCCTAGCGTCGCAAACCAAGGCAGCACAGAGGAGCCTCAGGGAGCGGGGGAGGGGGGAAGAGGGGTTGGGATGGGCGGCCGAAAGACGGTATGTTACGGTGGGGGAGAGATTGCGCGCAGCCCACCGCGAGCACCGGGACCCGGGAGAGAAGGGTTCCGCTAGGGCCGGGGTGCCGAAGGAGCCGGGGCCGTGTGCGTGGGCTTTTCCCGCACGCTCTCGCCGCCTCCGCCACCCTTCTCAGGTCGCTCCCCGCTTCTCCCCACCCTCCGAGGGACGTTGGTACATTCCCGGTGACTCCGAGAGCTTAAAAAGGGCCCGGGGAGGCTGAACCTAGCAGGTTTGGTCCAGATTTGTGTGCGCGGCCCGTACTCTGATCCGCCACGGTGGGTATCTTGGCGGGGGTTTCTTTACGCTGTGGCACTCGTGCATTTGGGGGCTTCGTGGCTGTGTGTAACTGGCTGGCTAGCAGCTAGGAACTCTCATCCCCGGCTCCTCGGCTCACTCAGCTCCTCCGTCGCAGCCCAGCAGCGAGACGCGCGCCGCCAGTCCGCAAGGGATGGAGCGGACCGAGGTGCTAAAGCCACGCACCCTGGCCGATCTGATCCGCATCCTGCACCAGCTCTTCGCCGGCGAGGAGGTCAATGTGGAGGAGGTGCAGGCCGTCTTGGAAGCCTACGAGAGCAGCCCCGCCGAGTGGGCAGTGTACGCCAAGTTTGACCAGTACAGGTGAGCGTGCTTTCGCCCTGATCGCCGAGACTCTCCGGCGCCGACCCTTGAGTCCGAGCGGGCGCCGGCGCGGGCTTGTGGGGAGCGCGTCTTGACTCCCGGAGAGCGCGGGCCGCCCGGCGCCCGCAGCGCCCACCCTCCCAGTGCTCCCGGCCGTCTCCCGCACCCCAGCGCCGCGCCTCCTCGCCCGCGAACACCGGGGCGGGCGTTCGGCGCTTTGGGCCGAAGGCGTGTCCCACTGGCAGGAGACTGCGTCAGGCTCCCAGAGGGGAGGCCACCGAGCGGTGCAAGTTTTCTGTTCTTTTCTTGTTGATCAATCCCTCGGCTTCCGAACGGCCACTCCTTCTGCCACCCGCACCCCCCCCGCCCCACAAGCGGAGCCGTCGCTAGCCTAGAACACGGAGGAGATGCGGGGAGACCCCGGTGGCTGGATGCCCTCAGCCTCTGGCTGTCTGGACTAACCGGGGTGTTCTCAGGAGAGCACTCCAACAGCGGTCCGGAGAAAAGGGTGACGGTGGAGGACGCAGTTAAACGACACCAATTCTCCATCACTTCTCCCTCGGTCGCTTGCAAGCAGGCGTCTGCCAACAAGCATTTTTGTTAATACAAAATAACGACTTGGGGTTGTCAGCTGCTATTTTTCAGTTTATGATGCCCCCTCTCCCAAACCAGTTGGACTCCCCGGGCTGGGGGTTTATTTAAACCCACTGTCAGGTTCTCGAAATAAACGAGTGCTTTTCTTTCAGCCCCCAAGCAATATGCTTTTCCTTATCCTTAGATCTGAGGGTCTGGAATGTAAATTGGAGACCCCTGCTCCTCAGAGGTGCTTGAGTGAGATGCCTTGGCTTGGAGATTAAATAGAAAATGAAACAGCCTACCAATCCCCTGGGGAGAGAAGTAAAATTTAATCACCCTGAAGAATGAGGGTTTCTTTTCCAAAGGGTAACCAGCGCTTCAGTCTTAATCGTTGGTTGTGATGAGGTCAGGGAAAGGAGCATAGTTGAAAGAGAAGAATAAGAAAAGATGAAGCTTTCCTTTGAAGCCTGAAGCCGTTTCAGTTAGTCACTTTACGTCAGCATATAGTGTGTTTGGTAAAGTTTTGTCGCCAAGGGCTGTTTCAGTTGTACTTTAGGAACTGAAATAGAAAAGTGAAGTCTACTTAGGATCCTATTTTCCACTTGCAAGTGGTTCTAGGAAATTCCTTTGGTTCCTATCCTTCTGTGGCTGCCCATAAAGATACCAGAGTAATTTTGCCATTAGCTTCAAGTAATTGAGGGCTTGTTATGGGCTCTAGTACTCTTACAATCACTTGACACATGTATTAACTGCTAACCTCACAACAGCTCTGAGATAGGTACCATTCTTATCCCTGTTTTACAGGTGAGAAATAGTAGGCAATGAAAAGGTTGGATTACCTGCACAAGGTCATACTAATGTTCCTTAGCGGTTCCAGGATTCAGATTAGCATTATTCTAGAGCCCACACTCTAAACCACTGCTAAACCCCCTGTAGACACAAGGTGGCCATAATAGTTTTCTTCTGCCTAGATTTATTACTGACCAAGTGAAATTAATTAAGCAGGGTATGCTGTATGGGCTTTTAATCTATAGAACAAGGGCATTTCCAGGGGCCTTGAATTTATCTTGATTGACAAGCTCGAAACCACTTGAAACCTTGGGATTGACCTATTCCACAGGTTTCTGAAGCACAGCTCAGTAAAATAATGGGTGCACTCCAGGCGGGCAGTTGGAGTAGGGAGGGAGGGAGATGGGAGAGCAGAAATCAATGTGGTAGTATTTTGCACATGTAATAAGTGTCCTAGTACTGTGAAGGAATCTGATCTCTGACCTTGGGAAGGCCAGTGCAGAAGAATCAAGACAAAATATGTTCCACTGGGGGCCAAGCAGTAAATTGTCTGGAAGAAGCCCCAGAGAAGCAAGACCCTAGGGCTGGAGGAGGGAAAAGTAGGATCCCTGGTACAGGAACCATTTACTGTGAATTAAAGGCTGTGTGCACAGCTGCCTGCTAGGTCCTTGAAAGGGCTCCAAAGTAAGGATAACTGATATCTAAAAAGCACTGACTAATCAACTCTCTCAGTGACCCTACTCTGCCAGCACCTGGCCTCCAGCATAGGGGAGCAAGGGGCATGTGGGACATAAGTGAACAGATGACCATGTGAACAAACAAAAGGGATAAAGATTCCTTTCCTTAAAAATTAGTCTATCGTACAGATCAAACGTCTGGATACCAAGGGGGAAAGGGCCGGGAGGCGGGGGGGATGAACTGGGAGATTGGGATTGACATATATACACTACCATGTATAAAATAGATTACTAATGAGAACCTACTGTATAACACAGGGAACTCTACTCAATGCTCTGTGGTGACCTAAATGGGAAGGAAATCCAAAAAGAGGGGATATATGTATACGTATAGCTGATCCACTTTGCTGTACAGTAGAAACTCACACAGCATTGTAAAGCAACTATGCTCCAATAAAAAGTTTAAAAAAAATTAGTCTAAATATATAATTATCGAACTTTGTTAATTAGATGGTGTCAAGAGTACCTGTGGGACCAATAGAAACTTTAAAGTTGATTTTTTGGAGGGGGTGGGGGATGGTGTGGATGTGGTTGTTTTGGTTTGGGATTTCTGGGGGCTAATTACTAATTTCTCCTCATTGTAAAAGGTTTAGAGTGTTATTTTACTTCCCAAGTGTAGTCGCTTTTGTTCTGGTACTTAGGTCAACGCCCGCTCTATTTGTGGAGGACGTTTCATCATGATGCTTTTGAACGTGGATGTCGCTTGTGTCTGGACTCTAGTAAAACTAAGGAGAATTCTAGAACAGCTATTTAATGGAACCTTGTTTCTCAAATTCTGGTTTAGCTACAGGGAGGGGGAAAAAAAGACAATAGCCAACATTCTTGCCTAGAGCAGTAGTGCCCTTTGAAAATGCTTTCTGTGAGAAATTTTTATTCTTTTTATCAGTTTGAGGCTGTCACATGGAGACTCAAGGAATTTAATTTTTTTCTCTTACCTTTTTCGTGCCATTAATTAGAACTGAGCAGCTATAAACACAGTGATTGAAAATACAAAAATGTCTAAATGAACTGTGAAAAAATATTTGCTTTCATTTGTGCTCGATTTCTAATTAGACAACCACATTTAAAGTTGCTTCTAGGTAAAAATATTAGCATTTGTAAATGAATGATACTATATGACACACTTATTTTTCCCTTTGTCTCATCGACCAAATTCAAACTTCTGAAAACATTCTTTTCAGATATACCCGAAATCTTGTGGATCAAGGAAATGGAAAATTTAATCTCATGATTCTATGTTGGGGCGAAGGACATGGCAGGTAATACAACTATTCATTCAGATATTTATTCAGTATTTATTCCAGCATGTGAAAAGTACAGTGCCAGGCTGGCCACGTGCCTTGTGAGCACTAACAAATCGCATGTTGTAATTATTTGTTCACGATGTCCCCTAATCCCAGCAAAAATTCTCATGGGAATTAGCGTGAGGGGTTTAGCATATACCATGTATTATGACAGACCTTCCCCCAAAATGAGTAGTAAATCAAAGGAGGTGGAGGTAAGTAACCAGCTTAATTATTCTCTCTGTGTTCTGTGGAGTTAAACTTTCTATGAAGTTGTGCTAAAACTTGACCTTTGTGGTGCTTTGAAGTGTGTAAACAATTGTCGGACCAAAGACCAAAGCATCCAGATTTGGAGCTAGAAAAGCAAATCACAAATTCAGAAAATTTCTTTCTACTTCAAGCTAATTGTTTATTTTCTGTATACAGAAGATAAGACAACTTAGACTAATACCAATTCTTGAAACTTGGTCCCTTAATTTTTCCTTAGTTTATATATTTGCAAGTCTTACTACCAGTCAAGTATTGTTACCTCTTTAAGCAGATCCTTCTCAGTCTCTTGAGAATGGTAAAAAAAAAAAAAAAAAAAAAGCCAATAATCCAGACCCATTTTTGGTGGGAAAAAGTAAACATGAATTTACAAGATTTTGGAAAGTTAGGTCTATAGAGTGCATTTACTTACTCATATAGAATGAGGTGGTTTTCATTCTCTGAATATTTCTTGAAAGCAGATTATATGTCAGAGTAGAACAAGGCTCTATGAATTAGAAAACAAGTTCTCATGATACATATATGGGGTAACAGAATTCAACATATGAAATACATGCTATAGCATATACAGGTTCATATTTTTTAATCAACCCTATAGCTATACTACGTAATAAACTTAAATACTATTTAAGATTATAGGAATAAATTCTTTCCCCAGATCCAATTTGCTTTTTTTCTCCCATCAATATTGGGAGGTAATCACAGATAGGATACTCTAAATGTATAAAATATTAACATTTCATATGCTTTATAGTATAATTTTCGGCTGCTAACACACATGTGCATACCTTTTGTCCCCCAGAGGAAGGAGAAAAAAGAAAAAACCTGGGGAAAAAACACTTGTTATGTGATCTTCTCAATGTGATGCAGTTACAGATAAAGGATTTTTATCCACTCTAAAATTTCTGTAATGTAGTTTTTAAGTCAAGTTCTAGCCCAGCTTAATTGAGTTATTAAAAGCTATATTTTGGAGAAGATAAATGATTACTGGTTTTGTGTTTCTGTTATCAAAGGAGTATTACAACAAGGTTTAAAAAGATGAATTGTTCTTCTGTAAGGGTATGGGTCAAAACTGTACCCCTTATATGCATTGATATGGAAGACATAGTATTTTATTACTTTGCCCTGAACAATGTTGAATTATAAATTGACGACATTTAAAACTCCAGCTGAAACGGATATTGGCCTGGGAGACGTCCTATTGACAGTTGGCAGCTGTAAGCTCTGGACAGATTGTTACAAGTGTGGGTTCTGGACCATCTACTGAGTTTAGTTGTCATTTTGTGTATATATAGCAGTATCCACGATCACACTGACTCCCACTGCTTTCTGAAGATGCTGCAGGGAAATCTAAAGGAGACATTATTTGCCTGGCCTGACAAAAAATCCAATGAGATGATCAAGAAGTCTGAAAGAATCTTGAGGGAAAACCAGTGTGCCTACATCAACGGTAACATCCAATTTTTCTAACAAGAGGGAAAAACCTTGAACTCCCACTTGAAATATTGCTTGCTTATATGTGTGCAATAGAACCTGGATCGTGGAGTCATGATTTCATCTGCTTAGGAAGTGATCTAAAAGCAGTGGGTTTTGTCTTTTTAAAGCTTTGCGTGTGGATTGGAATCACTTATTAAAAACATATGCATGCAAGTTAGTGTCCACTGAAGAGTCATTTACCTACCAAGTCTTAGGACAGTTAGAATCGAACATGAATTTACATAAGTAGAGTCTTTTAATAAAGGCGTGAGGCCAAGTTGGAAGTGTTAGTTTTTCATTAGAAAATGTAAAGAAATGTTCCGGAACTGATTAAGAATGCTAGCTAGTCCCTGTTTTACTAAAGTGCTTACAGCTTACTTTAAAAAGAGTATTCTCAAGAGAAGCTTTTTGAAGCACATTATTTAGCAATGATTGCTAGATCTCTTACAAAGAATTCATTCTTTCTTCTAAATGTGGTGTGGGAGAGCCAAATGCTCTTCAGTAGAGGCAGTGATTAACATCTGTGTTCCTAAAGGACTTAGTAACTTTCCAAAAAGCTCCTTAAAGCTTCCATGAGATAACTTTTTTTATAATTAATTTATTTATTTTTGGCTGCGTTGGGTCTTTGTTGCTATGTGCGAGCTTTCTCTAGTTGCGGCGAGTGGGCTTCTCATTGTGGTGGCTTCTCTTGTTGTGGAGCACGGGCTCTAGGCACATGGGCTCAGTAGTTGGTGGTGCACGGGCTTAGTTGCTCTGAGGTATGTGGGATCTTCCCCTACCAGGGATCGAATCCGTGTCCCCTGCATTGGTAGGCGGATTCTTAACCACTGTACCACCAGGAAAGTCCTGAGATAACTTTTTATATTATTCCCATTTACAGATGAAATTGCCAGCACATAGGAAGATTAAATAACCTGTCCAAGGTCACTCAGGATTTGAACCCAAAGAATTTGATGCCAAAGCCCATAGTCTTAGTTGGGATGCTATCCCACTTATATAAAATAAAATATTACAGAGGTTTTTCTGGCAAAGCAGGTTCTTTCTTCTCAGATCTTAACGTTCAGTATTGGCCTTGATACTTGGCCTAAATTTGTTCAGTTAGTTTAAGAACGCAAGTCAGTTACAGAAGTCAGATTGTATAGGAAGTTTTTCCCCCATTCACATAACAAAGGAGTTAGTTTCTCAGGTGGTAGGAGACTCTTATTTGAGGGTCGCTGTATATAGTAGGCACACCAGATTTCTAAGAACAAGATTGCTGGTACTGCTCAAAAGCCAAAAGCCTTTCAGAGTAATAACTTTCAGCTAGAGTCATAGAGTCATTATAAAGCTACATTAGATCTTGGAGAACACCTAAGATTTTTTTTTTAAGGGTCTTCAATGCAAAAGTCTATAGGAGCCAAGCAGGTAAAGTGAGTGAGTGATGCAGGCCGGAACTAGGCTGTGGGAACTGGTGTGCAAGCTGCCCTGTCTAAAGGGACAACGTGGTCACCCAGCTCCAGTGAGATCGTCCTGACTTCTTTTTCCATAGAGGTGGGAAATTCTGATTGTTACGGGAAATTTTGCCGATCAGTAAAATACTCGATAGGACAGGCGAAATATTTCTGTAGATGCATTACTCAAAAGCCACCAACTTGTAACCTTTGATTTTTTACAGATGCAGGAGGGGGCTAGATGTGGATAGTGATTGGGGGGGAAAGGTGTTTCAAGTACAAGAGAGAACATGGGTGAAGGCACAACCCATGTTCAAAGAACGTTGTTCATTCAAACGTTGCAAGGAATGAAGACTATGCAGGAATGGTCTAGCCGGAGGGTAAGATGAATGGGCTTGGATAGGAGTAGTAGGAGAGGAGAGTAAAGTAAGATCAGGACCTTAGCCTCCAAGACTAGCTTAAAGTAAAAACTTTCTACGGTCATAGGGTGGAAGAAAGGGAGAGTGGGGCAAGGAGATCAAGTTACTTATTGTAATAGGCAGAAGGTGAACATTGCCTCAACCAAGCTGGCATCCCTAAGTATCACCAAGAAAAGTACGATATTATTGAGACAGAGAGTAGTACATCATTGGCATAAAGGAAAAGGAGGCAAAGACATAATAATAATAATGCTGGGATTACTAACATTTATGGATCAGACGTGAGCTTTGGGGACTTCTAAAGGATGGGTGACTTGTTTTTGTGGGATCTTTGCTTGCATTCGGTGGTCTATTGGAGGTGCAATTGGAGGGAAAAAAGTTATTTGTATAAAGGGCAGTCAGTTCTTCAGAATGTTTAACTTTTGTTCAAAAGCAAGCCAGTGTATTATAAAAGCAGTAGGCTATAGAATCAAAGAGTTTGCAGATCTGAGAATTAGGCCCCATTTTTTGTTTTTGTTTTTGTTTTTTTTGCGGTACACGGGTCTCTCACTGTTGTGGCCTCTCCTGTTGCGCAGCACAGTCTCCGGACGCGCAGGCTCAGCGGCCATGGCTCACGGGCCCAGCTGCTCCGCAGCATGTGGGATCTTCCCGGACCGGGGCACGAACCCGTGTCCCCTGCATCGGCAGGCGGACTCTTAACCACTGCGCCACCAGGGAAGCTCAGGCCCCATTTTTTTAAATGACGAAGACAGAAGATCCAAGAGGTTCTGAGTTGGTCCATGGTAGTCAGTCTAGCTGGGAGTAGAACCAAAGTCGTCTGCTTCTGGGCTTTGCTCTTCTTTGTCATGCAAGCTCATGGAGCTAGATCGTAAAGCATAAGGCCAAATTAGGTGCCTGTACTAACTACACTAATACACTGAATTCCTTCCTTGATTAATCTTCCAACTCTCTCCTTACTATATAAATTTCTTATCAACATAGTTATAAAAATCAAGTATTTTGTTTATTTTAATCTTCTTGAAGGCGTCTCCCCCAGGCCTTTTGACTTCCTTCAGTGTGGATTGGTTGGCTAGGGCTCATCCTGTGGTCCCCTCACATCATCCAGGCTTTCCCTTTACTCTCTCCTGGTGCTTATCCCCTTGTTTCCTGGTCTCGTCTGCTTTGTCTTGGGTTCGTGGCCTTGTTTTGGTGGAACATATCCTCCAACGGCCCTATGAGAAAGGGTTCATGGAAAGTAAATTTCTGAGACCTCTTATATCTAAAAATCTCTATATACAACCCTTGCAACTTGATAGATAATTTAGCTGGATATGAAATCATGACCTGGCAGTCATTTTCTCTCAGAAGTATGAAGGTAATCTTTTGTCTTTCAGTTTCCATTCTTCTTGTTCAAAGCCTGGTACCATTCTGATTTTTGAATCTTACTATGTATGAATCCTATTTTTTCTCTCTAGAAACTTTTGGGGACTTCTCTTTGGGTGTCTTTTCTCTGTCCCCAGTATCACAGTGATGCAGTTTGTTTCATGACACTCATTGTGGTGGAAGCTCAGTAGGTTCTTACAATCTAGAAATTCATGTCCTTCAATTCAAGAAAATATTCTCAAGTTGTTTCTTTGATTTTGTTGTTGTTGTTCTGTTTCTGAAACTACTGTTGATCAGATATTAAACCTCCTGAACTAGTCCTTTAGTTTTATGGGGTTTTGGGTTTTTTTTAATCTTTCCTATGTTCTATCTTTGGCCCTTTGTTCTTTGAGTCTTTGTCAGCTTTTTCTTCCAACCCTTCTATTCAGATTTTTATTTCTGCTATCATCTTTATATTTCTAAAACCTCTTTTTATTCTCTAGTCCTTTTTATATAGTATTTTCCTCATCTCTTTTTTTTTTTCTTTTTCTTTTTTTGGCCATGCTGTGTGGCTTGCAGGGATCTTAGTTCCCTGACCAGGGATTGAACCCATGCCATAGCAGTGAAAGCTCCAAATCCTAACCACTGGCCTGCTAGGGAATTCCCTTCCTCTTAGCTCTGTGAAGATATTAATGATAAGTTTTTGGTTTTGTTTTTTTAAGGCTTTTCTTGAGTAGTGTCTATTTCATGTTGCCTTTTTTTCAGGTTGCTCTGGCCTCTTTTATACTAGAGGCTCTGCTCACATGTGTGATGGCCTTGACTATGTGCTAATATTTAAAAACCAGAGACAAAAAAGTTAATTGGTAGCTTTCAAACATGGATGGTGTTTGTCAACTGGACTTCGCTCTAGGATCGTCTGGTAAATCTTTTCCTTGAGGAACAATCAGTGGTGATATCCTCAGGACTTTTTTCTTGAGCTGATCAGATTCTCAGAGAAGCTGCTTCCCATCTCCTGCCTGGAGAAGAAATTCCTGTCTGGCAGCATTCTGGCAGCCATGTGATGAAGAAAGTGGAGATCTTACCACTCAGTGTGTAAATTTTCACTTAAGTCACCTGTTTTTCACCAGGTATCCACCAGTCCTGAGTTTATCTGTTGTACTCTTTCTAGAGAATAGATCTCTGATTTCTACCAGGGATGGAGGGAAGGTGAGGTGGTGAAAAAGCTTTGTGACGAACCTTAAATAGGCTTCAACCAGTTCTTGTATTTATAGCCCATGTTCACCTTCATTTCAGGAAGTACATGTGCTGCCAGTTCCTGAGCTGTTTGTTAGTTTCAGGATATAAATCAGGTTATTTCTTGGCCATCTCCAAGGGTAGCTGAGGATTTAGCTTTCTCTCCTCTGCAAAGCCATCCATCTACTTCTAAGCTTTCAAATTCTTAAAGATTTTTTTTTAAACTTTAATAAAGTTTTTTCTTTTCCCTTTATCTTTGTATGTTGATGTCTTTTTTATTCTTTTACTGCAGTTGTAGGGACGTTTTTAGGAGAAAGCAGAATGCGTGTCATTTACTATTTTTAACTGGAAGTTCAATTCTAACTAACTTTTGATAATTCATATGTATCAGTTGATTTAGGATCTTGGGCAATTGACCAGATTTTTACCTACAGCTAGCATCTAAGCTCCTTCATCTACCCATCCCTCTTCAATATTGTTTAGATTCCATTGGCTTACATCGAGTAGAGAATATTAGCCATACAGAACCTGCCGTGAGCCTTCACTTGTACAGTCCGCCTTTTGATACGTGCCATGCCTTTGATCAAAGAACAGGACATAAAAACAAAGTCACCATGACATTTCATAGCAAATTTGGAATCAGGACTCCATTTGTAAGTATAATTTCTCTCTCCTGTGTTTAAATGCTTTGTGGGTTGGCAGCATTACACTGATGCATTGCTTTTTTGTTCTAGGTATTATTTAAATATCTTAAGTTTTAAGTATTTTTAAGTATTCTTGAGATAAGTCTTAACTTAGAGAAAAAGCCCATTATATTCTATTATTTTCTTTAACTTTGGAGACTGTATTTTCAATTTATAAAATAATACTTAAATTAGATGCAAAGAATTGCTTATTCAAAATTTCAAACTGTATGCTTATTCCTAAAGAAAATATTTTCTCTTCATTTATTAGGGAAATAAGAGTGAGAACTATATTGATAAAACTGCTACTACTATGACTTAATGTTCATAGTTCCAGTTTGCTGAGATAACACAAATAACTTACATAGTTAACCTTTGCAAAGTTGAGACCCTATTCTGATAATAATAAATAAAGAAACTTGCCTGTTTTGATTGCCAAGTTGCTTTGTCTTTGAGTAGTGATGGCAACCAACAATAATATGGTGTGGCGATCTTCTATCACTGAAATAAATTGGCCATTTGGGGGAATGGTCTTTAGTTAGTCATGGGAATGCCCAGAAATACACAATGCATGAAAACAAAGACTGAACATCCTTATCAGTCTTATGAAAGTACAGCCTTTGAAAGAAGCTAGGGCAGAATTTTCTCAAGTGATTGCTCTGCTTATTTCCTGCATTACGAGCCCCAAGAGATACTCTTATCACAGGAAGGAAACAACAGGGCTCCATTGCCATGCAGTGGATTTTCCTATACTGCCAGAAAAGCAGGACTACTTAGAACAAGCAGAAATGTCTCATGTAAAGATTCTTACACAGCTTTCTTTTTTTCTTTCTTACAGACAACTTCAGGATCACTGGAGAACAACTAAGGAGCCCCAGACCCTCTGAGGTTTTACTTTAAGGTCCGGTGAAAGTTTTGCCTTGGACAGGAAGCCCTCCTTCCATTTGCTGTCCAGTAATATACTTTACAAGGCCAATACTTAGATCTACTATAAGGCAGATGCTAATTATAAGGCATTAAGTAAGCAAATAGTGCCCTGAGCTACTGTAGAAGAAAAAATCCCACTAAAGATAAAAAGGCTTGTGATTTTAAAGGCCAAATCAAGTGCTCCACTCATTTTACCCTCTAAACCCATTGGAACTATACTGGGAATGTCGATGAAGGTTTTTATAGTTTTTGGAAACACTGGTCTCTGAACTATAATTAGCAATAAATAAAAACAAGACATCAAACCACCCACCTTGTTACTTGGAGGACTAAATGTAGATGTCTTCATTATACTTTGTAGGTTCTTAATATTTGAAGAGAAGTTTTTGAATCTGTGCATTTTATTTTTTCAATCTTATTTTACAAATTCCTGTTCTATAAATAATAGGGTATTGTAGATAGAGAAACTTAAGGCACTTTGCCATTTGGTAATGAAATGAAGGGCAGAAGATTTAGAAAAATACAGGTACCCAAACCCACAACAAACCAAAATTCTAAACTCATGTCTAATGTGTCCAGTGGTCAAAGACTTTGTACTGCTGCCAGAATTGCCAAATAATTTTAATAAAAGTGGATTTGAACATAATTTGAAGTTGTCTTTCTCTTTCACATAAGAATTTCGTATAATTCATGGCTTCTTAGGTTCATGCAGACTACCAAAAGCACTGCAAAAGATGCTTTTATGATGTAAGAATATAAGAAGGCCAAAAACTGCATTTGAAAGGAGCTTACCGGGCTTCCCTGGTGGTGCAGTGGTTGAGAGTCCGCCTGCCAATGCAGGGGACACGGGTTCGTGCCCCAGTCCGGGAAGATCCCACATGCCGCGGAGCGGCTGGGCCTGTGAGCCATGGCTGCTGAGCCTGCGCTTCCAGAGCCTGTGCTCCACAACGGGAGAGGCCACAACAGTGAGAGGCCCGCGTACCGCAAAAAAAAAAAAAAAAAAAGAGCTTACCTTTTGGGGCTTTTATATGTGTTCACCAACTGGCCAGAGATACCAACCCGAGGGTCTCTGGCCCTAGGGCAGCTCATAGACAATCCATTTAGCCTGAAAATTGTGTGTGAGGTCTGTATGTGTTTAAATATGAATTGGATTCCAACAGTTAAAAACCAGAGATTTCACAGAAGAAGGAATGGACTTTGAAGTATCTGGCAAGACTGAACCTGCATTGCGTTTTCACTGCTATCACTTAATGGGGCTGGGATCTGCCCCTTGGACGGGGCCGCCTCCCTGATCTGCTGCAATCCCCAGCTTGCCTGTTTCCCTTATTCATGTTACCTACAAAGCCCACACGTGCATTTGAGTTTGCTGCCCCCACTTTAGGCAATTTTCTTAGGAATATCTGTTGTAATCTTGGAATTTATTATCTCTGGGAACTTAATTAGAAAGTAAAGTCCTTTGAAGATGGTTCTGGTTAGGCCATTGATTGTGGTGTTTATACCATGTCATAGAATTATTTACATCATTATACCTGTGCTTCCTCTCACCTTTGAGAAGGATGTGAACATTTACTGAGTACTTACAATATACTAGGCATTGTTACAAGTTGCTTAGATGTACTAACAAACTGAATTCCAGAAAACTTCCTTGTGAATTAGGTACTGTACTGGTTTTCTACTGCTGCTGTAACACTACCACAAACTTACTTTCCTACAGCTCTTGGTCAGAAGTCAGAAGCTTCATGGTGCCATGTGCAAGGCTCATGTCAGAGGCTTATCTTTTGGTGTGGGTTCATTAACCATATACTTGGACAAACTGGTTGATGAATGAAGGCCTGTTACCTGTGTTTCATGGGAAGGGACAGCATTACATTTAGTAATGTGCTTAGTCTTTTTTTTTTTTTTTTCTGACTGCAACCACTTAGAAATCTCAAATGCTAAAGAACTCTCCAGAAAGGCCCACACACGACAAATTTGCATACAATTTCAGAAAAGATTCCTGGATCCCATGAAGGCCTTTAGGCCCCAATTAAAGAGCTCTGCCATGTGTGAGGCTTTCCCAAGGCTCGTGGCAAATGGTGGCTATTTCACTTCATTTTCTGAGCAAGGAAGGTGTTAGCAAGCTGGGCTACTAGCTAACCTTTTAAAAGTTACAGTGAGGTTTCTAGGAATCACCAGACGCTGGTGCAACCTTGTCTGAGACATATCTACACATTTCACAAGGTCAGTTCTCTCTAAAGACATTGCAGACTTTCACAACTTTACCTAGTTGATAGATGTTTTCTTGAAAAGTGTATGTGGGATACTGAAATGAGCCAGACACGGAAGGACAAATAATATATGATTCCACTTATACAAGATATGTAGAAAAGGCCAATTCGTAGAGAAAAAAAGGTAGCCTAGAGGTTACTAGAGGCTAAGGGGTAGGGGGAAATGGGAGTTACGGTTTAACAGGTCCAGAGTTTCTGTTGGGGTTGAAGAAAATGATTTGGGTATAGATAGTGATGGTGGGTACACAGCATCGTGAATGTGTCTGATATGACTGAATTGGGCATTTATGAATAATTAAAATAGTAAACGTGTATTTTCCCAAAATAAGTTATTTCTTTAAAGAAAGTGTATGTGCGAGAAAAGTGTGTGTGTGTGTGTGTGTGTGTGTGTGCTGGAATAGCTAAGACTTCCTATCATAGAGAATACAAACGATATGAAAGGCATTGTGGTGAAAAGTATCTTTTTCATCCAATCCCCAGGCTCTCAGTTTTCCTCTCTCCATGTAACCTAACCTATATTACCACTCTCTTGTGTTTCCTCATTTACTTTTCCCCATTGTTTACACAGGATAGCATTCTAAAGTCCATATGTTGCACTTATAAGATCTTTCCATATCCGAATACAAACAGTTAACTCATTCTTTTGTACTGATGGCTGGCTGCGTGGTATTACACTGTATGAATGTATCATAGTTTAGTCCACCAGTCCTCTATTGATGGACTTTGACGTGATTTCCAACCTTCAACAGTTACAAACAATTCTGCAATGAATAACCATGTATGTGACGTCATTTCACAAATATCAGTTGACATGTCTTTATTACAAAACGACCAAGATAACTCAGCCCCCAAAAATGAGGTAATAGTGGAAGGTCATGGCAAGCTGCCCTGGCTGGAGAGGACCACTTGAGTGCAGAAGCTGTCACCTGATGTCATCACTTCAATTCAGCCACTTCCACCTATTCATTGGTCAAATGTGTTCTCTTGAAGCCTCCAACTGTCAGAAGCTTGACACTCACAGAGATTACTTATCACAAATAGGAAAGCCCTGTGTTCGTGAGACAACTAATGATCAATTTAGGATTCTGCCCATGCTCCATACGAAAGCTGATGCGTTCCTGACATTTGGTTTTTGTTTGCTTTTGTCACTGACCTTTTTGAATGATTAAGGATGTGATGGCTTTATGTGCTATTTGAAAACATGCCTCAGGTTGCTTAATGAGGGGCATTTTGTTTATTTCTTAAGTAATTCACAAAGAGATGTAAAGAATCTCAGAGACTGAGATCTGCTGAATGTGATTATGAGCACTGACTTAAGCCTAAGTCAGTAGTCTGAGGGATATCCTTATACCAGGAGACGGTCATCTGCTTGACATATTTAAATCTGTATATCATATGATGCAGTGGCATGTATATTTACCTAAAAGTGCAACCAGAAAAATTCCTTGCACATGAAGGGGAGAAATATAGAGCTAGAAAGTAATCTAATGCAACTGAACATTGATTAGCCTTCCATGCCAAGAGCCCTCCTGGACATGTCATAAGAAAAAAAGTGTCATTACAGCAATAGATCACTATGATGCACCTTTCAGCGCATGAAAGTATGATTATAATGAGTCTGTGCAGGATTCATCTAACTGATAAATATAATGCTAGCATGGAATCACGAAGATGAAACGTACTTGAGTGAGCATGTTGTCAAACAAATCTTTTGATACGTGAGGAAAATGAGGCAGGTGAGGTTAGGGTTAACCGCTGTCCCAGAGCAGCATCGTGCCGGGCTGGGTTCACACAGCCCCGTGGGAGCTGTTGTTGAGGAATCTCACAAGCTGATTGGTAGATTAAAATTGGCCATAATGGGAATAGTTACATTGTGGCAATCTGTCAATACTACAAATCAAAGTATGTAATTCTCTACCTCAAGAGAGTCTGCTAAATATTTGACGGCATATACCACTATATCTAAGGCTATTCAGCCGATTCAAAATAAAGACAAGGTTTGCCTGGACTGTTTAAATATACATTTTTATCCTTTCACTGTTATTGGATTTTTGCATATATAGAAAAATGTTATTGTCACTTCAGAGAAATCCTTTAAAGTGAGACAGGGATATTATTTCTCCCCTCCTCAGAGATGGGGACATGTAGGCAGATGTAGATAAAATAGTTTACCCAAGGACACACTGCTAGGCAACGGGAAAACCAAAATAGATGTTGGTTCTGCCCGGGACACGTTGGACCTTTGGCAGAAGAGAAAAACAATTAAGCAGGGACAGAAAGTTAACAACGCAATGGTGATTCTGTGGCTTTCCTGTCTGAAATCTGTCAACTGGTTCCTGACTTCATAGTTAAAAAATAAATACTCAGGAGGTACTCAGGCTGAACGGGACAGTAAAGAGTTGTATTTTCCCCAGGTGGATCCAGTTAATTATTCTGTCAGCAAAGGTTGGGAGCGAGCTGTGCTTTATTCCTACTTATTTGAAAGAGCACAGGTTATAATCTTTGGGACTATGTTCATAGTTATACCCCATGGCACCAGACCAGTATTCGAGGTTGTTTTGACTAGGACTCACTCAATTGCAAGTGACAACATGTGACCCAACTGACTTGAACAAAATGAGCTCATGTAACTGTCAAGTCCAGGGAGTCCTCAGGCAAGGGAGTCAAAAGCTTCAAACAGCTTTTCAGGACTCTTACCTTGCTCTCCGCACTCCTGACTCTGAAGTCTACCCTCGTGGTGTAAGGTGATTCCCAGTATCTCCAGGCTTACAATGTGCATTTCAATTTTGGCAGAATAAGGGTACAATCTTTCCATAGACGTTTATGGATTTAGCTATGTGGGCTCTGATTTGCCTCACATGCCCGTCCCTGACCAAGTCGCTATGGACAGCAGGATGTGAGCTCAGCCCTGGCCTGAGTCATCTGTTTGTCTCTGGAGTCAGGGATGGAACCGGTTCCACCAAATGAAATGGATTAGTGTGGGGGGCAAGGTCACCAAGGGAAATCAGAATTCTGTTATGAGAAGAAAGGGGAAAGGGGAGACTAGAGGCTAGGCAGATAAAATCAACAGGTGGTTACTACTTGGGAGGTCAACAGATAGTTGTTGAGTTAATGAATGAAGGAATGAATGAAAGATCATAGCAACCATCACATTTTCACCTATGATAACACTAATTTAAACGATTCAACTCTAGCTGTTTTTCTTTCACTTACTAATGAAACTTGTATCATACCCCATCACTCCAAAGACAGGAATTTACAGATAGACTTATGAGTGTTCTCCAAGGAAACCTCCAATAAGTAAATATCCTTCATCAGTTCTAACCCATGAATAACATTTTTCCACCAGAAGTACAGCTTTATGTTATAGGAGGCAAGTGGACGTTTTTCATTGTCCCAGAATCTAGCTAAATCCTAAAGTTGAAAACAAAAGGTGTCAAAACTGTCATATTCTAAAGTGACCAGAAAGTCACTAAGAGGTAGGATCAGGCATTTCTCTTCAGGGCTTATTAGGAGTTGGTAGACCATGCTCTCCCAGCAGCAACACTACCCCATCACTCCTACCCGGCCTGTATAAAATCAGACTGAGGAGTTGGGGTCTTGGCATTGCTGTTGTGAGTTACTCAAATCCTTCTCTCTTTTTTTTTTTTTTTTTTTTTGCGGTACGTGGGCCTGTCACTGTTGTGGCCTCTCCTGTTGAGGAGCACAGGCTCCGGACGCGCAGGCTCAGAGGCCATGGCTCACGGGCCCAGCCGCTCTGCGGCATGTGGGATCTTCCCGGACCGGGGCACGAACCGCGTCCCGTTCATCGGCAGGCGGACTCCCAACCACTGCGCCACCAGGGAAGCCCTCAAATCCTTCTCTTAATGTTCATTCCTAAATCTATATGACTGCATAAGTCTGTTAGAACTGCATTCCAGCTCCTGCTGGGACCACACCTCATATATCTCCTGCCCGTCTCCTGCTCTAACTGCCCCCTTCCCCTCCCAAGCTGAGCCAGATTTTCCATTCAAATCTTAGGCTTCCCTGCGCTCTGACCAAATAACACTTTCCTACCTCACTGACTTTGTTTTCCTGTCTCCTGCCTAAAATTAGGTCTGTCCCAGTACCCTCCCTTCTGAGGGTAACAGCAACTCTTCCTTCTCTCAGGCCCAGCTCAAATACCAATTCTTTCAGAAGTACCCCAGTGAGAGGGAATCTCTCCATCTTTGGGCTTCCATAGAATTTCATTTTCACTTTCTTGTAGCTGTGAAATCAAGTTCACATTTTATGGCAAGTCAAGAAAAATTTTAACAGAAAGAATTTTCCCTGCCCTTTGGCCTCCTCTTTCTCCGCTACTGTGCATCGTGTATCTGCATTATGTATCAGCCAAACCTCCCCCGTCGGCAGAAATGCCTGCTCAACTATAAAGAGCAACATTCTCCTAACATCAACAAGACAACTGAAAAGATAACATTTCTTCTTTATCTTATAAGAGGCCACGATGAGGCTTAGATCTGGATTGTGTAAACTCGATAATACAACATTTAAAGTACAGCCCTCTGTCTCAAAAAACTTATCTAACTGTGCCTTCACTTTTCTTTTTTAATAAATTTATTTATTTTATTTACTTACTTTTGGCTGTGTTGGGTCTTCGTTGCTGCATGTGGGCTTTCTCTAGTGGTGAGCGGGGGCTACTCCTCCTTGAGGTGCGCGTGCTTCTCATTGCTGTGGCTTCTTTTGTTGCGAAGCACAGGCCCTAGAGTGCATGGGCTTCAGTAGGTGTGGCACGCGGGCTCAGTAGTTGTGGCTCACGGCCTCTGGAGAGCAGACTCAGTAGTTGTGACTCACGGGCTTAGTCGCTCCGCGGCATGTGGGATCTTCCCGGACCAGGGCTCGAACCCGTGTCCCCTGCATTGGCAGGCAGATTCTTAACCACTGTGCCACCAGGGAAGTCCCTGTGCCTTCACTTCTAAAGGGTGGAACAGTTCTCTGAGCTTTCTGAGATGCTGTTTCCAGGTTATAATCCTCATATTTGGCTCAAATAAAATTTTTCATTTCTTCCTTAGATCAACTGATTAGTTTTTCTTCAGCATAGCATTTACCACATTCTGCTCTAGGTTATAGGAATTTGTTTGTGTTTGTTCTACTACCAGATAACAGACTCTTGAGGCATTGGACAGCCCCTAAGACAGAGTCCTCTTCAATGGGCCCAGCTAATTCGTATTATATCGAGTTGTAGGAAGACAATTTTTTTTTTTCAGAATATAATTTGTGTCTTATTTTTACTACTTTACAGAAATCGGAAAGAATATGGGCCATTGAGTTTGGTTTTTTTTTTTTCTGATTGTGTCTGCCTTTGAGTTCTCTTGCCTCAGGGGATAAAGAAGTGACTTCAGAACAACCTGTCCTGGGCTTTTTTATTTTATTTTTTCCCCAACAGCCTAAAGCTTAAGCTGATTGAAGAGACTATGGAGAATGTTCAGGAGTTGGGTATGGTGGGGACTGTGGATGGTAGCTGAATGGAAAAGGACATGGTTTCTTTTTGAAGGGCTTGTGCCCCATTCCCTGGGAGTATTTTGAAAAGAGTGGATTTATGGCGCCCTTAGGAAGGCTAGACTCTGATCACTAGCACGGAGCAGGATCTTTCCAGGGACAATACAGCTTTAAGCAATAAGACTATCAGTGACTACAAGGATAAACTGAAGGCTAGAAGTATTTACTTTCTCAGTGGCACATAAGCTTCCTGAATTCTTGTGTAATCCTGAGTGGGGGAAGGAGCTGCCTCCAATAAAAACCTAAAAGTGAGTTTCCCACCAGTACGGTAGAATATTGGCCAAGAGTTGGAATTAATTTGATTCACAGAAAAATAAAGTAATACAGCTTCTGGTGTTGGATAAGAGCCTGGCTGCTGTGACCTGAATGCTGAGTCAAAAGGATTTTCTTTCAAGCTAGGTTCAGATTCATAGACTTGTATGTAGTCCAGGACCCTGGGGCAAGAAACTGCTATGAACGCCTAGGTCTCTAACTCAGAAAAGACCCAAATCATGAGCAAAAGAGCACAAATAGTGTAAGAAGTGGGCCATCTCAGAAGGCGAGAGACCCCGAAATATAGGGCGGTCAGTTTTCATGGGTTGGGTGATTTCATAGGAGGATTATTCCAACTATTTCAGGGAAGGGGCCGGGATTTCCAGCAATTAGGTCACCACTTACTTTTTGGCCTTTTATGGTCGGCCATGGAACTGTCATGGCGCTGGTGGGCATGTCCTTTAGCATATGCTAATGTATTACAGTGAGCGTATAATGAGGCTCAAGGTCTGCTGGGAGTTGAATCTTCCACCACCTTGGGTCTTGTAGGTTCTAACTAGTTTCCGTCATATCCACAACAGCTCTGTAATTCACAAAGAGTTGTGCCCTGCCCCCCTCCCTCCTGTTTCACAGAGATCAGGTGGGTGTCTGCCGACTATGGAGCTGAGAGATGCGCTTAGTTTCGCCTCCTTCTGAAAATGTGCACCTCCTCATTATGGCATCTTATACAGTGGTCATTTTTGGTCCCTGGTAGACAACAGGCACTTATCAGAGGTTCAAAATGCGCATCATCATCAACAAATACGGTAGTTAACTACCACCTATAACGTGTGAATCATGGGAAGCCTTCAAATCTTTGTCAGGTAGAAGATAAATAAGTGTTATTGGATACCCTGGTATTTTTAGAAACTTTGAGGACAATAGAAATTTGGGAAAAAATATGATTGAAATATTGTTAGAACTTTCTAAATTTACGTTTGCGAAAGACTAATTTTTTGTTCTTGGAACATGGATAAATACATAAATACAAGCAAGGAATCAAGGAGCCCCTACATCTTTGCTTTTGGAAAACTGTGGTGTTATCATTTCTCTCTCTACAGGTGTTGACATAAATATGCTAAATGCTCTGGGTGTCATATAAATTTGGTTTCTGTCTTTGTAGACTTTGTTGTTACTTTGGAGCAAATGGATCTTTTGTCTGTATAGCGTGTATGGTCAAGCTGGGGGCCGCAGGAGACTAGCTGCGGAGACCTATAGGAGGGACAGGACAGCCTCACAGTCACGGTCACCTCACTCCGCGGAAGATGGTGGAAAGGAACTGGACTGGTTGGAAGTCATTCTGCAGGCATTCCTCACCAGACAGAATACGCCAGACTTTGCCAAGGTATTTCTGTTGGACTGTTTTCTGTGTGGGTGTCCTGCAGGAGCCAGAGGGCCAGGTCACATCTGGGGACAGGAGTGGGGGACAGGGTAGGTCAGGCTTTTCCTGAAGGCAGTGTCTGTTTTCTCTCAGCCATTCTGGAACGAGGCAGATTCTGGTTGAGGGAAAGAGAAGGTGGGCCACAGACTAAAAAAGGGTGAAAAGTTCCTTCTTCTTCCCCAGCAGAAGAGTGTAAAATGTGACACAAGTCTGGGGACTTCTGTAGGGGGACAGGGCTGCTTTTTCCAGGTGGAGGCAGGAGACAGCCCTTTAAGGGACCTCAGAGCAGGTCTGAGCCTGAGGTCTCAGGAACCCATATCTAGCAGTACTATGAGGCTCTGTTCTATATACAGTCCATTTCACTGTGCCCAACCCTTCAGTGATGTCTTGTTCACTTCAACTTAGTTTTTGTGGTGGCATGAGGATCAAAGGAAGATTTGGGTTGGATCTGCAAAGGACCCATGGTGTCCTCTCCTTGAGGCCAGAGCTGGGGATACAGTGATGGGCCCAAAGCCCAGTAATCTTCAATAATCATTGGCAGCATCAGTAGGTAAGGCAGCAAGGATGAACAAAGGGAATTTATTGCACACACACAAGATATCATCCTGCATGTTCTCAAAAATACCTAGGCATCACTTTACAAGGACTAGGATCCAAAATCATGCTGGTGGGGTCTGGAAGCTTCATCACGAATATATATAATAGAATGTGGTGATCTAAGGTTAGGGTTGCAGGCTGGTGAGAGGTTGTTTTTTGGACCCAGTGCCTGGGCAGCATCCCAGGTGAGGCAGGCCACCAGGCCAAGCAGGTCTTATTCTGTGCCCTCAAGTTTTGCCTTTCCATGAGATGCTTCCACTCCAGTTCCTGTTGCCACCACCCAGCTCCGTCCCAGGGAATGATGCTCCCTCGTCAACACTTCGGCCTGAGCAAGGATAAAGCTCAAATCTCTTGAACATGTGCTATCTCAATACTAAGAGAAGTTAACTCACACTAAAATAAATAAATTTAAATTTTTACTTCAAAAAAGGTCTGTAAACAAATATTGAATTCTAATTAATTACAAATAGGCTAAATTGTTTTAGGCTATATGTTTGTAATTGTTCATAATAAAATATTGGCAAAAAATACTTCATTAGAAAAAACATTGCACACAATACAAAGTTTATTAATATGAAGATCCAGATCCTACCGTAACGTCACTATCGTGCTAGGGCTATTTCACCAATATCTTCTCTGAATTCTTTTTTCCTACATTCCAGCCTGTCGCCACGGGCCAAGTACCATCATATTCTCTACCACAGGGCAGTGGTGTCCTGAAGGCTTTGTTCTCTTTCTCATCCTAGTCATCTCTCTCGGTGCCCACCCCAGCCCCTTCCTTACTTTCATGCTAAAGGACAGACCTTCTTCAGAGTTGATAAACAATCCAGAGGAATGGCTACGTAGACTCACAATATCATAAGCAATGACCTAATTGTAGCATATTCTTACAACAGCAATTATACAAATTTAGTAAGAGGAAGACAATTTCTCTTATAACCTGCTACTCTGTGTGGCAGATTATATTTTCCCGAATGGCTCCAGCAGTACTTCCGGGCCCACAAGCTCTTCCAGAACCTATCCTATTTCCTCTCCTCAAACCTGGTTCAGTGAATAGAACGTGGCAGCAGTAATGCTGCATGGTTTCCAAGGCTAAGGTATCACTTTCTACCTGTTTTTTTTTTTTTTTTTTTTTCATTTTTTGGCTGCGCTAGGTCTTCGTTGCTGTGCACGGGCTTCGTTGCTGCACATGGGCTTTCTCCCCGTTGCTGCCACAAGTGGGGGCTACTCTTGGTTGTGGCGCCCTGGCTTCTCATTGCTGTGGCTTCTCTTGTTGAGAAGTCCCTTTCTACCTGTTCTTAATCTCTCTCTCTCAGCACGCTCACTCTTAGAACCCAGCCACCATGCTTCAAGGAAGCCCAAACCAGCTCATGCAGAAAGATCACATAGAGAGTCCCATGAGAACAAGGATTGAGGTCTTCAGCCAACAGCCAGCCTACACTGCCAGCCATGTGAGTAAATGAGCTTTCAGAGAATCCCAGATATCATAGAGCAAAGAAGAACCGTCCCCTTTGTGCCCTGTTTGAATTCATGACCTTCAAAATTATGAGCATAACAAATGGTTGCTTTACACCATTATATTTGGGGGTAATTTGTTACTCAGTCGTCATAACTGGGATGTGCTGGGAGATTCGAGATACAGATATCAACTAAATCCATGTTCACTGTCTTCATGGAATTTACACTCCCATATTTCTGAGATTCCTTTGATAGCGGCACATACTGTGGGAGTTTCAGCAGGCCTGAGTTTGGAACAAGTTGAGAGACGTTCTTAGGAGTCAGCCATACAGAGTTAAAAATATCAGCTTTGTTTCTGATCATGTTGGTTGGTGCATATGGCTTCAGGACATTAGCCAGGTGTGTTTGCTAATATCTCACTCCTTGATTACACTTACTCACTCATCTAGGCGCTGGTCCAGTTGGAAAACTTCAGGCCTCCTCCCTAACCACTTTCCCTTCACACACCTTTCCCCAGGAGCAGTTAGTGCTGCTGAGCAACTTCCACTGGGAAAAAGGAATGTCATACCTCCCACCATATTAATATTAAGAGTTTATTATGTCTCTTAAACTTCTTTCCACTTTAATCTTGTCCTAAGCAAAAATTCCGATGAAATTGGGGATTTGATTTGCTAATTATACATTTTTCTGATATACATTAAAAATAAGTACTCTTTTAATCAACTATTAAAAATGGTTTGTCCATGTACCATTTAAAATAATTTCACATATATCAGTGGATGTATATTACACTTGGGGAAATCATGCTGTGAGATATTGATGTGATGTCATCCCACGAAAGGAGTAAAGTCCAACTCAGGCAGATATACAGTTCAATGTTTGGTCAAAGGCAAATATAAGACATGAAAATTGATATTAAATTTTTAAAAAAGTTATAGATTACATTTTACTATTTTTTTCAACAGTATAATCCTTAGGTAGAAAGGTACAAGGTTCACGAAGCAGGAACTAGAAATCATATGACATTATGATGGAGTCTCCTGATTCTTCCAATAATTCCAGCATTGTGGGCATGATTCAGAATGATTCTATATTGTTCTGGATTCTGAATCTTTGTGCATTTCCCAACTTCCATTCTATGAGCCTTTGAAGCAAATTTTTGTTGCCTTGCATGTGCTCTCCTCAACCTTGGTGACAACAGCTGTTGTCCCATTTCTCTCTCCCCCTTCTTCCTTTCCTTGCTGCTGGAGCCCACTGCAGAGAAGTCAGAGGGGGATGCCAGCCTAGAGTGCTGTCATGGAACCATAGCTGGGTGGGGCTTAGAGTGTTCTTGGTGGCTAACAGTGGTCTCTTAGAGCTGTTTCCATATGTGATATCAATGTAAATTTTTAAAATTGAGGTATAGGTGATGTACAATATTATATGAGTTTCAAGTGTACAACAGTGATTCACAAATTTTAAAGGTTATACTCCATTAATAGTTATTATGAATTATTGGCTATAGTCCCTGTGCTGTACAGTATATTCTTGTAGCTTATTTAGTTTATACATAGTAATTTGTACCTCTTAATCCCCTACCCCTATCTTTCCTCCTCTTTCCCTCTCCCCACTGGTAATCACTAGTTTATTCTCTATATCTGTGAGTCTATTTCTGTCTTGTTATACTCACTAGTTCATTATATTTTTCAGATGTAAGTGATATCATACAGTATTTGTCTTTCTCTGTCTGACTCATTTCACTTAGCATAATACCCTCCAAGTCCATCTATGTTGGTTCAAATGGCAAAATTTCATTCTTTTTTGTGGCAAAATTTCATTCCTTTTTCTTTATCCATTCATCTGTCAGTGGACACTTAGGTTGCTTCTATGTCTTGGTTGTTGTAAATAGTACTGCAATGATCATTGGGGAGCATGTATCTTTTCGAATTAGAGTTTTCCTCTTTTCCGGATATACGCCCAGGAGTGGGATTGCTGGATCATATGGTAGCTCTATTTTTAGTTTTTTAAGGAACTTACATACTCTTCTCCATAGAGGCTGTACCAATTTACCCAGAAATCTACACTTTTAACAACTTTCCCCAGAAATCCAGGACATTCTGATGCAGAAGGTCTACAGAACACACTTGAAGAAACACCCCTCTCATTACCATTGTTGGGACTTTCTTTTGCTATGACACATACGCCTAAACTATTTCTTAATAATTCTTCTAAGTTTTAGTCTGTTTCTCTTTTGACTTTGTTTTCCTATCACAGCCCTGTTCTAGGAGGACTAGAAAGAACACTCAGCCAATAGACCTGGACTTCTGACCTTGCTCTGTTCCCAGCTTGTACTGGGCTTCTAACTTCTTTGGGCCTCTGTTTCTTCATCTTTCAATTAAAGGAATTTTTAAATACTGTGCTCCATTTAAACCCTGGGATACCTGGATTTTCCCCAGACCCAAAGATTTAATGATGGGGAAAGGATAAGCTAATAATCTGAGATTAAGCTACCCCTCAACCCCCAACTCCTTCAGCAACCAAACCAGCTTGGCTTTGAATTTTTACTTTATACCTTGGAATTCCAATAATGGTTTTGTTTCATCAGGCGAGAGACCTCACTGCTGATTTTTTTTTTTTTTTTTAATCTGCAGGATTTAGAGGTCTTTAAAGAGTCCCTTGATCTCTAGTGTCTATGATACCAGAAACCCTGGGTGGAATCCCTGGCACAAATCCTTCTTTGTGGGAAAATTCCACCCCATCTCATGCCCAATCGATGGTGGCTAGCTTTATTAGGCTGGGGAGAAAGGATTTACTTCTGGAAAGCATGTTGTATTAAGAGCCAGAGGTGTGAGTGGGTGACATGGGCATTGTGACAACCAGTGCTTACCCGGAGACCAACTCAAGCATCATTTAATCACCCCAACCACACTTGATCAGTCTCCACCAGAGTTACTACTTCCCTCCATGTTACCCCCGTCACAGTGATGTCCCTGATACACAGACTGTCCAGAGGACACCTGGACATTTAAACAGTACAGTTCCACTCTGAGAGACATCATATCATCTCAAAACGAGATGATTCCTCTGAGTTCACGCTTTCTGTTCAAGGACAGTACGCTATCACCCCAGCAGGAAGGCCCTTGGACTGGCAGCAAACGAGGGAGATATCCCCCCAGTTTGGGCAGGAGTGCCATGTTCAGCCATGGAAATGCGCTATCTAGGAAGAGTGAGGGCTTCCCTGGTGGCGCGGTGGTTGAGAGTCCGCCTGCCGATGCAGGGGACACGGGTACGTGCCTCGGTCCGGGAAGATCCCACATGCCGCCGAGCGGCTGGGCCCGTGAGCCATGACCGCTGAGCCTGCGCGTCCGGAGACTGTGCTCCGCAACGGGAGAGGCCACAGCAGTGAAAGGCCCGTGTACCGCAAAAAAAAAAAAAAAAAAAAAAAAGAGTGAGCACCAGCAACTTGGCAGGAGCAGACAAAGGTCTTCCTTTGGCCAGAGAGCTTGAGGTATTGAAGGCATTAATGACTTCCATTAACTGAAGAATCAAGAGGTATCTTTTCTATGCATGGGTAGACATAAGGAAAGTGCACTACAAAGAAATCCTTGCCCTCTCTGGACATGTTGGAAGACACCAGTGGTACCTGCCCTAGTCTGCCAGCATCATCACCTGCTGGGGAGTACCCTGTCCTCTGCAACAAGCACCTTGTCTACAGAATACAGCCTAGCAGCCACAAGTACTTACATGACCTTGGACTAACTTGTCCCCACACCAGTCAAATCATCTCCTGGCCAGTAGGACATATAGTATCACTGGCAGACCCTAAGTTGGCTATTCTGGTTGTCACCAGTAGAAAAAAAAAAAGTACCCATATGTATAAAACCTGCTTATATATAATTAATACTTTCTTTATCTATAATGCAGTAAACTTTGCCCAAATTTCAGGAAAACGTATTAGACAACTAAACTTTGGGGTTAAATAAGTTGCAGAAAGAAAGTCTTCCTTGGCAAAACCCAATTCAATAAATGAATTCATTTATTCATTCATTCAACAGACATCCAGACCTGTGTGGCCAGTTGCAGCAAATCCAAATAGAACACAGCCTCCATCCTGAACAGGAGTATATCACACACATACATGCGATAAATGTCAAACTAATGAAAATAATGATAAAAGTCATGAAAGAAATAAACCAAGAACTGTGGAAATTGAGAATGAGAAGCTGCTCTGCCTAAAGGACAGGTAGGATTTTCACAGGTAGACATGAAAGATCATATATTGTAGAAGGGAAAAGTCTCACAATAGCCAAGGCTCACAACCTTCCGTGTCACATACATTTAAGGAGGCTTTACTATTTAGGAAAATTGTGAATCCAATTTGACTAGAGGGCAGGGTGGAAGTGGAAGCTTGAGGAAAAAAGCAGAGGGCAAACGCTGAGGACTTTGGGCTTAATTCTGAAAGCAGTGGAGAGTGACCCAAATAGAAGAGTCATGTGATCAGAGCTGGGTTTTAGGAAGTTTTACCCGGTTCTTGGTGTGAGTTGGGTCGGGGGAAGAAGAGAAGTAAAGACAGGAAAGTCATTTTAGAGGCCTCTGCAGCAGTCTTGACAGGGACATCTGGACTAGGAGCTGGCAGTTGAAAGGACAGAAGCCAAGGAAGAGAGGAGCCATTGGCCAGGCCGAATCCTCCGTGGATTGGCTGGAGGGAGCAAGTAATCAAAGATGACTCTGACATAACCACCAGCCTCCAGGGAGGAGCAATAATATGTATTTACCGCAGACAAGTCCGGAAGAAATGTATCTCGTAAAGATAAAATTGTTTGATTTGGGGTAGTTTCATAGGGACATAAAGTTTATGAGCTGATCTGCTTCATATTAATTCTCTTATTAAACTGAATTGCACTGCTATCAGTAGAATACAGCCTGAAGGGAAACATGAGTAAGGTGGGGTGAGGAAAATGAATGCAGTCAGGGAAGTTGCTTCACAGGGACAGCCAATTCTGTGTGAATTGCCAAGACAGCAACATGTAGATTTGCTGAATTTATTTAATTCATTCTATTAATAACAATTTTATTCAACTTTATTGAGGTATAACTGACAAGTAAAATTATAATGTATTTAATATGTAGAACATGATGATTTGATGTATCTATACACTGTGAAAGAATTCCCACCATTGAGTTAATAACACCTCCATCACCTCATTTATTTACCTTTTCTTGTGGTGGGGGCCGCATGGAGGTGAGAACAATTAAGTCCTACTGTCTTAGCCAATTGCAGTTGTATAATCCAGTGTTATCAACTACAGTCACCATGTTATACATTAGATCCTCGGACCTTATTCATCTTGCAAGTAAAAGTTTGTATCCTTTTACCAGCCTCTTCCTATTTCTCCCACCCCCAGTCCCTGGCAACCTTTTTTTAAGTGCAAATGAATTGCACTTAAAAAAAAAATTCCACATATAAGAAGGTTCACTTAATCTATTTGGGTCACTAGATTGTTGCGAAGTAGATATAACAGAGTCTAATTCTTAGGCACATGATGGAAAGAATTGTCAAATTAGGAAAAAAAAATACCCATGCAAATCATTAAGGGTGTTTTTTGTTGTTATTGTTGCTTTTTTGCGGTCCGCGGGCCTCTCGCTGTTGTGGCCTCTCCTGTTGTGGAGCACAGGCTCCAGACGTGCAGGCTCAGCGGCCGTGGCTCACGGGCCCCGCCGCTCCGCGGCATGTGGGATCTTCCCGGATCGGGACACGAGCCAGCGTCCCCTGCTTCGGCAGGCGGACTCTCAACCACTGCGCCACCAGGGAAGCCCTAAGGGTGGTTTTAAGGCTGCCTGAAAAGCTAGTTCTCCTTATTTTGCTATGCTTTATCTTTCTCCAAGATATAAACTTGTCAGCATGTGTTAATCCGTTCCTTGTTTGCAAGACCATCAAGTTTTTTTTTTCCCATCTACGATATTTTAAGTACAGTTTTGAGTCTGACGCGTTCTTTCTTTACCCAGACCAGACATCGGCAGGAATTTGCAGTGACCCCAGTTGGGAAAAATTTTATCTTTAATTTACAGTTTTCACGTTTAGTCTGGGCAGGTCAAACCCAACTTCAATTTTTTTTTTTAACTTCAAAATGGTCGGAAATATAGAACTGTTTTACTTTATAATTTTCAGGTATTTTTTTCAGAATAGTCATACAATGATCTCTTTTGACTCCCTTTACCATATCATCACTTCACAAAATGTAAAGAAACTGATCAAGTGAACAGAGCTCCAAAAAGCCAGTCCAGTCTACCTCCAGGCAGGAGGTTTAATCCCAGAAATGTCCTGGGTCTCAGCATGAGAGAGTGGTCTTGGAATTACAGAGCAAAGTCACGTAGAGAAGAGCTAAAACAGGGGTCAGGGTGTTGGAACCGAAGTCCCTGGCTAACCAGCTGAGTCCAGCTGGCCCCTGGGCTCCAGACCATCTGCACGGGCTGAGCTAATCCCCTCAAATAATAAGAACAAAAATAAAAATAAAAATCACTACTGTAGCATAGCTACTTACACTAGGCACTGCATGCATATTCCCATACTATTTCACCCCATTTCACAACAACCTTGTGAAGGGTTACAGATAAGGACAAGCTACAAAGTTGCAGACTTCTGGCTGGGATCAAGTTCTGCCTGACTCCAAAGTTCATGCTCCATGCATCCTGCCTCTCTGGCTCTCCAGCAGGTTTTACTCACACTCTTGAGCTGGAGGCTAAATATGCATCCTGGGTTCAGGCTGAGCTGTTCAGATGCTGTGAGCCAAGAAACTGATCCCTTGGGATAAAACTGAGACTCTGTCCAAACTCTCCTGGCAAATGGCCCTCATTTTAGTTCTTACTTACATTGCCGTTGCACTGGAGGTTGTTTTATAATTTCTCCTACTCATAAAATAGATATTTTTCTACTATTATATAAAAACAAGATACTAAAGGGTTCTATTGCCCTTCTCCTCATCCTCATGTTTTTGCTCCTCGTTCACTGAAGGAGAGCTTTAGGATGCAAATAATTCCCTTACTTCGCACCCGTGCCCAATTCCTATTGGCTGAGATCCTTTGGTATTTTAAATTCTAAACTGTTTTTAGATTTTTCACTGCCATATGTGTCATCAACGTCTTCAGTTTTGAGACTCTGTATTTGCCACTTACATTACACATTTGCAACCTCTCTGCCACTATTTCTTTAAAATATAACAATATGGGACTTCCCTGGCCGTCCAGTGGTTAAGACTCCGCACTTCCAATGCAGGGAGCATGGGTTTGATCCCTGGTCGAGAAACTAAGATCCCATATGCTGCATGGCGTGGCCAAAGATAAATTAATTAATTAATTAAATACAATATAACAATATGTGTGTCAAGGTTCATTGCTCGTCACTCTTGCATCTTCTCTTGAGATTCCCTTAGCTTGAAATGTTCTTTCTTAGTATTTTCCTCAGGTGAGATACACGTGGGATATCTAATCTAAATCATCCCGTATTCATCAACAGGTTCCTTTTTACTCTGGGAGGTGGATGGCATCTTGACTGAGTGTAGGCTTTTGAGATTGCCTTCCTTTCTTTCCATGCCCCGTAGATATTATTCTACCATCTCCAGGCTTCCACAGTTGCAGTTGATATTTGCCTTTTGTCCGGAAGCATGTAAGATTTTCTCTTTGTCCTTGCAACTCAGAAAACTCACCAGTTTTAGAAATAGATATATTATTTATGTATGTATTATATATTATTTCTTTTTCTCAACCTGCCTGGAACTCAGTAAACCTTTCCAAGGTGATAACTCCAGTCTTTATTTAAACCAGAATTTTTGTTCTTTGTTTTGAGATATGTCTTCAGCTTGATTATCACATGAATTGGATTCTCAATTGCGTCTCTTCTCTCCTTCCATTTTTGCACTGAATTATTGAGTTTCAAAATAATGCTTTTTAGGCCCAGAAAGTCCTGTTTATGCTGTAATAGAATCTCCTTGAGTGAGTGTTGGTTTATTATTAAAGTTGTCTTCTGTAGCCTCTAGCAATGACTACAGTAGAAGCTCACCTAATTCTGGGTGTTCTGGCTGCTCTTCATTCTTTTGTGGCCGCTGGGTTGCTTAAGACAATTTCTTTGGCTTAGGAAATTTGTCTTGGGTCTATCTTCCCCTGAGGTTTAGTCCAGCTCTGGAGGTATGTTAAGCAGAATGATAACTACAGTTGCAGTGGTCTTGGCTGCAGTGGGCCTGTGATGGACAAGCAGGCCAGTTGTGACTCCTTCCTTGGTCAAGGACCAGAGAGTAGCTTCCTGCTCTCATTCTTCTCACAGGTAAACACTGGTGTTCCTCGGGGAAAGAGGAGAACGTGCTCCTGTTCAGCTGCCTCAGGGTGTCCAGCAGTTTTCCGTGGGCTACTTGGAGGCAGATCGGTACAATCTGTCCTCTAGGATGAAGGTCTACAGATCTCCTCAAGGCATTCTCTCACCAAGATCCAGGCCTCATCCCAGGATTCTTCCCCCATACTTCTCAGACTCAGATCTGATTTGCAACAAAGTTGCCAAGACTATTCAATGGGAAAAGAAGTCTTTTCAATAAATGGTGCTGGGCAACTGGATAGCCACATGTAAAAAAGAAAGAAAGAAAATGAAATTGAATGCTTACCTCACACAATATACAAAAATTAACTGAAAGTGGGTCAAATACCTAAATTTCAGAGCTGAAACTCTAAAATTCTTAGAAGAAAGCATAGGGGTAAATCTGTAGTTCCTTGGATTTGGCAATGGATTTTTAGATATGACAACAAAAGCATAAACAACAAATGAAAAAAATACATAAATGGAACTTAAAATAAAAAAAATCTATGCTCCTAGGAACACTGTCAAGAAAGTAAAAAGATGACACAGAATGAGAGAAAGTACACTTGACCCTTGAACAGCACAGGTTTGAACTGTGTGGGTCCGCTTATATGCAGTTTTTTTTTTTAATAGTAAATACTATACAGTACTACATGATCCACAGCTGGATGTACTCTCTGATGCAAAAGCACAGATATGGAGAGCCGACTCTAAATTATACCTGGATTTTTGACTGTATTTGCCAATCATGTATCTGATAAGAGACTTGTATCTGGAATAAGTAGGGAGTGCTTACAAATCAATAATAAAAAGATAAATAAAACAATGTTTTAAATGAGTAAATGATCTGAATAGAAATTTCTCCAAAGAAGATCTACAAGTGACCAAGAACTATGAAAAGATGTTAGACATCATTAGTCATCAGGGAAATGCAACTCAAAACCACAATGAGGGCTTCCCTGGTGGTGCAGTGGTTGAGAGTCCGCCTGCCGATGCAGGGGACGCGGGTTCGTGCCCCGGTCTAGGGGGATCCCACTTGCCGTGGAGCGGCTGGGCCCATGAGCCATGGCTGCTGAGCCTGCGGGTCCGGAGCCTGTGCTCCGCAACGGGAGAGGCCGCAACAGTAAGAGGCCCGCGTACTGCAAAAAAAAAAAAAAAAAAAAAAAAAAAAACCACAATGAGATACAACTTCACATTCACTAGGATGGCTAGGATCAAAAAGTCAGCTAAAACAAGTGCTGGTGAGGATGTGGAGAAAATGGAACCCTCATACACTGCCAGTGGGAACGCAAAATGAAGACACCACTTTGGAAAACACTCTGGTAATTCCTCAAATGATTAAACTTAGAGTTTCCATTTGACACAGCAATTCCAGTTCTAGGTAACCTAAATGGAAAACAACGAAATGTTCATCAACTGATGAATGAAAACAATATGATACATCCATACAGTGGAATATTATTTGACTGTAAAAAGGAGTGAAATGCTAATTCTTGGTATAGCATGGATAACCTTGAATTTATTGTGCTAAGTGAAAGAATCCAGTTACAAAAGACCACATATTCTATGATTCCATTTATATGAAGTGTACAGAATCATCAAGTCTATAGAGACAGAAAGTACATTAGTGGTGCTTAGGGCTGGGTGGCAGAAGGTAGGGGTGAGGTGAAAAGGGAGGATGGGGCACAAAAGCAAATAGCTACACAGTACGGGTTTCTTTTTGAGGCGTTGAAAACGTTCTAAAATTGACTGTGGTCATGGTTGCACATAACTGTGAATGTAGTAAAAAAAAAACCATTGAATTATAAGTGGGTAGATTACATGGTATGTTAATAATCTCTCAATGAGGCTGTATAAAAACATGCTATAATGAAAAAAAAGAATAATATTGCTAAAAATACCATGTAAGAACAAAGGTTGAAATAACCTCAAGCCTGTGTATCCAGTAAAAAGGTAAGCAATATTCACAGGTCTTAGAAAATTGGCAAAATTATAATCTGCACCTTGGTATACAAAGTGCCATAATTTATTAAAAACTACGAATATAACACATAAAAATAAAACTATTAACACTTAAATTTGAACTAAATATAAGGTCGCAGATTTAGCAAATAGAAACAGGATTCCCAGTTAAATTTGATTTACTTTTAATTGCCTTGGCATATATACATTTAGATAAATGAAAAATACCACATGGGATATACTTTACAATAAAAGTATTTGTTATTTATCTGAAATAAATTATAAGCATCTAAATTATATACCACTTCCTTTGATTTTATTTCTCTGATTTTATTTCTCCTTAGCAGTTCCTTGTTTTGTAGCCTTTTGATTGTATAATTCCTTGTGGTTACAGTCTATTTTCCATTTACATTGTCCATTTCTTTTGTTATTTTAATATTTAACAGTAAGAACATGGGTAATATTAACATTATAAGCCAGTATACTAAACATATACTGGCATAAAGTTAAATTCTAATCATTGCTCTTCAAATTTTATTTGTTGAAGCATATACCATCTTTAATGACATAACTTGCTCCTCTATTCTTGAAGACTACATTGCATCTCTTGATCAATAACTATAAAATGTCCATTGTTGTCCATTTTTATTTCCTTCTTCTTCAGCAAGCCACCTGATTCCACTTGTTCTCTTGCTGGCAGAATTGTTAGTAATATCCAGTAAAAGAATCAAATTCTTCAAAGGAGGATATCAATTTTAAAGCCCAGTTATGACTAGTGCCATAATAATTGTCTACATCAAGTTGGAATTTCTTTCCTGTTCAGAAGTACTACTACCCCTTTTAAGAACAGCCTCGAAGACTTCCCTGGTGGCGCAGTGGTTAAGAACCCACCCGCCAATGCAGGGGACACAGGTTTGAGCCCTGCTCCAGGAAGATCCCACATGCTGCAGAGCAACTAAGCCTGTGAGCCACAACTTCTGAGCCTGTGCTCTAGAGCCCATGAGCCACAACTACTGAGCCCACATGCCACAACTACTGAAGTCTGTGCACCTGAAGCCCATGCACTGCAACGAAGGGTAGCCCCTGCTCGCCACAACTAGAGAAAGCCTGCGCGCGGCAGCAAAGACCCAACATAGCCAAGAATAAATTTAAAAAAATAAAATTAAAAAAAGAACAACCTTGATAATGAAAGAGATAAATTTTTCATCAATTCTTTCTTCAGTTTCCTTTGAACAGTGGAGTACTTGAAAAATGTTGTTTGCCCTTCTTTCAGTTTGCATCATCTTCTTGCTAAATTGATTAAAAACTACGAACAAGAAATAGGTAGCCTTCACTTAACAGATTATTAAAAACTCAACAAGAATTTTAGGTCCATTTTCTTCATAATTAAAGTATGATTTCATACTGTGTGACAGACTGATGATTCCTTCAAATGTATTTGTTAAATAGAGCCAGTAGATTTTTTGAGAGAACTGAATAATGCCAACAAAATCACAAACTTTTTAAATTGCTTAATACAAATATCATAGTATCATTAGAAAGCATAAATGCTAAAGTAAAAGAATAATTTCATAACAATGTCATGGCAATGTCTATAGAAAGAACATCATATGCTCTCTGAGCAGAATATAGCCAGGACAGCCAACACAGTCAGTGGAATCTCATGCTTTGCTTCAACTTTGAAGAAACTTTTTTTTTGCACCTTTACGCAAACATCTGCATCATCTACATCGAAAGCAGGAAAATTGATCTCATCAACTCCTAGCTCAGTAAGAGAGTCGTTCCTGAAATTTGTTAGTGTTTCTGAAGTCTCATCTGGAAGATATTTCACTCACGATGACTTTGTGAGCAAGCCTTTTTCACAAGAAAAATATTGCAGGAGCAAAAGGAAAATTTTTTTCTCATTGTGATTATTTGTGGCTGTGCTGCAAAAAGGTGAGGAAGCCTTTAGATCTTTGATAACTTGTAGTAGTAAATGCAGCCATAACACTCCTTATTATGGCTGTAGATTTTGTCCCAGCTCTTGAGTATTTGCTTGCACTTTTGGAATCAGAAAATCCTTCCAATAGCAATACATTTAAACCTTCAAGCTAAAAGAGAGATGGTGACATAGACTGTGAAGGACATTTTAACTTCTGCTGTGATTATTTACCTTCATCTGAATTTCTTGCAATCAAAAAAATTTATTATTTTATCATCTTCTTTGGTACTAGTTGAAGAAATCATACATATCTTATGCTCAGCTGTTAGTATATGCTGGTTTATACCTAATGGTTTTTATATTGAATGAATAATTGTGTATTACACAAAGTCTTCAAAATAACTTTTTTCTCCTTTAATAAGTGTCCATAGTTTGGAAATTCATCACAAAATTACTTTTGTGTTTTGGCATTTGAGGTTTCACATATACACAAAATACCAATTTGCTGTTATCAATTACTGCAAAATTTGAGACAATTGAATTTGATAATCTATGTCTACATCAATGCCATTGGTCACTCACAAATCTGAACTCATAGGAACTACACACAGGCTTGCAAGGTTGCCAAACAACAATAAACTGAACTCGATATCTGATGCAAAGAAGGTAATCTTCCTGCTTGCCTGCAAGGGAGAGCTACACTTGTAAGACAGTTTTTGTGAGCAAAACCAGAGTTAATCTTACATAAGGTTTTGAGAAGCTTGACATTCAGGGACTAGTGGACTTTCAGAAGCAAGCGTATACACAGCTCGAAGGACTTTTTGCAGTGTTGGGATGGTCACTGGAGGAAGGCGGCTGTTGGTCAGCTGACCAACCTCCAGGAGTACGGCTACTGGAGAGAGGCACTTGCTGTTTGGTGTTGTATATAGAATCATGGGCTGTCCCAGAGCGCTGACTTTCAGGACAGGGGATTTGTCACTGATTGGCTGGCATTCAGAAACTCAGGCTGTTATTAGATGCTTAGAGTGAGGCTTTTGACTGGCCAGTTTCCAGAAGCAGGGCTGTGGGAGTGAGCCTATAGCTATTTGGCTAATATTCGGAGCATATAAACTGGTACCAAGTTATCTTGAATTAACAGTGTTTACTTGTTCACAACTTGGCAATTTGGCCAGAGAAAAGTGTTTCCTTTTCTTGAATATGAAAAGTAATTTTTTTTTTTTTTTTTTTTTTTTTTTTTTTTTTTGCTGTAAGCGGGCCTCTTACTGTTGTGACCTCTCCCGTCGCAGAGCACAGGTTCGGGACACGCAGGCTCAGCGGCCATGGCTCACGGGCCCAGCCGCTCCGCGGCATGTGGGATCTTCCCGGACCAGGGCACGAACCCGCGTCCCCTGCATCAGCAGGCGGACTCTCAACCACTGCGCCACCAGTAAATATTTACCGAAAAGTAAATATTTTTAATTCTCCGTTTCCCCTTTTGATCTCCCTTCAACCAAACCTTCAGGAGAGACAATAAGAGATTGTCCAGATGTTTGTTTGTACAAGTATGGTTTTCAGCTGGTATTGCCATTTAAGTGATTTAAGCACCAACCTCTGTGGCGGAAAAATAGCTCTAACTGATGAATTTTTGTAATTTCTCCAAAAGAAGCTGAATACGGGGCATTTGATGTGTCCTGACAAAGTCTACACAGGACATAGAACATGATTAAATACAGAGCTTGTCCCATATATACAGGATGTCTGACAACCCTATTTAAATATTTTCTAGTTAAAACAAACATTAAACATTTTATGTAACAGTAAAAAGATTTGCTTTCTAAAATTAAAAAAAATTTAAGATCATTTTATTGACCTGGTTATCTTTAAAAACATCAAATTAAATTGAGCTTATGCCTTTTTCTCTCTCTCATTTAATCTCCCCAAACTATACAGACATATTTAAGATCTATTCTGTTAAAGGAGGTGCTAATTTTTTTTTAATTTTATTTATTTTTGGCTGCGTTGGGGCTTTGTTGCTGCGCGTGGGCTTTCTCTAGTAGTGGCGAGCGGGGGCTACTCTTCGTTGCGTGTGCGGGCTTCTCATTGCGGTGGCTTCTTTTGTTGCAGATCACGGGCTCTAGACGTGTGGGCTTCTGCAGTTGTGGCATGCGGGCTCAGTAGTTGTGGTGCATGGGCTTAGTTGCTCCATGGCATGTGGGATCTTCCTGGACCAGGGATCCAACCTGTGTTCCCTGCATTGGCAGGCAGATTCTTAACCACTGCAGGAGGTGCTTAATTTGTTTGATGTTGATGATGGTAATAATTTCCTACCAAAATGTTCTTAAAATAAGATCTGAGTTTGCATGTAACGATTTTACTTTTGCTTACCTCTTTGTTTTTATTCAAAGCTATAATTCTACTTTCTAGTGAGAAAGATGCACCAATAAATAAGAGATCAATAAATATCACCAGGAAAGTGATTAATGCCTAATGTTGCCTTTTTAAAACAGCAAGCTGAGAGTTTCATATTTCTTTAGAAGTTTTTAAAAACCATTTATGCAGGTCATAAAACAAAGATATTTTTTTCTTTTTTTTTTTTTTTTGGTCATGCTGCTTGTGGGATCTTAGTTCGCCGACCAGGGAGTGCTAACCACTGGACTGCCAGGGAATTCCCTAGCAAAAGCACTTTTAAAGAGGCTTCAAGAATTCTCATAAATCTCAATGGTGATTAAATCTTAATACTGATATAAATGTGCTTCATTTTATGCTCTGTGTAAATTCTCTAGAATAAAAGTTGTTGTTTAAAGGAAATCTGTTTTAAGTAACTGTGAAATCTAACTGTAGTTCCAGGAACCTGTAAACCCATTCAACAGATGCAATGAAGCAGAGGGAGGCCACAGATATTAAGTAGGGAATCCTGTGCAGAGCAGCTAGACAGGTCAGCCCCTCCCCTTTCTCTCACTCACACTAACAGTGGCAGCAGCAATTTGACACTCACAATGGACCGTGGGGATAAAACAGCACAGCAGTGCTCCACAGAGCTGTTGACTTAGTGAGGGACAGAAAGACCTCTCACACAGAAGATATCTATTGGGACATCTCCTCCAGACCACATGTTCTGTCCCACCCACAATCCCTGGAAGCAAGTTGTAGTAAACAGAAGCCAAATCCACAGACATGTATACACAGAGCCATAGATACAAAGATAAGCACACAACTAAGAATCACCACTTGAGGAATACTGTGAAAGAGAGGCACCAACCTCAACCAAAAACCCAACACTCAAAGAAACAGAGATAAGAGAACAAATAGAAAAGACTCCAAAATAGTTATAATTAATAATTCTTGTGTGATAAAAGAGGACTACAGATATATATTCCATACAAGATAGACAATTATGAAAAACTCCAAAATTCTTAGAAATTAAAAATATGATCACAGAAAATTTTAAAGCTCAGTAAATAAGCTTAATAAGAGAATGGACAAATTGAAGATTAACTATTGGTTAGAAGGTCTGGGTGAGGAATTTGCTTATAACCTAGCACCGTCTTGAAGTTCTGATGTCCACCTTCGAGGAGGGAGGAAGAGAGGGAAAGGGGAGAAAGCAGAGGGGGCTCTAAAATATAAAGTATTTTTAAAAGATTTAAGTAAAGAATAAAAATAGAGTAATGAAATAGCAGACCTTTAATAGATATTAGTAAATATTGACACATTTAATGTATTTATGCATAGACTTCATTGTAACACAACATCTTTTTCGTCTCAGCTAAATAGACAAGCAAGTCAAATGACTAGACTTATACGGGCTAATTCGGACTATAGAAAGTGTTCCAGGCATACATAAAGATGAAAAGTTTCCTACCTCATTCTATTAGGCTCAAATACCACCACCACCACCACCACAAACAACAAACAAACAAACAAATAAAACTATAGGCCAACACCAATTGTATACCCAGTTGTAAAAAGCACAAATAAAATATTAACAAATGAAGGTCATTGGTGTATTAGCAAGTAAAGTTTATCTCAGGAAAGCAAGGATGATTCCATGTTACAACATATATTAATGTTATTTACAATAGTAAGATACCATAAAGAAAAAAATGTTATGATCTTGAGGTAAGAAAGACATCACTTAAGCAAGATTCAGTCAAAGCTTAGAAACCATGAAGGTTAAAAAAATAATAAATTATATTTAAACTGCAAACATTTTAAAACTCTATAGTACAAAATTTACCATAAACATGTAGAAGACAACAACCAACAGACCTTTCAGAAAATATCTGAAACATAGGATTAATATCTCAAATATATAAAGAGTTCCTAAAATATATAAGAAAAAGAAAAAGGTCCTGTGAAAAAATGGAAGTAAATTAGCAAGTCACAGAAGAAATTCAGGTGATTAAGAGCAAATAAAAAGATGCTCCTCTTCATCAATAATCCACAAACTGAATATTAGAACTTATATTCTTCACTCCCAAGACTAATAGAAAGGTGGAGAAAGGGCCATTTTGGCAAGTACATGGTTAAAAGGTATTCTCTTATCCTTTGGGTGAGAGTTCAAATTGATTCAGTTGTGTTTTGCTGTAGTGGTGGTGGTTATTGTTGTTGTTGCTTTTAGGGTAATTAGCTGAATCTATTAACATATTAAATGTGCATACATTTTAAGCCATAAACTGCACTTACAAGAATGTCTCCTAAAGAAATTCTAATTGCACAGGTTCTCAAAGGTGTAGTTCAGTGAGGTGACAGTTTGAGAACTTGGACATTTTGATTTACTTTGCAAAATCCCTTCCATTTCTCTACTATTGAAAGCTGCAGGGCAATTTGGGGAATGGTTGTCAGCACAGATGGTGGGCCTAAATAGTCTGAGTAATCCCAAACTCATTGCCATTGATTGGTTCAGAAATGAGCAAATTTAGCCAGTGAAATGTGAGGAACCTTGAGTAAACATTTCTGAAAAAGTTCTTTCTCACTCTTGAAAGAGAACTGTGGGAAACAAATCTTTTTCCATTGGCTATGCAAATTAGAAAGCATATAGCTCTGGTCACTGTCGTCAGTCATTTTATGTCCAGAGGTGAGCCAGCTTTGGGATGAAATGAGTGCTGAGACTGGCAGGGTAGCAAGATGGAAAGGACCTGGCTCCATGATGGCATTGTTTGTTTGTTTTTTAAAATTTATCTTATTGAAGTATAGCTGATTTATAATGTTGTATTAATTTCTGCTGTGCAGCAAAGTAAACATTCAGTTATATATATATATACATTCTTTCTCATATTCTTTTCCACTATGTTCTATCACAGGATATTGAATATAGTTCCCTGTGTAGGACCTTGTTGTTTATCCATTCTATATATAATAGTTTGCATCTGCTAATCCCAAACTCCCACTCCATCCCTCCCCTATCCCCCTCCCCCTTGACAACCACAAGTCTGTTCTCTATGTCTATGAGTCTGTGTATGTTTTGTAAATAAGTTCATCTGTGTCATATTTTAGATTTCATATATAAGTGATATCATATGGTATTTGTCTTTCTGTTTCTGACTTACTTCACTTAGTATGATAATCTCTAGGTCCATCCATGTTGCTGCAAATGGCCTTATTTCATTCTTTTTTTAGAGCTGAGTAGTATTCCATTGTATATATGTACCACATCTTCTTTATATATTCATCTGTCGATGGACATTTAGGTTGTTTCCATGTCCTGACTATTGTGAATAACGTTGCTATGAACATAGGGGTGCACGTATCTTTTTGAATTATAGCTTTGTCTGGATATATGCCCAGGAGTGGGATTGCTGGATCATATGGCAACTCTATTTTTAGTTTCTTGAGAAACCTCCATACTGTTTTCCATAGTGGCTGCACCAATTTACATTCCCACCAACAGTGTAGGAAGGTTCCCTTTTCTCCACACCCTGTCCATGATTTTTTTTTTTTAAAAAACCAACGTTTTCACAAACCTGTTTTTTTTTTTAAATTTTGTTTATTTATTTGGTTGCGCTGGGTCTTAGGTGGGCAGGTGAGCAGGTGGGCTCCTCGGTTGTGACATGCGAACTTCTTAGTTGCTGCATGCATGTGGGATCTAGTTCCCTGACCAAGGATCGAACCCAGGCCCCCTGCATTGGGAGCGCAGAATCTTAACCACCGCACCACCAGGGAAGTCCTCCAGCATTTGTTGTTTGTAGACTTTTTAATGATGGTCATTCTGACTGGTGTGAGGTGGTACCTCATTGTAGTTTTGATTTGCATCTCTCTAATAAGTAAAGATGTTGAGCATCTTTTCATGTGCCTTTTGGCCATCTATTTGTTTTCTTTGGAGAAATATCTACTTAGGTCTTCTGCCCATTTTTCCATTGGGTTGTTTGGTTTTCTGTTGTTGAGTTGTATGAGCTGTTTGTATATTTTGGAGATTAAGCCCTTGTCAGTCGTATCATTTGCAATTATTTTCTCCTAGTACATAGGTTGTCCTTCCGTTTTGCTTATGGTTTCCTTTGCTGTACAAAACCTTGTAAGTTTGATTAAGTCACATTTGTTTATTTTTGCTTTTGTTTCCATTGCCTTGGGAAACTGACCCAAGAAAACTTAGGTATGATTTATGTCAGAGAATGTTTTGCCTATGTTCTCTACTAGGAGTTTTATGGTGTCATGTCTTTTGTTAAAGTCTTTAAGCCATTTTGAGTTTATTCGTGTGTATGTTGTGAGGGAGTGTTTATTCATTTACATGCGGCTGTCCAACTTTCCCAGCACCACTTGCTGAAGAGAGTGTCTTTTCTCCATTGTATATTCTTGCCTCCTTTGTCGAAGATTAATTGACCAAAGGTGTGAGGGTTTATTTCTGGGCTCTCTGTTCTGTTCCATTGATCCACATGTCTGTTTTTGTGCCAATACCACACTGTTTTGATTGCTAGCTTTGTAGTACAGTATTGTCTGAAGTCTGAGAGGATGCCTCCTGCTTTGTTCTTTTTCCTCAGGATTGCTTTGGCAATTCTGGATCTTTTGTTGTTCTGTGTACATTTTAGGATTATTTGTTCTAGTTCTGTGAATAATGTCATGTCATGAGAAATTTGATAAGGATCACATTCAATCTGTAGATTGCTTTGGGTAGTATGGCCATTTTAATAATATTAATTCTTCCAATCCAAGAGCATGGGATACATGATGGCATTATTGAGCCAATAAATCAGCCAGCAATAAAGCCTGCTTTATCTCTGAAATCCTAGTTATGTGAGCTAAAAATGTCTTTATTGTTAAAGCAGTTTGAGTCAGAGTTTCTATTACTTTCAGCCAAATGCGTCCTAACTGATGTAATGTATACTGCAGCACCATTGGTAATAGAGAAAAATAGCCAAACAACCTAAATGCTTATAAGCAGGGGAATGGTTAAATAAATATAGCATATCCATATTGTGGAATATTAGGCAGTCACTAAAATAAATAAGGTAGGTCTGTATGCATAGATTTGCAAAATTCTTCAAGACCTTGATACGTGAATAAAGCAAATAGTGAAACAATACATATAGTACGTAATCCCTTTGATGTTTTAAAAATTATATATGTAAACATTTGCAGTCAACTGCGTAAAAATAGAACTAGAAGGATACACAGCACTGGGGAATAAGGAGGGAGTGTGGGGTTGGAAGTGAAAGAGCCCAGTTTTATGTTTATTTTTCATAATTATGTATGTCTTGAATATTTTACAATGTCAATGAAGACATACATTAATCTTGTGTTAAAAAATGCACAGTTCATTGTACTACACAAAGCTTCGTGACTGACCCTTCTTTCATAGCTTATACATAAGACCTCATAGGTCTATAAAAAGCAATATTTATTTTTTCCTTTATTTTATTTTTTATTTATTTATTTTTTTGCGGTATGTGGGCCTCTCACTGTTGTGGCCTCTACCGTTGCGGAGAACAGGCTCCGGACGCGCAGGCTCAGCGGCCATGGCTCACGGGCCCAGCCGCTGGGCGGCATGTGAGATCTTCCCAGACCGGGGCACGAACACGTGTCCCCTGCATCGGCAGGCGCACTCTCAACCACTGCGCCACCAGGGAAGCCCTATTTTTTCCTTTATTTTAATAAGTGCTGACAGAGAACACCTCAAAGGTGTTCAACATAGTTGACAATCACTAATGCTTGTCTCCAAGAAAGATTCTATATTTTCTATAAACACTAGCCTCTAACTATAAGCTCTGTCTTTTCATTGACTTTGACCCTAATATATAATATAATAGGCTAAGAAAGATGTGGCTTCCTATGGATTCTTCCGATTGTGTGAATAAACCCAGAAAACACCATCAACCAAAGTTATCCTGGAAAATGTTTCAGAGCAAATGGCAAGTCTCTAGCTAATTCCAGGAATAAATGAATTCCATCTTTCCCTAACGCTAGTGGGAGTTTTTGTTAATCTCATAGCTAATTACATAAGAATTAGCATTGCAGCTTCAGGATGTGTGACTTTTCTGGTGTCTGTTCAGGATGCCCATGGCACTGAGCGCATCCCTTGAGACATCATAGTTGCCTTGCTGTTTTGTAATAGTGTATTTACATGTTCATCTCTTTTGCTAGACTGTTTGCTCCCTGAAAGCAGGGAGCCCTTCACTAACACATTCATTTATTTATTCATTCATTCCATAAATATTTATTGCATGTTGTGATGGTTAGTTTTATATGTCAGCTTGGCTAGGCTATAGTACTGAGCTATTCAATGGAATATGAATCTAGGTGTTGCTATGAAGGTATTTTGTGAATGTGATTAACATATACAATCCGTTGACCTTAAATCAAGGGGATTATCCTGAATAATCTGGGTAGATATCATCCAGTCAGTTGAAAGTCCTCAAGAGAAAAACCGAGATTTCCCTGAGGAAAAAAAAATTCTGGTTGTGGGCTGCAGCTTTAGCACCTGACTGAGAATTTCCAGTCTGCCTTCTTGCCCTATGAATTTCAGAGTTGCCTCAGCAGCCCTCAGAATGCATAAGCCAATTCCTTGCAATAAATCTCATACATGTATATGATATATAATCTCCGACTGATTCTGTTCTTCGATAGAACCCTGACTGAATCACATGTCCACTATGTGATGGACACTAAATGTTCAATGATAAACAAAACAGAGATGGAATTTACCATCTAGTATTGGCAGAAACAACAAATAGACAAGTAATATATATATTTGCAAGTTGTGGTATGTACTAAGAAGGAAAATAAATAGGTACTACTATGAGGAAATTAAAGGAGGAACCTAATTTAACTCGGGTGATCAGGGACAGGCTCTTGAGGAAGGTGACATGTAGTGTGAAGTGTGAGGAAGCATCAGTCTTGAAAAATGTAAAGAGAAGAGAGTCCCAGGCAGAAGGAACAGTATGTGCAAAGGCCCTGGGATCAAATGAATGCTTGATCTGTTCCTGGAATTGCCAGAAGACTGAAATATAATGTGTCCTGACCTCTCCTTTGAAATCCTGTGACTATACCAATTATCTATTTGCCTTACCCACATTTCTTTGAATAATTGGTTTTCTGCCTGTCTTGCCGTTACTAAAATAAAATTTCCATAAAGGCAGGGATTTTGTGTGTTTTGTTTCCCTGCTATATCATCAGGAATGAAAAGTTCCTGGTACTTAGCAGGTACTCATAAATATTGAATGAATGAATGAACAGTTAGTAACAATTGCAGGAGTCCAGGCAAAAGAGGATGTTGGCTTGGTTAAAGTGGAGGTGATGGGACTAGAGAAGGGCCAACAAGTCTGAGGTATCTTCGGGAGTTACAGTCAATAGCACTGGTTGATAGATGAGAAGTGGGGTGTAAAGGAAAAGAGGTCAAGTGGCTCACAGTTGTCCGGCCTGAACAAATAGGTAGATGGTGGTGCCAGTGGCAGAAATGGGAGAGCCTATCGGTAAATAAATTGGTATTTCCAGGACCTAGCTTGCAATGTTTATAACTGTTTGATAAATGAATGAATGAAATGGTGAGTTTAATTGCCATCACTGTGTTTAGCAAAAGGCAGCTACCTTAATGGTCACAGGTCTTCCAAGTCCTCCTTTTAAATTGTTTATTTTTTCTTAAAAATTTTTCATAAGCTTTAATGATATCTTTAGCACCTTTAGAAGAAAACACTTTGTTTTTTTACTTTCCTAATATAAAGTAAATATCCTATTAGTAGGCTGAAGGACTGTGTTTGGATGACTTTAAGGAACTTTTAGCTATGGTGAAATCCCGCAGACAGGGAAATTCTATGTGCTACCTGCTCTCAAGAATACACATTCTTGGTGCAATAACCACAGAACAGGCCCACGTATATCCCAAGAAATGGGTCTCCCCTTTCTTGGTACCTCCCTCTGTTTTAGGTATTTTCTTTCATTTCAAATTTTAAAATTTCATTTCACCAAAATGCGTCTCAGTTTTGTGAAGTACCTAGGCTATTTTTTTTTCCTCCAAAACAATTTTCTCAAACAATCCACCATGGATTAGTACTACCTGGGGGCAGAGGAACTGGAGGGGGAACTTGTTAAAAACAAGTACACATTCCTAGATCCTGGTTGAAACTTAGTGTATCAGTCAACTTTGGGAATGGGGGCCCAGAATCAGTATTTTAAATATGCCTCCTAAATGATTCTTCTTTTTTTTTCTTGGCTGAGTTTGGTCTTCATTGCTACGCGCGGGCTTTCTCTAGTTGTGGAGAGCGGGGGCTACTCTTTGTTGCGGTGCCCAGGCTCCTAATTGCAGTGGCTTCTCTTGTTGTGGAGCACGGGCTCTAGGCATGCGGGCTTCAGTAGTTGTGGCAGGCGGGGTCAGTAGTTGTGGCTCACAGGCTCAGTAGTTGTGGTGCACGGGCTTAGTTGCTCTGTGGTATGTGGGATCTTCCCAGACCAGGGGTCGAACCCATGTCCCCTGTGTTGGCAGGTGGATTCTTAACCACTGCGCCACCAGGGAAGCCCGCTTCTAAATGATTCTTAAGCACATGCACCAAAAGTTGAGGACCACTGTTGTAGGAATATGAAAATGCATATGTTTTTAGAATAAAAACTCAAAGTTAATTGCATTTCCTTGTTTGTTTTTCAATATAAATGTATGGCTTGAAACTAGTAGTTTTCAAGGTGTGGTCCAGGGGACCCCTGGAATCACCAAGACCTTTTCATGGAGTCCACAGATCAAATCGACTTTTGTCATAATACCAAGACGTTATTTGACATTTTCATACTAATTCTCTCATAGATGTGCAATGTAGTTTTCCAGAGGCTAAGTGGTGAGTGGTATCACCACAAACTGAATGCAGAAGCAGAGAGGAGGATGTAGCCTTCCTTTGTTAAGCTAACTAAACATTAAAGAGAGTCTCAAAAAATATAAAACAATGCCACACTTCTCATTATATATTTTTTGTTTTGAAAAAATAGTTATTTTTTATAAAAACATGTTATTTCTGTTAATATATGATGCATATTTTATTGTTATTTTAAAATAAGTTAATAAACATTTTAAAAATTACTTAGTTTTAATTTCAGATACAGTAAATATCAGTAGATATAATTCACATAAACACAAGCTGTTTGGGGTGTTCAATAGTTTTTAAGACAGTAAAGTTGTCCTGAGCCAAAAAGTTAAGAGAGCTGTTATCCCAAATTTATTTTTCTTCTATAAAATCATCCTAAGGGATCTCAATGGAAACTCTTTCCTGGTCCTTAATCCTCTGTGCATTTTGAATCCTTGTGACTTATGACCAACCAACTGCTTGACCAGGTGAACAAATATACTGTGGGGACTTTAGTGAAGCCCTTTGTCTATTCAAGGGTAAACAGTGATGGTTTCCATGAAGACTAAGTAAAAAGCTAGAAAAACAAGCTCTCAGAATTCCGTTCAAGTAGCCAAGTCTGGTCAAACGCTGAAAGAGGAACAGATGAGGCATTGTTAAAACAAAGATGTTTTAGGCATGCATAATATGACACAGCAACAACAGCATTGTCCTTGAAGCAAACATGCTTCAGAGTTAAGATTTCTATTTCTTGCTCTCTGCTCTTAGGCAAATCAAACCTCTCTGGGCCTCAGTTTTCACATCTGGGGTTTATACTGGAATCTAACAGTCATTCATTCATTCATACATTTATTCATTCTTACTATCTTTTATTCAACAAGTATTTATTAAACATCTCCTTGGCTCCAGATACATTAAGTATTGGAGATATATAGGCCGATGATCTAATGTCTGACTCTAGCAGTCTATGAGGAAGATAAATTATTTAAATTATTTAAGTTGCTCTGACTAAAATAGCTTCCCATGTTCACAACTTTTTATCTCTTTACCCTGCTAGGTATTTCTTCATAGCACTTATTATCACATAATGTGAGATATATATATATATATTTTTTTTGGGGGGGGGTACTTATTTCTGTGCTGTCACCAAACTATAAGTCCCAGGAGGAGAGCAACTTAGTCATGTTGACCAAGGCTTCTCAAGCACATGGTTGACATTCAGTAACTCTTTGTTGAATGAATGAAAGAAAAAAGGAATAAAAAAGAAGATATATATGGGGGAAAGAAAGAAAAAGAAAAAAGAGCAAGAGAATGCTTAGGAAAACAAATCAATATACTTATTGAGAAAAGAAGGATGAGTTAAAGTTAGGTGAAGTATTGGAGAGACAGAAAGAATTCCAGGCAGGGGGAAGAGCATGCATGAAGACTTAAAATGTGGAGTAACATGAAATTGTAAGTCATTTAATCCACAGAGCTGAAATGTGTGATCTGCACGGCAGGAGAAGTGCTGCAAGAGATGGACAGTTCTCACGTTCTCTGAATCTATGAAGGAACTGGCAACTTTGTGCCAGGTTTCCACTTCCCTACCTGGGCAATGTGGCTTTCTCCGTGAACTGGACTGATAGATATATAGTTTTAGTGTGGGAAGGTTTTTAGCCATTGAAAGGAAAAAAATACTGTTTCCCTTCTCTGCACACACACCACTGTTAAGACTTCACTTCTGGTCACCAAATGTGTGGATTTTTTTCCTCACACTGACCAATTCTCTAGCAACAGCTGGTATCCTACAATTTAGCTCAGTTCTGACGCTATCTACCTAGTGTTAGCGTCAGACCCCACAGGTTAAAAGGATCAGTCCCACAAGACTAGCCCCTCACTTCAGACACCAATCACAAGTCTGGGTTGTCACCTGTGCTTCTTACTGACTGGCTACAAATCAGAAGTTCCCACAACCCCTCCTCCAGTTTGATAATTTGTTAGAATGGCTCACAGAACTCAGAAAAACAGTTTCCATACTAGGTTATCGGCTTATTATGAAAGGATACAACTCAGGAACAGCCAAATAGAAGAGACATATGGGAAGGGACACAGAGCTTCCATGCCCTCTCCAGGCCTACCACCCTCCCAGAACCTCCACGTGTTCACCAAACCAGAAGCTCTCTGATCTCCAAGCTCCATACTTTAGGGGGTTTTATGGAAGCTTCATTAGGCATGGTTGATTAAATTATTGGTGTTGGTGATTAACTCAACCTCCAGCCCTTCTCCCCTCCCTGAAGGGTGGAGGGTAGGGCTGAAAGTTCAAACCCTCTAATCACTGGGTCGGTTACCTTGGCAACTAGCCCTTATCAGTAGTTATCTAGGGGCTTTCCAAAATTCACCTCATTAACATAAATTCAAGTGTGGTTGAAAGGAACTCTTTGTGAATAACAAAAGACACGCCTTTCATCTTTATTGCTCTAGAGCTATTTCAGGAAGCGGGACAAAAAACAAAAGATGCTTCCATTTCTCTTATTGCTTGGGAAATTACCAGGGTTTTAGGAGCAGTGTGTAGGGGAGGAAGACCAAATTTATGTTTCTTATTATAAATCACGATATCACAGCCATCATCTAACAATCTTGATGATAGTATTATTATGATTATGTTTAATGTATACTGAATTCCTACTAAGTGAAGAGCACTTATATATCATATCATCTTTAAACAACTTTATGAGTTAGAGACTATTATTAAATCCCACATTACAGATAAGAACATTGGTGCTCTGAGGGGTTATGGAATCTTCCCAAAATAAGTGACGGAGATGAACTATGGTAGCCAGTCTCTAAGAAGGCCCTCAATGATCTTTACCCCCTGATATTCCACTCATGTGTCATCTACTCCCATATTGAAGTCAGAGCTGATCTGTGTGCCCAATAAAATATGGCACAAGTGATGGTGTTACCGAGTGCAAGCTCGCTCTGCTCACCACATGACAGGCCAATAAATCGGAGACGAGGTGTTGAGGCAATGAATATGTCTTTATTCGGAGAGACTGAGAAGATGGTGGACTAGGGTCCCAAAAACCATCTTATTGGGGTCTGGATGCCAGTTTCCTTTATAGAATCAGAGAGGGAGAGGAGGTGAGGAAGTAAAGTAAAAAGGGCCATCAGTCTTGCAAAAGATCTCCTGGAATGACCAGCCTCGGTGAGAGGATGTGTTAATTTCTTCTTTCTTGCAGCCATTCACAGGTGGGCAGGGTCAGATGGTCTCCCTGTGAGCTGAACAGAGGCACTTTAGTTTAACATTCAGGCAGAGGGGCAGGGGTCCCTGAGGCAGGCCATTAGGTATGATTATAATAAGGAAAGCAATGAAAAGCAAAGATTAAAGTCAAAGAAACAGATCCAACATGGAGTCAAAATTGGCTCTTCCCTGTTACAATGGTATATGATTCAGAAACTAGGTTATAAAAGATATTGCATCTTCAACCTTACCTTTTGAATTGTGAATTGTGAAGACACTCAAGCAGTCCTGTGGAGAGGTCCACGCAAAGAGGAACTGAGGCCTCCCATTAAGGGACAGCACCATTGAAACCAGAGGGAAGGGGGCAGGGCACAAACTGTAAAAGAATGACATAGTCAAGGTCATGACATAAACTGATTAGAACCAAATAGATCCAAGACGGTGGACAAGCTGACTTCCACTAGACCTTGAGCCTCAGTATATACACTCATTGTAACACATCAGAAAGCTAAATGACACAGCCACCAGCACCATGACAGTTCTGAGGCCCAACATCAAAGATCAAAAAGTGGGTGGTGGGCAAATTCCTGGAAATCTCCACCCCTTCCCCAAAATAGCTGGAATACTCCTCCCACTCATTAGCCTATGAAATTACCCACCCCTATAAAAACTGACAACCCCATACCCTGGTGCCTTTCTCACCTTCTGAGATGGCCCACACTCTGTGGAATGTGTTTCTCTCTAAATAAATCCTCTTCTTACCTATCACTTTGTCTGTCACTGAATTCTTTCTGCTATGAGACATCAAGAACCTGAGCTGCTTTAAGTCCTGAAACCAGGTGTGTGATCTCAGTAAAAAGACCATGGGTTTTGGCTGGGTTCGAGTCCCAGCCACATGGGCTCAAGTCTCAATCCGAGGTGCACGGTTTCACCGTCTGTGTCAACCACCTTGAAAGTGTATTCTCCAGTCCTAATCAAGCCTTCAGATGACTTCAGCCCCAGCCGACATCTGACAGCAACTTCACAAGAAAACCCAAGCCAGAACTGCCCAGCCAAGCCTCGCCTGAATTCCTGACCCATAGAAACTATAAGAGATAAAAAATGATGTGGTTGTATTAAGCCACTAAATTTGGGGGTAATTTATTATACAGGAATAGATCATTAATACAGTTGGGCTTCAAAGTCAGATTTGTCTGAGTTGAGAACCAGATTTCTTCATCTTTTTTCCTCTTGCTACCTCTGATTTAAAAAAAAAGGCTTGTCTTACTGAGTGTGACCTAAATAGTGTCCCAGGGGTTATGGAATCCAGCAGAGTATTTGAGTTATAGGACATAATACAAGATTCCAAAAGTACTCAATATGCCCAGATAAAAAGCAACTCCAAATGAAATCTGTTTTCCTAATTTCTCATTTTTTAAGTTTCAAGGGGCCATTTTAAATATGAAAACTCTTCCTGAAGTAGATGAAATTTTGAAATGCTTACTAAACAATTTCACTTATTCAATTTGTTATACATATGTTAAATTACATATTATATAAAATAATGTTCTAATTTAGAAATTTTTTTCCCCACTCTAACATCAGTCAACTATTTTACTCATATTCTTCATATGCATAGTTTACATCCTTGCTATAGATATCCATGGATCAACAGCATTGGCATCTGGGAACTTGTTAGAAACGCAGAATCTCTAGCTCTCCCCTAGACATATTGAATCAAAATGTGCATTTTAACAAGATGCCCAGGTGATTGGTGGGCACATTAAACTTTGAGATGTACTGGTCTACACAAGAGTTGTAATCACTAGTGTCATCTGTTTTCTAGAACACATAATCTTCACTTCCATGTAAGCTGCTTGCAGTATAGCATGCTATGAACTTCTGTATGATGCTACAGCAGATGCTGCTCATTACTCTCCCCATAGCCATTATTCTTTACCTTAACTATGGAACTCCCATTTTGTTTGGGTGTAACACTGTGCCCAGTTAGAAAAACTCAACTTCCCAGATTTCTTTGCAGCTAGGCTTGACCATACAACAGAGTTCAACTTCTGACTAATGAGAGGTAAGCAAAAATTGCTGGATGGGGCTTCAGGAAAAATTCTTCATAAAAGGGGTACTCGGGGCTTCCCTGGTGGCACAGTGGTTTAGAGTCCGCCTGCTGAGGCAGGGGATACGGGTTCGTGCTCCGGTCCGGGAAGATCCCACATGCCGCGGAGCGGCTGGGCCCGTGAGCCATGGCCGCTGAGCCTGCGCATCCGGAGCCTGTGCTCCGCAACGGGAGAGGCCACAACAGTGAGAGGCCCGCGTACCACACAAAAAAAAAACAAAAACAAAACGGGGTACTCGGCTTGCGTGCATTTTTGGACTTGCCTTCTGATCCTAATCCTTTCTTTTATTTCTGCCTGAAATGTGGACATGAAGCTAGAAGGTGGAGCTGTCATGTTATAATCACAAGGATTAAAATCACACAATGAGGATGGTGGAGGGAAAGTGAAAAAGAGCTTGTGTTCCTAATGGGACTGTGGTATGGCTATATCAGACTTGGACTGCTCAAATCCAAACTTCTTGCCATGTGAGAAGAATTCAACTTTTTGTGATTAAGCCATTGTAGTTAGGCTTCTATTACATGCAGCTGAACACAATCGTGACGCAAGCTGCCGGCACACGTTCATGTAACAGCAGGATGGTACTGCTGTGTTGTTTTTCATTTCTTCTGTAGGTATGTATTTCCCTGGTTGCCCAAATTTAACCACTTACTATACTGCTTTTAAAAGTAGTTTTAAAAAGGCTTATTTACAAGAACATTTAATCACAACCATGGGGTCATATATGCAGGAATAATGACTAAATGTATGTTCATTTATATTCCTCCTTTGTTTTTAATCTATGTCCATCAGGTGACCTCTGTCAGCAGCCATAATTAGTATTGATAGAGTGCTTACCCATTTAGTACTTTGTTTTCCAAAATTATATAATTGAGATAGGGCCTTATAATAGGAAGACTTTGTAAAATTGCAAATGTAAGGCAATTTCCTCTTTTCTGATCATCCTTAACTTCTATTTAGGCATTTATAGGCATCAGAATACGTCTGTGCATCCAGTATTCTGAATCTAGATAGAGACAATAGTAAGGGGGCTGACCGGAGAGGGGTCTCTCCTACGCAGGGTGATTTCTTTAGGATTAGGAATTAAAGGTAGAATAAGGAACGGAAACACATGTTTAGAGTTTGGAATAAAAATCCTGATGCAGAAGTAGTTTCTAGAGAAGCAGCTGAATTCATTTTAGGGGTTCAAGGCCCTAGATAGTGCACTTTGGGGAATGATGGAGAGGAGGTTGTATCCACGTTGTAGCATAAAGGGAACTGGATGGAAAACTACTAGGAGAATGGGTGTTTCCTCCCAGAAACTTTGGGTTTTGGGTTTCCAGAGTAATATGGGATGGGGTTGTAGTTATTTATTTGGTTATTAATGGACAGGTTGACCCCAGGACACTGGAGGACTTGGGAAGGACTGGAGTTGCATCTGTAACATCACCTGGCAGACGTGTCTGGCATATGTTTGAGATCCACTGTAGGTTTGTCAAATGTATGTTCATTTGGTCTATATCCAAGGTAATCATCAGCATAATATAAAAGCTTATCCAGAATATTTATCAAAACAACAGTTTTATCAAGCCAAAATGTTCCATACAAAACTCCAGAATTGGAATTAAAGATTCAGAATGGGCTTCCCTGGTGGCGCAGTGGTTGGGAGTCTGCCTGCCCATGCAGGGGACACGGGTTCGAGCCCTGGTCCGGGAAGGTCCCATATGTGGCAGAGCAACTGAGCCCGTGTTCCACAAATGCTGAGCCTGCGCTCTGGGGCCCGCGAGCCACAACTGCTGAGCCCACGTGCCGCAGCTGCTGGGGCCCGCGCGCCTGGAGCCCGTGCTCTGCAACGGGAGAGGCCACCGCAGTGAGAAGCCCGTGCGCTGCAGCAAAGAGTAGACCCCGCTGGCTGCAGCTGGAGAAAGCCCGCGCGCAGCCTCGAAGACCCAATGCAGCCAAAAATAAATAAATTTATTTTAAAAACACAAAAAACGAATACATAGGTAGTCTGAAATGGAGAAAAAAAAAGATTCAGAATGAACAAACACTTGAGGAGCATCTGCTTTGTGTCAAGCATCGTGAAGGTACTTTTACATGCACTTTCACCCGCGAGCAACTGCCCTCTCCACAGAGGTTTACTTTGTTCATCTGATCAAAATAGAAACCCCCTGCTGCTCCTGCTGAGCCCTCGTGTGCTGATCACGCCCAGGATGCTCCACCCCCGAGGAGGAGGAGCCTGAACAGCCAGGAGCCGACCAGCTGGCTCCGAGCACCTGTTCCATTGTCTCACCCTCGCCCCCCGCAAGGCTTCCGGGTAAGAATGAATTTTTTTCTAATCTGAATAATACATGTCATTCCTATTCTAGAGCTATACTTATGCCTAAAACAAATAATGCCCTTCCTTAAGTCAATATCTTTCCACTGAGACATCTATCGCCTATTAACTTCACCTGACTGTATCTCAGTCAACGGAACTAGCGGAAGTCATGTAACAGAGAAACGATGATAAAGAGGGATCCCAAATTGTAGTTTGATCCCAAATTATAGTTAGGTGTTGTAGTTAAAATTTTTTTTTGATGTACCAGACCAATCTGTCTCAAATTTGAGAGCTATATTAACCTTTTCAAGGACAAAACCTTCTTGTAAAGTCCCAAGAATATGTTCACACATATTCTTGGGAAGAACACTCCCTTAAAGAAACAGAAGTCTTGGGCTTTCCTGGTGGCACAGTGGTTAAGAATCCTCCTGCCAATGCAGGGGACACGGGTTCAATCCCTGGTCCGGGACGATCCGACATGCCACAGAGCAATTAGGCCCATGTGCCACATACTGAGCCTACTCTCTAGAGCCTGTGAGCCACAACTACTGAGCCCAAGTGCTGCAACTACTGAAGCCTGCATGCCTAGAGCCTGTGCTCCACAACAAGAGAAGCCACCGCAATGAGAAGCCTGCGCACCGCAAGGAAGAGTAGCCCCCGCTCGCCACAACTAGAAAAAAGCCCGCGCGCAGCAACGAAGACCCAACATAGACAAAAATAAATAAATAATTTTTTTAAAAAAATTAAAAGAAACGAAACAAAAGTCTTATTCTACAAAAAGTTTTCCAGATATGAATTATCACTGCAGATGAATGATCTCTTTATAACCAGATGATTTTTATGCTCTCTTTAAGATGAAAACTCAACATTTAAAACTGTTCACAAAACTCCCGCCTCTAAGAAACAGCAAATCCCTCTCACCTGCTGCATAGTTGGAGAAAACCTATACCAGCCAAGAGTCTATTTCTATACAAAACCATTCCCAATCACATATGGGGTCTTTGGAGGCCCTAACAGTATAAGGCACTGCTCTGTTTCCTTCTGTGTGGTTTAAGGGGAACTATATCGCGGCATGATGCTTTCAACTTGTTTCTGTAGAATATTGTTAATCTGGTCCCATTGGTCTGGGTTTGCTGGCTGTGTGAATGGTTGATGTCTTAGGCACAGATGAAATCTTCAACTTTGGTTTGCACAAGCTTTTAAGCCCAGCTTGCCTGCTCAAGTGTCAGACAGCCCCCATGAGATGGGTTCTCTGACCTGGAGATACCCATTCCAACCAGTTAGTGGTGTTGCAAGAACTCCAGGGCCTTGGAGGAGCTTTGTCCTCTGAGGCTGCTGGCTGCCCAGAAATCTGAATCTTGCTTTTATGATGACATCTGGTTGCTGGCCATATGGCGTTTCAAGGGGTCTGTGATCATTTTCTGAAAGAATTTAGCAGAATCATGTTACAGCGTCCAGGGTCTAAAAGAGGCATTTGGCACTGACACAAGAAACACATTACTGGTGACTCTGTTGGCACCATATAGAAAGGGGGCAAACCCTGGGAAAGCTTGGCTTAACCCAGTAAGGGACAAAGCAAGGAAAGGATTGACTGGGATGCCCATCAGAGATTTTGTAGTTCAAAGGACTCAGAGTAGATTTATTCTAAAATTTTGGACAGAAATTTCAGGGTCATATTTATTCATAGTTCCATTTTGTTACTATACAAACCATTGCCTCAAAAAATACTGATCATTAAAAACCTCAAAGAAGATGTATTGTTATTTTTATTGCTGGAAGGAACAGTGATGACAACATCTGTGATGTTGTCTTTCAGCAGTAGGGTGACAAGTGACTTTTTTCTTGTTTCTGTATATTTTCTGTAATTTCCAAATGAGCTACAATAATGCAGGAGTAGGGATTTAGACTCAAATGATTGGCTCCACTATCTAATACCTATGTGGCCTTGGGCAAGTTATTAATTCACTCTACTTCCATTTCCTTCTGTAAAATGGGGATAATAATACTAATAATATCTGCTTTCATGAAGCTCTTGTGAGGACTGAATGAGACAATACAAATAAAGAGTTAAGACAGTGCCTGGCACATAGGAACTACACCCAAATATTAGCTCTTGTTACTATTATTACTGTACTTCATTGACTCTAAGACTCACTGTTTTTCTCTCTCCAATTCATAATTTCTTTCTAATTGGGATGTATCTTACATTAGCTGGTGTGAAATGGCTTAAAGGACAGTTCTTTTTTCTGTCTTGATGATACATGAAACAGACAGGCATCTTAAGCGATAATTTGTGTTAGCTGAGTAGTTATTTCTGACTCTATGTATTTCCTGTGAGGGATGTGACAGGATAGCATTTAGCCCTGATGTTTTTGGCCACTCTCCACCCCCTCCCTTCCTGCCTCCCCAGCTGAAGAGTACGGTGGGTGCCGGGCTGCAGGGACCCACCCCTTCCTTGCCTGGTCCTCTTGGAACTGCAGTATGGAGGGGTGAGTGGAATCCAGGGGAGTGCTGGGCTTTGGGGGCACTTGCAGCACACCTGGAGAAATAGATAAGGAGTAGAATAAATTTGGGTGGCAAGATGGTAGTCTACAATGGAAGGTTTAGGTGTGGCCACGTCACACAGATTTTTGACCGTGGTGGTTCAGTGCAGTCTGCACAGCTGGACAATTAACTTTTAACTGCTGCAGCCTGCACCAGAGTCTTTCCCTTGGGCCACTCGGTATTTTGAACTTGCTGGTTACGGCTGCTTATGAGGCTTTATTCACAGGCCAGTGGCTGTCTTTTGTAGAGGAGGACCCAGTAAATAAATGTAGGGGATCCATGGTTGGCCTCAGCAGACAGCCACGAGGGGCTGGCGAGCAAGCGTACCCTGGCCTTGCTGTCCTCCACAGAGGTACTGTCCCCAAGTGGTGGCTTTGATGTGTAGGCTGCAGCTCATTTCTCGGATTACACAGGCACACGTGCTTCAGCCTCCTGGGCTTCCTGCAATACCAGTGGGCTTCAGAGGGATTAATAGTGGAGGAGCTGAGGCAATCATCCACTTACAGGGAAAAGAGATTTTTTTGGATATACTTTTAAAGCAGCGTTCTTTTGCTGCTTTAAAATGCAATGCAGCTGCTGTGTGTGTGTGTGTTGCAGAGCGTTTCAATTATGAGTGCCAGACCTTGGTGGTGGGGAGCATTAGCTGAGCTGTCTCAATTCCATTCTGCCTCCAGACCAAAGAAGTGAGCTGTCAAGGAGCTAATTTGGGGGTCACAGGGCTTGTGCACAGATTCAGAAATCACTCTCCACCATGTGATGTTGATAAGGCTCAGATTAGAAAGCGGGGTTTTTAGGACTAGTGAACCCACAGCAAGAGGTAGCAGAAACAGCCTCTATGGCCAAAGAGGGGAAAGGCCTGCTCACACAAGAATGTAAATGCTATGTAATGAACTGGGGCCTCCATTCAAATCAGTATTGGCGTGCTAGTGAGGTACAACCTGTGCTCTGATCGAAAACTGTGTAACCATGTCCCATCTAGACCGACACACACCTTTTGTGGTTATCCAATTCTGATTCTGTGGAAATAGTTTACAGCTCTGTAAGTTGAACATAACTGATGGCAATGCAAAATAATTGTTGTCTACAGACACAGAAATGATTCCTTCTGTGGAGGGGGCAACGCTTCCCCGCCATCCTGTGCGAAAGCCAATTTTGTATCTATTTGCACATTCATTTAAATACCCCTTACTCCATAAGAATTTGTGCTTCTTTGATTTCTCCTTTGAACCAGTTGCCTGTCTCTTCCATTTAATCAGTGAGTTAAATAAAATCTTTACCGTAAGTTCATTTTATATCTGTATGTGAGTTATGATTTTGCTTCTTTTGAAAATAGCTTTTAACACTAGAAACATGGGGTTCAAAGGCTAAATGGAAACTTAGGAAATGTTAAATACACTGGGTGAGAAGGAAAGTCCCCTCAAATAAGACTGGGGATGCCACTAGGTCAAATTTCTAGACTTTGCTCAAAGCAGCAATATCTTCAATGCCCTTCTCTGAGAAAAGACAGTATGCGTAGGTGGATTTCTCTTCCAATCTAGAAAATTCATAGTTCTAAAAATAATCTCTTGCCAAGAGATATTTCCCAATTGATTTAAAGTTCCCAGGTCATGGTCTCTGGACAACTGACATAAACCCTGACACACTGGCACAGCTCAAAACAAGGTGGTGCTCCTTCTCTCAATGCCACTGAATCTCTGCTGTGGTCTTGCCAACTCCTTTTGGTTTGGACTAAGTACTGAGTTCTCGGAATATAATTTTGTTCTGGGATAACTGCCCAAGGTACTGGGGATTGAGTCATTTTCTAAATTTGGTAGCTGTGGGCCAGTGCTATGATAATCTTGTATGTCCTACTAACATTTAACTCTGGACTTTTTTCAAGGGTGGTTAGTAAAGATTTGGCATTAAGTAATCCGCTTTTTATGAACAACATTCATTATGGTATGAGGCAGCTTAAGCTATAGCTGCTGCAAGAATCACAACTTTACCCAAGATGGAGAATCCCTCTATCAAAACTGAGCAAGATAAATATTGAGAAGGGTGCATTTTGAACATTAATGTCTTTGTACTTTAACTCTGAAAAGCAAGGGAAATTGTTTCTGGACTTTTCATTTCTTTGGACCATAGTGACTTTAGATTCACTTTGTAACCAGGGCTTAGTTGACGGACCCCCGTTGCTCTTTGAGAATGAAAAGGAGTTTCTATTCATATTTCTATGTTGATAATTTTTTGTTGGACTATCTTAATGTTGTCACTTACTGTCATGGTGAACCTGTAACAAACTATGTTGGACAGTGAGGCTGCTCAGGATTTGTGATGGGATACAAAAGACGTAGCCAACTTTCATAATTGGGTAGAAACTGGCTTTGACCCTAATCCACCTAATGTATTGCTCTGATACATTTTTGAGCCTCTGGAGGCAAAATCAAAACTCCCACCAGTCGTTCCAGGATGCTATTCAAAGGGGAAGGGGCTTCCCTGGTGGCGCGGTGGTTGGGGGTCCGCCTGCCGATGCAGGGGACGCGGGTTCGTGCCCCGGTCCGGGAGGATCCCACATGCCGCGGAGCGGCTGCGCCCGTGAGCCACGGCCGCTGAGCCTGCGCGTCCGGAGCCTGTGCTCCGCGACGGGAGAGGCCACAAAGGTGAGAGGCCCGCGTGTCGCCAAAAAAAAAAAAAAAAAGGGGAAGTCATTGGTATTAGGAAGCACTCATGGTGAGAGCACGCGGGATGTTACTGGCAGACTGCTGATATCTTCCCCCAAGGGGGAGGCTGTGCCCCAGGATTAGTGGTTAATAGAACACAAAACTAGAGTATATGTTTGGGAAATACTTCCATGTGAAGCATGTTCATTAGGTAACACCTTTTCCACCATGAGAAAGCCAGGAGTTTGGAAGGAGACAATGGGCAAGGATAGCATAGACTCTTCATTTTCCCTCCCTTCCGAGAAAGAGCTGCCCAGAGAGAACATGTATGTGCCTTCCTCCTCCACGTGCAGAGGACGGCCCTGCCAGTGCTGTTGGGAGAGGGGCTAATTCCATTTCCTATACCAGGAAGCTTTTCTATCCACAGATACGAGCCCCCTTCTCCAGCATCGGTTTTATCAGTAACAAAGGTGGTAATTGGAGCACATATCTGTTTGGGTTTTCTTTGGGGTTTTTTTTGTTGTTGTTCCCTAACAACATGTCATTAATCTCAGTGCTTATGAGTGAGCACAGATTGGCCTCATTGTAAATCTACTTTATCAATGGTGTTATGGTTTATTAACTGCTTCCTGTGAATGAATGTTGAGCTTGTCTCGGGCCTGGCTGGTAGACATCACACATTGCTGAGCCCTTGCATGTTCCTGTGCACTCATGTGATGTAGTCTGTGTCTAAACAGTTTTACCAACTTTTGTGGCTTTAGACATTTTTTTAAACATCTTTTCGACTTGGAAGCCCCTCCTTCCCTTCCAATAAAAAGGAGGGGGGAAAACCTTATTTTACTTATTTACTTTAAAATTTATAGTACAGAAAAGGCTTTATAGGCTGTTGTCAACTTCTTTTTTAAAAAATTAATTAATTTATTTTTGGCTGGGTCGGGTCTTCACTGCAGCACGGGCTTTCTCTAGTTGTGGCGAACGAGGGTTACTCTTTGTTGTGGTGTGCAGTTTTCTCATTGCGGTGGCTTCTCTTGTTGCGGAGCACAGGCTCTAGGCGCATGGGCTTCAGTAGTTGTGGCACATGGGCTTAGTAGCTGAGGCTCGCGGGCTCTAGAGTGCGGGCTCTAGAGTGCAGGCTCAGTAGTTGTGGCACACAGGTTTAGTTGCTCCACGGCATGTGGGACCTTTCCGGGCCAGGGCTCGAACCTGTGTCCCCTGCATTGGCAGGAGGATTCTTTATTTTCTTTTTTTTAATCCAGGCTTACTAAAGTGATAAATCAGTGGGATGGGTGAGTGCTCGCTCTAGAGAAGGGTTTCTTTTATTTATTTATTTTTTGGCCACACCATGTGGCATATGGGATCTTAGCTCCCTGACCAGGGATCGAACCCATGCTCCTTGTAGTGGAAGCTTGGAGTCTTAACCACTGGACCACCAGGGAAATCCTAGCAGGAGGATTCTTAACCACTGCGCCACCAGGGATTGTTGTCCATTTCTACTTCTTCCTTTGTGCATTGCCTTTTCCCTTTTTGTTTGATGTGGCATTTGGTAAATCTATTTTATAGTAAAGATCTATACCCTTTGTTGTAAACACTGAAAATATTGACATCTGTTTCTTTTAAATTTTATTTCAAAACTCAAGGAGAAGAAGGGTGTCATTTTTGGACTATCTTTGAATCCCAATATTGTGCACTACTATATTAAATGGCACATGTATTTTGTTTAAAATTATCTCTTAATCATTCAAAATAAATTAAGCACATTCCAAATCAGTCTCTTGTATTTAAAATTAACCCCAGAACTAGTGTGTGTTCATACACATACACACATACACACACACACACCATACATTCATTTTCAATATTTGAATGAGAACCAATTTACCTGAGGAGATATTTTAGTAATTTATTCAAGAAAGAACAGCTTTGTAGAAAAATAAACCTTACCTAAGGTTCCAGGATGGGGATTTAAGCAAAATTCATCCACATTATAACAGTTTTGTTAGCATCTCAGTCTCCAAAGACATTATTCACCAAATAACTTCCCTTTTAATGAGATACAAAAAACTGAACATGCACATACAATCACACAAGTGCACATACTAGAAAATTCAGTTACATATTCAGAACACTGTAACCAGCTTTTCAGACCCCGTTATCTCTATTTTTGTTTCTTTCAGCTATTTGCTCCACTTTTATCTTTCTGCATTTCCCCACATTACTTAAGAGAGTATACATTACATACATACATACACACATACATATATGTACATACATATACATATCAATATATACACATACATATATGTATACACATTCATATATAATATATTGATATTTTCTTTTTAGTTCACAGTTGATGCTGTGATATTAGTTTTATATCAGGTAGTTGTAGATATATTCCTTTTATCATCAGAAAAAAAGTTTATGTGCAAAATCTTCAAGTGTTGCCCACGTGAAAAACAATAGCGGGAATTCCCTGACTGTCCAGTGGTCGGGACTCCGTGCTTTCACTGTCGGTGGTGCAGGTTTAATCCCTGGTTGGGGAACTAAGCTACCACAAGGTGTGGCCAAAAAATAAAAATAAAAGCAAGAAAAACGCTCGCATAGAGGAAGTAGGATCCATTTGACAACGCACAGTAAAACTCTCAGCTGTCCAGATCCCCAAAGGGGTCTGAGATCCGTGTTTCTCAGGACCCATCAGTCTGGATCACATTGGAGTAGCTCATGATTTCACTGGCTGTGCCTTCTACCCACTATTGTGGGGTTTCTGGCCTTTGCCAAACCCCTGGAGGGTCTCATGTGTTGCCCACACACAGTGCTTTCAGCTACCAGGGAATGGCTGTTAGTACTCCGCTCCCTGGGGCACACTTCACAAGCCTGCAGGTAGGCGGCAGTGTGAAGAAACACGGAGGAAGGGAGGACGTGGGCCAGAGGGGCAGTAAGAACCACAGTTTCTCAGAATGCCCCCTCGCTCATTCAGTCACCACTCTCCTGCACCTTCTTTTGTAGGTGCTCCTTTTCCTTTCTTTTTTTTGTGTTTTGGATTTTTTTGGCTGCACTGGGTCTTCATTGGTGCACGTGGGCTTTCTCTAGTTGCAGTGAACAGGGGCTACTCTTAGTTGCAGGGTGCGGGCTCTAGGTGCGCAGGCTTCAGTAGTTGTGGTGCGTGGGCTCAGTAGTTGTGGCTTGCGGGCTCTAGAGTGCAGGCTCAGTAGTTGTGGGGCATGGGCTTAGTTGCTCCATGGGATCTTCCTGGACCAGGGCTCGAACCCATTTCCATGTCCCCTGCACTGGCAGGCGGACTCTTAGCCATTGCACCACCAGGGAAGTCCCTCGCTTTTCTTTATGAGTTTCTTCTCCAGGAACCCTGGAGTCCTCTCCATGGGCCTTTCTTGTCATGATCACCTAGCTCTGAGCCCTAGGTCAGGCCCAGCTGGGGTTTAAGCTAAGGCTCCTATTACATTTTCTAGTTGGTTGAGTTGCAAAGAGTTAAACATGTATTCACTGGAAAACAAAATTTCAAAACAGTTTTAGATGGAATGCCGTTCAGTCTTCACTAATGTCTTAAACAATGTAATTTGAACGTGAGTCAAACTTTCCTTATTGACTCAGGGTCAACATTGTGAACATGATTGCTGGCACCGTTCTGTAATATAGCTATTTCCTCTCTGTTGAGGGGTGTAACTGTCTGTCCCCATTCCTAAACTGCTATGCTATTGAGTATCCTATGTGTTTTATTCATGGTTACAGTGCCTCCCTTGCTGCCTTTCTATCAGCTGTCATGTCTTGTAGTGAACATCCTTGTGAATTAGAAACTGGAAAAGAAATCTTAATAAACTAGGTGTAAAATAAGAATAAATGGGCTCTGCTGAGAACTACTGGAGTTTTCCCATAAATGCCATGCATGACCTCGAGCGAATGTGGGGAATCTTCATTTTGGCTGCTCTGCTGCCTTTGTGATTTAGCACTTGGGTCACAGCTGAATCTCTGATCTGTGACTATACATCCTGATTTTTCCATGAAAATCCTGGCGTCCTGGAGTAATATGTTAATAGTGTCCTGTTTCATTCTCAAAAGTGCTCCAGATAGGATCATAGATTCAGTGGTCACCCTACAGATGAGTGATGTCATCAGCATGAATAAATACTGTACTAATTTCTTCTCCGAGTGATCTGTATATCAGGATTGTACTCGGAGTCACAAAAAATTTAAAAAGAAGACATGAAAATATATGGTAGAGCTCCATTCTAAAGATTTCTAGATTTGTCCACCCAACAGAAAACTGAGGTGGAAGAAGGAAAACTCATATGAAGTGCCTCCTGTTTACTTTGTTCTTTATTAGATACATTCACATTTACCAAACTTGTTTAATCCTCAGCGTAGATGTAATTCCTTTTTCCATAAAAGGATAATTAGCTCACAAACCTTGGGGATGACAGACAGAAAGAAAAGATAAGCCTTGTACCATTGATGGACTTGTGTCAGATTCTTTCCTTCTGTTTCCAATCACAACATATGTCAGTGTCATACAGCCAGCTGGAGTACCTCTTCCTGGTAAATTTATAGCATTGTCCTCACTTTTAGTTAAGGGGCAGAGGTCGGGTAGAAAAAGAAAGGCTTAATTTAATTCTGAAATATTTGGAAAGCCTCGGTTTGGAAGAATTGCTGAATATTATGTCATAGCTTTAGGTAATTGTAAACCCTACCCAACTGATTACTGCTTTAGTTTCTAAGGTCTGTGGTTTGAATAACATTTTAAAGCTTGTAATGAGTCAAAGGAATGGAAAATCGTGGGGGAAAATATGACTTTAACCATTCTGGGTGTATTTGAAAATGCAAGCCTTCAGGTTTAGAGTGCAAAATAATAGAATTCTGAGGAATATGGGATGGTACCCAGTCCATCCATAATCACTTTTTAAAATGTATTAATATATTAGGGCTTAAATAAGCCATTTCATTTTTTATATATTGTTTTTTCCCTGTTTTTTTTAAATTTCTGTTTTCTTTTTTCTGCCTTTCTGTAAGTTACCTGGACATTTTTTGAAATTCCATTTTGATATATCTAGCATTTTTTAATGTATCTTTCTATATAGGTTTTTTTGTGGTTGTTCTGGTTATCACGTTATACACGCATAAATTATCAGTCTATTTTTTATGTTATTCTTTTTTGAAGTATAGTTGATGTACAATATTATATATGTTTCAGGTGTGCAACATGGTAATTCACAATTTCTAAAGGTTATACTTCACTTAAAGTTATTATAAAATATTGGCTATATTCCCTGTGCTGTACAATATATCCTTGTAGCTTATTTACTTTACACATAGTAGTTTGTACCTCTTAATCCCCTACTCCTATCTGGCCACTCTCCCCTTCCCTCTCCCCACTGGTAAGTACTAGTTTGTTCTCCATATCTGTGAGTCTGCTTCTTTTTTTGTTATATTCACTAGTTTGTTTTATTTTTTAGATTCCACATATAAGTGATATCATTATCATAGTCTATTGGTGTCAACATTTTACCAGTTCAAATGGAGTGTAAAAAACTTATTTCCTTTTAAGTCCCTTTACTGTCTCCTATTCATAATAAAATACTTGAAATATTTCCTCTATAAACATTGAAAACCATTTGCTTCAATGGTCAAACATAATTTAGGAACTCAAGAGGAGTCTATTGTGTTTTACCCATATTTTTACTCTTTCTGTTGTTCTTCCTTCCTCTCTGATGTTCCAAGATTCCTTCTTCTATTATTTCCTTTCTGTTTCAAGAACTTCCTGTAGCCATTTTTAAAGGGTGGTTTTGCTGGTGACAGAGTCTCTTAGTTTTCTTTCATCTGAGAATATCTTGATTTCCCCTTCATTTCTGAAGGATATTTTTGCTGAGTATAGGATTTTGGGTTGACAGTCCTTTTAGCACTTGACAAATGTGAACCACGTCCTTCCAGCTTCCATGGTTTCTGATAAGAAATCTAATATCAAATAGTTTTTCTCTTATTGGTGAGGTGTTGTTTCTCTATGGTTTTTTCAAGGTTTTTACTTATCTTTAGTTTTTAGAAGTTTGGTTATGATATCTTGGTGGGGATTTCTTTAGGTTTATCCTATTTGAAATTCCTTTAGCTTCTTGAACGTGTACATTTATGTCTCTTGCCAAATTTCAGAAAATTTTCAGCCATTATTTCTTTGAATTTTTTTTTCCCATCTTTTTTCTCTTCTCCTTCTAGGACTTCAGTGACACAAATGTTAGAACTTTTGTTATGGTCCCATAGATGCCTGAGGCTCTGTTGATTTTTTTTTCCAGTTTATTCTCTCTCTGTACACATTAGGTAATTTCATTGTTCTATCTTCAAGTTCACTGTTTCCTTCCTCTTCCCTCTTCATTGTGCTGTTGTACCCATCAATTGAGGTTTTTATTTTGGTTATTGTATTCTTCAACTCTAAAATTTCCTTTTAGTTCTTCTTTATGTCTTCTTCCTCTTTTTGTTTGTTTGTTTTTTGATAAGACTTTTTTCCCCATTTGTTTCAAGTATGTTTGTAAATCTTGTTGAAGTAATTTTATGACAGCTGTTTTAAAATCCTTGTCAGATAATTCTAACAACATCTGTGTCATCTCAGTATTGGCTTTTTTTTTTATTGCCATTTCTTATTCAAGTTGAGATTTTCATGGTTTTGTTATGCAGTGATTTTTTTTAATTGCATCTGGACATTTTGGGTATTATGTTGTAAGACTCTGGATCTTATTTAAATCTTCTATTTTGGCAGGCCTCCTCCAACATCACACTCGCAGGGGAAGGTGCTGCTAGGTTCCCAGTTCAATCTCCTTTGATACCCCTAGGAGGAGGAAAAGGCACTTCATTATAGCTGGGTGAGTGTGGAAATCTAAGCTCCCCACTGGACCTTTGCTGACAGGGTGGGGTTAGTTTTCCCCATAGTGTTGGGCTGGGGTTGGGTGGTTTTTGTCAAAAATTTTCTGTCTTGCTGGGCTGACCTAGCTAGAGAGAACAGGCTTTAGGTGGAGAGAACAGGACTTTAGCTAAAGAGAATAGGCTTGTTCCATTTTTGTCTGTGTCTGTTGGTGTTTCTGGGTCCCAGGCTACTTCAGCACCCAGTCCAGAATATATAAGGCAAAAGAAAACCCAGAGAATTCACTGCCATGTTGTTTCTAAGGTTCCAGGGTCCCTGGCTGGTCTGTCTTCTCTCAACATTTCAGAGTGTTCTTATGTTTGTTTTATATACAATATACGTACAGGGATTTGGCTATACCTGGAGGAAGGAATAGGGAGAAATGCACCCACTCTAGCTTCCAGTCATAATCTTTTAACCCTTTTGATGCACCCTCAGTTTCCAAATATTTTGAAATAACTGACTCCAGAAAGTTCTATAACCAAGGTAGATATGTGGATTCCTGGTTCCATCAACTAGTCACGTGTTTGGGTTGTCATTTGTAACTGGGGATATTAATTTAGGAGCAAATTTACATTGACTGACTTACCTTTTTCACATTGCATTCTGCAAGCTACTTTCGGCCAAATTTCTTTCTTTTCTGAAATCATATGTAATTCTTTAGGCTAAGTCCCTAGTCTCTATCTCCTGAGTAAATATAAAAGTTTTTCCTAATTGGCGAATTAATTTCAGAAAAGTTTCCTTTGGATTTAGAAGTGAAACTTCTTCCTCTAATCTCCAAGTGCATTTCAAATATAGGCTCATTTGTAGAGTTTACCTGTGAGGTGTGGTTGCTGAGTAAATTTCAGGGTGTTACAAGTTCCTTTCCAAGGGATTGTAAGTTTTGCTCTCAGTGATGTGAGTCCTGAAGTAGGGCAGCTCCAGGTTGAGGACCTAGAATATGTGCCTGGATGGAGCCTCCAGAGTGGTGGCTTTGGCAAAGGGGATTAGGGAAGACCCCAGGTGATGAGGGGGCTAGGGCAGCGGTCCTCAACCTTTCTGGCAGCAGGGACTGGTTTCGGAAGACAGTTTTTCCACGAACTGGTGGGTGGGGCGGGGGGGAGGGATGGTTCAGGCCGTAATGCTAGTAATGGGGAGCGGCAAATGAAGCTTCACTCACTTGCCCGCTGCTCACCTCCTGCTGTGCCACTGGGTTCCTAACAGGCTGTGGACTGGTACTGGTCCATGGCCTGCGGGTTGGGGACCCCTGGGCTAGGAGATGACAAGCAAAGGAAGAGAAATGCATGCTACAAGGGGTGAGAGAGTACAGTGGTGTGGTTGAAGCTCCAAAGGCTAGAGACAGGAGACCACCAAATGTGGCATATTCCTGAAAGTTAGTCAATATGGCTGACTTTGCCTATCAGGGTGGAGAAAGCCAGATATTTTGTCCTGTATTATGATATTCCAATGAACTATCACAGGAATTGCAAACTCAGATGTCTACAGGGACCAGGGTGGTGACATGGTTATGAAAAATATTTCCTTTCTTCTTAGCTCTATAATAAAATCAATAACTCTAGTATGATTATAATTAGCAAAACCTTCCAATGGCTTCCCATCTCACCCAGTAAATGACAGTAGTCTACAGGAACCCATACCATCTCTATCCTATAATCTCTCTGATCTCTTATCTTATGTATTTATTCAATACTTTGCTCCAAACCACATTAGCTTTTTTTTTTTTAAGAGAAAGGTTTATTCAGGGAGAAGTATATCCCATAGACAGAGTGTGGGCCATCTCGGAAGGTGAGAGTGGCACCAGGGTATGGGGTTGTCAGTTTTTATAGGGGTGGGTAATTTCATAGGCTAAGGAGTGGGAGGAGTGTTCCAGCTATTTTGGGGAAGAGGTGGGGATTTCCGGGTATTGGGCCATTGCCCACTTTTTGACCTTTTGTGGTTGGCCTTGGAACTGTAATGGCACCTATGGGTGTGTCATTTAGCTTTCTGATGTGTTACAATGAGCGTATACTGAGGCTCAAGGTCTAGTGGAAATCAACTCGTCTGCCATCTTGGGCCTATTTGTTCCTAATCAGTTTATGTCTTGTCCTCGGGCTATGTCATTCTTTTAAGTGTTGTGCCCTGCCCCCTTCCTGTCTCATTGCACCCTCAGAGATTTTACTCCCATAATATTATGGGAAGCTGAGGGGTGAAGGTCTGTCTTCTGTAGCTGCTTCAGGGCTGAGTAGGGGTGTAGACCCTGCCTATCAGGGAGTAAGATCTCTGGATGCCTGATCTAGGGGACCCAGGGGCAGGACAGCTCTTGTTTTGAATCATTATGGGCTGGAATCCTTGCATAGTCATCATCTTGATGTGGAACTGGTTGAAACTGCTTCCATAGCCTTTCTATGAATCTCCTTGATGATGAAGCATAACAGCATTAGATATAAGAATAACTATAAATGACAAAAGACTTAAAAGGCATGATGAAACATCTGATTATAGTGTAATCAGTAAAGAAACTTGGTTACAATAACCAGAATTACAAATGACTGCATTTAACTTAACATATCATATAATCCTAGTTAAATATTTCTCTTTGAGATACTTTAGGGGCCCTCTAAACTATCCCAAAGTTAACTGGAGATCAAAAGAATTTTAATTAAAATTTGATATTTGGGAAGTTTGTCAAAAAGTTTCAAAACATTTGATCCAATAAGATCATAGGTCACAGACTTCCCTGGTAGCACAGTGGTTAAGAATCCGCCTGCCGATGAAGGGGACATGGGTTCGATCCCTGGTCTGGGAAGATCCCACATGCAACTAAGCCCGTGTGCCACAACTACTGAGCCTGTGCTCTAGAGCCCACACACCGCAACTACTGAAGCCTGCATGCCTAGAGCCCATGCTCCACAACAAGAGAAGTCACCACAATGAGAATCCCACACACCGCAACGAAGAATAGCCCCCACTCGCCGCAACTACAGAAAGCCCATGCACAGCAAAGACCCAGTGCAGCCAAAAATAAGTAAAATAAATAAATTACCTACTTTAAAAAAAAAGATCATAGGTCACTAGGAAACAATACTTAGTTTTTTTAACTAAAGTTGCAAGAGATCTCAAAAGTAAATATGGTCACTTAAAGGCAAAGAAACTCATACAATCTGTTATCAAAAGCAGCATTCCAAGAAAACTTTGTTCTCTCTTTAAAAAAAAAAAATATTTATTTATTTATTTGGCTGTGTAGGTCTTAGCTGCAGCACGCAGAATCTTTGTTGCGGCATTGCAGGGTCTTTCATTGCAGCGTGTGGGCTCTTCCTTGCAGCACATTGGTTTCTGTCTAGTTGTGGCACATGGGCTCAGTAGTTGCGGCACACAGGCTTAGTTACCCTGCGGCATGTGAGATCTTAGTTCTCCTACCAGGGATCAAACCTGCGTCCTCTGCATTGGAAGGCGGATTCTTAACCATTGGACCACCAGGGAAGTCCCCAAAACTTTGTTCTTGTAACAGAGAGAAAAACCAAATCCAACTCTTACCTTAGCTTACTCCCAACAAAATTCATTTACCCAAATAAATTCAATCCAATCTTAGAAAATTCTGATCATGCGTAACTCTTTTTGGTATTTTTTCATTCCTCACACCTTCTTTTACTGAAAACACATATCTTACTTTCCTTAAAAATTTTTTTCCCACATTGAGTTACTTTCCTTGCTAACAAATTAGCAGTAGATATAATAAGGTCTAGTAAACTAGGTACAACAGAAGTATTATACTTAACATGGATGACTCTAAAGGCATGTCTATATTAATCAAACCAACAAGCTTAAGCCACCTTCAATACCAGATATCAGTTTAGAACTGAATATTTTCCAGATGACATGAACCTGAAATTTATTCTAGCCAGATTTTTTCTATTTCCGAGTATTTATATAAGCACTTAATTTCCTTTAAGTCAATTAAACAGAGCTCTTTTATGAATTAATTTTTGGCAATACCATACATCTACGGCACACACATAGATACATACGAACACTCAAACACAGAGGCCTCATAGTTCCCATTCCAAAATTTCAGCCATCAGTCAGGTACAGCAATGTAAAACCCATCAGTCTACAAAAGAGGTTGGATTAAAATTTGGTTTCTGGCAGATGGAACAAGTCAAGCTCACTTGTCTAGATGGCTAAACCCTTTTTACTCATATTTATGGAAAAGATGCTTAGGATTTTTATTTGTCCTTGATAAGTTCCAAATGATTTACCCCTTTTTTCAAAATTTGCAGTTTAAAAAGATTGCAGAGATAAGGGTTCTTGAGAAGACCAGATAGGACATTTGCATCTCAAAGGTACAGGCAATTTCCTCCTAGGATGACTTTGTTTCCCCTTTGTTTAATACTTACAAGCCTCTTAAGATTAATAGGGAAGGTTTGGGGAGCAGTAAATGGATTGGTGGGCTTTGGATTATTTTTGGAGCCACACCTCAGGTCATGTAAAGACTAGATTTATATGGGGCTTCCCTGGTGGCGCAGTGGTTGAGAGTCTGCCTGCGATGCAGGGGACACGGGTTCGTGCCCTGGTCTGGGAAGATCCCACATGCCACGGAGCAACTAAGCCCGTGTGTCACAACTACTGAGCCTGCGTGCCACAACTACTAAAGCCCTCGTGCCTAGAGCCCAGGCTCCACAACAAGAGAAGCCACCACAATGAAGAACTGCGCAACTCAACAAAGAGTAGCTCCTGCTCGCCACAACTAGAGAAAGCTCGTGTGCAACAATGAAGACCCAACACAATCAAAAACAAGTAAATAAATAACTTTATAAAAAACAATATATGCAAAACAATCAATGTGATACACCATATTAACAAATTAAATAACAAAAACCATATTATCTCAATAGATGCAGAAAAAGCTTTTGACAAAATTCAACATCCATTTATGATAAAAACACTGCAGAAAGTGGGCATAGAGGGAATCTACCTCAACATAATAAAAGTCATATACGACAAACCCACAGCAAACATCATTCTCAATGGTGAAAAACTGAAAGCATTTCCTCTAACATCAGGAACAAAACAAGGATGTCTACTCTTGCCACTATTATTCAACATAGTTTTGGAAGTCCTAGCCACAGCAATCAGAGAAGAAAAAGAAATAAAAGGAATACAATTGGAAAAGAAGAAGTAAAACTGTCACTGCTGATGACATGATACTATACATAGAAAATCCTAAAGATGCCACCAGAAATCTACTAGAACTAATAAATGAATTTGGTAAAGTTGGAGGATACAGAATTAATGCACAGAAATCTCTTGCATCCCTGTACACAGATCAGAAAGAAATCAGAAAGAGAAATCTGATCAGAAAGATCAGAAAGAGAAATTAAGGAAACAATCCCATTTACCATCACAACAAAAAGAATAAAATATCTAGGAATAAACCTAGCTAAGGAGGCAAAAGACCTGTACTCAGAAAACTATAAGACAATGATGAAAGAAATCAAAGATGACACAAACAGATGGAGAGATATACCATGCTCCTGGATTGGAAGAATCAATGTTGTGAAAATGACTATACTACCCAAAGCAATCTTTGCAATCCCTATCAAATTACCAATGGCATTTTTCACAGAACTAGAATAAGAAATTTTACAATTTGTATGGAAACAAAAAAGACGCTGAATATCCAAAGCAATCTTACGAAAGAAAAACGGAGCTGGAGGAATTAGGCTCCCTGACTTCAGACTATACTACAAAGCTACAGTCATCAAGACAGTATGGTACTGGCACAGAAACAGAAATATAGATCAATGGAACAGGATAGAAAGCCCAGAGATAAACCCACACACATATGGTCACTTCATCTTTGACAAAGGAGGCAAGAATATACAATGGGAAAAGACAGCCTCTTAAATCAGTGGCGCTGGGAAAAATGGACAGATACATGTAAGAGAATGAAATTAGAACATACCCTAACATCATACATAAAAATAAACTCAAAATGGGTTAAAAACCAAATGTAAGGCCAGACACTGTAAAACTCTTGGAGGAAAACATAGGCAGAACACTCTGACATAAATCACAGCAAGATCCTTTTTGACCCACATCCTAGAGTAAGGGAAATAAAAGCAAAAATAAACAAATGGGACCTAATGAAACTTAAAAGCTTTTGCACAGCAAAGGAAATCATAAACAAGATGAAAAGACAACCCTCAGAATGGGAGAAAATATTTGCAAATGAAACAACAGACAAAGGATCAATCTCCAAAATATACAAACTGCTCATGCAGCTCAATATCAAAAAAACAAACAACCCAAGCCAAAAATGGGCAGAAGACCTAAGTAGATATTTCTCCAAAGAAGACATACAGATGGCTAAGAGGCACATGAACTACTGCTCAACATCACTAATTATTAGAGAAATGCAAATCAAAACTACAATGAGGTATCACCTCACACCACTCAGAATGGCCATCATCAAAAAGTCTACAGACAGTTAATGCTGTAGAGGGTATGGAGAAAAAGGAACCCTCATGCACTGTTGGTGGAATGTAAATTGATACAGCCACTATGGAGAACAGTATGGAGGTTCCTTAAAAAACTAAAACTAGAACTGTATGACCCAGCCATCCCACTACTGGGCATATACCCTGAGAAAACCATAATTCAAAAAGAATCATGTACCACAATGTTCATTGCAGCACTATTTACAATAGCCAGGACATGGAAGCAACCTAAGTGTCCATCGACAGATGAATGGATAAAGAAGATGTGGAACATATATACAATGGAATATTACTCAGCCATAAAAAGAAACGAAATTGAGTTATTTGTAGTAAGGTGGACGGACCTAGAGTCTGTCATACAGAGTGAAGTAAGTCAGAAAGAGAAAAACAAATACTGTATGCTAACGCATATATATGGTGGTACCAATGAACCTAGTGGCAGGGCAGGAATAAAGACTGAGACGTAGAGAACGGACTTGAGGGCACGGGGGTGAAGGGGAAGCTGGGATGAAGTGAGAGAGTGGCACTGACATATATACACTACCAAATGTAAAATGGATGGCTAGTGGGAAGCAGCCGCATAGCACAGGGTGATCAGCTGGACATTTTGTAGCGTCCTAGAGGGGTGGGATAGGGAGGGAGGGAGGGAGGCTCAAGAAGGAGGAGATATGGGGATATATGTAAACATAGATCTGATTCACTTTGTTATATAGCAGAAACTAACACAACACTGTAAAGCATTTATACTCCAATAAAGATGTGAAAAAAAATAATAAAAACTTAGATGGGGGTGGAATGGAGACCTCCTCTGGCTTGGAACTGGTGTAGACTCCTCCGGCCAAAAGCAGTTGTTTTTCTTGGTGGTTGTGTTCCCTGTGAGGGTCTCCAGCTTGGACTATTGTCTGGAATTTAGTGAGCAAGTTCCTTCCCAACAAGGGGAGGGGGCACTCAGGCATGAGCAGAAAGTGATGTGCGAAGGTAAAATTTCCTAGCAAGCAGTTGAGGGGACGGGTGAACTGCTTGGTTTTGGGCTTTCCATCAATCCCCATTATCATACAGGTTTGGGAGGACAGGGGTCCAGGGAAATCAGTCAGCACAGAGCAGGCAGCTCCCATATCTAATAAGAAAATAACTTTCCTATCTGTCACATCAAGGGTTACCTGAGGCTCCACCAGAGAAATGACCAGGTGTCCTTTGGGAGCTTGGGAGGGTCCCAGGTCCCATCAATCTTCAGTCCTCTCGGCCATCATTGGTTTGGGGTCCCCAAGTCCCCTTTGGGACTGGAGGCGGTCCCACTTCCAGTGGCCCTCTTGTTTGCATGTCGGGCAGGGTCCCAGTGGACTTTTCCCATCCAGGGAGCATTTGTTCTTCTAGTGGCCCTCTTGGCCACACTTAAAACAGTTGTTTTCTCAATGAGACAGTGGCTCTGATGCAGGCTTCCTGGATCCTGTCCTCGCCACGGGTCCTTGCAAGGGAGGGTAACCCTGAGGTGGTGCAGGGGTAGGGCTGCCTCCAGTAATTGTGCTGTTAGCTGTTGTACCTGAATCCTTTTTGCCTCTTCAACCCTATCTCTATTGTTAAATACTCCAAAGGCCAAATCCATGAGCTGGTTTATGGGGAGGGTCTGGGGTCTCCAGCTCCCCAGATGGGGCATTAGGGGTAAATGGTGTGGAAGACTGTCCACCCTCAGAACTGGGGGAGGAAGGATATCCCGGTTGTGGACCTCGGGGAGGTTGATCATAAAGGTATCTAAAACATCAGGCTCCTGTGGGGGAAGAGGCACTTTGAAGGGATGTGAGCCAGGCACACACAGCAGGAATTCGTTCAGACCTGTATATTGGAATAGGGTCATGATCATTTGGACATATAGAACTTCCCCTCATTTGCCTTTCCTTTTACTAAACAGGTCCAGCTGCAAGATGGTGTTGTGATTCAGTGACCCATTTTCTGGCCAGATCTCTTGGTCCCCTAGTTTGTATTGGGGTCATGCAGTACTGCAAAAGAAAATTAATTTCTTTTTTCTTAAACCATCCTGTCTAAATTTTCCCCAATTAGCTAAGTATGAATTCTAGCAGGAAGTCCCTCAGGCTGCTTGTAGTTGCCCCATTTTTTGTTGGGATGTCTTGACAAGACGTCGGTCTAATGGATCCTGGACAGATGGTAGTTATTTGTCCTGGCGTTCTCCCAGTGTCAACAGTGGGGTCCCTATGAGCACCGAAAGTCTGCCTGGTCGGTTAGCCTGAGGAGGCCCCTTGGATTAGTCAAGGAAACAAACAAGAGCCAGGGGCAGAAAAAGCAACCAGAGTCTCAGAGCCTAAATCCTTCAGAGAGGGAGAGAGGAGACCCAGGCCCTGAGCCAACTAAACAGGTTAACTTTATCCCTACTGCAACAAAAGAAAGAGAAACAAATAGAGCCAAAGGGTAGGGCTGGAGGACCGCAAGGCAGTGACAACAATACAAGGCAAAAACTCCCCTCAGGATATGGTCCTTGTGATGTTGAGGAGGGCTACCTCTCCACAGAAGAGGCAATGCCCAACCTGCTGACGAAGCCAGCAAGGAGGCTCAAGGATCAATAGGTCAGATCCAAGAGGTCAGGAGAGAAGGAGGATATAAGAGAAATCCAGGACAGGAGGGAAGGTGTACAGCCAGGAGGCTTCCCAAGGGAGATTCTAAGCCTGCTGAGAAAGGTGCTCACCTGCTTCCTCTGCTCAGGGGTTGATAAAGTTCGCCCACGAACCCCACGAGAGAAGTGCTCTCCCACACTTCCATTCGGGGGTGCAATATCTGGGGTGAAGAAAAAAAAAGGAAGACTGGGACTAGGAAGATGCACAGCCGCGACGCTTCCCGTGGGGAAGGGACTGTGACCCTCTCGACGGAGGGTCCCCTGCAACATGCAGTCGGGTGTGCAATGAGGCTGTAAGCCCTGAGAACACTGGGGGACCACTGGGCACACATCTAGAGGGGGACTCACGGATCCCCCAGTTTGGATCCCTGATGCAGTTCCAGCGTCCCGGAACTGGACTGGGACGAAGCACAAGAAGGGAGGGGGACCTGGGCTCGAGGAGCCACAGGGGAAGCTCGCCCAACCAGGTTGTCAGTTGCTTGCCATGGGGTCTTAATGTGGATGTCCAGTGGTCTTCCTGGTGGATCTTCTCCAGTCCAAAGAGAAAGCGATAGTAGAATGAGAAAGATCAGGGGAGAAAAGCCTTGGCCTCGATGGGCTCCTTCACGGCCAGATCCATCAGGCGGCGTGAGCCGCCACCTGAGGGGTTACTTGAATCTACAAGGCTGGGGACAAGTCCCAGTCACCCTTCAGAGGGGGAGCGTAGCCCAGTAGGCAGATGGAGATTGTGCCCTCTGAGGCCTCAGGTTGGGCGCCAGAAAAGATACTGCAGGAAAGAGAGTGGGGCACGAGAGGACGGTCACGTCTCAGGTCTCAGGCAGTCCCTGGGACTATCGCGGAGTGTGGGTTTCTGGCTTCACACAGGAAAGAATTCAAGGGCGAGCCCTGGTAAAGAGAAGGACAGTTTGTTCAGGGAGAAACGCACTCCGTAGACAGAGTGTGGGCCATCTCGGATGTGAGAGCGGCCCAAGCCACACTAGCTTTTGATTGAAGACACTGGGCAACCTCCCTTGCTCAGAATCTTCTCCTGGACTATTTCTTCCTCCTAGAATGTTCTTCCCTGGGATATATGCATAGTAACTCTCTCACCCCTTCAGGTGAGTGACCTAAAGCAAAACATAGCTGCAAGCCTTATCATGCCTGGGGCCAGCCAGTTTGCCAGAGATCCTGAGATTTTTGTTTTTCTCTTTGGAAGCCCATGTATTTCGTGTGGTTTTTTTGGCCACACAGGCCCTTTGAGACTTGACCCCAGATTTTGTATATTCCCCATCCTGAGGTTGTGAAGCCATATGGAGACCGTTATCGGAGGCCGTAATTTATGGCCTTGGTAGTGCTCCTCTCGCCCACACATCCTCTGCAGGGGGGTCGACTGTAAGGGGTTGACCCTTCCATAGCAAGGTTCAACCTTGGTGAGAGGGTATATTGGCACATCTCCAGCAGACTGGCACAGGTGGGACGGTAGTCATAATCTACTCGGGGGGCTTACTGGAGGTACTCGTGTTTGGTCCTCCACCACCCCACCAAACAGGTAGACTGGGAGCCAGAGAGGCTTCCATCACTCCTGCGTGGCTGGTCCAGCTCGTCCAGGCAGCCTCCTGACAGGGCCTTGTAGTGAGATTTCCAGGAAGGCAGGAATACAGGCATCCCTTGTTCTCTCTGACCTGAGAAGGAGGAAAAACTGCAGGACTGCTCTGGACATTAAGCCCTGTTTATTTTTTATCTTTCCTTTCTATCAAAGGTAGAAAAAGGGAAAAGAAGCCATGACTGGTTCTGGAAGGTAGCCGTGTCCTCTGTAGTAGCTGCAAAAGGGAAGATCAGTAGAAGAAGGTCAATTTGGGCAAAGATAGGGGATAGAGGTCTTGGGAGACCTCGGGTCCCTTGGCCGAGATGCTGGAGGGCATTGACCAGCAGTAGTGTGGGGCTTTTGAGGGCCACGTGAGGAGGGATGCCCTTTGGGGTACTGGTGGGGGATGTCAAGGCAGGAGAGATGCAAATGGGAGACTAACGTAGTAGGCAAGACGGCTGGTTATAGGGTGGCCGTGGGACGCCTCCCTAGGCTCCTTAAACAATGTGGGGTGAATTGGAAAGGGCTGGGTTTCTGCAAGGCAGGTGTGGACAAATCCAGAGAAAAACTGCTTTGTCGTTGATACTACGCCTCTACCCTTTAAAATTGAAATAACTTTAAAAGTTTTTTTCTCTTATTGTAATAATAGTACATGCTTATAAAAATTTCAGGGGCTTCCCTGGTGGCGCGGTGGTTGAGAGTCCGCCTGACAATGCAGGGGACACGGGTTCGTGCCCCGGTCTGGGAAGATCCCGCATGCCGCGGAGCGGCTGGGCCCGTGAGCCATGGCCGCTGAGCCTACGCTCCGCAATGGGAGAGGCCACAACAGTGAGAGGCCCGCGTACCGCCAAAAAAAAAAAAAAAAAAAAAAATTTCAGAAAATTTAGAAAAGTATGAAGAAGAATATAAAAGTCATTTGAACTCCCACTATGAAGTGATAACCACTGTTAACTTTTGAATAATAATTTCCTGGATTTTTAAATATCCAGGGAGCCAAAGGATATTATACATATATATGTATATGTATACATACGTTATTATATATACACACATATATACATGTACATAAACAACACATACATATATATACATACACATATCTAATGATCAAGAGAGAATCTTATTTTATTACCTTCTTGGGGCCAGATGTTGGCTGACACCAAAGCTTCCCAGGAATCAATCAGGAGAAAGGCTGAAGAGCTATTGAGACAGGAGTGAAGTGATCACCACCACCCTCCTTAAAACTTCAATAAAGTCAGCAAAAACTCATCAAAGGCTTAGTGGGAGTGGATTTATTGTGAAAGGACTAAGTTTTACATCTGAGTTTTATGAGGTGAAATAAGATCAGTGCACATGGGTACAGAAGTGCAGAGGCAGTTGGAAACATGAAGAAGTAAACTTCAGGGGAGGGTGTTGAACTCTCAAAGGCCTTGAAGTTGGTGTTAATCTAATACAAGTTTCACGGGATCTTCAAAGCCAGTTCAACCCCAAAGGCCCTTAGCTACTATCTGGCTCATTTTCTCTCTCTCTCTCTGCATGTGTATGTATATATTAATACATACACACATATATATTCATATATTAGCACACACATATGTGTATATATACATATATATGTCTATATAATTTTAAAAGAAATTATCATACAAGTTGTGTTGTCTGATATCCTTTTTAATTTTTATTTAATTTTTTTAAAATTTTTATTGAAATATAGTTGATTTACAATGCTGTGTTTGTTAGTTTCAGGTATATAGGAAAGTGATTCAGTTACATATATATACTCTTTTTTTTACATTCTCTTCCATTATAGGTTATTACAAGATATTGAGTTTAGTTCCCTGTGCTATATAGTAGGTCCTTGTTGGTTATCTATTTTGTATATAGTAGTGTGTATATTTTAATCCCAAACTCCTAATTTATTCCTCCTGGCCCTTTCCCCTTTGGTAACCATAAGTTTGTTTCCTATGTCTGTGAGTCTATTTCTGTCTTGTAAATAAGTACATTTGTATCATTTTTTAAGATTCCACATATAAACTTGATGTCCGTTTTTTTAAAAAGAAACTATTATACAAGTTGTGTAATGTGATTTTTTTTTTCACTTAACAGCATATCTTAAATAACTTTGTGTCAGGAAAAACATATCCAGATTGTGATTTTTTAATAGCAGCAGGATATTCTACGGTGTGATTGGATCAAAATATATTTAACTCTTCCATGATTGAACATTTAGATTATTTCAGTTTTTCACTGTTACAAACAATGCCACAATAAATGTCTTGGACATATATTGATTTGTGTTTTTCTAATAATGTTCTAGGATAAATTCCTAGGAGTAGGATTGCTGGGTCCATTTTGAAGGTTTTGTGGTACAAATTACCAAAGTATCCTTCACAAAAATGGTAGCAATTATTTTCTCACTAATCCTGTATGAGGGGTCATTTTCCTATATGCTTGCTGTAACTAGATATGATGATTCTTATGTATTTTTGGCAATCTGTTAGCTGAGGAATTATAGAGCTTTTTAAAAAATTGTTTTATCTCTTTATAGCAAGGATATATTTCCTCCTTTTTGAATTGAAGGACTATAGAAATGTAAATTCCTTATCACATATATTTTAAATATGTTCTAGTTTTTAATTTTGCCATTGTTTCAGTGCATTTTCTGGCAATATAAAAGTCGTCTTTTTTCATTTTTAAGTATACTTAAATGTAACCTTGTGCTTCATGGTTCTGCCTTTGGTGTCATGCTAAAAGGCCTTTATTTACCCTACAGGTGGAAAATGATTCACCTATTCCACACTTTTTCTAGTACTTTTATAGTTTGAAATTTTACTTAAACTTACTTAACTTTTTAAAAAATATTAATTAATTAATTTATTTTTGGCTGCATTGGCTCTTCGTTGCTGTGCATGGGCTTTCTCTAGTTGCGGCGAGCGGGGACTCCTCTTCGTTGCGGTGCACAGGCTTCTCATTGCGGTGGCTTCTCTTGTTGTGGAGTACAGGCTCTAGGCATGCAGGCTTCAGTAGTTGCAGCACATGGGCTCAGTAGTTGTGGCTCATGGGCTTAGTTACTCCACGGCATGTGGTATCTTCTTGGACCAGGGATCAAACCCATGTCCCCTGCATTGGCAGGAGATTCTTAACCGCTGCGCCACTAGGTAAGTCCCTACTTAAATTTTTAAACACACCTGATATATTTTTTTCACGGAAGGTTAAGGCAATGATTTAACTTTTTTTTTTTTTCAAATAGATAACCAAGTGTACCAACACCCTTATTCCCTCTGATTTGAAATGTCTGATTTATGAAAATCTTTGAGCCCAAACTGGTGGAAACTGAGAAATGTAAGAAACACATGTGGAACCTACTTGTCCATGACTAATGCTACCCTTATGATATTAAAATTTTGCATTCCAGAGCTGCATTCCACACTAACCCCACTATAATACATACTTGTTTGCTGTTGGCGTTCTACCCTCGTAGGCTTGCGTGATTTGGGCATACTACCCAGTCTGTTCACTAAGCATCCAGAAGGGCGTGCCCAACTTTTCTTCTGAAGACCAAACAGTTTTGTGATAAACCATCTGAAAATGAAAAATTACAAGAGAGACCTACATTGCGTATCTACTCTAGGCTTAAAAAAAAAAAAAGAATTAGCTTTCTTTCTCTTCCAAGCCTAGAAAAGCTTCCTCTTTTGTACCAACTTGTAGAAGACAGTAAGCTGGCAGCACCTCTAAATGACACTGTTTCTGCTCTTGGCAGCCAGCAGTTAAAACTTGCTCCTAAGTGCCTTGAATCTGGTTTTAGGCTGGGAACTACAGTGGAATCTCCATTAACTTGGGCCTCTGGGTCTGACATGTGAGGGAAAGTCATCTTTGCTTGGATTTCAAGACTTTTATTCTTAGTAATGTCAAACGCAAGGCTCCAGGGAAGAGGAGAGCCTTCCATCTGAACACTGTTTACTAACTTTTTTATTCTGTCACACTCTAAAATTATTTACCAAGAAACCAGGTACTAAACAAATCTTTTTAGAAAATGTGAACTCATGATTATACCCTACTTTATATTACAGTTATTTGTATATTTAGCTCCCTTACTAAATTGTGTACTTCTTGGGGGCAGAGCCTTTGTCTTATACATATTTGTCTCCTCCTGGGGCACCTAATGCAGAGCTAGGGACCCAGAAATGCAGTGTCCTTAATACAGGCTTTAGCTTTAGACAGAACAAACATAGCAACCTGTCTCCATACAGTTAAGTGTATGACTGTGGGCAAGTGGCTTAACCTCTTGGAGCCTTAGTTACTTATCTGCAAAATGGGGATCATATTCTCTCTCTTCCCTCTTTCCTCCCCTTCTTTCTTTCTTTAACAAACACTTACTGAGCACCTACTCAGTGCCAGGCACCAGGGGACACAAGATAAAATAATGAATAACGTAGGAATGGTCTTTGTTCTCCTGGAACTGTTTGAGGATCAAGAGGGCTGACAAGAATGAGCGTGGTGAGGAAATAAAATGTGAGATAAGTAGATGAGAAGTGGGTAGGACTGGAGAGATGTTATTCACTAAATGAGTGCTAATTGGGAGAGGCAAAGGGAATGTGATTCCTTTTAAAAGATATGACTGATTACCAATGGAAGAGAAAGAGAAGAACAAAGAAAGAAGGAGATAAGAGAGGAATGAAAAGGACATAGGAGATGTGGATGCAAATGAAAATTAAAAGAGAAGGTAGAAAGGGGGAGGTGAAGAACAGGCAGAAGTTTAAGCTGGTGGATTAGCTGAGCTGTATCTAGACTTATCATCAGGACATAAAGGTGTCACTAAATTGTAGCTGGAAATGTGGTTAGCAAATCTCCCAGTCCAGTACTCTCAACTCACTCATTGCTGGATCCTGTGAGCTGCCTTCCCTGCCCTTCTGGCTTAGAGTTAATGATGCAATATAAAGGGACAAGAAAACCAAGGATAACTCAGAGGTCGAGAGCTTGTGTGACCGGAGTAATAATGACACCATTCATAGGAATAGAAAAGTGAGGCATAGAAATTAGTTAGGTCTTGAGTTTGGTTTAAAACGTAAGTTTCAGGTGTGAGCAGCTTGTCCAGGTGGAGATAACTGATGGCTAGTTGGAGGTTGGAATGTGATTTGGGGAAAAGGTCCTGTTAGAAATACACGTCTGAAAAATGCACACTGAAGTCATGAAATTGGATAATTCCTGAGGGAAAGAACAGAGACAAAGATAAACCAAAGAGCAAATACTGAATTTGAGGGTCATCACCTGGGTGGTAACTAGGTTCCTTCAGGTGGCAACAGGAGGAAGGACTACAATCAGAGGAAACTGGAGTTGCCTGTGGAAGAAGAGCCAAAGGAGTATCATGGCAGTGAACCCAAGAGGAGAAATTTCAAGAGAAGGATGGCAGGTGACCACTGGTGATAAGTGATACTGTGTACAGATTAAAGACACTAAGGACAAAAGGAAGAGCTGTTGGAGTTGAGGGTAAGAAGATCAGTGGTGACTTTTAGGAACTACTTCATTGAGGTGAAAGAAAGGGACATTCGCTGGTAAGGGACAAGTGAACTGTCAAGAGTGAACACATTGACCAGCGAGTCCTCCAGTGTGGGTATCACCTGGGTGCTTACTAGAAATGCAGATTCTCAGGTCCTTACCTACTCAGAATCTGCCTTCGAATGCTGTTCCCCAGGTGATTCACATGCAAGCAGTGTTGGAGAAGCTGTAGAGTCCTTGTTCAGGGTGACTGGAAGGGAAAGAACATTGACAGTAGTATCTTGAGGTGACAGCACAGCCTCAAGAAGCGTCTCTTAGAATAGGGGAGATGGGTGCAGGTTTTTAGCCAGAAAGGAAGGGATAGGAGGAGGGGAAGATGTTCAAAAGGAGAAGAGAGAGCTGATGAAGAAAGGAAGTGGATGGAACCAGGAGTCGGAAGAGAGAAACTTCTCCCTCTGCAAGGAGGAAGGAGGTGCCGGGAGTGGAGAGGGAGGGGTGGTCACGGAAAGTGGAGAAAAAGTGGTGGTTTTCTCATATAACACACGGCCTTGAGGACAGGGGCTGACCTCCATCATCTATTTGTGGACCATCCTAAGACATTGCTGCACCTTAGTAATGATTCATGGAAGGAAAACAGGTAGGCAGAGTGAATCTCAGCAAAAACAGAATTATTCGTTGCCGTTGTGATTTCTGGGGCACTGCAAAGAGACTGGTACCCAAAATTCATTCCTCTATTTTTTAAAAAATGTGTTTCTTGTTAAATGGTTTATAGCATCTTAAGGAATATTTTAAAATAATCTCTCTCTCACATGTGGTTTCTTGAAAGTGGAAGGTCACGCTAAAATTAAAATTTCCTGCAGTTAATAGGAGTTTAGTATTCAAGCTTTGTGCTGGGGCCAGTAGTTATTTGCAAACTGGTTTAACAGGTAAAATAAAAAAAGAATGAAAAGGGATACAGCGTAGCTAAAAAAAGAACTCTGAAGATTTTTTTTTTTTTAATGAAGAAATTAAATTAATTCTCCAGTTTCTTTTGGTTTCCTTTTGCTAAGTCTGGGCCTACTACATAATTAGAGTGTATGTTTATTCAGGATGTCATAAGAAAATATTTGCAAAGCACCTTTACTGATGGAATGGATGTAACAAGAAGCTATGAGAGTTAATAGAACGATCTGCAGGCCAGATGCTGCTGCTTAATGTTTGATTTCCAAAAGAAAACCACAAAAACCTTTCATTGTAAAAATGGTTAGCATCGTTGGAAAAATTTGCTCCAGAGGAGAAACATGCATTAAGAATTTGTAAGGGGACACAGTCTTTCTTCCCTTGACCTTCCTTCCCTCATGTTCTTAAAATCAGAAGCGATTTTTGAACCAGAGCTTTTTAAAAAAGATTTGGGGCTTCCCTGGTGGTGCGGTGGTTAAGAATCCACCTGCCAATGCAGGGGACATGTGTTCAAACCCTGGTCTGGGAAGACCCCACATGCCACGAGCAACTAAGCCCGTGTGCCACAACTACTGAGCCTGTGCTCTAGAGCCCTTGAGCCACAACTACTGAGCCCATGAGCCACAGCTACTGAGCCCACGAGCCACAACTACTGAGCCTGCATGCCACAACTACTGAAGCCCGTGCACCTAGAGCCCATGCTCCACAACAAGAGAAGCTACCATAATGAGAAGCCCACGCACCACAACAAAGAGTAGCCCACCTCGCCACAACTAGAGAAAGCCTGCGCACAGCAACAAAGACCCAATGCAGCCAAAAATAAATTAAAAAAAAAAAAAAGATTGGTACAAGTTTCTTGTGTCTTCCCATTGACCCATATTTTGATAGAGGGAGGCTGAAGTGTGGAAGAGAGTATGATTATGAGAACTGCGTGGTGAGCGGTGGGTAGGAGAGGCTGATAAAGGTGGAGGAACAGTGCAGAGAAATTTTGCACACCAAAGAGAAATTTCTCCTGCTTCACAAATTTCCTTTGGGTTGCCGTAAAATGTCTTCCTTCAATTCATGTGTGCTGAATATTCATGTTATGTGAATGGCCCAGTAGTTATTTACAAACTTGTCTTAAAAATCGTTCTAATTTTTTACCCATGATTTTCATTTTTACTAACATGAAAGTTCAATTTTCCAATACCCTACTTGGAGTTAAGATTGGAAGTATGCTCCCTGCTCCCTATTTTTTCTTTCTTTCTTTTTAACTGATTGTGAAATAAAGCAGAGACATAATGTACTCTGTACACTAGGCAGAGTTTGAGATTTTTTTTAATCCAGTGCAAATATAGTGAGTTGATTGAAATACATCCAGAAGCTTAGATCGTTTGTCAAGCAAACACGCTATGTCTGCCTCAAAGTCACAGTGGTCCCAGCTATTTTCATTTTATAACAAAACTGGTTTCATGCAATTTCACAGTGCAGATTGTTTTTACTCTTTTTAAATTTTTAAAAATTTTATTCAAGTATAGTTGATTTACAACCTTGTGTTAATTTCTGCTGTACAGTAAAGTGATTCAGTTATACATATACCTATTCTTTTCCATTATGGTTTATCACAGGATATTGAATATAGTTCCTTGTCCTATACAGTAGGGCCTCATTGTTTATCCTGACTTAGCTTTTTTCTTTCTTTCTTTCTTTCTTTCTTTCTTTCTTTCTTTCTTTCTTTCTTTCTTTCTTTCTTTCTTTCTTTCTTTCTTTCTTTCTTTCTTTCTTTCTTTCTTCCTTCCTTCCTTTTTTCCTTCCTTCCTTCCTTCCTTCCTTCCTTCCTTCCTTCCTTTCTTTCTTTCCACAGTGGAGATTTTTACGTAAGTTGAAGTTAAGAAGTCTTAACTTCTTCTCACCTACTTGGCCTGAGTTTAAAATCTTGTAATTTAGGCAGATAGTTGCAGAAACAAAAATTCAGCGAAAGTATTTAAAGAATAAGTAATAGTTGTTATGGCAATATGCCCTCCTCTCTCCTAGCTATCAGGAAGGGACCCCTGTCATCACTTCTCAGAAATGTCTGTCAGTGCTATCTGCCACCACAGATCTCTTCTTCAAGGTAGTTTCAGTGAATGGTATGGGCGTCTCACCTAAGTGGAAAATTCCTGTCACTGACACGTGCCAGCAGGTAGGTGGTGTTTCAAAGAACTGCAACTGCCTGTCGTATTAAAATTCTGCTGAGACAGAAAATCATGCCTTGCACACCCTGGAATTTATTTATTTTTTCTTTTGCTCCAAGAAAAGGACTAGTTGAAAGTTAGAACATGTGTGAACTAGGATAGCAGGGTTTTAACAAAGTTCTGGTAATGCCAGTCGCTGTGCAAGAAGACAGCCCAGTGGTACCTTCTCCCCTCAGTTTCAAGCAACTTAGTAAACACCCCTCATCTCTGGAGTCCAGAGGCAAGGTCTCTTGGCCTCACTAGTGGAGTGGCTTTACTGTGGTCTGGTGAGCAGACCATCTCATCGCAATAGCCACCAAGCCTCTGAGTTACTACTGGGAGGGAAGCTGGCAGCATTTGTGTTCTCCCTTTGGGATTCTTGCCGAAGTTTGCAAACTCAGATGCTTACAAGGAACAGACAGGTGATTTAACAGAGCAGAGAAGGCAGTTGGAGACTTGAAGAACCAGAAAACTCTTGCCCAATACAAGGCCCTGGCGTGGTTCAGAGTGGCCAGCCCTTCTCACCTCCATCTCGTTGTTGTACAGGAATGGGGCTCCATGTTGCCCAATCTTTGGATTTGTCAAGAGAAGCCAGATATTTTTGTGAAATCTACTCATTATAAACTATTGGCAACAAATTCAGAAAATATTTTGAACACTTTTTTAAGTGTTCAAAAACATTTCACCTCCTTCAATTCTTTGCTCAAATGTCACCTTCTCAGTAAGGATTTCCCTGACCACCCTATTTTAAATGACACCCCCTACCCCACCCTCAAACTTCCTTATTCCCTTTCTCTGCTTTATCTTCCTCCATGGCTCTTGTTACTATCCAATAAGGGGAGAAACTTTTATCTGACTGCACCCCTTCTGGATGTCCACCATCAAGAACAGTGTTTGGCCCACAGAAAGTTCTCAAGAATATCATTGAATAAACGCAGATCCAATACACAGAGACAGGACTAGGGTGAGGGGAGTGAAGCACTGAGGGTGCCAACTTTAAGGAGGCACTGAGCTTCCATGACCGCGGAGTGAGCACCTCCTTAAATTTTGTATCCTAGATGCCACACTCTCCTCACCCTAGTCACTGTCATAGTGATGCAATTCCCAGAGTGGTCTCATATAATTCTGAGGGCAGGGTAAGATAGAGGGAAAGGGATTAGAGTGTTTAAAAATTAACGTGCTACTGTTATTTTAAACGGCATAATTCTAGTGAATCTCTAATAAGCCCATCAGCAGCACAGGTGATATTGACCATGAATGGTGCAGTGATCTACAGTTAGGATACAACTCTTCTGGGGATTAGGAATTTCACTCTATGCCCTCTTCTGCATTCTTACATAGAAAAATGTAAAACATGATGAGCTCATAGGAAAATTTTCCATCAGTAAGGAGAGACAGACTTGATTCCAGGTCTAGGCATAGGATGACCAGCATTGAGTGCCCATTTATTGAAAACCACCAAAATGTGGAACAAATTGAAAAAAAGAATTAACATCTGTGGAAGAGGTATTATAATCCATTTTCAAATTGTAGTCAAAACAAAACTTTGAGGGAATTCCCTGGTGGTCCAGTGGTTAGGACTCGGTGCTTTCACTGCTGGGGCCGAGGTTATGTTTCTAGTCAGGAAACTAAGGTCCTGCAAGGTGTCACGGCCAAAAAAAAAGGAAAAAAATTTGAATAAAAGGAAATAATTATGAGAAAATTTCTAGGTACTGTAACAAGGGCCAGACAACATTTTTAATATATAGCTTTACTGGTTGAGAGGAATGTTATTCTGCACTTAATACCCAAAGTGTATGTCCAAGTGACAATGAACCATAGTATATAGAACTAGTGTAATGGTGAATATTATAGGTTGTTAAATGGGAAACGTGGATAGGCTCTGAGATAGAATAGCTGTCAGGTACCAAAGAGGATAATGAGACAGATCAAAATAGAAGTTGTTAAATGTTGCTGGAATTTGTTGAGAAACTGTTGGTTTCTCAAGCAGAGTTGCAGTGGTAGGGACCTACCAAGGGGACTTCTGAAGAACCCACAGTAGTCCTTATGGGAGAATCAGCTTTAAGCATCTCCCATGCCAGACAGTGCGAAGCCCTTTGGTATGACACCAGTCAAGGAAGAACTTTCTACCCCTTTCCCTCTTCGCTCTAACCCCAAGGACCTACCAGCTTTGCTTAGCAGGTTGAGAGTGAGAGAAAAGGCCCACCACCACTCTTCCTGGAAGCCTGCTCTTGCTAGGAGAGGGAAAAGATTGAACACTAAATCAAAGAAAGAGTTCTTTTTATTGCATGGGACTGGGCATTCTCATTATTGGGTGGAGACTGTTTTGTGACATCAAGTGACCTAAGATGTCCTATTTCCTAAGAGTGAGCAGAAAAGTCATGGAACATGCTGGATTTCAGTCAGGGGAAGGGGAAACTGAACAAATTTTAAAGGGACAGTAGGAATCGAAGCTCAAGTTTCCTTCTGATTACCAGTCATGAATGTGCTTGTTCACTGTACTGATACCGAGAGCTAAAGCAGGCCCTGCAGTAGTTCTATGGCCAGTCTCTGCCATTATTGTTAAATTATCTAGAGAATGTGCTCTTGGGAAGAATAACTAAGAATAGCTTTAAAAGAGTGAAAAAAGAAAAAAATATGATGTGGTATAGTCTTAGGTGCATTTGTATGGCTGTGTAGTAACTGGGAGTTAAAGAAGTTTCTTAGTTCAGACTACTGTAACAGAATACCATCCACAAAGTGTTTTAAACAACAGACATTTATTTCTCACAGTTCTTCACTCTGGGAAGTCCAAGATCAAGGCACCTGCAACTCTGGTGTCTGGTTTGCAGAATGCCATCTACTAGTCATATCCTCATAAAGCAGAGAGAGCAGAAGGGAAGAAAACTCTCTCATATCTCTTCTTAAAAAGGCACTAATCCCATCTAGGGTTCCACCCTTGAGACCTTATTACCTCCCAAAGACCCCATTTCCAAACACCATCACAGTGGGGATTAGGGTTTTAACACATGAGTTTTGGGGGGACACAAACATTCAGTCTATAGGAAATAGTGAAGGAGCTCAGAGTAAAGGTCTTGGAGGGAAGAATGAAGCCAACTAGTCCTGAGAGCTTGGTGGAGCTTCATCCTCTCCTTAAGAATTTACCCCTCACTAGTTACAAAAATGAGAATCTCCCTTGTAAAACAGAATCCATTGCTCTTAGTTCATACCTTTCAATTCAAGTGTTGTAAAATGAGATTTTGAAGCACAATTAACAAACTCTAGAAAGTGAGATAACAAGTAATGTATTTTGAATAGGATAAGGAAGTGAAACGAATGTAATTTTGGAAGACAGAGTCAGATCTACCTCTTAGGGCTCTGTGCCTCTCAGTTTCCTCATCTGTAAAAAATATGGATATTAATACTATTTTTAGGGTTATTGGGTGGATTAAATGAGAACATATACGTAAATAAATTCTTATACTATGTTGGTCCACAGCCAGCATCCAATAAATGAGAACTATTATTATTTTTAAGAAATGATTCCTTTAAGCCACTAAGTTTTGTTTTGTCTTGTTTTTTAAAATTTATTTATTTATTTTTGGCTGTGTTGGGTCTTCGTTGCTGAACGCGGGCTTTCTCTAGTTGTGGTGAGCAGGGGCTACTCTTCGTTGTAGTGCGCGGCCTTCTCATTGCAGTGGCTTCTCTTGTTGCAGAGCAGGGGCTCTAGATGCATGGGCTTCGGTAGTTGTTGCACGTGGGCTCATTAGTTGTGGCTCATGGGCTCTATAGAGCAGGCTCCATAGTTGTGGCGTGTGGGCTTAGTTGCTTGGTGGCATGTGGGATCTTCCCAGACCAGGACTCGAACCTGTGTCCCCTGCATTAGCAGGTGGATTCTTAACCACTGTGTCACCAGGGAAGTCCCAAGAACTATTATTATTAAAGTAAATACTAGAAGACTCACCATCTACAATGGGGAAAAAAAAATTATTTGTATCACTTGTATATTACTTACCTCTGTTGTTATCATTAGTATGCAATGACAGGCTTATGAACATTCTTGCAGAAAATTTACATTGGAACAAATATATTTATTTAGTGTAATTTGCTTGCCTAACATGAATACGAGGAAGCACATGGCAGAAGACTTGTATAATAGTCAAGGAAAGACCTCCAAATATATCCTCCTAGAAAATTATCTCTTTTCAGTTTTACTTCACACACTAAAAAATATATGTTTGGAGGGTTTCAATAATAACTTCAGCATTCCTTAAGAAGATTAGGAGAGCCATTCTAAAGTGAGTGATTATTTTCATTTTTAAAAGGGAAAAGGGACTTCCCTGGTGGCGCATTGGTTAAGAATCTGCCTGCCAATGCAGGGAACACAGTTTCGAGCCCTGGTCCGGGAAGATCCCACGTGCCGTGGAGCAACTAAGCCTGTGCACCACAACTACTGAGGCTGCATGCTACAACTACTGAAGCCCACATGCCTAGAGCCTGTGCTCTGCAACAAGAGAAGCCACCGCAATGAGAAGCACCACTACGAAGAGTAGCCCCTGCTCACTGCAACTAGAGAAGAGCCCGCACGCAGCAACAAAGACCCAACGCAGGCAAAAATAAATAAATTTATTAAAAAAAAATAAAGGGGAAAAGCCTAGTTTATTTTAAGATGGTGGAAACCTACCCTAATGCAGCTAATGTAACAACTCCCAATACAAACAATCTTATGACTTTGTTTTGTCTTATGCCATCTCAGTAAACATTGGTAGGACCTGACATACCAAACAGGGCTGATTTCCCAGAGTCCCAGGAGAGGATGGGAGACTTTTTTTTTTAATGCATGTCTCTACTTTTTAGGAGTTTCAATAAAATATAACTTAAGTTGTGGGTAACATAAAACAGGTATCATCAATCCATGTGCTACTATGGTTAGCAGCATTGCATGCTATCAGCCAGTAAGAATGGAAGATCAGATTCTGGCCCTTTCTTAACAAGTGAAAAGTGATCTTGATAGAGGTTACATAAGTTATTACATAGGTAGATATTTGAAGATTGACATTAGACTGTTCTTGTATGTGTCCCATCTATACATAAGTCCTTTATTATCAATATGCCATCCCTTGGTAAACCTGCACTGCTTTGGGGACTGTTCTCCTTCTGTACAGTTCAGGTTCTGGGTCTCTCAGTGAAGAGCTGGTGCCCTTGTAAGCCCAGAGTGGGGATCCTTTGAGGATGTGAGAGCAAGATGTACAGTGTTTGAAATTTTACTTTCTACTACCCAAATTGTATTTTGATTTTAGTGGTAGTTACATGTGTATCTACACATTTGTCAAAACTCACTGAACTTCAAAAAGGGTATGCTTCATTATAATTATACCTCAATAAAATTAGTTAAAAGTAATTATGTGCCAATCAGATTACTAAAAAGTAATAATTGACATAAAAAAAAAAACTTCAGTGGCTCCCATTGGCCTATGAGATTAAATTCACACTGCTGAAGATATTTAAAGCTCTCTGTTACATGGTTGCAGGCTACCTTCAGCAAAGGTTTTTAACCTATTTGGTGTCATGGCCCCTTTTGATGGTCTGGTGAAAACTGTGGACTCCTTCTCAGAGTAATGTTTTTTGGGGGGTTTTTTTGTTTGTTTTGTTTTTATTTTTTTAACATCTTTATTGGAGTATAATTGCTTTACAGTGGTGTGTTAGTTGCTGCTATTTAACAAAGTGAATCAGCTATACATATACATATATCCCCATATCCCCTCCCTTTTGCATCTCCCTCCCACCCTCCCTATACCATCCCTCTAGGTGGTCACAAAGCACCAAGCTGATCTCCCTGTGCTATGCAGCTTCTTCCCACTAGCTATCTATTTTACATTTGGTAGTATATATGTCAATGCCACTCTCTCACTTTGCCTCAGCTTACCCTTCCCCCTCCCTCTGTCCTCAAATCCATTCTCTAAGTCTGCGTCTTTATTCCTGTCCTGCCCCTAGGTTCTTCAGAACCTTTTTTTTCTTTTAGATTCCATATATATGTGTTAGCATATGGTATTTGTTTTTCTCTTTCTGACTTACTTCACTCTGTATGACAGACTCTAGGTCTATCCACCTCACTACAAATAACTCAATTTTGTTTCTTTTTATGGCTGAGTAATATTCCATTGTATATATGTGCCACATCTTTATCCATTCAACTGTCAATGGACACTTTGGTTGCTTCCATGTCCTGGCTACTGTAAATAGTGCTGCAATGAACATTGTGGTACATGACTCTTTTTGAATTATGGTTTTCTCAGGGTATATGTGCAGTAGTGGGATTGCTGGGTCGTATGGGAGTTCTAGTTTTAGTTTTTTAAGGAACCTCCATACTGTTCTCCATAGTGGCTGTATCAATCTGCATTCCCACCAACACTGCAAGAGGGTTCCCTTTTCTCCATACCCTCTACAGCATTTATTGTTTGTAGATTTTTTGATGATGGCCATTCTGACTGGTGTGAGGTGATACCTCATTGTAATTTTGATTTGCATTTCTCTAATGATTAGTGATGTTGAGCATCCTTTCATGTGTTTGTTGTCTATCTGTATATCTTCTTTGGAGAAGTGTCTATTTATGTCTTCTGCCCATTTTTGGCTTGGGTTGTTTGTTTTCTTGATATTGAGCTGCATGAGCTGCTTGTATATTTTGGAGATTAATCCTTTGTCAGTTGCTTTGTTTGCAAATATTTTCTCCCATTCTGAGGGTTGTCTTTTTGTCTTGTTTATGGTTTCCTTTGCTGTGCAAAAGCTTTTAAGTTTCATTAGGTCCCATTTGTTTATTTTTGGTTTTATTTCTATTTCTCCAGATGGTGGGTCAAAAAGGATATTGCTGTGAATTATGTCATAGAGCGTTTGTCTATGTTTTCCTCTAAGAGTTTTATAGTGTCTGGCCTTACATTTAGCTCTTTAATCCATTTTGAGTTTATTTTTGTGTATGGTGTTAGGAAGTTTTCCCAGCACCACTTATTGAAGAGGCTGTCTTTTATCCACCGTATATTCTTGTCTCCTTTATGCATGGGTTTATCTTTGGGCTTTCTATACTGTGCCATTGAGCTATACTTCTGTTTTTGTGCCAGTACCATACTGTCTTGATGACTGTAGCTTTGTAGTATAGTCTGAAGTCAGGGAGCCTGATTCCTCCAGCTCTGTTTTTCTTTCTCAAGATTGCTTTGGCTTCAGGGTCTTTTGTGTTTCTATACAAATTGTGAAATTTTTTGTTCTAGTTCTGTGAAAAATGCTATTGGTAGTTTGATGGGAATTGCATTGAATCTGTAGATTGGTTTGGGTAGTATAGTCATTTTCACAATGTTGATTCTTCCAATCCAAGAACATGGTATATCTCTCCATCTGTTTTAAAACATGTAAAATAAAACATGTAAGAGTATAAAGGAAACCAATTAAATGGAATTTATATCAAAGTATGTATTAAATTTTTGATATAATAGTATATGTACTTCCTCATTAACTCATTAAATGACAAGGGCTGGCATAAGTCTCATAACTACAATAATGTCAAAGTATTGATGAACATAAACAGTAGCTTAAGATCTCTGCAACAACTCTAATGTGAAATCATCTGTGAGTTTTATTGGTGACAAAGTCACACATATTGCTAATACTATTGTGTTCTTTTTTTATCACATTCAAAATGGAAGGAAATGCTAAATTTCAGTTAGAGGTTAGTGAAAAAAAAAAAGGTACATTTTTTTCCCAGTCAAATTCAACCTCATCCACACACACTCTTCCCCAACTCCCTCTCTGCCTTAATTCCAGGCTAAAAACTCCTGCCTAGTCCCTTGTTCCCCAACAATCCTCCAGACACCCTCTGCCTCTGCTTTCGTGCAGGGCTCACCCATCCTAAAACCTGCAGGGACAGGAGGTAACATGAGTATGTGAATGGACACCTAAGTTAGGCAATGGAAAATGATGACTGATACAGAGCCCATGTTTTCCCTCAGGGCATTCAAATACATTTGTTTTTTTAAAAAATACAATAATGTACTAGCCAGGGGAAGGTTAGCACAGAGTTGGCCAGTGTGCAACCACTGCTTAATCAAGTGGAATGAACTGCCTGTTCTCCTCCTCCCACCCTCCCTCAGCATCTCCAGGGAGCTTCGTTTGTGTAGAAAGCCCTTCCCCTCTAATCTCTGTTAATCAAAATACAGCTAGTTCAGAGGCTGGCATTTCCTGCTTCCCCTAGCTGGCAGTCATCTGATCCCTCTCTCTCCTCCCAGAACACTTAGTTCAGATCTGTTCTATTTTTTTTTAATACAGGTCCCATTTTGCCTTTCATTGTGGTTTTTGATGTCCATGTTTCTTTCACCTTCTGTCATCCATCCTGAGCTCCTTGAGGGCATCACACCTGATGTTTCTCTTTGCATCTCTCATAGTGCCTGTGCTCTGGTGCACACAAAGCCAAGGGGATGCAGTGGAGTCAGCTTGACCGTGTTGGGCTGGCCTCTGCCTCCCCTCTTCTCTGCCTCATGTTTTTGTGTCTTTTACTGATAGATTCTAATGCTTCAAGCACTAGAAACAAAGCCCTGACATACTTTTCTTTCATGGGAGAGCTTACAATATAGCCACAAAACTCCCAGCCAGAAAAGTAATTGATGTCATTTAAAGCCTTCCTCCAGGAATGGACATTCCTTCATTCAAGCATTCATTCCTGTCATTTCTTATTCTACTTAGAGACCAGGTGAGAGCTTACTGTCTGAAATACATCAGGTGGGGACTGGCAGGATATACACGCTGTGATGCGTGTTTGTGAAACTGTTTCTTAGTAGCCTAGAGACAAGGAGATTAATGCCTCTTCATGAAAGGCATGCATTCCTCCTCAAATGGGGTGGAGCTGCCCAAGTAGCATCCTATTATTTATATTTTATTTTTTAATTGAAGTATAGTTAATTTACAATGTTGTGTTAGTTTCAAGTGTACAGCAAAGTGATTCAGTTATACATATATATATATCCTTTTTCAGATTCTTTTCCATTATAGGTTATTACAAGATATTGAATATAGTTCCCTGTGCTATATAGTAGGTACTTCTGTTTACCTATTTTATATATAGTAGTATATATATGTTAGTCCCAAACTCCTAGTTTATCTTCCCCCCAGCCCCGCTATTCCATTTGGTAACCATAAGATGGTTTTCTATCTCTGTGAATCTATTTCTATTTTGTAAATAAGTTCGTTTGTATCATTTTTTTAGATTCCACAAATAAGTAATATCATACGATATTTGTCTTTTTCTGACTTCGTTTAATATGATAATCTCTAGGTCCATCCACTTTGCTGCAAATGACACTATTTCATTTTATTTATGGCTGAGTAATATTCCATTGTATATATGTACCACAAGTAGCATCCTATTAATATGGTCAGTCACAGTGCCCAAGGCCCCACTGAATACCCATTGCTGTGGTCTCTCTGAAGTTACATTTAAAAACATGAAAAACAATAAAATCTCAGTTTATCTCCTGGTTTTTAAAATTCTCTGCCGTGTGACCTTGAACAAATTACTGAAGATATCTGAGCCTCAGTTTTATCATCTGTAAATATGGATGGTAAAAACATCTACCCCCTAGGGTTATTCAGTGGTTAAATGAGTTAATACATGTACAACATTTAGACCAGTGCCTGGCACATGGGAAGTGCCCCATCAATGTCACAAGTGTTTGCGAAAACAAAACATTCCCATGCATCTATTTTTTATTAAGCACTTGCTACTGGGTAGGCACTGGGTTAGGCATTAGGGATTTAAATCTAAATAAAACATCACTTTATCTTCAAGGAACTCATGGTATAATATAATGTTTTTCAACCTATAGACTGGAGGTTCCTCAGGAAACCTTTTTCTGAGAATCTGTTTGTTCATCAGACTGAACAAATAATCTGCCTCGGACATAATATGCTTTACTTTAAAAACATGTAGTTACTTTGGGATTAGTAAATGTTAACATCATTCAGAAGGACTTCTTATTTCATACTTTTTGTCATTACATATCATCTCAACCCATATGAAGGGAACAAATGTGATCGTGTGATGGTTCCCAACATTTTTCGGAGGATATTAAAAATAGCTTCCTGTGGTCGAGGTGGCTGGATCCACTGAGTGGATGGTACATTCTGATAGAAACACAGATCATCATGTCTGCTTAGGCATAAAGGGAATTCTGCCCCTGAAGAATGGCAGTTAGTGCCAAGATACTGCATGGGGGAGACTGATTCTCGGGAAATATTTCATCAGAAGTTTCCAGGTGCTCCCCCCCCGCAAACTGGGAACCCTTCACAAAGAAGAAAGAAGTAGAAGGACACTCCCAAATTGACTCCACAAGGAGGGCTTCTGTTTAGGGGTTTCTGTTTCTCTGATCCAGCTGAAGCAGGAGAAGGTCTCCAAGATTCCCAAGATCAGAGGGGGCCACCAGTGGTTGCTGATGCTGGATTTCTGTGAATGCCTCTTGGGTGTGGCTACTGATGGAGGGCCCCACAGACAGGCAGAGGTTGCAGAGAAGCATTTGATTCCCTTCTCCCTGCTGCTGTTCTGGTACTATAGAAATTACAGAATTGTTCATCCTCATAGCGTCAGTTGCTAACCAGCAGGTTTAAGTTTTTAGATCTCCTCTTTTTATGACAGATTGTATGAAGGGGTGGGAGAGCATGAGTGTGTTGGATTCTGATCTGTGTCGCAGTTTGAATTTTCTGTCTTGGCAGTCCACCTAGGTAAAGTCTTTAACAGACTGCAGTGACTTTTCTGGCAAAATTACTGGGAACTATTGCCAACACTAAGAAACTCATACCAGCAGAGATTGGATGAGAACCTCCTACCTTGTTCTTTAGAGTCCCATGCCTTAAAGTAGTTATGGTGCAATGTTCCTTTATAGAGGAGATCAGTAATACTTGCTTTCTGGTCCAGAACAGAAGGTCAGTGCACTTTGCTGCAGACAAGTCTGGGTGATGTTTTGGTAGTTATATCATTCTCAAGCCACTTGGTGATCTCCATGGAAAAAGAGATCTCACTGTTTTGTGTTGTTTTGCTTTGTATGATTTTTGTTTTTCTTGTCTGGGAACTCATGTCTTTCATTACTCCCAGAAAAATCATACTTCAGTACCAGGTTTATTGGCTGGCAGTAGCAGACACTCAGTACAAATTATCAACTGACTGAAGAAATGCTTATTCATATACCAGTTAAACCCTAAGCTGTGTTAGCTCTCCTTAGTCACATTCCCATCCCTGAGGTGTTTTCTTTTAGGTGTTTCTTTTAGTTGTTTTCTTTTATCTTCTTTATTCAAAAAGTTGTTGTGGACCTGATGAACAAGTGGGGTTGTTTAGTAATAAAGAGCATGAGCTTTGCACTCAAACAACACCTCCGCGTGAATTTTGGCTCTGCAAATAACTCGATGGGTGATCTCAAACAACAAACTCTTTGAGCCTCAGTTTCTTCTTCATTAAAATGTGCTGAATAAAACCTACCTCATAAAGTTGTTGATAGAATTAAATGAAATAAGACAGGTTTTCCCAAATTTCAGTCATTTGTAACTTGTCCATACAAAAATTGCTTGCACAGTTTTTGCCATATTTAAATACTACCTGTGCGGTTAAGAATCCACCTGCCAATGCAGGGGACAAGGGTTCAAGCCCTGGTCCAGGAAGATCCCACATGCCACGGAGCAACTAAGCCTGTGTGCCACAACTACTGAGCATGCGCTCTAGAGCCCACGAGCCACAACTACTGAGCCCACGTGCTGCAACTACCGAAGCCTGCGCACCTAGAGCCCCTGCTCCGCAATAAAGAGAAGCCACCACGAGACGCCTACACACTGCAACAAAGAGTAGCCCCCGCCTGCCACAACTAGAGAAAGCCTGCATGCAGCAACGAAGACCCAATGCGGCTAAAAATAAAGAAATCAAATTTTAAAATAAATTAATTAAAAATTTTAAAAATAATAAGTAAATAAATACCACCTGTGCTATGATTCCCTTAATGTTTTCTGTAACTCAATTTTAAGACAGATTAATTTTAAAAGATAAATGGATACTTATCACCTCCCTGGTGATAAGAATTTAAGTATAAAAATAAATGTCATGGAGACTAAACAATATTAAGTTCTAGCTGCTTATTTTTACCTGCTAAGGTCTCTGACCTAAGGTCTGCTCTATTTGTTAGAAAGATTACTGTCATGTGTTAGAGACATATTAACCCCAAACTGACACCTTATTTTTTGTTTAATCAAAAGAACTCAAAAATGATCAAAAGGGAATCATTTTTTCTCTGTTTGATTCAATGTTACCTCTTAGCCTGTTATATCATTCATATTGTCTCAGGTATTGCCAATGGCATGTGCATCACATTTTAGAAAGCTGAGATAAAATTTGCGAAGATTTTGTGTTTCTGAGTGAAATGATAGATACACCTTGAGGATGCAGCTCTACTGGATCACATGCAGGCACAATATCCACTAAGAAAGTGCAGTTTCGACATAGAAGAGAGGGAAGGAAAGTCTGCTGTGGGTTCCCCCTGACCTTTGCGTGTTTCCACGAAGGACTCTGAGGTCAAATACTAGACCCCACAGTGGGTTCTCACTCCTGGCCTCAGGGGAGAGTGGGAACCTTCACTCATCCAACAGAGCTCACAGCTAGGAGTGGTGGTATGCAGATGATGGGAGAAACTGGAGAGGGAGAAGCACCTTTTGAAATATCCCACCTTGGTCTCTACTTCCTTAGAGTCTGCTGTGGGCTGAATAATACCCAGTGCCTTAGAATGTGACTGTACTTGGAGATAGGGTCTTTAAAGAGATAATTAAGGCAAAGTGAGGTCATGAGGGTAGGTCCTAATATGACTTGCGTCTTATAAGAAGAGATCAGGACACAGATACACACAGAAGGAAGACCATGTGAAGACACAGGGAGAAGAGGGTCATCTCCAAGCCCAGGAAAGAGGCCTCAGAAGAAACCAACCCTGCTGTCATCTTGATTTTGGACTTCTGGCTTCCAGAATTGTGAGGCAATCAATTTCCATTGTTCAAACCACCCAGTCTGTTGTACTTTATGATAGCAGCGCTAGCAGACTAATACAGAGTCAGTGCTTCCCATCTGAATGAAGGGGATAAGGGCTGAATAGTTAATCACTCATTGACAGTGACACCCAATGTCATGCACTGGCTGGTGTGATAGAGAGAGCCAGGATCATTTGACTTTTTACATATATTTTCTCCTTTACTATACTCTCAATCCAGCCATTGAAATTCCTCATTGGAAAAAAAGGGGAGTGTTTTAGAAAAGGCTTGGTTATTTTGTCAGCTTAGAGGACAAATTTTAATGGTTTTATATAATCTTGATAAGATTTGAATTGTCTTAAATGTCAAAATAGAATTCTGCTTCTCAGCCTGCTCAAGGCCCAGGTGAACTGATTTTCCCTGTTTTGACCTTGTCATTTCTTTTATTCCTTACGCACATAATAGCCTTTCAACTTTGTTGCAACTATGTCTTGTGCATAAGTTCTCAGGTGACACCCACTTACCATCTTTGTGTCCTTTCTCCTCTCTCACTATGTCTTCTCTCTCCTTTTTATCATCATTGTGTCAAGTAAAGGCTTTAATTTCAAGTTCTGATACCATCTTCCTGCCACTCCTGTGCATTTCTGAGCATCCTTGGCGTGTATGGAATTCAGCTAAAGTGCCAGTTCACATTTATGTTCGTTAAGTTTATTACATATTCTTTTTGCTCCTGGTGTACCCAAAGAATGCAGCACAGCCAGAATCGCAAAGACTCCTACCTAGAGCTAAGGGGAAATTCTCTTTGTGCCTGCGTATCTTTGTAACTAGCTCCAAGAATTCTGACTGTCCCTAATGAGTTTGTAAAATGTTTGCCATTGTACATTCTGTCTCTTGAGAAAAGCTCTCCTGGCCTCGTGGGTTCAAGCAAAGTTCAATTATGACTTCTTTGAATATCATCTATAATCACAAATGTTGGCCAGAAAGACCAGTGCTTGAAAAGGTTTTGAGTGCTTCCAGCTCCCTACTTGGTTAATTGGTTAGGAAGATGTTTGAGCATTTTATGGAAGAATACTAAGTGTTTTGAGGCCGTCATCCAACCAGTTTATCTAGAAGTAATGGGTGAGTGTTGGAGATAAGTGACATGTCTCATCATTAGCCACATGGCAGGGACTGGAGGAAAGGAACAAGACAAAGAAAGTCCTAAGACCTTAAGATAAGTAGTGAGTCACTCAAGTCCTCAGAGTCTCTAGTGAGTTAGTGTGGTCTACCAGTGACACAGAAGATGAGACCTGCATGTTAGAAACCCCTAGTACAAATAGCAGCTGGGAAAAGTGACGTTGATTATTCACTGCCTTTTTGTGTTTTGTTTTATGTGGTCACTTTCTTCTTGGGAATAAATCCCTCCCTCTTAGAGTTTTTCCTGGCCTGATTTTGGGGCCTACCTCTTGGTTATACGATATGTTCTGATTTATAAGTTTCTGTGAAGGCTTGGCCTGTGAATAGATCCTTTATCCTGTTTGAAAGTTTCTGTGCAGTTGGAATTTAGAAAATCTGCTGGAGAGGAGACCAAAGGCAGTCTCTGAGTTCTGATCCCTGTACTTCTCACTTTTCCTTGCTGTGCAGGAAAAGTCTAATGTTTTCTCTTCCCTCTTAAATCCTTATTTCTCCCCTTCATAACTACACGATTTATAGAAAGTGAGGCTGGGTGTGCCCTCCCAAATGCCTGTATCTACCCCTGTGCACACACACTAGCACGTGGACACGCCAACAACTAATGTTTTCAGGGTTGAACTTGTCTAGCACGTGGCCGTTTGTCAAATTCTGCTCTGTTTCTACGCATTTTAAATTAATGGCAAAGGTGACATCTTGAGTGTCTGCTGTGCTCTTGTCCTCATGTCCCTGCTCCTACATGTTTACATGCCTGCAGCCTCAACACCTGGATCAAATTTAGTACAATGTGATGGGCCCCACAGGAAATGCTCTAACAAGAATAGTTAAGTCCTCAATGGCTCCAAGCAATATCTGGCTTTGATCTTTGGCTGGATCTTGGAGCCACTTTCAGGCTAAAATTTTCCCTCCTCATTTCAATCTCCCTGTCTTTCCATCTGTTTTCTCTTTGTGTCCAGTGTTGCTACCGGGAGACTGAGACTCAAAGAAAACTCTACCTAAGGGTTTGTAAGTTGTAAGTAGTATAAAAATGAATGAAAGGCATGGCACCCTTGTTAACATTTTTATAGTGCTTTCAAAGGTTATGAAGAGCAAAGCCAACCAGAATGACTCAGGAGCCTGGGCTCCAAGCCCTCCTGAGAGCAGACTGGGTTTCCGTCCACCAGAAAATGTGCCTTTTTCCTCCTCCCTTATCTCCTGGCTCAATTTTCTAAAGAATTTCTTTGCCTATGACCTTCTGTTACATAAAACAAACTAGTTAACTAAGAGTAAAGAGCCATCTTTACACATCAGATTAATGGTAAACATGTTTTCTAGCATCATTCCTGCCCATCATGTTTATTCCCTTTCTTTGCTACATGCATGATACCAGAAGTCTTTCACTCATTCATTCATGGACAGCCATTGAGAAGGGGCACTGTTTCAGATTCAAGACACCTTCATGAACAGGTCAGACAGGGCTCCTGATCTCACCCATTCACATACTAGTTGACTGCAGGGCACCTAACAGTTCTGTGTAGCCTTGTGGGGCTTCCTTCAAGAGGGTCCTGAGAGACTGTGGCACAGAGGCTCTAAGGTGGCCCCCCACAATCCCACCTTCTGGTACTCATGTCCTCTGCTTGAGTATGGGCTGGACCTGTGTCTTCTGACAATAGAATGTGACAAAGGTGATAGAATGTCACTTTCTAAGCAAATAGGGTAGCAGGGTCCCCAGAGAAGGAGAACCAGGCATGGCTTTCTTGACATAAGAGAAGCCATTTTTGGCCTAAGCCATTATGTGATCTAAGCCTGGCCACAATGCTTATCCTAGAACAGGTCTCAGTAATTAATGATCTTAAGGGAAAAAAAGAATGCAGAAACAACCGTTATCAGGCAAGAGATGGAACAATAGCAAAGATAATAGATCGGTTGTAAAGACTCCCAGTTCACTTTCAATGGTAAAGATTAGCCTGAAGTGCTCAGATCAACTGGAACCTAAGAGATGATGATTGACCATTTCTAACCCTTGTAAGTTCAATCAGTTGAACAATCAACTTGAACTTTGTCCGCTGCCGAAGCCCCTTCATGAATATGCATGTACCCTTAGCTTAAAACTTCCCCAATTTTGCCGTTCAGGGAGACACTGCTTTGGGAAAGATCCCCCATGTTCTCCTTACTTGCTGCAAGTAATAAATCCTTCCTTCTCCCCATCTTTGGCTTGGTTGTGTCTTTTGGCTCAACACCCACCAAGAGACGAACCCAGTTTTCAGGTAACAACCTCAGTGATTACAGTAGGATGTATAAGATTCCATCTTGCTTGCAGGGCCCTCCCAGGTACAAAAGCCCCTCTCTGTCCCCCATTTCTTATTTGTAGAAAAAGACTTTATTCTCTTAGTCCTTCCCTGAGTTCCAAAAAGCATCATAGGCAGTTACTAATTAGGGAAGTGAAGGAATGCAGAAACAAAGGAAAAGCAGTTAAACAAGAGAAGTTCAGTGGTAAAACAGAGTCCTAGTTCCTTCTCAAGGGATATATGTAACAATCCAATTTATATCTTTGAGTTGTCCCACAGGAACTAAGACCTCCACCCCCACCCCTAGGTGGAGGATGGTGACTACATGCTGGGCATAAGTATACAGACCCTAGACTGATTGGAACCAGAAGGCTGATGATTGAGATTCTTGAAACACCACCCTGTTACCTCACTACCAACCAATCAGAAGAAAGTCATGCATCCTGAAGCCCTCACCCCCAAATGTTGCCTTTAAAAACACTTCCCTGAAAACCATTAGGGAGTTTGGGTCTTTTGAGCATGAGCCACCCATACTCCTTGCTTGGTGCCTGCAATAAACACTGAACAGTAGGTCCCCTACATACGAATGAGTTCCGTTCTGAGAGTACATTCGTAAGTCCAATTTGTTCATAAGTCCATCAAAGTTAGCCTAGGTACCCAACTAACACAATTGGCTATATAGTACTGTACTGTAATAGGTTTATAATACTTTTCACAAAAATAATACATAAACAAATAAAGAAAGCATTTTTAATCTTACAATACAGTACCTTGAAAAGTATAGTAGTACAGTACAACAGCTGGCATACAGGGGCTGGCATCAAGTGAACAGGCAAGAAGAGTTACTGACTGGAGGAGGGAGAGGAAGTGGGAGATGGTAGAGCTGAAGGATGGTCAACAATAGGAAACAGAGGGCAAGCTGCAATTTCACTCATGCCTGACATTGATGGAACACACCTTCGCATCTTTGAATGTTCTCAACTTGGAGGTTCGTATGTAGGAGACTTACTGTACTTCCCTTCCCCACAAGCTGGTATTAGTAAATTGGCTTTGTTGCACAGCAAGTGAGCAGACCCAAGTTCAATTTGGTAACACATACTCACTCTAGAAACTCTGTAGCTGACTTTGAAGAAATAAGGGGCTATATTGGGAAGTCTGTGTCGTGAAGAGCTGAGGGCAGCTGCCAGTCAACAAGCAGCAAGTAGGCAGGGCCCTCAAGCCTATGACTGTGAGGAGCTGAATTTTGCCAGCACCCTTTGTGAGCTTAGAGGTGGAGTCTTCCCCAGTCAAGCATCTAGATGAGAACACAGGCTGGTGACACTATGACTGCAGCCTCGTAAGATCCAGATAAGCCATTCCTAGGCTCCTGATCCACAGAAACTGTGAGATAACACATGAGTGTTATTTCTTTTTCAATTTATTTACTTTTTTTTTTGGCTGCATTGGGTCTTCATTGCTATGCATGGGCTTTCTCTAGTTGCAGCCAGCTGGGGCTACTCTTCATTGTGGTGCGTGGGCTTCTCATTGCGGTGGCTTCTCTTATTGCAGAGCACAGGCTTTAGGCATGTGGGCTTCAGTAGTTGCGGCACGCAGGCTCAGTAGTTGTGGCTCATGGGCTCTAGAGCGCAGGCTCAGTAGTTGTGGCATATAGGCTTAGTTGCCTGTGGGATCTTCCTGGAACAGGGATCGAACCCATGTCCCCTGCATTGGCAGGTGGATTCTTAACCACTGCGCCACCAGGGAAGTCCCAAGATAACACATGAGTGTTATTTTAAGCTGCTGAGATTGTGGTAATTTTTTAAGTAGCATGGAAAACTAATGCAGAGACTCTGCAGACAAGAGGAAGAGCCTGGCCCAGCACTGTCCCACAGGCTTCTGTAGCTGGTTAGGCCGGCCTTCTCTGCTCATCTCTGTTACATTCCTTGGGATTATTGGATTGCAAAGCTGTAACTTCTCCACAGAAGTTCCCTGACCTGGGAAAACGTGTTTATGACCTCCCAACTCCTGGAGCTCCTTAAAATCAGAAAAATTATGGAGCAGAATCGTCTGAAGCAAGACCATAGACAAAGAGAGATTCCTGAAAAACTGGAAGTTGGGCACTGTGTCACTGAAGGGATTTAAAAGACTTGTCCTCTCCCACACTGGACTGAGTAAAGGTACTCTGCCAAGTACCTTTTCAGACCCCAAAGGAATTGTCTCAAGGTGGTCCATTTAATTACATATGGTAACTTTCCATTCTTTCATTCATTAGCTCTATAAACAGGTTTAATTTCCTCATCTATAAAATGAGTATAATATTAGAATCTGTCTCATACAGTTGTCATGAGAGGAAATGAGTTAATACATATAAATTGTATAAATAATTGCTTAGTACATATTAGATACTTTACAAATGTATGCTATTATTATTGACATCTTCGTGGTGTGCTTATTTTTTATTATAGCTGGGCAGTGACCTAGACATTGGGGATAGAGATATATATAAGACATAGACCCTATCCTGCAGCTGGTTCCTTATCAATCTGCCAGAGAGCTAAGTTCTGAAAAGAGAGGTGAACTGGACAGGAAGTTTTATGGAATAGGGGCTTGAAGTCAGCAATACAAATTCCAAAACCACATAATGCATGCTGGAAAAGCACATTCTAGGTGGGGGAAGTCTGGAGGTGGTAGTTATAAAAGATGGATCCAGTAGCACCTTATGTCCTCCTGGTATTGTAGGAGTCAATTAGTACTGAAAGAGAAGAGATGGGTGAAGACAAACTCACCCAAATTATCATTTTCACTGAGTCTGTCCTGCTAATGCAAAAAAAAAAAAAAAATTAAACTACAAACACTCACCGTAGCTAGAGGGTTATTATTCGTGGCAAATTATATATATGGCAAACACGGGGTACACTAAATACTCATTTATGGCTTCAATAAAAGGGTAAGTCATGGAAACATTAGATTTGATTGCTCTTCTTTCAGGAAAGCTAGTGGGAAATCTAAGGGTGAAACAATCTTTGGTAGTGGGCAGAAACTACAGTCTGGTCCCTGTTCCCCACAAATACAGTTCTTTTTGTGAATGATATATGATGGAGCAAAGAGGAAATGGACTGCCCTGCCCTGCCTGGGACAATTTTAGGCCTCCAAACAAACAAGCCATTTAAAATTAAATCTGTGTTTCCTTGGGGTCTCTTGATTAAGGTATCATCCAGGATAAGGATAAACATGAGATCGTACCCTGATGAGATCACGTCATATTATAATTGCCTGCTACTGAGTGCATCTCAATCTGTGGCTGAACTTTTCATTCCTGCTTTTTACCTCTGTAGCTATCATGATGTCTGCAAAGAGCAAAGTATTCTGTCTGTATTTACAAATAATAAGTCATTGAATACTGATTAATAAAACTAGACAAAGAATAGTTAACTATTCAAAAGAAGGGCAAAATAATTCATTACTCAATAGTTCTTATTTCTATTTGCAGGCTCCCACATTGAGGGAGTATTTTGACCAATTTGGATACAATTCTAGTAGGAATGGAATTTCAATCTAGAAGTGAAGGACTTTGTTCAAATATTGTGTCTATAGTAATAACTAGTTTCTTGAGACCACCCCTAGACCTTCTTTCTAGCTACTCGAAACAACAAGTGCTTTGTTTTTCTGGCATAGAAAGGATGAAAAAGAATTCTCAAATGCTCTTCTCCTAAACTCCTACTCTGCTAGGCTTTGTAAATGTTTGCATAACAAGTGAAACCAGATGTTTTGACTTCCTATCCCAGCATATCACAAGTTGGCGTTGTTGGTTACAGCTTGAAATCTTATTATGAGAGGCCCTGCAATAGATATTTTTATGTGTCAAGTTGATTGGGCTCAGGCATTCCCAGATAGCTGGTAAAATATTATTTTGGGGTGTGTCTGTGAGGGTGTTTCCAGAAGAGATTAGCATTTGAATTAGTAAACTGAGTAAAGAAGAGTGCCCTCACCAATGTGGGTGGGTCATCCAATCATTGAGAGCCTGAATAGAACAAAATGGTGTAGGAAGGGTAAATGTGCTCTGGGACATCCATCTTCCCCTATGCATAGACATCAGTGCTTCTGATTCTCCTAGAGCATGGGCCTTCAGACTCTGGGATTTATGTCATTGACCCCCTGAATCTCAGGCCTTTGGATTCAAATTACACCACCAGCTTTTGGGTTCTCCAGTTTGCAGGTTGTACATTCATAACTGCACAAGCTAATTCCTCTTATATATATCCATATATCCTATTGGTTCTGTTTCTCTGGAGAACCCTGACTAATACAGATTTCTTTGCATATCAGCTAGTGAACATATAAGCCTGAATTAAGTTTGCTGTTTATTTCTTGGGTGGAAGAATGTGAAAATGAGCCATCACAAGGAGGTAGGATTTGTAATGATTAAAAAGAGGAGCTTGTGATAGAATCTGAGCTCTACCATTTACTATCTTGAATGGGTTGTTTAAACTTTCTAAGCCTCCTCTTCCTCTGAAATGAGAATACAGTTACTGAATTTAGATCATATGCTGACTTAATGAGATGGTTTGTGTAAAAATATTCAGTATATAGTAAAACAATCAATAATTATTAACTATTCCTATTATGTCTTGATTGAGAAACAGGAAAAGGAAAGAGAAGGAAGGGTTAAGAGCTTGCATGCTATCTAGCTCTGTAGGGAAGAAGGAGGGAGTGTAGGAGGGAAAGTTTTAAAAGTAGTGATAGTGGAAAGCTACAGATTTCTCTAAATTCACCATATCACAAATGGCCAATTCTGGGTATTGATACCTTGTGCCAATGCATTCTACAAGAACATCATACCTGTTCCCCGCCAAATTCCTCGGGTTCAGATGCTCTTAATATACTTTGTCCAACAGAGTGTTGTATGGCCCACCAAAGTTGTACATGTACTAATTTCTAGAATTTGTAAGTATGTTACCTTATGTGGCAAAACAGACTTTGCAGATATAGTGAAGATTACGAGTCTTAATATGGGTCTTATTTGATTAGGATGCATCTAACCATATAAACTCTTGAAAGTGGGAGAAGGCAAAAGGGTCAGTCAGAGAGATGTGGCAGAATCAGAAACAGGAGAGATTCAGTGCCTGAGAGGTGCTCAACTCCCTGTTGCTGGCTTTGAGGATGGAGGAAGGAGGTCATGAGCCAAGGAATGCAGGCAACTTCTAGAACCTAGGTAAGCCCCCACCTGACAGCCAGCAAAGAAGTGGGCACTTCAGTACTGCAACCATAAGGAACTGAATTCTCCCAACAACCCATATGATCAAGGATATGAATTGTCCCCTAGAGCCTTCAGAAAGAAATACAGCCTTGCTGACACCTTGATTTTAGTCCAGTGAGACCCATGCTGGACTTCTGACATGGAAAACTGTTAAGATAATATTTTTTTGTTGTTTAAGACACTAAATTAGTGGTAATTTGTTTTGGTAGCCATATAAAACTAATACACAGAAATAAAGGCAAAAGCTTCATTTAATTTCATTCATTCATTTACTCACTCATTTATTCAGTTTTCAACATTCATTGAGCAGCTATAGTGAACCAGGCACTGAGCCAGTTATTGGCAATAAAAGCATGAGGAAGATCCAGTCCTGGCTCTCAATGTATTTACAGAAAGTCAGTGGAAGGATCAGAAAAAGTTTCAAACTACCTAAACAACTTGGTCTGCCTTAATTCTCTGAACTACTCCACCTTTCCTCTTGCCTGCAATTTCAAAACAATTAGTCATTGGAGAGGTGTGGCGTGTTTTGCAAACTCTTTGGCATAGATGTAGAATGGGCAAGTTAAACAAAAACTAATGGATTTTTGCCCTTTGGTCTATTTCCAATGAGATCTTGGCTTTGGTGCCCTTCTGTGTAGGGCTTTGGCCACTTAATAAACTCACCATCATGCTGCTGCTGCCCAATAACACAGTGACATCCTTCTTCCTCAGAAGAGTAGTCTATAGATGGTTGACTAGGTCAGGGCTCCCCAAACCTTGGTGTGCCTAAAAATCATCTGGAAGTCTTGTTAAAACACAGATTCTTATGCCCTACCCCAGAGATTCCAACTCAGTAGGTCTGGGCTGGGGCCTGAGAATATGAATTTCTAACAACCTTCCTATCGACAGGCCACACTTGGAGTGTCTTTGGTGGATCACTCCTTATTTATTAATAAATATGTCTGATGGAGCTGGGATGGTCAGAAGCAGACAAACCTCAAAAAGCATGTAGCATATCTGCCAGTTGGTGCAATACTTTTGAATACCTGAGCCCTGAAAATCCTCCACACTTGTCCCTCTCATTTTGTTCTCAGATGGCACTTCCCAGCTCTCCTGTGGTGACCTGGCATATGCCCTGCAACTTGCTGCAAACTCAGGCCACTGAGAAGTGAGAGAGAGGAGGGGAGTGTGAGTGGTGTTTCTCTAGCCCATAAGTCCTGATGCCCTTGCGTCATAAACAGCATCATCAATAATAAGGCAAAACAAAACAAAACACTGAAATCTCAACTTATGCAACTCAGCATGAGGGCAAAGACTGTGTCCCACTGAGGGACAAGCAAGGTGATTACACAATGTGCTCTTTGGACACTGAGGCATCACATGATATTGCAGCCTCTCCTCATCCCCAGCCTCTGTTAATATCCCCTCACCTAGCTCTGTTGTCCTTATTTCCCTCGCTGCCATCCTTCTATAAACTTTTTAAAGTCCAAGGACACTCTAGAATATATTGACACAGACAACTGCTAATGACTTACTGCTCAGTTCTCTGCCATTGCCTTTCTGAAGATCTTTGGTCTGAGCTATGAAATGGCCACAAGCCTTAATACATTCCAGGCAATAATCTTGGACTCCTAAATTGAGTATTTGTACATATCACATCACTTTGATTGACTGTAGGAGTCCTGGTTCCTCTGTTCAAGATTCAAAAAGATAAAATGGGATTTGGGTCTACAGCTTAGAAAAATCTAGTTGAAATTCCATCCTCTCCATCTTTTAAAAGAGGAGAAATGTCATAATCCAGGACTTTGTCAAATACTGCTTGCTTGATTAAAAGGGAAAATATGTTTATTGTAGAAATCAGTTTTCACTTAAGTCCTCTTTCTAAACAAAAGATCTTTCTAGAGTTATAGGAAGATGGTTTATCTCTAGATGACGGTGGTATTGTTATTTTTTTTATGCTCGGTTTTTACAAAATGAAAAAGACTTGTTTGACATGTGAATGTTTTTATTTTTTCCCGAAATTAATGTTTTTATCACTATTAATTTTAAGTTGATATCTTTAATTTTGTATCAATTTATTTATTTATTCTTTTATTTGACAAAGTCTTTTTTTTAACATCTTTATTGGAGTATAATTGCTTTACAATGGTGTGTTAGTTTCTGCTTTATAACAAAGTGAATCAGTTATACATATACATATGTTCCCATATCTCTTCCCTCTTGCAACTCCCTCCCTCCCATCCTCCCTATCCCACCCCTTCAGGCAGTCACAAAGCACCGAGCTGATCTCCCTGTGCTATGCAGCTGCTTCCCACTAGCTATCTACCTTACATTTGGTAGTGTATATATGTCCATGCCACTCCCTCGCTTTATCACAGCTTACCATTCCCCCTCCCCATATCCTCAAGTCCATTCTCTAGTAGGTCTGTGTCTTTATTCCTATCTTACTCCTAGGTTCTTCATGACATTTTTTCCCTTAAATTCCATATATATGTGTTAGCATACGGTATTTGTCTTTCTCTTTCTGACTTACTTCACTCTGTATGACAGACTCTAGGTCTATCCACTTCATTACAAATAGCTCAATTTCGTTTCTTTCTATGGCTGAGTAATATTCCATTGTATATATGTGCCACATCTTCTTTATCCATTCATCCGATGATGGACACTTAGGTTGTTTCCATCTCTGGGCTATTGTAAATAGAGCTGCAATGAACATTTTGGTACATGACTCTTTTTGAATCATGGTTTTCTCGGGGTATATGCCCAGTGGTGGGATTGCTGGGTCATATGGTAGTTCGATTTGTAGTTTTTTAAGGAACCTCCATACTGTTCTCCACAGTGGCTGTACCAATTCACATTCCCACCAGCAGTGCAAGAGGGTTCCCTTTGCTCCACACCCTCTCCAGCATTTATTCTTTCTAGATTTTTTAATGATGGCCATTCTGACTGGTGTGAGATGATATCTCATTGTAGTTTTGATTTGCATTTCTCTAATGATTAATGAAGTTGAGCATTCTTTCATGTGTTTGTTGGCAGTCTGTATATCTTCTTTGGAGAAATGTCTATTTAGGTCTTCCGCCCATTTTTGGATTGAGTTGTTTGTTTTTTTGTAATTGGGCTGCATGAGCTGCTTATAAATTTTGGAGATTAATCCTTTGTCAGTTGCTTCATTTGCAAATATTTTCTCCCATTCTGAGGGTTGTCTTTTGGTCTTGTTTATGGTTTCCTTTGCTGTGCAAAAGCTTTGAAGTTTCATTAGGTCCCATTTGTTTATTTTTGTTTTTATTTCCATTTCTCTACGAGGTGGGTCAAAAAGGATCTTGCTGTGATTTATGTCATAGAGTGTTCTGCCTATGTTTTCCTCTAAGAGTTTGATAGTTTCTGGCCTTACATTTAGGTCTTTAATCCATTTTGAGCTTATTTTTGTGTATGGTGTTAGGGAGTGATCTTATCTCATACTTGTACATGTACCTGTCCAGTTTTCCCAGCACCACTTCTTGAAGAGGCTGTCCTTTCTCCACTGTACATTCCTGCCTCCTTTATCAAAGATAAGGTGACCAGATGTGTGTGGGTTTATCTCTGGGCTTTCTATCCTGTTCCATTGATCTATCTTTCTGTTTTTGTGCCAGTACCATACTGTCTTGATTACTGTAGCTTTGTAGTATAGTCTGAAGTCAGGGAACCTGATTCCTCCAGCTCCGTTTTTCGTTCTCAGGACTGCTTTGGCTATTCAGGGTCTTTTGTGTTTCCATACAAATTGTGAAATTTTTTGTTCTAGTTCTGTGAAAAATGCCAGTGGTAGTTTGATAGGGATTGCATTGAATCTGTAGATTGCTTTGGGTAGTAGAGTCATTTTCACAATGTTGATTCTTCCAATCCAAGAACATGGTATATCTCTCCATCTATTTGTATCATCTTTAATTTCTTTCATCAGTGTCTTATAATTTTCTGCATACAGGTCTTTTGTCTACTTAGGTAGGTTTATTCCTAGATAGTTTATTCTTTTTGTTGCAATGGTAAATGGGAGTGTTTTCTTGATTTCACTTTCAGATTTTTCATCATTAGTGTATAGGAATGCCAGAGATTTCTGTGCATTAATTTTGTATCCTGCTACCTTACCAAATTCATTGATTAGCTCTAGTAGTTTTCTGGTAGCATCTTTAGGATTCTCTATGTATAGTATCATGTCATCTGCAAACAGTGACAGCTTTACTGCTTCTTTTCCGATTTGGATTCCTTTTATTTCCTTTTCTTCTCTGATTGCTGTGGCTAAAACTTCCAAAACGATGTTGAATAATAGTGGTGAGAGTGGGCAACCTTGTCTTGTTCCTGATCTTAGTGGAAATGCTTTCAGTTTTTCACCATTGAGGACGATATTGGCTGTGGGTTTGTCATATATGGCCTTTATTATGTTGAGGAAAGTTCCCTCTATGCCTACTTTCTGCAGGGTTTTTATCATAAATAGGTGTTGAATTTTGTTGAAAGCTTTCTCTGCATCTATTGAGATGATCATATGGTTTTTCTCCTTCAATTTGTTAATATGGTGTATCATGTTGATTGATTTGTGTATATTGAAGAATCCTTGCATTCCTGGAATAAACCCCACTTGATCATGGTGTATGATCCGTTTAATGTGCTGTTGGATTCTGTTTGCTAGTATTTTGTTGAGGATTTTTGCATCTATGTTCATCAGTGTTATTGGTCTGTAGCTTTCTTTCTTTGTGACATCCTTGTCTGGTTTTGGTATCAGGGTGATGGTGGTCTCGTAGAATGAGTTTGGGAGTGTTCCTCCCTCTGCTATATTTTGGAAGAGTTTGGGAAGGGTAGGTGTTAGCTCTTCTCTAAATGTTTGATAGAATTCGCCTGTGAAGCCATCTGGTCCTGGGCTTTTGTTTGTTGGAAGATTTTTAATCACAGTTTCAATTTCAGTGCTTGAGATTGGTCTGTTCATATTTTCTATTTCTTCCTGATTCAGGCTTGGCAGGTTGTGCATGTCTAAGAATTTGTCCATTTCTTCCAGGTTGTCCATTTTATTGGCATAGAGTTGCTTGTAGTAATCTCTCATGATCTTTTGTATTTCTGCAGTGTCAGTTGTTGCTTCTCCTTTTTCATTTCTAATTCTATTTATTTTAGTCTTTTACCTTTTTTTCTTGATGAGTCTGGCTAATGGTATATCAATTTTGTTTATCTTCTCAAAGAACCAGCTTTTAGTTTTATTGATCTTTGCTATCGTTTCCTTCATTTCTTTTTCATTTATTTCTGATCTGATTTTTATGATTTCTTTCCTTCTGCTAATTTTGGGGTTTTTTTGTTCTTCTTTCTCTAATTGCTTTAGGTGCAAGGTTAGGTTGCTTATTCTAGATGTTTCCTGTTTCTTAAGGTAGGATTGTATTGCTCTAAACTTCCCTCTTAGAACTGCTTTTCCTTCATCCCATAGATTTTTGGTCATCGTGTCTCCATTGTCATTTGTTTCTAGGTATTTTTTTAATTGCCTCTTTGATTTCTTCAGTGATCACTTCGTTATTAAGTAGTGTATTGTTTAGCCTCCATGTGTTTGTATTTTTTACAGATCGTTTCCTGTAATTGATATCTAGTCTCATAGCATTGTGGTCAGAAAAGATACTTGAAACAATTTCAATTTTCTTAAATTTAACAAGGCTTGACTTGTGACCCAAGATATGATCTATCCTGGAGAATGTTCCATTAGCACTTGAGAAACATGTGTATTCTGTTGTTTTTGGATGGAATGTCCTATAAATATCAATTAAGTCCATCTTGTTTAATGTATCATTTAAAGCTTGTGTTTCCTTATTTATTTTCATTTTGGATGGTCTGTCCATTGGTGAAAGTAGGGTGTTAAAGTCCCCTATTATGAATGTGTTACTGTTGATTTCCCATTTTATGGCTGTCAGTATTTGCCTTATGTATTGAGGTGCTCCTATGTTGGGTACATAAATATTTACAATTGTTATATCTTCTGCTTGGATCGATCCCTTGATCATTATGTAGTGTCCTTCTTTGTCTCTTCTAATAGTCTTTATTTTAAAGTCTATTTTGTCTGATATGAGAATTGCTACTCTAGCTTTCTTTTGGTTTCAATTTGCATGAAATATCTTTTTCCATCCCCTCACTTTCAGTCTGTATGTGTCTCTAGGTCTGAAGTGGGTCTCTTGTAGACAGCAAATATGTGGGTCTTGTTTTTGTATCCATTCAGCCAATCTGTGTCTTTTGGTAGGAGCATTTAGTCCATTTACATTTAAGGTAATTATCGATATGTATGTTCATATTCCCATTTTCTTAATTGTTTTGGGTTCGTTATTGTAGGTCTTTTCCTTCTCTTGTGCTTCTTGCCTAGAGAAGTTCCTTTAGCAGTTGTTGTAAAGCTGGTTTGGTGGTGCTGAACTCTCTCAGCTTTTGCATGTCTGTAAAGGTTTTAATTTCTCCATCAAATCTGAATGAGATCCTTGCTGGGTAGAGTAATCTTGGTTGCAGGTTTTTCTCCTTCATCACTTTAAATATGTCCTGCCACTCCCTTCTGGCTTGCAGAGTTTCTGCTGAAAGATCAGCTGTTAACCTTATGGAGATTCCCTTGTGTGTTATTTGTTGTTTATCCCTTGCTGCTTTTAATATATTTTCTTTGTATTTAATTTTTGACAGTTTGATTAATATGTGTCTTGGCATATTTCTCCTTAGATTTATCCTGTATGGGACTCTCTGTGCTTCCTGGACTTGATTAACTATTTCATTTCCCATATTAGGGAAGTTTTCAACTATAATCTCTTCAAATATCTTCTCAGTCCCTTTCTTTTTCTCTTCTTCTTCTGGAACCCCTATAATTCGAATGTTGGTGCGTTTAATGTTGTCCCACAGGTCTCTGAGACTGTCCTCAGTTCTTTTCATTCTTTTTTCTTTATTCTGCTCTTCAGTAGTTATTTCCACTATTTTATCTTCCAGGTCACTTATCCGTTCTTCTGCCTCAGTTATTCTGCTATTGATCCCATCTAGAGTATTTTTAATTTCATTTATTGTGTTGTTCATTGTTGTTTGTTTCATCTTTAATTCTTCTAGGTCCTTGTTAAATGTTTCTTGCATTTTGTCCATTCTATTTCCAAAATTTTGGATCATCTTTACTATCATTATTCTGAATTCTTTTTCAGGTAGACTGCCTATTTCCTCTTCATTTGTTAGGTCTGCTGGGTTTTTATCTTGCTCCTTCATCTGCTGTGTGTTTTTCTGTCTTCTCATTTTGCTTATCTTACTGTGTTTGGGGTCTCCTTTTCGCCGGCTGCACGTTCGTAGTTCCCATTTTCTTTGGTGTCTGTCCCCAGTGGCTAAGGTTGGTTCAGTGGGTTGTGTAGGTTTCCTGGTGGAGGGGACTAGTGCCTGTGTTCTGGAGGATGAGGCTGGATCTTGTCTTTCTGGTGGGCAGGTCCACGTCTGGTGGTGTGTTTTGGGGTGTCTGTGGATTTATTATGATTTTAGGCAGCCTCTCTGCTAATGGGTGGGGTTGTGTTCCTGTCTTGCTAGTTTGGCACAGGATGTCCAGCACTGTAGCTTGCTGGTCGTTGAGTGAAGCTGGGTGCTGGTGTTGAGATGGAGATCTCTGGGAGATTTTCGCCATTTTATATTATGTGGAGCTGGGAGGTCTCTTGTGGACCAGTGTCCTGAAGTTGGCTCTCCCACCTCAGAGGCACAGCACTGACTCCTGGCTGCAGCACCAAGAGCCTTTCATCCACATGGTTCAGAATAAAAGGGAGAAAAAGTAGAAAGAAAGAATTAGCAGAAGAGGAAAGAAAGAAAGAAAGAAAGGAGGTAGGGAGGAAGGAAGGAAGGAGGTAAGGAAGGAAAAAAGAAAGAAAGAAGATAAAGTAAAATAAAGTAAGATAAAATATAATAAAGTTATTAAAGTAATTATTAAGAGAAAAAAAAGAAAAAAATTTAAAAAACAAACAAAAAAATGAACGGATAGAACCCTAGGACAAATGGTGGAAGCAAAGCTATACAGACAAAATCTCACACAGAAGCATACACATACACACTCACAAGAAGAGGAAAGGGGAAAAATTCATAAATCTTGCTCTCAAAGTCCACCCTCTTAATTTGGGTTGATTCGTTTTCTATTCATGTATTCCAGATGCAGGTACATCAAGTTGATTGTGGAGCTTTAATCCGCTGCTTCTGAGGCTGCTGGGAGCGAGATTTCCCTTTCTCTTCTTTGTTCTCACAGCTCCCAGGGGCTCAGCTTTGGATCCGGTCCCGCCTCTCCGTGTAGGTTGCCGGAAGGCGTCTGTTCTTCGCTCAGACAGGACGGGGTTAAAGGAGCCGCTGATTCGGGGGCTGTGGCTCACTCAGGCCGGGGGTAGGGAGGGGCACGGAGTGCGGGGCGGGCCTGTGGCGGCAGAGGCCAGCGTGTCGTTGCACCTGCCTGAGGCGCACCGTGCGTTCTCCCAGGGTAGTTGTCCCTGGATCCCAGGGCCCGGGCAGTTGCGGGCTGCACAGCCTCCCCAGAAGGGGGGTGTGGAGAGTGACCTGTGCTCACAGCCAGGCTTCTTGGTGGTGGCAGCAGCAGCCTTAGCGTCTCATGCCCGTCTCTGGGGTCCGCGCTTTTAGCCGCGGCTCACACACGTCTCTGGAGTTCCTTTAAGCAGCGTTCTTAATCCCCTCTCCTCGCGCACCAGGAAACAAAGAGGGAAGAGAAAGTCTTTTGCCTCTTCATTAGGTCCAGACTTTTTCCCGGACTCCCTCCCGGCTAGCCGTGGCGCACTAGCCCCCTTCAGGCTGTGTTCACGCCGCCAACCCCAGTCCTCTCCCGGCGCTCTGACCGAAGCCCGAGCCTCAGCTCCCAGCCCCGGCCCGCCCCAGCGGGTGAGCAGACAAGCCTCTCGCGCTGGTGAGTGCCTGTTGGCCCTGATCCTCTGTGCGGGAATCTCTCCGCTTTGCCCTCCGCACCCCTGTTGCTGCGCTCTCCGCCGCAGCCCCGAAGCTTTCCCCCTCCGCCACCCGCAGTCTCCGCCCGCAAAGGGGCTTCCTAGTGTGTGGAAACATTTCCTCCTTCACAGCTCCCTCCCACTGGTGCAGGTCCCATCCCTATCCTTTTGTCTCTGTTTATTTTTTTCTTTTGCCCTACCCAGGTACGTGGGGAGTTTCTTGCCTTTTGGGAGGTCTGAGGTCTTCCGCCAGCGTTCAGTAGGTGTTCTGTAGGAGTTGTTCCACGTGTAGATGTATTTCTGGTGTATCTGTGGGGAGGAAGGTGATCTCTTCATCTTACTCTTCCGCCATCTTCCCGGAAGCCCCAGTCTTTGGGTTTTTAAAAAATTCCCCGTGATTCTGACATCCAGCCCAACCACTGACTGTTCTCATATTCCTTTTAATTATACAAGTAATGCATAAATACATTCTTGTTAATTTTTTCAAACACGATTCTTAATTTTTAAAACATTTTTCAAAGTACATGGAATAGGGATTCTTAAACTCTGATGTGCAGTAGAATCATCTGGGAGCATATTTAACATGCAGATTTCCATGCTTGATCTGCTTTATCAAGTGTGAGGTGAGATCTAGGAAAGTGTAATTTTTATAAGCTCCCCTTTTTCCTTTATTATTAAAGTTTTTATTTTGAAATAATTTTATATTTGCAGAAGAGTCACAGAGAATTCCCTTCATCAGGCCCCAGACATCTTACTTAACCATGGTACACTTAATCAAAACCAAGAAGTTAACACCAGTACAATATTATTAATTAAACTACAATTTTTATTTGGATTTCACATTGTTTTACACTATATGTTTTTTCTGTTCCACAATACCATATTACATTTAGTTGTCATTTCTCCTTAGTCTCCATCAATCTGTACAGTACTTTGGTCTTTTCTTATCTTTCATGACTTTGACTCTTTTGAAAAGTTTTGATTAGTTATCCCCCAATTGATTTTGGTATGGAATTTTTCTACTTTTTTATTTTAAATTGAAGAATAGTTGATTTACAATATAATATTAGTCTTGGGTGTACAACACAGTGATTCAAAATTTTTGTAGATTATACTCCATTTATAGTTTTTATAAAATATTGGCTATATTCCCTGTATGGTACAAAATATCTTTGTGGTTTATTTATTTTATACATAGTACTTTGTACCTCTTAATCCCTTACCCCTATCTTGTCTTTCACTCCTTCCCTCTCCCTTCTGGTAACCACAAGTTTGTCCTCTGTATCAGTGAGTCTGGTTTTTGTTGTTGTTGTTATAGTCATTCATGTGTTTTATTTTGTAGATTCCACATATAAGTAATAACATACAGTATTTGTCTCTCCTGTCTGACATCTTTCACTAAGCATGATACCCTTCAGGTCCATCCATGTTATTGCAAATGGCAAAATTTCATTCCTTTTTATGGCTGAGTGGTATTGCATTGCACATATATACCACATCTTCTTTATCCATTCTTTTCTTAATGGACACTTAGCTTACTTCAGTATTTTGGCTATTGTAAATAATACTACTATGAACATGAACATTGGGGTGAATGTATCTTTTCAAATTAATGTTTTTGGGTTTTTTATACCCAAGTGTGGAATTGCTTGGTCATATGGTAGTTCTATTTTTAGATTTTTGAGAAACCTCCATACTGTTTTCCACAGTGGCTGCACCAATTTACATTCCCAACAGAGTGTGAGGATTCCCTTTTGTCTACATCCTCACCAACATTTAATATTTGTGTTCTTTTTGTTGATAGCCATTCTGACAGGTGTGAGGTGATACCTCATTGTGGTTTTGATTTGCATTTTCCTGATGATTAATGATAATAAGCATCTTTTTATGTGCCTGTTGGCCATCTGCATGTGCTCTTTGGAAAAATGTCTATTCAGGTGTTCTGCCCATTTTTTAATTGGGTTGTTTGGGTTTTTTTGATGTTAAGTAGTATAAGCTGTTTATATATATTGGATATTAACTCCTCATTGGTCATATCATTTGCAAATATTTTCTCCCATTCAGTAGGTTGTTTTTTCATTTCGTGGATGTTTTCCTTTGCTGTGCAAAAGCTTTTAAGTTTAATTAGGTCCCATTTGTTTATTTTTGCTTTTATTTTCTTTGCTGTAGGAGACAGATCCAAAAAAATATTGCTACAATTATGTCAGCGTGTTCTGCCTATATTTTCTTCTAGAAGTTTTGTGGTTTCCAATCTTACATTTATGTATTTAATCCATTTTTATTTTATTTTTGTATATGGTGTTATAGAATGTTCTAATTTCATTCTTTTACATGTAGCTGTCCAGTTTTCCCTGCACCACTTATTAAAGAGACTGTCTTTTCTCCATTCTGTATTATTGCCTCTTTTGTTGTGGATTAATTAATTGGCTATAAGCATGTGGGTTTATTTCTGGGCTCTCTACTCTTTTCCATTGATCTATAAGTCTGTCTTTGTGCAAGAATGATACTGTTTTGATGGCTGTAGCTTTGTAGTATAGTCTGATGTCAGGGAGATTGATACCTCCAGCTCTGTTCCTCTTCCTCAAGATGTTTATAGCTATTCAGGGTCTTTTGTGTTTCCATACAAGTTTTAAATTATTTATTCTAGTTCTGTGGAGAATGCCATTGGTATTTTTATAGGGACTGCATTGAATCTGTAGATTGCCTTGTGTGGTATGGTCATTTTAATAATATTAATTATTCCAATCCACGAACATAGTATATTTTTCCACCTGTTTGTGTTATCTTCATTTTCTTCCATCAGTGTCTTATGGTTTTCCAAGTACAGGTACTTTACCTCTTTAGGTCAGTTTATCCCTAGGCATTTTATTCTTTTTGTTGTTGTTTGTTTTTGTTTGTTTTTTTGTTTGTTTTTAAAGAAGATGTTGGGGGTAGGAGTTTTTATTAATTAATTAATTTATTTTTGCTGTATTGGGTCTTCGTTTCTGGGCAAGGGTTTTCTCTAGTTGTGGCAAGCGGGGGCCACTCTTCATCACAGTGCTCAGGCCTCTCACTATCATGGCCTCTCTTGTTGCAGAGCAGGCTCAGCAGTTGTGGATCATGGGCCTAGTTCCTCCACAGCATGTGGGATCTTCCCAGACCAGGGCTCGAACCCATGTCCCCTGCATTAGCAGGCAGATTCTCAACCACTGCGCCACCTGGGAAGCCCGGTATTTTATTCTTTTTGCTGTGATTGTAAATGGGATTGTTTCCTTAATTTCTCTTTCTGATAGTTCATTGTTAGTGTGTAGAAATGCAACAGATTTCTATATATTAAATTTGTATCCTGCAACTTTACTGAATTCATTGATGAGCTCTAGTAGTCTTTTGGTAGCATCTTTAGGATTTTCTATGTATAGTATCATGTAATCTGCAAACAAAGACATTTTTTAGTGCTTCCTTTCCAATTTGGATTCCTTTTATTTCTTTTTCCTGCTTAATTGCTGTGGCTAGGACTTACAATACTATGTTTTTGTTTTTGTTGTTTTTTAAAAATTTTTATTTATTTATTTTTGGCTGTGTTGGGTCTTCATTGCTGTACATGGGCTTTCTCTAGTTGTGGCGAGTGGGGGCTACTCTTCATTGCAATGCACAGGCTTCTCATTGCAGTAGCTTCTTTTGTTGTGGAGCACAGGCTCTAGGCATGTGGGCTTCAGCAGTTGTGGCTCATGGGCTTCAGAGTGCAGGCTCAGTAGTTGTAACGCATGGGCTTAGTTGCTCTGCAGCATGTGGGATCTTCCTGGACTAGGGCTCAAACCCGTGTCCCCTGCATTGACAGGCAAATTCTTAACCACTGCACCACCAGAGAAGCCCTACGATACTATGTTGAATAAAAGTGCTGAGTGTGGGCATCCTTGTCTTCTTCCTATCTTAGAAGAAATGCTTTCAGCATTTCACCATTGATTGTGATGTTAGCTGTGGGCTTATCATATATGGCTTTTATTATGTTGAGGTATGTTCCCTCTATACCCACTTTGTGGAGAGTTTCTATCATAAAAGGATGTTGAATTTTGTCAAAAGTTTTTTCTGCAAATGTTGAGATGACCATTTGATTTTCATTTTTTAAGTTGTTAATGTGGTGTATCACAATGATTGATTTACAGATATTGAACTATCCTTTCATCCCTGGGATAAATCCCACTTGATCATGGTGTATGATCCTTTTACTGTATCATTGGATTCGGTTTGCTAATTTTTTGTTGAGGATTTTTGCATCTGTGTTCATCAGTGATATTGACATGTAATTTGCTTTTTTGTGATATCGTTGGTTTTGGTGTCAGGGTGATGCTGGCCTCATAAATGAGTTTGGAAGCATTCCTTCCTCTGCAATATTCTAGAGTAGTTTGAGAAGGATAGGTGTTTAGTCTTCTTTAAATGTTTGGTAGAATTCGCCTGTGAAGGTCTGATTCTGGACTTTTGTTTGTTGGGAGTTATTTTATTACTGATTAAATTATATTACTGGTAATTGGTCTGTTGATATTTGTATTTTTTTCCTGGTTCAGTTTGGGAGATTGTATATTTCTAGGAATTTGTCCATTTCTTCTAGGTTGTCCATTTTATTGGCATATAGTTGTTCATAGTAATCTCTTATGGTTCTTTGTATTTCTGTGGTGTCAGTTGTAACTTCTCCTTTTTCATTTCTGATTTTATTGATTTTCACCCTCTCTTGTTTTCTCAATGAGTCTGGCTAAACGTTTATTAATTTTGTTTATCTTTTCAAAGGACAATCTGTTGGTTTCATTGATATTTTCTATTGTTTTTTAGTCTCTATTTTATTTTTGCTCTGATGTTTATGATTTCTTTCCTCGTACTAATTTTGGGTTTTGTTTGTTCTTTTTCTACTTCCTTTAGGTAAAAGGTTAGGTTGTTTATTTGAGATTTTTCTTGTTACCTGAGGTAAGCTTGTATCACTATAAACTTTTTAGAACTGCTTTTGCTGCATTCCAGAGTTTTTGGATCATCATGTGTTCATTTTCATTTGTCTCTAGGTATTTTTTTATATCCTCTTTGATTTCTTCAGTGATCCATTGGTTGGTAAGTAGCATATTGTTTAGCCTCCATGTGTTTGTATTTTTTGCAGTTTTTGTTTTTCTCGTAGATGGTTTCTAATCTCATAGCATTGTAGTTGGAAAAGATGCTTGGTATGATTTCAATTTTCTTAAATTTATAGAGACTTGTTTTATAGCCTGGTATGTTATATATCCTGTAGAATGTTCCATATGCATTTGAAAAAAATCTGCTGCTTTTGGATGGAGTATTCTCTCTATATATATATATGGCCCAGGGTATTCTGGGGCTCTTGCCTACCCACTGGTGGGTGGTGCTGTGTCCTGGGGTCTCTGGCTGCAGGGCTCTAGGGGTACTGGGTTTCATGCCTATGCACTGTTGTGTGGGACAAGGTCCTGGGTTCTGTGGTGGCCAGGGTCATTTTCAGGGGTGGCTGTGGGCTCAGGGAGTCTTAAGGCAGCCTGTCTGCTGGTGGGTGGGGCTGTGTCCCCACCCAGCTAGTTGCTTGGCCTTAGGTGTCCCAGTACTGGTTCCTACAGGCTGGTGGGTGGGTTGGGGTGGGATCCAGAGGCTAGTATTCTAGAGGGAGGATTTCAAAATGGTGCTTGTCATTACCAGTGTCCGTGTGGTAGAATGAGTTCCCCCAAAATGGCTGTTGCCAGTGTCTGTGTCCCCAGGGTGAGCTCAAGTTGCCTCCTGCCTCTCTGGGAGGCTCTCTAAGGTCAGCAGGTGGGTCTGATCCAGGCTCCTTTCAAATAACTGCTCTGTGCTGGGTCCCAGAGTGTGTTAAATTTTGTGTGTGCCTTTTAAGAGTGGAATCTGTCTTTCCCACAGCCCTCTGGGTCTCCTGAATGTAAGCCCTGCTGGGCTTCAAAGCCAAACATTCTGGGGGCTTGTCTTCCCTTATAGGACCCCCCAGGCTGGGGAGCCTGATGTAGAGCTCAGACCCCCACTCCTTGGGGAGAACCTCTGCAATTTTAATTATTCTCTTATTTATGGGTTGCCCCCCTGTGGGTATGGATCTTGACTATACCACGACTCTGCCCTTCCTACCCATCTCGTTGTGGTTCCTTCTTTATATCTTTAGTTGTAGAAGATCTTTGCTGGTAGGTTCTGGTCTTTGTCATAAATAGTCGCTCTGTAAATAGTTGTGATTTTGGTGTGCCCATGAGAGGAGGTGACCTCAGGGTATTCCTACTCCACCATCTTGGGAACTCTCTGATACGGAATTTTAAAAGGGTTTCCTTTTACCCTCAGCCCCACATCTCCTTTGAGTTATCCACTGAAAACTCTTCTTCCATATTTTCTCCTGTTTAAATAAATATATATAGTAATACATACTTTATATAACAATGTAAATACTGTTGGGCAACTTGCTTTTATTCATGTAACAGTTTGATTTGGTGATCTTTTGTGATAGTATGTAGAATGTTTAATTTAGCATTTGTACCCTAGGAAAGATAAAGTGTGTTCTATATAGAGAACCTTCTGTAGTAGCTGATGTTCAAAGCAGCAGAACCAAAATCCTAGGGGATGGTAATGTAGTAAACACATTTTTCTGATTTTGTTTCAAAAAACTCACACAGATCTGGGAAATGAATAGATGAAAGGTACATAGTGCATGGATATATTCATTGTCTCATAAGCTTTTCATTATTATTTGAAATTTATTTTAAATGCAAATAAATACAGAAACAAAATCACAGTCTAGAAATCCTTTATTAGTCTTTGAACTTCTTCCTGGAAAAGTCACTCAAACTCCTGTTGCCCCTTTCTCCATTCATTTAGTGGAATTAATTAATTTTACATCAGTGTTGTGAGAAAAATCTTCTAATAAAATTTTTAATGAAGACTTTGAGTACACATGAATATGAATTTGAAAATGCTTCTTCCTCTGGGAACAGAGGAAACAGCATTTTAACTGGTGTTGACAGTTGGAGCAGAAATAGATGTGGTCTCCAAAAGAAGACAGAACTGTTTTGTGGTCATGTGTAGTTATGATTTTAAAAGAAATGCATTTTTCCAACTCTGGCTTATTGACTTTGGAATGCTTGTTTCTCTTACAGAGTCAATATTTGAAGAGAGCTCTGATATAGAAAATAAGGTCCACTTCTGCAGATGACACATCAAACAGCCTGATCTGTCACTGGAAAAGTGACAGCCATTAAAATGAAACATTGAGGCAAAGAGCTCTGCTGTGATAACTCATGGCATTCTGAGTTCTCACATTCTGACCTTGAAACAAATAGATAAAATTCAATTAAAGAATAAAATGCTTTATTAAAAAAGCAGGTCTTGGTCTGGGCCCATCACTTTGGGTTTTTTAAATTTGTTTGCTTGTTTTGGCCACACCATTCGGCTTACGGGATCTCAGTTCCCAGACTAGGGATTGAACCCAGGCCATGATAGTGAAAGCCCAGAATCCTAACCACCAGGCCACCAGGGAACTCACAAGGGCCCATCACTTTGGATCCTTATGTTACACCATGGTGGTCCTATGAGATCAAGTTAATGGATTTGATTCTTAAATGACTTTAGTCAGCGTTCCATAGAGAAAACCTCGTTTCTACAAGTATAGACAATATTCCTAACCTTAGCCAATCTCTATGCAAATCCATTCCTGCATCAGTCAGTGTTATCCAGAGAAATAAAACTAATAGGATAGGTATGTAGACAGGCATAGATAAAGATATAGGTATAAATAAATTTATTTATTTTATTTTATTTATTTATTGGCCACGCTATGCAGCATGCAGGATCTTAGTTCCCTGATCAGGGATGGAACCAGTGGAAGCACAGATTCTTAACCACTGGACCACCAGGGAAGTCCCTAAAGAAATTTGTTTTAGGGCTTCCCTGGTGGCACAGTGGTTGAGAGTCCGCCTGCCGATGCAGGGGACACGGGTTCGTGCCCCGGTCCGGTAAGATCCCACATGCTGCAGAGCAGCTAGGCCCATGAGCCATGGCCACTGAGCCTGCGCATCCGGAGCCTGTGCTCCGCAACGGGAGAGGCCACAACAGTGAGAGGCCCGCATACTGGAAAACAAACAAAAAAACAAGGCAAGAAATAACGAGTGTTGGCAAAGATATGGAGAAAAGGGAATCTTTGTGCACTATTGGTGGGAATGTAAATTGGTGCAACCACTTTGGAAAACAGTATAGAGGTTCCTCAGAAAATTGAAAGTAGAAACATCAAATGATCCAGCAATTTCCGTTCCAGTTATTTATCCAAAGAAAATGAAAACACGAATTTGAAAAGATATATGCACCTCCATGTTCATTGCAGCATTATTTACAATATCCAAGATAGGGAAGCAAATTAAGTGTCCATCAATGAATGAATAGACAAAGAAATTGTGAAATAAACAGACACACACACATACACATACCTCAAGGGAATTATGCTAAATGATATAAGTCAGACAGAGACTCTAAGACAAACACTATATGATGTCTCTTATTTGTGGAATCTAAAAAAAAAAAAAACATACCAATCTCATAGATACAGAGAACAGTGGTGGTTGCCAGAGGCAAGGTGGTGGAGAGTGGGAAAAATGGATAAACTGTTTTGGTTTTCATTTTAGCTTAAATAAATTAATTAAAAAATTTTAATGGAATAAAATGGCTCAGAATTGTACATGATCATGAAGTGGTCCTGAATACTCTTCATTTAAAGCAGCCCTGATTTTTCCCAGCAGCTTCCCTCTTCCACTTCAGTCTTTCTTTCATAACCCTACATGGTCTTCCATAGGGGAAAAAAAAAGAATTCCTAAGAGGACAATCCTTGTGAAGATGTGGTATCACCATCATTGATTACCTCTGATTGACATGCAGTTTGAGTTTTATTAGTTGTCTTTATTTTCTCAGCACTCTTCATAATTGTTTTAATGGTGGAAGCAACTAGGCCTATAACTTAACATTCATCACCAGAATGTCCCCCAACTCTATCCACCATAATATTTACACTTCAACATCCAGTGAGTACTTTGCTCATTAAAATAAATCTTGAAAACACCCCAAAATGGGCAAGGAATCTTGTATGAATGAGAAAATTTGTGGGTATCACTCAAACTGAGGACTGCATGGAATGTCCACTGGCTGACATTCGACCTAGAACAATCCAAATCCCTGTCCTAAAAATGTGTGAGGGTGTAGCCCCATCATATGTACACTTGTTTATAATGTCACAATGTATTGTTATACTAATTTGACATATGCATCATAAAACATGCACAAACCAGCAAATAAAAGAGAATCATTTAGGGCTTCCCTGGTGGCGCAGTGGTTGAGAGTCCGCCTGCCAATGCAGGCGACACGGGTTCATGCCCTGGTCCGGGAAGATCCCACATGCCACGGAGCGGCGGGGCCCGTGAGCCATGGCTGCTGAGCCTGCGCGTCCAGAGCCTGTGCTCCGCAACAGGAGAGGCCACAACAGTGAGAGACCCGCGTACCGCTAAAAAAAAAAAAAAAAAGAAAGAATCATTTAAAATGGCACAAACATTATAAATGACTTTAAAATGTATATTATTGTGTTTATAACATATTTGCTCTTACTAAAAACTCATCATTATTAGTCACACTTTAAATGAGAGCAATGTAATTGAATAGGCCTCATTTTTTTTTTTAATCTTAGTTCAATACAATGTGATGAAGCAGTACTAGGTTCAGTTTATTTTGAGATTTAATTTTAATGGCTGTCAGAGTAAAGAAAGATTAAAAAATAATACTTAGACCTAGATGGAAGAAATACTCTTGAAATCATGAAACTCATCTTTTTAACTTCATGCATAATTATGCTAATGTTTTGTTGCTGTTGAAATGGAGCTGTTAAACAGCCTGTTGATCTTGCAAACTAATTGAATGATACTGCATTTTATTTATTTATTTACTTATTTTAATTGAAAAATAGTTCATTTACAATGTTGTGTTTGTTTCTGGTATACCGCAAAGTGATTCAGTTATATATATATGTTTTCAGATTTTTTTCCATTACTGGTTATTACAAGATACTGAACATAGGTCCCTGTGCTATAAAGTAGGATCTTGTTATTTATCTATTTTATTTAATGCAGTGTTTATCTGTTAATCCCAAGCTCCTAATTTATCCCTCACTACCCCACTTTGGTAACTATAAATTTGTTTTCTATGTCTGTTGAATCTGTTTCTGTTTTGTAAATAAGTTCATTAGTATAATTTTTTTAGATTCCACATATAAGTGATATCGTATGAGAGTTGTCTTTCTCTGTCTGACTTACTTCACTTAGTATGATAATCTTTAGGTCCATCCATGTTGCTACAAATGGCATTACTTCATTCATTTTTGCCTGAGTAATATTCCATTGTATGTATGTGTGTGTGTGTGTGTGTGTGTGTGTATATATATACACACACAACATCTTATTTATCCATTCATCTGTCAATGGACATTTAGGTTGTTTCCATGTTTTGGCTATTGTGAATAGTTCTGCTATGAACATTGAAGTGCATGTATCTTTTCAAATTAGAGTTTTCTCCAAATATATGCCAGGGACTGGGATTGCAGGGTCTTATGGTAACTCTATGTTTAGTTTTTAGTTTTTTAAGGAACCTCCGTACTGTTCTCCATAGTGGCTGCACCAATTTACATTCCCACCAACAATGTAGGGGTGTTCCTTTTTCTCCACACTCTCTCCAGCATTTGTTATTTGTAGACTTTTTGATGATGACCATTCTGACTGGTATGAGGTGATACCTCATTGTAGTTTTGGCTTCCATTTCTCTAATAATTAGTGATATTGAGCATCCTTTCATGTGCCTATTAGTCAACTGTATTTCTTCTTTGGAGAAATGTCTATTTATGTCTTCTGCCCATTTTTTGATTGGGTTTTTTTTTTTTTGATATTGAGCTGTACAAGCTATTTGTTTATTTTGGAAATTAAGCCCTTGTTGGCTGCATGTTTGCAAATACTTTCTCCTGGTCCACAGGTTGTCTTTTCATTTTGTTTGTGGTTTCCTTTCCTGTGCAAAAGCTTATAAGTTTGAGTAGGTCCCATTGATTTATTTTTGCTTTTATTTCTTTTGCCTTGGGAGACTGGCATAAGAAAACATTGGTACAATTTATGTCAGAGAATTTTTTGCCTATGTTCTCTTCTAGGAGTCTTATGGTGTCATGTCTTATATTTAAGTCTTTAAGCCATTTTGAGTTTATTTTTGTATATGTTATAAAGGAGTGTTCTGATTTCATTGATTTGCATGCAACTGTCCAGCTTTCCCACCATTTGCTGAAGAGACTGTCTTTGCCCCATCATATATTCTTGCCTCATTTGTTGAAGATTAATTGACCACAGATGTGTGGGTTTATTTCTGGGCTCTCTATTCTGTTCCATTGATCCATATGTCTGTTTTTGTGCCAGTACCATGCTGTTTTGATTACTGTAGCTTTGTAGTATTGTTTGAAGTCTGGGAGGGTTATGCCTCCAGCTTTGTTCTTTTTCCTCAAGATTGCTTGGCAATTCTGGGTCCTTTGTTGTTCTGTATACATGTTGGGATTATTTGTTCTAGTTCTGTGAAAAATGTCATGGGTAATTTGACAGGGATCACATTCAATCTGTAGACTGCTTGGGGTAGTATGTCCATTTTTAACAATATTCATTCTTCCAATCCAAGAGCATGGAATATCTTTCCATTTCTTTGAAACATCTTTAATTTCCTTTATCAATGCTTTATAGTTCTTAGCACATAAGTCTTTCACCTTGGTCAGGTTTATTCCTAAGGTTTTTTTAATGCAATTTTAAAAGGGATTTTGTTGTTGTTGTTTTTTACTTTCTCTTTCTGATATTTCATTATTAGTGTAAAGAAATGCAACAGATTTCTGTATGTTAGACTCTGAAACTATAGTAGTGAACAAAACAGATGAGGTCTCAGGGAATTTTGCAGCAGGTAATTTTTTTTTTTTTTTTTTTTTTTTTTTTACAAACACAAGGCAAAATCATCTATGTGCCACAGAAGATGGAGAAACAAATCGGGAAAGAAGGTTTTATCTGTTCTTCAAGGCATTTGAGCCAGGCCTTGAAGAACAGATAAATTTTTAACAACTGAAAATGAGGAAAGGGTTGTTTGAAGTACAAATTGTATACTTCATAAATGCAGTTGAATTACTTTCTAGTAAACAATAGCAGCAAAAAATCTGTCTTTTTGCAATTCTTAGGAATAATCATTCATGATCATGTCCCCTTTTATTCTGAGCCAAGTAGCTCCTTGTCCTCTTGATTTCTTTATATTCTACAAGAATTTTTTTTTAATAGAAATTGTCAGGTAGAATACCCTGTTGGAAACTCTGGATTTAGAGCTAACTAACATAAGAGGCGGATTTGCAATCAGTAAGCTCTAGAAAACAATAAGAAAAAACATTCAAGTGTTTTTCTGACATTAAATTAAAAGTATGAAGTTATTCCACATTCTGGAAATGAAAATGGTGGTGGCATAAATGTGAGTGTTTTTCCTGTACTGAGAATTTCTCAAATGAGCTGGTATTTCAATAAAAAAGTTAGTTAACAGGGCTTCTCTGGTGGCGCAGTGGTTGAGAGTCTGCCTGCTGATGCAGGGGACATGGGTTCGTGCCCCGGTCCGGGAGGATCCCACATGCCACGGAGCGGCTGGGCCCGTGAGCCATGGCCGCTGAGCCTGCACATCCGGAGCCTGTGCTCTGCAACGGGAGAGGCCACAACAGTGAGAGGCCCGCGTACCGCAAAAAAAAAAAAAAAAAAGTTAGTTAACAGATGTTTTAAAGGTCTTTCCCCCCACCCTCCTTCTTAAAGACAGACTGTGTCCACCCACCCTTATACCAAAACTCCTTCAACAATAAATTCTTTGACCTTATTGCTTCCCTGAAAAACTCCTATTGCTGTCCTGAGCTACACTTTTTCTCTATTGGCTTATCAAAATAACTGGATACCGAATAACGCTTGACTTCATAAATGTTTGGAATGGGAATTATCTAAGAAAAAAAATCCAACAGAAACAAATTCAGGCTTATAGCCAGAGGGCAGGTAGGGAGTACAAGTAAATACTGAGGGCTTCAGAATTACATGCAGTTGTATATTAAGTGATTAGAACATAGTAAGCAGCTCAGCATTGGGTTTTAATTCTGCAGCCGTTTGCCTTTAGATAAAAATAGATGTGATGGTTGCCAATAACTTTCCCTGATTAATGTGAAACGATTCACATAGAAGGAGGAAATACCAAGCCATGTCAACACAATGTAGTTTCATTGTCTAAGACTGTTCAAACACAGTGTCTAGTATTTCAGAACTTGTTAATAACCAAACAACATTTAAAAATGAGAGCTCTTCACATTTTCATAGCACATAAGCAACTCTTGCCTCATCTGTCTTGAAAATCATTTGTGAAAGTGACAGACATTTGCGGTTGTCCTTATGACATCACTGAAACCAAACGTTCTCAGTCTAGGTCAGATCAGCCCATCAAGGAAGTGGCCGCCGTCAAGTCACTGAATGACAAAATGTTAGATGTAATGGGGCAGAACTGGAATGAGACCCAGACCATCCAGATCTCAGTCCTGCGCTGTTTTGTGTTTTTTTTTAACATCTTTATTGGAGTATAATTGCTTTACAATGGTGCGTTAGTTTCTGCTGTATAACAAAGTGAATCAGCTATACATAAACACCTGGGCTGTTTTTAAACACACTACCAGAATATCTTTTAAAGAGATGGAGGGAAAGATCTTTGAAACATCTGTTAACTAACTTTTTGAGATACCAGATCATTTGGGAAATTCTGGATACAGAAAAGGTACTCACATTCATGCTACCACCATTTCCACTTCCAGAAAGTTAATAGTTTTTGTCTCCATTAAACTAATTTATCTTCCCCCTCTCCCCACAGCCATGCTCTTCTGTGACTAAATACCCTGTAAGCCCAGGAGAGCAGCTTTGAAACGTCAGACCCTTCTGCTAGCACTTTCTTTTGTAGGTACTCTGCTTTTTTCTCATGAGTCCACCTTGTTCTGCAGATTTTCTTCCCTGGTGGAAGTTTTCAGAAGGCCTTAATAAGCCATAAGAGCAGGGGGGCCCAGTGTTTGGATCACTTCCTGATGCTGAAGGTTATAGGCCCCTCTGTGTGTGGTCACCATCGTATCTCACTGCCTGGCAGGTTTCCTGACCCACGACAGACATTCAGTAGTATTTGTTAAGTGAATAAACATATCAGATAAGTGTGTGTGTGTGTGTGTGTGTGTGTGTGTGTGTGTGTGTGTTTAATCTAGGCTGCTAAGGATGGCAGCTCTTACAATAGTCAAGGCATTTGCCCCACATATTGTCCATTATATCCCATGAATGGAGGTAAAGATGTCGAGTCAAGTCTTTTACCTTTTTTGCAAAGACAAATCAGTAAAACAGTCACTATTGTTCCATTGCGCTATGTCTTATCATACCAGAGCAGCTCAGAGAACAAGAAATCCTTTCCCCGCAGGTCTCACTTATATTACAGACAGCATGGTTCTCTTCTTTTCACTAGGAAATATGTGTTTCCCAGGCCGTGAGAGGAAAGGACTGATTTTCTGTCTGTCCTGGAGTGGGCTTCTCTTACGGGTGGGTGAAAGAAGAAAAGCAGCTGATGCATTCCACCCTTACCTGTGTGGACACTGATATTCTGTCCTAGACCCTAGACCCTGCTCCCCACACCCATGGAGAATTGAGTGACAGTGTGTTAAAGCTGGCAGGGCACTGAGAGAAACTTGTGTCCGATTTGGTGGTTCTGCTGAGGATGAAACAAGAGTTCAGATAGGCAAGAAATCCCCCAGTTAGCCGTGGCAGCAGCAGGGGAGGAAACTGGTCTCTTGGACCTATACACATAGTGCAAGGCTCTCTCTTCCCATGACGTAGCATGGCCGTCCTCTGAGTTTTCTCCACTTTTTGTTCCAACTTAAGATTTCACTCATGGAAACAAAGTTCTAAACTTTCAGGTTCCTGGAGATACGAGGTATTATTGTTTTTCTTTCTGGATTACAGAAAAGTTGAAAAGCTGAATGATTAGAGAGAAAATAACATAACTATGTATTTTCTGTCATGTCAAGATGTTAAGTTTAAAAAGAAAAGTTTCAGAAAAATGTATAGAGATCAAGCCCATTTTGTGTCTGTGCCATTTAAAAAAAGGTCTGAACTAAATTGTCAAAAAAGCTTACCCCTAGGGGCGTGAGGGGAATTAGATAGCAGGGTGTGAAGGGGACTTTCATATTATTATGCTAAATATTATTCTATTGTATTATTTTTATAGTCAGAATGTAATCATGTATTCATGAGTCACATGTTAAAAGTTACATGAATTCAACAAAGAACTAGTATCTAGAATACATGAAGAACTCTCAAAACTCAACAGCACGAACAACCAATCCATTTAGAAAGTGGGCAAAAGACCTGATAGACACTTCACTAGGGAGGATCTCCAGATGGCAATAGCATATGAAAAGATATTCAGTGTTATTAGACATAGGAAAAATAAAAAATTTATACCACAATTATGTGTCATTTCACACCTATCAGAAAGGCTAAAATAAAGGGTAGTGAAAACACCAAATTCTGACAAGGATGTGAAAAAACTGGACCCCATTGCTGGTAGGAATATAAAATGATACAGCCACACTGGAAATTTTCTTATAAAACTAAACCTTGTGATCCAGCAGTTGTACTGAGTGTTTATTCCAAAGAAATGAAAACTTCACACCGAAATGATTGTTCATAGCAGCTTTATTCATAATAGCTAAAAACTGGAAGCAGCCCAGAGATCCTTCGATGGGTGAATAGCTTAATGAACTGTGGTGTGCACGCTGCATGCGATACCACTGATACATGCAATGACTTGGATGAATCTCCATGGAATTGTGCTGAGTAAGAAAAGTCAGTTCCAAAAGGTTACATTCTGTATGATTCCATTTATATAACCTTTCGTAATGACAAAGTTTTAGAAATGGAGGACAGATTAGTGGTTGTCAGGGGTTAGAGGAATGGGGAGGGGTGGAGGAGGTAGGTGTGGTTATAAAGGGGCAACACAGGGGATCCTCGTGATGGAACTGTTTTGTGTCTTGACTGTGGTTGTGGACGCATGAATTTACATGGGTTAAAACCGTATGTAACTAAATTCACAGTACAAGTGAAACTGGGGAAATCTGAATAAGACCAGCAGACTGACATGACAGTGTCATGGTTGTGGAACTGAACTATATAGTTTTGCAAGACGTTATTATGGAGGGAAGTGGGTAAAGGGTACGTGGAACTTGTATCGTTTCTTACCATCGCATGTGAACCCACAATTATCTCAAAAAATGTTCAATTAAAAAAAAGAGAGTCCGCCTGCCGATGCAGGGGACATGAGTTCGTGCCCCGGTCCGGGAAGGTCCCACATGCCACAGAGCGGCTGGGCCCGTGAGCCATGGCCGCTGAGCCTGCGCGTCCGGAGCCTGTGCTCCACAATGTGAGCGGCCACAACAGTGGGAGGCCCGCGTAACGCAAAAAAAAAAAAAAAAAAGAACATGTTGAAGCATTTGAATACATCTGTCAGCTCCTGCCTGTAGAACTGCAGGTTAGGGGCAGCTGCAGGCTTCCTTACTGCCTTCAGTTAGGGGATGAAGCATCCTTTCTGTCCCCCTCCCAGCAGACACCATCCTCCCAAACATGTTTCCCTTGTTCTTTCCCCAAGTACAAAAGGGAGAACAGGGACTGATACTACCTCAGTGAATTAATTTCTATAACCATAAAACCTGATTGTCATCTAGGTCTAGGTCAGAGGCTCTCAGCCCTGGCCAAAGCTGAGACCTATCTGTGGTACCTCATTAGCCTACCAGTGGTGACACCCCATCCCAGAATGATTAAGTCTGAGTCTCAGAAATGAAATCTAGGCATGGTGCTTTTGTTTGGTGTTTAAGCTCTCTGGGTGATTGTGATGTCCAGCCAGGATTGAGACTCACTGGTCAGAGTGGTGATCACAGTGGTGGCGTTTAAAGCACGAAGCCCGGGTCCCCCTTTCTCAGTATCACAGCCTACGCTTCTAGGATCAGAAGGGTATATTTTCAGGGGCTCACTTCCCATCTGCAGTCAAAGCTGATGCCGGGCATAACACCTCAAGAAGAGGGTCTGCCCTGGAGCAGACCAGGTGGTGAGTTCTAGAAGGCACACAGGCATGCTTAGCGTTCTCCAGCTTGTGCATTTAGCAGAGTTTCTTCACACCTGGCTGGAGCTCTGCTGGCTGCTTCTGAGGTGGCTGAGAGACCGAGCAAATTGTGGGCAGAGCCTCTGAGGAATGGGAGGGTGGGGAAGACAAACGTCCTTGGGGTGACAGAGCCTTCTTGGGCCAAGCTCAGCCTCCATCCGAGAGACCATGGTCATAGCACTGAAGATTCTGGAATCTCTCTGAGGTTCTGGGCAGTGTCAGGTGGTAAATGTGGCCTGGGGATTAATCTCTGCCTCCAGTGTAGAAAAGAGGTTGAGGATTTGCTGCCCCCCTGCAGCGACTGCTTGACAAGGTACTCGCACTCCCAAACACCCTCAGAGACAGTATGAAGGAAAACTCATTTAACAACTCCTATCCAGCCATCATTAGCGTCTGGATGGCAGGCAGAGCTATGAAAAACTCTGCCTAATTATGTCATAAGTACCACAAGAATTTCTCAAATAACGCAAGCAAATTCCTCAGACTCTGCTGAAAGCCAAGCAGAGGAATAACAGCTTTCTGGCCATTCATGCCTTCCCTCCACTGTTATTTATGAATTCCAGACATTTTCTCCATCTAAATCTAATCTCCTCATCTAGAGATTAGCAATGTTAGTTTCTCCCACAATCCAACTGTGTCCCTTTATCCACAGTTGTCACCATTCAGATTCTGTTCCTAGGCTGCTAAGGATCCATTAAACAGTTTCTCAAAAGCCACATGCTACTTGACCCGTATTCAGTGTGTTTACGCATTCCCAAGTGCAGTTATGTAAACAGACACTGTTCATCTACATGCTGAGATTGTTTCATGTTGTCCTCTTGTATGTTTAACCTATGTGCCTCATTTGGAGAAGGGAAGAAAATAATTAAATTATTTTCTCTTGCCCATATTCTTTATTTTCAGTGGCAGTCACTGCACCCAAAAGATCTAAGAGGTCATTGTCAAGGGAAACAAAAGATTGAAAAGGCAAAGCAACTAAGCACCCAGGTGCTTGCTACCGTCCAGGCTGAGTGTGTGCTGTGGGATTCCGAGGGTGCTGGTGCTGGCTTGGACCTTTCCTGACTCTATCTATTCTTTTTCTTTTTTTTACCAGGGGAATATTAATTTTATTTTATTTTTTCTTAATTTTTATTGGAGTATAGTTGCTTTACAATGTTGTGTTAGTTTCTACTGTACAGCAAAATGAATCAGTCATTCGTATACATATATCCCCTCTTTTTTAGATTTCCTTCCCATTAGGTCACCACAGAGTGTTGAGTAGAGTTCCCTGTGCTATACAGTGGGTCCTCATTAGTTATTTATTTTATGCATAGTAGTGTCTAATGTCAATCCCAATCCCCCAGTTCGTCCCACACCCCCTTCCCCCCTTGGTAACCATAAGTTTGTTCTCTACATCTGTCACTCTGTTTCATTCTTAACTTCTTGATCTTACTTCTCTGGTTTTGACTAAAAGTGATGACACAGGTTGTTTTTCTCCTAAAGCAGCTTCAAAACTATGTGAAAAATCAGAGGTTGTGGCAGATTCCTGCTTTTCTTCCTCTTTAGGTCAAAGTTTCTCAGGTTTTAAGATAAAACTTAAAAGGTCAGCCACTTGGGCAGTTAACCATATTTATGTGACCAAGTCCCAGTAAAAACTCTGGCCATCAAGGCTCTACCTTCATGGCGATGCTCTGTGTGTATGTCACACATGGTTTCCAGAACAAATTCGCACTACTCACAGCTCTGCTGGGAAAGGCAGCTGGAAGCTCCAGGTGTGGGACCCTCCTGGATGCCGCCCTAGTCACCTCTTCTTGTAGCTGATCCTAATCTGTCTCATTTCGTTGTGATAAACCATAAACTCCAGTGCAACAGCTTTCAGCAAATTCTCTGAGTCCTTCTGGGAAATTATGGAATCTGAGAGCGGTGTTCCAGATCCTTGAACTTGCAGCTGTTCTCAGAGGTGGTCTTGGGGACTTCCCTGACTTTGCAGTTCTCATTATTAGCCCTGGAACAGTCAGATGACCTTTCTGGCCTTCAGTTAACTCATCTGGAAAGTGGGGACATGATCATATCTGAGCTGCTGACCCTCCTAGAATGAATAAACATATATACTGAAACAACATATTTGAAAGTACTTTGTGAACCATAAAACACTTTGTAAATATAAAGATTATTCATTGTGGCTTGCTTTCTGTTTCAAGGCATTCCAGGTGAGAGGGTTAAGTTTTAGATAGCAGAGCTGTAGAGGTCAATGGTCCAGGCTTTGGCGTCAGCCTTATCTGGCCTTGGTTTTTCCCATGTCTACCAATTATTGAGGCTACTTAATCTCTAAGTTTCACGTTCCTCATTTAAAAAATAAAACTAATAATATTTAGTTCATACAGTTGTTGTAAGAATTAAATGACTCTTAAGTACCCAACACATGTAGTTATTATTGTTACTATTTTTTTTTTTTTTTTTGCCGTACGCCGGCCTGTCACTGTTGTGGCCTCTCCCGTTGCGGAGCACAGGCTCCGGACACGCAGGCTCCGGACGCGCAGGCTCAGCGGCCATGGCTCACGGGCCCAGCCACTCCGCGGCAGGTGGGATCTTCCCGGACCGGGGCACGAACCCGTGTTCCCTGCATCGGCAGGTGGACTCCCAGCCACTGTGCCACCAGGGAAGCCTTATTGTTACTATTATTATTTTTGATGACCACCACTCCAGTGGCTAACCAGCTGTGGAGGCGGGGGCTGGAGGATGGGGATAATTTACTGTATTTTTATGTAAAACTCAACATGTCATTGCTCTTTGCCTTACAGTATTACCCTGATATTCGGTAGTAAGTTATTTTTTTAGAATATTAAGTCGCTGCCCATATTAACAGAGTTAATATAACTTCAAAACTCGAATTTACCACTAAAATATAATCAAGACTGCATTTTATATTCTCTTTGGTTTTATTTAAGCACATACATTGGTTGGTTGGTGGTTGGTTGGTTAAGACGCCAGATTCCTCTTCATGCTGCTAATGATTGGAAGCGGATTCTAACAAGAACTCATAGAATCACATAATAGGAATAGACAGAGAAATTAGAACAGGGCTGGGGAAATAGTGTGAAGCCAATATGTTTAAGAATATCTTCAGTGGAAGCTAACACAACATTGTAAAGCAACCATACTCCAATAAAAATTAAAAAGAAAAAAAGAATACCTTTAAATCTGTTAGAGGACTTGACCAATTTTTCCTCTCTTCTCTTGAAAACATGATTTCTTTCCCCTACCCCTGCCTTCTTCCAAAGAAGAAAAGTGTTTCCTTTTCCCTAGAATGATTTCTGCCAGCCCTTCCCTGCATTCTTCTGCTTTTTCCCAACCTTGACTCCTGGCTGAGAATTGAGCATTGTGTCATGCCAAGCAAGGTTCTCATCTTCCTCTGAAGGATGCTCGAGCTGCTCTTGAACCGCACATAGTCCACTGACAAAACAGTCCACTTCTGTTTTAATGAGTTGAAATTGGAATGGAGCGTGACATTTCGATATCACTGCCAGGACAGTCTTATCAAATGTGGGCCTAAAACAGACTTTCTATTTTGTTTTTTTTCTAATTACTGAGTAGAATATGAAACTGATCTCAGGGTGTGAAACAGGGTGTTTCCACACATCTCTTCACTACTTCTGGCCTACATCTCAGCCTCTTTCTAGCCCTGAGCCTCAGCCCATCTCTGGGGCTCACCCCTTCATGGGTTGTACCCTATTCTTCCTCCCATCCCTGAACTCCACCCTCTTTTCTGAGAGTCAACTACCCTTGACTCCCACTCCCATCTCTGAGCCTCATTCTCTCTTACTTCCACCTTCCAACCATCAGGAGAGAAGGAGGGGGAAAGGCATGCCATGTCCCTTTAGAGACAACCACTGGAAAATGCACACACCTCTTTTCACATTCCACTGGCCACACTGTAGTTACATGACCACAGTTAGCGGCAAGGGTCTAAATTCTAATATCTGTGCACATTCTCTGCCACTACAGATTTATCTGGTTTACAGTGATTTTCAACACTATATTTTGTGTTGTTTCCTAGGATCTTACACCATTTTTTTCCTGCTGATCAAAGATACGTGGCCACTGCAGAAAATTGGGAAAGTACATAATGCTGCTAAGAGGCAGTAAAAATATGAACCACAACCCTGGCACCCAGGAGGAGCATTTATTCATATTTTGGCATGTTTCCTTCCAGGACTTTCTTTCTACATTCCTTTTCTTTACCTAGCTCAGGTTAAATTGTAAATGCAGTTTTGTATTTCTCTTGTTTTTTCATTTATTAGTAATTGTAGTGTCTAACTGGGTAGGGTTTTCACCTAAAAGAAGTGTCCCTAGTAACTGAGAGAGGGAGACAGTGACTCTGTCCTCAGAGTCCAGAGAAGGGAAATGGAGGTTAAAGAACTTTGGTCAGGAAGCCCAAGATGGCAGCCGCCTGTTCTCATTGCAATCCAGACAAGCTGGTAGGGGCTGTGCCCTAGGGAAGTGACTGGCCAGGCCCTTGGGAAGTGAACACCAGAGGACCTTGAGCCAAAAGCATGTAGGCTAAGATGGAAAGAATGATGGCCTATGAGTTCTGCACATGAACAGCGTTCAGGGGACTTGTTCATGAACCCCAGGTGTCTGTACGAGGAAGACTGAGCCTAAGAGTGGACACGGACATCATCACATGGTCAGGTCACCAAGTATCAGTTCACCCCCAGTTTCCTTTTCTGATGGGAACACAGCATTGGGGCAGTTAGAGGTCTCAGCCCTGGCAGCAGCAGGGCTGATGAGACCTCCCAGTTTCCTGATGATTCCAACAAGGGTAGATTATGGGCAGGCCATAGTAGGAGAAAGATATTCTCATATTCAAAAATGGAGGGAGCATTGCCATGCAGTAGATATGGTTGTGATTCACATGTCCCTCCAGCAGCAGGTATCTGGGGGCTACCACAGAGAAGACCAATCACAAACAGGGCAGGGCTTTGATGGAAAGAATGCATCATACTGGGGCCTTCCATAATACCAGTGAGTACAACTTAATCCTCTTCCAGTACAAGTCTGTTCTGTTTTTGTTTTTTAATTTATTTATTTTGGTTGTGCCGGGTCTTAATTGTGGCAGGTGTGCTCCTTAGTTGTGGCTTGCAGGCTCCTTAGTTGTGGCATACGAACACTTAGTTGCAGCATGTATATGAGATCTAGTTCCCCAACCAGGGATCGAACCTGCGTCCCCTGCATTGGCAGGCGGATTCTCAACCACAGCACCACCAGGGAAGTCCCCAGTACAAGTCTGTTTAAAGGATAGTGATAAAATACTTAGAAAGGCACAACTGAAAGTCTCTTGGATGGATATTCTCAATCTTTTTTGACCTCAATCAACCCTGTTCAGATAAAAGAGCCCATTGTCTACTTAGAACAATCTCCCCCTGGGAAAAGAATTTGGGGATTGCAAAGAATTAGGAGAAGGCTGCAGATGTAGAGAATGGAAGGGTGGACACAGGGAGGGAAGGGGAGGTGGGAATTGGGAGATTAGAACTGATATATATACACTACCATGCATAAAATAGATAGCTAGTGGGAACTTGCTGTATAGCACAGGGAGCTCAGCTCAGTGCTCTGTGATGACCTAGATGTGTGAGATAGGGGGTGGTGGGAGGGAGGTCCTAGAGAGGGGATATATGTATACATATATGAATCAGCTGATTCACTTCATTGTACAGCAGAAACTAATACAACATTGTACAGCAATTATACTCCAATAAAAAAACAAGAGAGGGCCAAAATTATAATTTATATGGTCTTACTGCAGTAATTGGAGAAAAAAAATAAAATGATCAACAGAAATAAAACCTGTCAGTAATTCTACAAATATATTATTTTTTTAATTAATTAATTTGTGGGTGTTTTGGCTGCCTTGGGTCTTCGTTGCTGCGCATGGGCTTTGTCTAGTTGCGGCGAGCGCGGGCTACTCTTCATTGCGGTGTGCGGGCTTCTCATTGCTGTGGCTTCTCTTGTTGCGGAGCACAGGCTATAGGCTCGCAGGCTTCAGTAGTTGTGACTCGCGGGCTCTAGAGTGCAGGCTCAGTAGTTATGGCGCACGGGCTTAGTTGCTCCACAGTATGTGGGATCTGCCCGGACCAGGACTCGAACCTGCGTCCCCTGCATTGGCAGGCAGGTTCTTTTTTTTTTTTTTTTTTTTTTTTTTGCGATATGCGGGCCTCTCACTGTTGTGGCCTCTCCCGTTGCGGAGCACAGGCTCCGGACGCGCAGGCTCAGCGGCCATGGCGCACAGGCCCAGCCGCTCCACGGCATGTGGGATCTTCCCGGACCGGGGCACGAACTCGTGTCCCCTGCATCGGCAGGCGGACTCTCAACCACTGCACCATCAGGGAAGCCCGGCAAGCAGATTCTTAACCACTGCACCACCAGGGAAGTCCCTACAAATGTATTATTAATATAAACCTTACAAATTAATTGAAATCTTTGGCCCACGTACAGTTAAATGTGTCTCATGTAAAAATTGTGGCAGTTCCAACTTTGTATGTGTGCAAAGCTTTGTGGTTTAAAAAAAAATCTGTTAAACATTCAGCTTTATTTTATATTACCAGATAATGTGGGCAATAGACACCCTCGTCCTACACTTCATTCTTCCTTCCACCCCTGAGCCCCATCTGAGTCTCTGACTCTTGCCCACCTGTTTCTAGATTCCACTTCTATTCCTGAGCTGCAGCCTAGTCTTGAGCTCCAAGTTAATAACTTGATAACTTTTAAAAAGTGAAAGTAGAGTCTTTCTGCATCGTGAACCAGGAATAAATGTAAAATATCACGCGCTTGTGACTACAGCTGTTCGCTAGCCCCAGTTCTGCATTACTTCATGTAAGATCAACAGTAAACTTTGGGCCAAAGAATTCAGATATTGTGGTAAGAGAGAACCCACGTTAGAAGTTGAAAAGATTTACCCTGAAATATTAAACATGTGGCACTGGCAAGAGAGCTAAGGCAAAGGGGGAAACTGATAACTCAGCCACATGGTGTCAAGGGAATTAGGGTGCTTTTATGTGCCCTAGCCTGAACAGCTTGTAGCCTTGGGAATCTCTCATACACGGGCACTAATTCAGTATAGTGTGGTCTCAAATCAATAAATACTTTATGACTCAAAGCAACTACTTTACAGTACTTGATAATGTTTATTCTTGTACACCGATATGTCAGTTCAGGTCCTCTGGGAAACAGATGCCAGATGGAATTAGAAATTCAAGAGACTCATTGAGGAAAATGCCTGTGACGGATTAAAGGGAGGGGGGGTTGGAGTGTGCAGGGAGAGGCTTCCAACTGTGACGCTGGTCCAACACCTGTGAAAGGAGAGGGGGAAGGAAGATTGGGTGGGAGAGCCTCAGAAACGGCAGCACAGCTCTGAGAAAGTCAGTCAACCCTGGAGTAAAGGTTGCCCATAGGATGAGTCCTGCATCAGCCAGAAATGGACTGTGTCTAGGACCTCACCATGCTCAGTCACTGGCTGGGTGCAGCCTGGGCAGAGGCTCCAGCATGGACAGTTAACTACACTCATTGCTGCAGGTTCTCTTGAAGGGAGATCTGAGCAGTGCACCCCCATGGCTTCCCCAGTCCATCCCTTGTGCTGCACAGATCCTTTGCTCCAAATATTTGAGGAACTGTGGGCCTCTCTTCCTGAGGGAAAGTCTTGATGACTTATCTGGTGTTGTGACCCAAATTCTCATTCCTGCAGGGACTGAGCCCTTGTACCCATTTCAGTCTGGGGTTGCTGCACATGTCTGTTTACTGTTTCAGCTGGGCAAGGGCTATCAAGAAGAATCTAGTTGGATTATCTGATTTGTACATTACTCTGCCCTGCTCTCATGTGCAAGCATAAGGTGAGCAATCCTGTCTCATGGTCCTGCTGGTCAGGGTCAATTATCCCTGCCATGATGGTAACTCTTTTCACCTACTGATGTATGGGTCCAAGGAATCCAAAGTGTCCTGGAAGGGACTTCCCTGGTGGCGTAGTGATTAAGAATCTACCTGCCAATGCAGGAGACACGGGTTCGAGCCCTGGTCCGGGAAGACCCCACATCTTAGTTGCCGCGGAGCAACTAAGCCCATGCACCACAACTACAGAGCCTGCACGCTAGAGCCCGTGAGCCACAACTACTGAGCCTGCGAGCCACAACTACTGAAACCTGTGTGCTTAGAGGCCATGCTCCACAACAAGAGAAGCCACCGCAATGAGAAGCGCACATACTGCAACGAAGACACACTGCTCGCCACAACTAGAGAAAGACGGCATGCAGCAACAAAGACCTGACGCAGCCAAAAGTAAATAAATAAATAAATTTACAAAGTGCCCTGGCAGTAGCCGTAGCATGTATTATAGTTCAATAGGACCCTTGCTGTGTCCCCTGGCAAGATTGTGCCCCTTTGGATACTGGGACTGCAACTGTGTGAGCCCAGAGTTGCCCAGAAAGCACAAAGTCCCTCAGTGGGTCACTGGGTTTGATGGTTAAGTGAGGCCCCTCCTGTTTCCACCCCTTAGGTCTCAGTTGCTTATGTTTCCTCTAACGGGCACGTCACTGTATAAAGTTCTCTGATTTAGTGTCTATACTGCATCCCAAAGGAAGGCACCCCGTTTCTGCAGATTATTGTCTCCAAGATAGCACCTCAGTTGTACCTTCAGAGGGCCACCAATGGAAGGCCACTGCTTTGTGTGGTGCTGTAAATGATATGAGTGGACCCCATGGTCATGGGGCCACCCCCATACCTCCTCTGTTGTGAAATGGATCCCCTGGTTGGATGCTGTGTTGTGTGGGATTTTATGCCTGTGAATCAGGCATTCTGTAAGTTCTTACACAGTGGTGTTGGCTGAGGCTATGTGGGCAAGAAAAGCAAACCCATTCTCCAGATAGTTCTCTTTCCCTGTGAAGATGAACCACTGGCTCTTGCAGCATAGAAGGGGCCCAGCATAGTTTACTTGCCATAAAATAATGGGTTGGTCTCCTCAAAGAATAATGCCACTTGGGAAATTCAGGTTGGTCTCTGTTGCTGGCAGGTTGGACCTTCCAAGGTGTCAGTAGCCAAATCAGCCTTGGTGATGGGCATATATGCTGTTGAGTTCCTACGTAGCCTTTATCTTTACCATTTTGGCCACTCCACTCATGTGCATACTGTGATAAAGGCTAACTAATATCATCCGGCCAAGTCCTTGTGTCTAGTTGGTTGTTGAGTATTTCTTTCATGGGTGGTTTCTCATGGACATTAACATGTGATCCAAAAATCTTCACAATTCATGCCCACGCCATCAAATTGCTGTTAACCCAGACCTCCTTGCCTCTAGTACAGTTTTTTTATTTTCCTCCAGGCCCCTATTCAGTTGGCTGGGCCATTGGCACCTGCCGAGGAATCTATATATTTTCTCACCTTGGGCTACTTTTTCTTCCACACAAAGTCAATGACCAGGTGCACTGCTCCCAGCTCTGCTTATTGGGAAGACTTTTATCTCCACTGTCTTTCAAGGCCAGCCCTGAATTTGGCTGTAATGCAACTGCTGTCCACTTTCAGCTTGCATTCACGTATCAAGTCAACTCACCCCCAGACTTGGCTTTTCTTCCTTCTTCATCTGGTTGTATGAGATTCCTGCATAGGTGGCCATATGAGTGGGCTGAAGGAGGGGCACTGGTGTAAAGATGGTGGGCACATGGTGTCTGGGTTACCTGCCCACGCTGCTTGCTCATGCCTTCTAGTCCTACTTGGCCTCAATCCCAGACATTCCATTTCCATTTTACTGTGGACTGCTGCTGGGCCTGTTCCACTCTATAACTTGGTGAGTCTAACAAATTGGACAAATGGGCAATTCTGAATGAACAGTCACTTGGTGCCCTGTGGTCAAGTATTTCGGCTCTAACAGGGCCCAGTAACATGCTAGGAGCTATTTCTCAAAAGGCATATAATTCTCCACTGCAAGTGGCATGGCCTTGCTCCAGAACCCCAAGGACTTGCGTTGTGATTCTCTTACCAGGGCTTGCCACACTGCAACATTTTCCATCCCTGACATCATCAACACCATAGGGTCTCCTGAATCACATGGCCCAAGCAGCAGATCTGTTTGCACTGCAGCCTAGATTCGCTGCAGAGCTCATTCCTACTCAGGGCACCACTCAGAGTTGGCAGCCTTCCATATCACTCTGTGTATGGGCGAGAGAGGTATTTCTGGATGGCTAATGTGTTGCCTTCAGAATCCAAAATGGTTCACCAAGCACTTTGCTTCCATCTTTGAAGTAGGAAATGCAAGATTCAGAAATTTGTCTTTTACTTCTGAGAGGATGTCTTGGCAAACCCCTGACTACTGGACTTCTAAAAAATTTACTCAGGTAGTAGGCTTCTGAGTCTCCTAAAGCTTATCTTCCACCCTGTGGAGCACAGCTGTCTTACCAAGGCCTCTAGCATATTCGTCACCCCTTCTTGCTCAACCTGTTCGTTCAGCATGATGTCATTGATGTAATGGATCAGTGTAATGTTCTGTGAGATGGCTAGAAAGCCCAGATCACTTTAGACTGTGTTATGACTGAAGGCAGAGGAGTTTTAACAGAGCCGTGGGGCAAAACTGTAAAGGAATACTCTTGTCAGTTGGGGAGTCTTATGTCAGGCAGAAATGGCCCGGTTCTAGTACCTCCACCTCCCCTGCTCAGCTCAGCCATTGGCTGAGAGGGGGCTGGGGGCGTGGCCTCGGGTGGATGAGGCTGAGTACCCTGAAGGTGTGGCCACTGGAGGCTGTCCTCTCACTCCACTCCTTGCACCGTCAGAGAGGCACCACTCCATGGTTGCCATAGTATGTTTACAAAGGGTGATGTTTATTCTTTTCCAGTGTTTTCCTGCATTTTGTAAATTTCCTAAAGTGGACATGTATGAACTCTAAAATCAGAAGAAAGACAAAACAAAACATATGCACAATCATATGTCTGGTTTTTCAGAGCCATACTGTTTCACAGTAAGATGTCTATTATAACATATTCTTGAACAAGCCTCTGACCAGTAAATCATAAAATGATTTAATACCATTTTAATCTTGTTTACTGTTTTTAATGCTGTGACTTTGGAGAGGTTTTTAGTGTTTTGCCTTATTTTTTTTCCTGACTGTTGAAATATATTAATTTTAGAAAATGTGGAAAATTACATAACTTAGTAAAGAAATGATTAGAAATAATATCCCAAATCTTAACATCCTTGGACAAATTGTGCTAGTGTTCTAGCATATTTTTTTTTTAGGCTTTTCTCTTATCTTTTTCCCCCCTTTAAAAAGCTGTCATCAAAATATGCCATTTTTTGGGCTTCCCTGGTGGCGCAGTGGTTGCGAGTCCACCTGCTGATGCAGGGGACATGGATTCGTGCCCCGGTCTGGGAGGATCCCACATGCCACAGAGCGGCTGGGCCCGTGAGCCACGGCCGCTGAGCCTGCGCATCCGGAGCCTGTGCTCCACAACGGGAGAGGCCACAGCAGTGAGAGGCCCACATACCGAAAAAAAATATATATATATATATGTGCCATTTTTTGCATAATTTTTTCCTCTTCAACCTATTTCAACTAACAGTATAGTTTTACCCTTAAAAAAGTGTTACTCACGTACCGAAAAGAAAATGGATATAGGCCTGGGAGTTATAGGGACGGGATTACCTCCACTTCAGAGGTGCAGAAGGACATGGTGGTGGAAGGGTGGCTGTCCTGCATGAAGCAGGACATGTCAGGACCTACACCAGTGTAGCCACTGAGATGGCAAGCTTCTGTTCAGGGCAGCGACTGGCAGCGAGTGAAATGGTAAAACGCTGAATTCCTAATGAGGAAAGCAAAATCAGGGCCCACAGGGAGTAAAACCCTTCACATTTGTACCATGGTCATACTCACTGTGGTGGGTGGAGTGCATATATATACATACACACATATACATGTATACACATATATAAATAAATTATATATTATATATGTAAATTATATATATATATACACACATATAGATAAAATTTATGATGGGTGTTTTAAAACTAGTTCTGTGTCCGGAGTGAACTGCATGGAGACAGTCATGCCCTAGGGCCAGGATCATACCAAGTTGCTGGGTTACTAAACTTAATTTCATTCCCCAGATTCATCATGTGGCAAGGGACAAGGCAGCAGAAAGTGAGGCCAATCCAATTTTCTAGTGGCTCTCAGTGCAGGATTGGATACTCCTGGGCCTCTCATGAGAGGTTGGCCTACCGAGAAGAATGAAAAGCTTTTCTCATGGTGCTAAGGTTGGAAGAATTAAGAGCTGTGTCCTTATTTTTTAAATCCCAAAGCAGAGAAGGTGGTCATATAAGCTAAAATCAAAGCATCTTTACTGTGCCTTTCAAAAAGTCTTCAAGTATGGGAGTTACACATTAAACAAGTTTGGCCATGTGTTAATAATTGGTAAACCAAATGATAGGAACATTGCAGTTTCTCCCTGCTTTTGTATGTTTGACAATTTCCATAATAATAAAAATTTTCAAAAAAAACACCTCTTTGTAACAACTTTAATGATTTTATAACATTAACTCATAGAAGCATCATGAAATCTTTGCCCATCTTGTTCACCAGTTTATCTCCATTGCCTACAACAGTCATGCCACATTAAGTTCTCATTTAATTAATGAATTAATTGGTATATATTAATTTGCTTAAATATAGAAAGTCTTTTAAATAAATTACAACTTCTCAGTGTATGGGTAAACTTCAGGATTGAGCCATATTCCTAACCTAATTGAGAGTGGAAAGTAAAATATTTCTATTGCATTTATAATTACTTCTTCTCTATAGGAAATCCTAGTGTAGCAGTGCCAGAATGACAAAACAGTAAGAAAAGGGAGGACTGAGTTGGAGAGGTTGGGGACAAAATAACAGAGAATAATATGTACACAAGAAATAAACTTCAGAAGCACTGGGCTCTTGTCTTTTATCATATTCATCTTCTGCCTTCATTTTATACAGAGAATATCACCAAAATATTTTGTGCACATATACTACCTTTAATTTCCCACAATATCTCATGTCTTCCAAAAGGATGCTGCTCCCCAGCCATAATTCCCTGGAACATTTGTGGTTCCCATGGATTAAGGCTCAAAGGTAATATTAGATTACTCTGGAATTCTTAATTATTATAGTTTCTAGGGGAAGGAAACATTTAAACATCCTTTGTGATGTTCCTTTGCTAAAGAAGCATTCTCCTAGTATAAATAATAGTGATAGTTTTTATTTGCTAAGTATTTACTAATGTGAAAAGCCCTTCACAAAAGGCACCTTATTTAACCCTCACCACAACCCCATTAAAAAAAATACTGACCCATTTAAAGATGAGGAAACTGAGATTCAAAAAAGTTAATCAACTTGCCTAAGACCACACAACTGGAAAATGGTATAATCAAGTTTGACTCTAAAACATACACTCTTAACTACATATGAAGGGATATCCCCATTAGGAGCCCAATTAATACAAAAACAACTTTTCCTTAAATTATTTGTAAAGTCAAATAGAAACTATGGCACTTCTGAGTATACTATCAGAATTAATTAACTTTATGTTTTATATCTTACTCTGGGGATATTAATAAAATGGAGCAATAATAGTATTTTCAACAAATTGTTCTGGAACAACTGGACATCCATATGCAAAAAAAAAAAAAAAAAAAAAAGCTAGACACAGAACTCATACCCTTCACAAAAATTAACTCAAAATGGGTCATAGACCTAAATGTTAAAACACAAAACTTTAAAACTCCTAGAAGAAAATATAGGAGAAAACTCAGATGACTTTGGGTATGGTAATGACTTTTTAGATACAACACGAAAAGCATGATTCTTGAAAGAAATAATAAGTTGAATTTCATTAAAATTAAAAACTTATGCTCTGTGAAAGATAATGTCAAGAGAATGAGAAGACAAGCCATGGACTGGGAGAAAATATTTGCAAAAGACACATGTGATAAAGGACTATTATCCAAAATATACAAAGAACTCTTAAAACTCAATAATAAGAAAACAAACAACTTGATTAAAAAAGGGACCTAAGTCCTCAAAAGACACCTCAACAGAAAAGATACACAGATGGCAAATAAACATATGAAAATATACTCCACATCATAGATCATCAGGGAAATACAAATTAAAAGTGAATTGTTCTAATACTGCACACCTATTAGAATGGCCAAAATCCAAAACACCGACAAAATTAAATGCTGGCAAGGATGTGGAACAACAGGAATTCTCGTCCATTGCTGAGGGGAATGAAAATGGTACAGCTACTTCAGGAAACAGTTGGCAATTTCTTACAAAACTAAATATACTCTTACCATATTATCCTGAAATCATGCTCCTTGGTGTTTACCCAAAGGAGCTGAAATATTATGTCCACACAGAAGCCTGAACATGGATGTTTATAGCAGCTTTATTCACAATTGCCAAAACTTGGAAGGAACCAAGTTGTCCTTCAGTAGATGAATGGACAAATAAACTTGGTACATCCAGACAATGGAATATCATGCAGCATTAAAAAGAAATTAGCTTGGGACTTCCCCGGTGGTGCAGTGGTTAAGAATCCGCCTGTCAATGCAGGTGACACGGGTTTGAGCCCTGGTCTGGGAAGATCCCACATGTCGCAGAGCAACTAAGCCCGTGTGCCACAACTACTGAGCCCACATGCTGCAGCTACCAAAGCCCATGTGCCTAGAGCCCATGCTCTGCAACAAGAGAAGCCACTACAATGAGAAGCCTGTACACCACAATGAAGAGTAGCCCCCACTCGCCTCAACTAGAGAAATGCTGTGTGCAGCAATGAAGACCCAACGCAGCCAAAAATAAATTAAAAAAAGAAAAGAAAAAAATGAGCTTGGGCGAACCTCGCTGTCTGGAGGACATCGCCACTTCCCGCTTACCCACAGTAAAAGTAACACTAAAGCAGTTCATGAGGAAGCAACAAGTTCTCCTCCTCCACAGAAGGATTTTGCAGACAATTTGGCAAGTTCCAAATGATTGTGATCACAAGTACCTGAAGGACTGGGCAAGGGAAGAATTCAAAAGAAACTAAAGTGCCACTGAAGAGGATACAATCCAGATGATGATTACTCAAGGCAATACGCAGCTCAAAGAGTTAGAAAAAATACTTGCTTTAGCCAGACCTTAACTACAGCATTATTCTGAAAGGTTTTCAAAGTCTCCATGTGTTTAGTTGAGCTTAGGCTCGACAATGGGCAAGCCAAAGCCAAGTGAAACTGTTTGTATGTAGAGCCCTTGAGCAAAACAGCAGAACATGGAGCGTGACATATCAGAGTGAGCCAAGAAAAGTGCATCAGAGCAATTGCCTTAGCACTGAAAAACAGGCCTTGTATTTTGAAAATACTTCTAGATGTGTCAGCAGTTTTTGTAAGAAGCAAAAATTACTACAACAGATTGTCAGCATATAAAAAGATGTTCAACACCATTAATCAGTCATCAGGGAAATGCAAATCAAAACCAGCAAGAGATACTATTCACACCCACTAGAATGGCTATAATTAAAAAGGGAGAGAATTGCAAATGGTGGTGAAGATGTGGAGAGGTTGGAACTCTGATACATTGGTGGTGAGACTATAGAGTTGTGCAGCCACTTTGGAAAACAGACTGTCAGTTGCCCAACAGGTTAAACAGCATTGTTCATAATAGCCAAAGAGTGGACAATTCAAATGCCCATCAACTGATTAATGGATAAGTAAAACATGGTATACCCATATAATAAAATATTATTTAGCAAACGAAAAGGAATGAAGCACTGATACATGCTACACCTGGATGAACCATGGAGACATTATTAAGAGGCCAGTCACAAAAGATCACTTATTGTATGATTCCATTTATATGAATGCACAACTCTGAATATATTAAAATCTATTGAATTATACATCTTACATGTATGGTATGTGAATTCCCCCCTCCCTTTTTTTGAGATATAGTTGACATATAACATTGTGTAAGTCAATAAAGCTGTTTTAAAAAACAATGTGAGAGGTAGGGCTGGAGGTGTACTGACCTCAGGAGACACCCTGGATAAAACATGACAAATCGAATTTTCATCTTCCAGAGGCTAATTTTATTCTCATGGACAAGCTTTTACCTTCATCTCTATAAAACAGTTTAATTTTATTCACATATATCTCTGATTATCTTCTCTGAATTATAGGTTAAGTCTGTTGTTTATTTAGCCCAAGAGATTTATTTAGCAATCTCTTCTCACATATGGAGCCATGGTCATTCACTAAGATGTTGGCCAGAACAGAAATGCTGGTGAGACACATTTTATTCATCATCTTTATCAGTATTTTGGATAAGGCAAATTAACTTTCTGGGTGTTCCCTGTAAGCTATACTATTGTTTGAATGTTAAAGTTTTGTTCCTAAAATTTAATTTTAAGATGTTTGAGGGCTTCCCTGGTGGCGCAGTGGTTGAGAGTCCGCCTGCGGGTGCAGGGGACACGGGTTCGTGCCCCAGTCCGGGAAGATCCCACATGCCGCGGAGCGGCTGGGCCCGTGAGCCATGGCCACTGAGCCTGCGCGTCCGGAGCCTGTGCTCCGCAACGGGAGAGGCCACAACAGTGAGAGGCCCGCGTACCGCAAAAAAAAAAAAAAAGTTGTTTGAATGTTCGATTTATCTATATGAACTACATAAATCAATCTTTTTTATATTAGAATTTTTTTAAATACAGAGACTTTCTATCATATGAGAAGTGGCTAGGGCTGTTTATTATTTAACATACTGACTGCCCCAGTGTCATTTTTCCCCTTTAAAGGGTGCCATCGAAATTTTAAATTCATGGCACAGGCATTGCTGCAGATATGTCTGCAGAGACAGATGACTTTCTAATGTTTGAGGAAGGCAAAACATATTTCCTGGTATTTGTATTACTGTAGTCACGCCTCTCCTCTCAGGAGAAGCTGAGTGGCAGAGACCCATACTTACGTAACTAAATTATCTGTCTTTTATGGAATAAGTAAGGAAAATTCGAGTAAAAAAAAACAACAAAGGAAGCAGCTTACATGTGCCTTGAAAAAAAGTTGGATTATGTAGAATAAGGATCAAAAGCAAACTGTCACTCTGTGCCAAGCTAGAAATCGTTACAGGCTATTTCCTTCCTTGAGTCAGACATATGAGAAATACTTTTAGAATTAAATGAAATTTACTACTTTTATTTGCTGAGAAGAGTAAATCACTTTTTTTTTTAATTTAAAAAAACTTTTTGGCTGTGCTGGGTCTTCGCTGTGCGTGCAGGCTTTCTCTAGTTGTAACGAGCGGGGGCTACCGTTTGTTGCAGCGCGCGGGCTTCTCATTGCGCTGGCTTCCCTTGTTGCAGAGCACAGGCTATAGGTGCACGGGCTTCAGTAGTTGTGGCATGTGGGCTCAGTAGTTGTGGCTCGCGGGCTCTGGAGTGCAGCCTCAGTAGTTGTGGCGCATGGGCTTAGTTGCTCCGCGGCACATGGGATCTTCCTGGACCGGGAATCCAACGATGACCCCTACATTGGCAGGCAGATTCTTAACCACTGCACTACCTGGGAAGTCCCAGTAAATCACTTTTATTCAGCCCATTTTGTATTTTAAAAAAAAGTGCTTTGCTATAAAAGAAAGAAAGAAAGAGAGAGAGAGAAAGAAGAAAGGAAGGAAAGAAGGGAGGAAGAAAGGAAGGAGGAAGAGAGAAAGAAAGAAAGAAAGAAAAAAACAGATATGAGCTTGAAAAGCTCATGCCATGAAAAGGCATGGAAGAACTTTAAGTTCATAATACTGAGTGAAAGAACGTAATCTGAAGAGTCTATATACTGATTTCAACTATATGACATTTTGAAAAAGGCAAAACTGTGGAGACAGTAAAAAGATCAATCATTGAGGGGGGCAGGAAAGGATTATTAAGTGAAGCACAGAGAATTTTTAGGGCAGTGAAAACACTCTGTATGATACCATAATGTTGCATACATGTCATTACATATTTGTCCAAATCCATAGAATGTACACCACCAAGAATAAACTCTAATGTAAACTACGCACTTTGGGTGATAATGATGTGTCAATGTAGGTTCATCAATTGTAACAAATGTACCACTTGGGGAAGAGGATGGGAGGATGTTGATAATGGGGGAGGCTATGCACATGTGAGGGTAGGGGGTATACGGGAAATCTCTGTACCTTCCTCTTAATTTTGCTGTGAACCTACAACTTCTCTAAAAGAAAAGTCTTTTTAAAAAGCTCTTGTGGGGCTTCCCTGGTGGCACAGTGGTTGAGAGTCCGCCTGCCAATGCAGGGGACGTGGGTTCGTGCCCCAGTCCGGGAAGATCCCACATGCCACGGAGCGGCTAGGCCCGTGAGCCATGACCACTGAGCCTGCGCATCCGGAGCCTGTGCTCCGCAACGGAGAGGCCACAACAGTGAGAGGCCCACGTACAGCAAAAAAAAAAAAAAAAAAAAAAAAAAAGCTCTTGTGTAAAACAACATGCATATAGTTGTATTTTGGAGAGTATAACTTATGGAAATGCAATATATTTGACAATAACTGCACAAAGAACATAGGTGGGAGTAAAGCCATATTGGAGTAAGAAAATAACACCAGATGGTAACTCACAGGAATTGAAGAGAACTACATATGGTGGATAAGAAAGTTAATATAACAAACTCTATAAATACATACTTTCTCTCCTGTCTTCTCTCAACTTCTTTAGAATGTATAAAAGTATATAAAGTAATAATTACAACAATGTATTTTGGAGTTTATAACATATATATGTAATATATATATATATAACAATAATAGCACAAAAAGGGGGAAGAAGAATAGAACTATATAGTGTGACATTTATATATCTTAGTGAAATTAAGTTAGTATAAATCTGAAATAGATGCTGATAAGTTAAAATGCATATGGTAAGTCTGCCATTATGAAAATAAATCCAAAAAATATTTTTTTAAATCATTAAAGGAATTAAAATTTATGCTAGGCACTTCCCTGGTGGTCCAGTGATAAAGAATCCGCCTTACAATGCAGGGGATGTGGGTTTGATCCCTGGTCAGGGAACTAAGATCCCACATGCCATGGGGCAACTAAGCCCACGCACCACAACTACTGAGCTCACATGCCTCGACAAGAAAGCCCATGTGCTGCAAACTACAGACCCCACGTGCCCTGGAGCCCACGTGCCACAACTACAGAGCCCATGCACACTGGAGCTTGTGCACCACAACTAGAGAAGAGAAAACCCACACGCCATGACTAGAGAGAGGCAGGCACACCACAACAAAGAGCCCACGTGCCACAATAAAAGATCCCGCATGCCTCAGCGAAGATCCCATGTGCCACAACTAAGACCCGACACAGCCAAAAAACAGCTAAAAATATTACTTAATGCAAAAGAAAGCAGTAAGAAGGAACAGTGGAACAAAGAAGACATGATGCATGTAGGGGAAAAAAAGTAGAATATCAGATGGCAGAGACTGTCAAACTGGATTAAGAAAATAGCAAGATCCAGCTATGTGCTGTCTACAGTAAACATACTTTAGATTCAAAATACAAATAGGTTGAAAGTAAAAAATATATTTATACCATGCAAGTAGCAATTAAAGAAACCTGCAGTGGCTATAATAATATCAGACAAAATAGACAGTGAAACAAAAAATGTTACCAAAAATAAAGACAGACATTTTATAATAATAAACAGGTCAATCCATCAGGAAGATATAATAATTATAAATATATGCACCTAATAACAGGAACCAAAATACATGGAGCAAACACTGGCTATTCAACGATAGTAGATAGCGATTTCAATATTCTATTTTCAATAATGGGTATAACCCAAGAGAATTGAAATATATGCTCACATAAAAATTTGTACACAAATGTTTATAGCAGCATTATTCATAATGGCCAAAGATGGAAACATCTGAAGTATCCATTAACTTATGAATGGATAACAAAATGTGATGTATCTATATAATGCAATATTATTCAGCCATAACAAAAGAATATCAGTACATGCTATAAGATGAATGAACTTTGAAAGCACCTTGCTAAGTGAAAGAAGACCATATCTACATATTTCATGATTCCATTTATATGAAATGTTCAGAATAGGCAAATCTATAGAGACAGGATGCAGATTAATGGTTTCCAGGAATAGGGGAAGAAGGGAATTGAGACTGACTGCTAATAGGTAGGGGGTTTCTTTTGTGGATGAGGAAAATGTTCTGAAATTAGATAGTGGTGATAATTGCATGATATAGTGAGTATACTAAAAACCACTGAATTGTACACTTTGGTGAATTTTTTGATATGTAAATTTATATCTCAGTAAAAGGAAGAGAGGAGAGTAACGAGAAGGAAGAAGAAGAAAGGTGCAGACATTTCATCTTAAGAAAGCAAGGGGAAGAAAGAGTCACAAGGGGAAGAAAGAGTCTCAAAGAGGGTGTTGTTATAAGTGTGAAAGTTTCTGAAAGTACAAGTTAGATCAGAATGGCAAAGGGTCTTGTATTCAAGAGTGGAAGTGAAATTCAAAATGCAATGACTTGAGAAGTGACTGGGTGATGACAAAATGGAAACACTCTGAGATATTTTGTTGTGGACGAAACAATAATGATCGGTAGTAATTGGAGGGGAAAGGGAACCAGGGAGTGTTTTTTAGTGATGAGAAAGACTTAGGTAAGTGTTGAGAAACAATTCTTCACGGGCCTCACATTTCTACATGTCTTGCAGAGGTACTAATTGCCTTGAGCTATCTCTTCAAGGATGTTTGTGAATAGTCTTGGAAGATAGAAATAATGTTTTCCTTGGAGCAAAAGGTAGATTTATTTACTCTCCAGTAAACAAGATAATGTCTCTCTCAGGAGCAAAGATCAGACAGATTTACTGCCCATCATAAAAGGCTCAGGTACCTTAATTTGGGGATTCCCCCCCCCCCATTATGTACCCTATTACTTCTGCAGGTATCACCTGACACCCTTCACAATGTCCTTTGGGAACTGGGGCTCAGGGAACTATAGTTCCCTGATGCTTATGCTGATGCGTATGCTGCTTGCTATGCTGTGAATAATAGCCACTTGTCTCTGAAAAAATAAATAATGCATAGAACAACTCAGCAGAGGATAAGCAGAAAATAAAAGACTTGAACAATGCTAAAAACCAACTACACCTAATAGATATCTATTGACTACTCCACTCAACAGTATCAGAATATATATTCTTAACAAGAACTCAAGGAACATTCTTTAGTATAAACTATATGCTAGGCCATAAAAGAAGCTTCAATAAATTTAAAAGTATTGAAATGACAAAGTAAGTTCTCTAATCACAGTGGAATGAAATTAGAAACCAATAACAGAAAAAATTGGGGAAATTCTCAAATATATGGAAATTAAACAACATAGTCCTAAATAGTCAATGAGTCAAAGGAGTCACAAGAGAAACTTAAAAATCTTTTGAGATGAGTGAAAATGAAGACACAACGTACTAAAACTTATGGGATGCTGCTGAAGTCGTACTTAGAAATTTATAGGTATAAATGTTTATATTAAAAAAATAAGATCTCACATGATGTGTATGTCAAATCATTTTGCTCTACACCTTAAACTTATCCAGTGCTGTATATCAATTATATCTCAATAAAACTAGAAGGAAAAAAACAATTTTTAATTAAAAAAATAAGTGAGATCTCACATCAATAGCCTAACCTCCCACTTTAATACATTTAAGAACAAAGTAATCCTAAAGCAGGGAAAAAGGAAGAAAATAATAAAGATTAGAATGGAAATTAATCAGGTAGAGCATAGAAAGAAAGTAGAGAAAAATCAACAAAACCAAAAGTTGGTTCTTTGAAAACTTTAATAAAAATTGGTAAATCTTTAGCTAGACTGACCAAGAAAAAATTAGAGGGCTTCCCTGGTGGCACAGTGGTTAAGAATCCACCTGCCAATGCAGGGGACATGGGTTCAAGCCCTGGTCCGGGAAGATCCCACATGCCACGGAGCAGCTAAGCCCATGTGCTACAACTATTGAGCCTCTGCTCTAGAGCCCCTGAGCCACAACTGCTGAGCCTGTGTGCCACAACTAATGAAGCCCACGTGCCTAGAGCCCAAGCTCAGCAACAAGAGAAGCCACCGCAATGAGAAGCCACGCACTGCAACGAAGAGTAGCCCCGGCTCGCCACAACTAGAGAAAGTCTGCTAGAAGCAAAGAAGACCCAATGCAGCCAAAAATAAAATAAATTAATTTATTAAAAAATCTAGAGAAGACTCAAGTTAATAAAATTAGGAATTAAAGAGGAGACATCACTACTGACCCTAGAAACACACAAATAAATGGATGCATCAAAATGAGGCTGCCAACCTTTCCAAAGTGAAAGTGAGCACATCTTTCCCATCCTCTAGCATCCATCTCTTTGAAGCACAGAATGAAAAGCTGCTTACAAAGGCATTACTGAAAGCCCCTAAGATTAGTGGTTTTAAAATTGCTTGGAAATATGCCAACGTAGGACAAAAGGCATTGCAGCCTACCTACCCAAGCTGTAACCATCTCCTGCTGGAACAAAGAACTTGGTGATAACAAAGACTTAAAATAATGATGGTAACATTGCAGCAATTACACAAAAAATTACCATTACATAAAAACAAAATGATCCACAAAAGTAAAAATCATTAATTTATATTCATTATTTCAGCAACAGCAGCAATAAAAACCGTGACCCACTCATGTCAGCATTGTTGATGGAGATAATATGGTTCAGTCTGAGAATTATGGAAATTCTGTTCTTTTTGTGCATCAGGTACAAAGGGAATTTTATGACACTCAGTGATAGCCAGGTGTCTTGTATTAGTCTCCACTAAACTCTGCTAACCAGTTAATTTTAGTATTCACTTAGGAAAATAAGTCTATATAATTGTGCACTAGTCACTCATAATAAAAAAAAGAATAGGACTTGCACAAAGAGGAATCCCAAATCCCATTAGTGTTTGGCAGATCTTATTTTGAGAATCATTGCTTTGCTTTGCAACTGCACACGGATTGCCATTTATCTACTTGGAAATATAACATATAACCCAGTGTCAGCAGGGCCTTCCCCCTGACCTTTCAGAAAAAATAGTAAAGTTGACTTGAACCCCAATCACATGGAAGTCCGAGCTCTTCTCATGATTTCTGTAAGTTTCACGGGTGGGACGCAGGTGGACACATTTCCCAATCTCATGATCACTTTCTTTTGATTCTCTCTTCCATGTGAGAGGCCTCTGTGCTGCCTAACAGCAATGCAGATGAGAAATTCAATACCTCTTTAAATCCCACCATCAACAACAAAATCCCCTCAGAAAGATGTTTTGGGAAGATGTGTAGGAAGATGGAGGGAGAGTGAAACGACAGCCACACAAACACTTGCAAATAAAGGATTAGGTTTCTCATTCTTAAAATGTTCTTCACCTGCCACTTTCTCCACTCCCTTCCTTCCCCTTCTGCCTGCCCCTCTCCCTCCCCAACCTTGGGGTTTCACCAACACTCTCCACCTAGTCCCAGCCAGCCCCCGTTTTGTTTGTTCATCTTGATCCTCCTATTCTCCCTGCTTTTGGTTTTTTTCTCTCCCTTGTTTAGAACAACAAACCAATTCAACCCAGCCTCTCAGAGCGAAGAGCTTTAATACTTTTCCAAAGGCATGGCACCTGTGAATGAATGCGTAGGTCTTTGGGGTCTCACCTTCAGCTTATTCCCAGGGCTGATATAGAAACTCTTCCTTGAGAATCAGCTGTGACTGGCATGTAAGATTATGTGAGAACATGGCCAGTGATGCTGAGCTACCTGGTTAGATAAGGGGTCAGAAGCATTTCTCAAGAAAGGCAGTAATTTACCCAGAAGAAGGTAGTGGGAGTGTGGTGCAAAGAAAGAACTAAATGTTTAGTAAATATTTGCTGAAGAAGAAGGAGCTCATGGAGTAGGCAAGTGATGGGAAAGAGAGGAGTCATGGGACAGGATAAAAAGCTGAAGTGGAGAGGGATTTCCCTGGTGGTCCAGTGGTTAAATACTCTGTGCTTCCACTGCAGGGAGTTTGATCCCTGGTCGGGGAACTAAGATCCCGCATGCTGTGCAGAGTGGCAAAAAAAAAAAGCTAATGTGGAGAGATTACCCCTTTTCAGGAGGAAGGAGCCTCTTTTACTGAGATAGCCTGAAAGGAGATAAGAATGTGCAAGTAAGATGCATTTGGAGGGGGCAAGGTTGGTCATTTGAGGGCATACTTATGCAATGACTTGGATTTTCTCAATGAAGTCAGGAACAAAGTCATCTACTGACTGAGGCCAGAGGTAAAAGAGGGCTCAGGATTATGATTGGAGACAATTATTTACCAGTGTTTCTCGTCTATAATGTACAATCTTGTCCACCATATGCACCCACCTATGAATAGGAACAGATGAAAACTATGATGGCATGGATCCTGGGCTGTGATTTTGAGTCCAGTAAAACAGAAGGACACGAAGACAAGTCAGCAAATACCACAATGGACCAAAAATGCCATCAAGGGGAAGATGGTAAATTGGAAGAAAACTAAATGGCTCAGAGGACTGGACATGGATAAGATTAGATATATTGGGAGAAAAGAGTGAGCCACAAGAATAAGAGATTGTTGACAGAGGTTACTCTGTTAATATTTAGGGTATATCACTGCAGATCAGCTTTTTTTTTTTTTTTTTTTTTTTGCGGTACGCGGGCCTCTCACTGTTGTGGCCTCTCCCGTTGCGGAGCACAGGCTCCGGACGCGCAGGCTCAGCGGCCATGGCTCACGGGCCCAGCCGCTCCGCGGCATGTGGGATCTTCCCGGACCGGGGCACGAACCTGTGTCCCCTGCATCGGCAGGCGGACTCTCAACCACTGCGCCACCAGGGAAGCCCTGAAGATCAGCTTTAAATTATGACAGAGTATGGCCCATGGGAACTGTTTTTGTGGGCTATAGATGAAGATACCTGGCATTGAGAAGGATGAGGAACTCAGAAGCTAGGATATTTGATTGGCGATGGACAGTCAGACATTTCAGGATGTGGTCAGCTAGAGATGAAGACTGGGCCAAGCGCAAAGACCTTGCGGGAGAGAGACCAGGAGCCTGGAATATGGCAATAACAAAATTGTGGTGGAGGAGAAGAAAACATTCATATTTCATAAAAATAATTTTAATTCTTCAAATGAAATCATAATTTACATGGAATAAATACTAAAAAATCACTCATTTTGTAGGAATCAGAGTTGATCCTCAAGCGAGGATGGGTAAGAGAAAATATGATGCTAATGGCATAACAGCAGAGAGAAAAGGTGATCACGACCACAGTGTTTGACTTTGATGGTTCAAAAAGGTCAAAACAGAACTCTAATGCCTGAAAGGATAGTGTGTCCAGATTTTGTATTCTAAATAAAGCCTAAAATGTGTATGGGTTGAGTGCCTGCTTGCACAAGTTGTACTCTTAGAAAGCCTTATAGTGATAGATTCTGGAAGTTACTGAAACAGTTAAAGCAGGGAATGCTGCTCTAAAACTGGGTAAACAATAACAAAATGATACAAATGAACTTATATACAAAACAGAAATAGAACTACAGACATAGAAAACAAAGTTATGGTTACCAAAGAGGAAAGGTAAGGTATAAATGAGGAGGTTGGGATGAACATATACACACTACTATATATAAAATAGATAAGGGCCTACTATATAGCACAGGGAACTCTATTCAATATTCTGTAATAACCTATATGGGAAAAAAAATCTGAAAAAGAATGGACATATGTATATGTAAATATAACTGAATCACTTTGCTGTTCACCTGAAACTAACACAACATTGTAAATCAACTAGACTTCAATTTAAAAAAAGTATTTCCACAGACCAACAAAAAAGAGCTGGGTAAACAAATGTGTTCATTGAAAGTCAAACACACACACACACACACACACACACACACACACACACACACACCATAGGCCTAATCCTCACTCTAAAAGGCAATTACCATGCAAAAGAAATAGATGGTTGAACAAACAAATAACTTAAAACTGCTTGAAAAAGTTTTCTTTCTGGATTAAAAATTCATGGTGGAATTAAGGAGATAAATTATAGAGGAGAGCACATTTGGACCTGATGAGTAGAGCAATGTGAAAGCTTGAGAAACTTGCTCTGTTTCTTCAGACCACATTGGCCCTCAGGGGAAATGGAATTTTGCCTCTTATTTGACACTCTGTCTGACTTGATTTTGCAGATCAGCATCTTACAAAGGACTGTTTACCCAGCCATAAGAATTCCACCAATCAATGAACAGGGAAATTCTCTCAGGCTACCAAATTACTGGCCAATCCTAAGAAAGAAGATAAATATTGCATTTTCCTTTTCAGTCATTACCCATTAGGTTTCTGGGACAAAATGTAAGGAAGGAATAATTCCTGAAAAGGAAGACATCTGAACATCTGATAAATCAAAAGTTTCTGTTTATGACCTCAATCAGCAAAGATTTCATTGTTAACTATTTGCAAACCAAAGTTGTTAAAATTATACAAATAATGAAAAGTTTGTTTTAAATGCCAGAGTATGATACAAAAAGAAAGTGAAAATTTCCCTGATGAACTAGAATTCAGTCCATTCATTGATTCAGTTATTCAAGATATATTTATGCTAGACACCAGAGATATTGGTGAGCATCAGTAAAAATGAAATTATTTTTAGCAAAAGTTACTTGCAAATATTAAGACCTAGATACTCCAGGTAGGAGATAGATATGTTTCTTGTTTTTCAGTCCTTTGGAGAACTTCAGATTTAGTCTTATGTGAATTTATTCCAATAATTAAATGTTTGTAAATCTGATTTGGCATATCACCTTAATTGATGCAACAATATCAGTGTTTAGAAATAAAATGAGCCAGGCAGCAAGCCAAAAGAAATACTCCTATTGCCTGTCTGCTGAAAAAGTAGTTCATTTTCAACACCTCTTAAAATGGGAATGCGTCTTGCTTAGTCCAGAGACAGAGGGGGGAAAATCACACACACAAAACCTATCAAAGCTCTTGTGGTAGAACTTGTTTGCTTGGGAACTGCAGGACTGTTGTTTGAATGGCTGTACATTTCATTAGTTAAGACTCTAATTTAGAGAAAAGAATAATACAGTCATCTGCAGTCTCTAAAGTTCTGTCTGATTAACCTCTGATTAGCGTTAACTAAGAAGAAAGATCTGCTATAAAAATTCACGCTATTAAAACTGGAACTGAAAACCATAACAATGAAAACTGCAAGCTTTCTTAGTGTCATGTTGTGTGCTTTGAAAGCACACACCAGAGAATCCTTTCAGCCTTTATGGTGTGGGAATGCAGGCTTTTTTCTGGAGGAGAGCACATTCATGAGAGAAGGCACACACAGTGAGTATTAGACAAGGGCTTGGCCTGGGAGCAGATCCCAGGGTGAAATGGAGATTAGCTCAGCATTTATTCTGCTGGCTCTGTAGGTATTGCTGAGATTTTTATTTCCTCTACTCATGAATTTTGTGGGGAAATTGAGGATAGCACTCAGAAGGGTTGAATTCTAAATATCTGAAAAATAATGAGAGCTCAACACAGTTTCTAAGAGCCCTGATCTCTCTGAGCATTTTGATTGTGCCAGTAATTATAAATCTCATTTTAGCAGCCTATGTCCAGGAGGCTCCATGGAAGAAGGGAGAATTATTCTTCAGGGAAGCTATATTTGTACTAAAACTACTGAATGTACATGGGCCCTGCCAAATTATTTTATTCATCTCCCAAATTTAAACTTAAACTGGCTGAATCTCCTAAAAGTTCCAATAAAAACTCATGCAATTGGCAAAAATTTTATACATGTTGATGCATAATACTGAAACCATCTTATAAGCACTAATTTGAACGGAAAAAATAATTGTAACATTAAGGGAAAATGTATACAGAGACCCTGTGGGTTGCTGAAGGAGCAATGATACAAATAAAAAAAGTAGTTGAGCTAGATTTTTTTTGTATCGGTCAACAGTTGCTATTAGGACATTGGGTTGCAAATGCAGATATCTAGGGGAAAAAAAATCGTTTTAGCAAAAAAGGAATTGATTATGGGTACAAACCCTGCTGGATCCAGGACCTCCAACAATATTGTTAGCAGTGACTCCTACACCCTCTCTCAATCTCCATCTCTGCTCTGCTTTCTTCTATGTTGGCTTCATTCTCAAGCAAGGCATTCTTCCCATTGTGTTGGAAAGGTGGTCATCACCAACTTCAGGCTTCATTCAACCAGGCTAGTAACCTCTAGGAAAGAGATTGTCTTCTCCTCAGTGGTTTCAGAAAAATCATGGGAATGATATTGACTGGCTTGACTGAGCAGGTGCCCATCCCTGCATTAATCTCCTGTAAGGTTTTGCTTTACTTAACCATGCCTGGATCATGGGCCTTACACAGAACTGGAAGATTGTGTCAGTATCTCAGGAAACAAAACTGTATGTAATCAGAAAGTGTTTGGAGTGGTTCCCCGAAGGTTCAATGGTGTGCTGTTAGCAAAAGAAGAGGAAAAGGAGGTTGGTCAGGTAAACACAACAGGTTGCAAGAATTAGAGACAAGTTCAAGTGACCTCAAGATTTCATTGCAAGAATTCATGTGAAAATGAGGGATGGCAGAAAACAATCTCAACCGTCTTCATGGAGAAATGAAGTATAGTTCCCTATACTGCTCCAGTAGTCTTACTACAACCCTGGAACAGAACATCCACTCTAGAAATTACCACATCCTAGAATCACAGAGTAGATAGTAGGACTTATCCATTTTGGTGCTTCTGTTTCTTCTGCTCTGCAGCTACTAATTCATTTCTGCTCTTCATTTTTTTTTCTCTATTGACTTCTGTTTATTGCTTTCTCTCAACGCATTTCTCCTCTTCTGTGCTACTATTTTTGTTTTCTATTACATTAATTTCTGCTTTCAGTATATTTCCTTCAATTTTCTTTAGAATTTCTGTATGGTTCTTTTTCTAGCAAATTTTTACTTGAATAGCTCATTAATTTTCCATCTTTCTTGTTTTCTAATATATGCAATTAAGGCTATAAATTACCCTCTAAGTTCTGCATTAGCTGTTAACCACAATTTTTGACATGTAGTGCTTTCTGTATCATTCGGTTCCAAATATTTTATAATTTTCAGTATAATTGTTTTCTTTAACCCACAACTTCTAAAAAGTTTTGTTATGGAGGTATACTATACATAAAGTACACAATTCTTAAGCAAGTAACCCAATAAAATTTATATATGTATATACCTGTGTAGCCACTGCCTAGATCAAGATATAGAACATTTCTAGCATCCCAAAGAGGTCCCTTATGCCCCTTCCCCATAAATACATCCCTAGAGGTAACTACTGTTGACTTTAATTTCATGGATTAGTTTTACCTCTTTCTGAACATCACCTGAATTGAAATCATGTATTCCATTTTATAACTGTGAGATTTATCCATGTTGTAGCAATGATTGGTTTTTCTTTCCTCTCCATTACTGGGAACAAATATACTCATTTGTCTATTCTATTCTTTTGTTTTTAATATTTATTTATTTTATTTATTTACTTTGGCTGCTCTGGATCTTAATTGCGGCATGCAGGATCTTCGCTGTGGCATGTGGTCTCTTAGTTGCAGCATGTGGACTCGTTAGTTGCAGCATGCGGACTCCTAGTTGTGGCATATGAACTCTTTAGTTGTGGCATGCATGCGGGATCTAGTCCCCTGATCAGGGATCATACCGAGGCCCCCTGCATTGGGAGCACGGAGTCTTACCCACTGGACCACCAGGGAAGTCCCTCGTCTATTCTACTCTTGATGCATATTTAGGTTGTTTCTAATTTGGAGCTATTATGAATAAAACTACTATGGATGTTCTTATAATGTCTTTTGGTGGACATATGTACTCATTTCTCTTGGATATATAGCTAACAGAAGAATTGCTTGTCATAGGGTAAGCATATTTTAGCTTTATTAGATACTTCCAAACAGTTTTCCATGGTGGTTTTTACCAGCTTACACTCCCACCAGTAATGTGTGAGAGTTCTGATTGTTTCACATCCCTTCAATATTTGATATTGTCCATTTTTCTTTTTTAATTTTAGCTATTCTGGTTGTGTATGTAATATCTCAAGGTCATTTTAGTCTGCATTTTCCTGCTGACTATAATGTTGAACACCTTTTTTATATGCTTATTGACCATTTGCATATCTTGTTTTATGAACTATTTTTTCAGAATTTCTGTCTATTTCTAAATTGGATTAGTTGTCTTCCTCTCCTTGAGTTGTAAGAATTCTTCATACACTCTGATTATGAATCCTCTATCAGTTATATGTACTGTGAATTTCTTATTCCAGTATTTTCACTCTCTAAATGATATCTTTTGAGGAATATAAGTTTATAACTCAATGAAATCTAATTTTTCTCTTTCAGTGATAGTGCTTACTATGTCCTATTTAGGAAATTTTTGCTCACCCCAAGATCATGAAGATATTTTCTTCTAAAAGCTTCATTGTTTTACCTTTCACATTTAAGTTTATTACCCATTTCATATTAATTTTTGTAGATGGTATTATATAGGAATCAAAGTTCATTTTCTTTTCCATAGAGTTATCCAACTGATCCAACACCATTTATTGAAAAGAATATTGAAAAGATAACTCTCCCCTACCCCCAAAGAATTGCAGTGGTATTTTTCTGTGAGTCTGTTCTGGACTCTCATTTTGTTTCCATTGTTTAATATCCATGTGCTTATATCATATTGTCTTATTTAATATGCTTTATGATAAGTCTTAAAATCTGGTAGTCTAAATCCTCAAACTTTTTTCTCCTGAAAGATTGATTTGGTCATTCTAGATTCTTTGCATTACCATATGAATTTTTAAATCAGCTTGTCAATTTCCACAAACAAACAAAAAAAACCTGTTGAGATTTTGATTGAGATTACATCAAATCTAGATCAATTTGGATAGAACTGATATTTTAAAAAAATTTTAATTGACATATTGTTGATTTACAATGCTGTGCCAATCTCTGCCGTACAGCAAAGTGACTCAGTTATACACATATGTACATTCTTTTTTTATATTCTTTTCCGTTATTGTTTATCACAGGATATTGAATATAGTTCCCTGTGCTATACATTAGGACCTTGTTGCTTATCCATTCTAAATGTAATAGTTTGCACCTATGAACCCCAAACTCCCAGTCCATCCCTCTCCCTCCCACCCTACCCCTTGGCAACCACAAGTCTGTTCTCTATGTGGATAGGAGTGATATTTAATCAATATTTAGTCTTCCAATACATGAAAGTGGCATATCTCTCAGTTTACTTAGGCCTGCTTCAAATTACTCATTGAATTTTTTTTTTCCCAGAATTAATTCCTGGACGTTTGATTTTTTTTTAGCTATCAATACTATTTTTGACGGCTAAAATACTGTTGTTTAGTTATCAAAAATGGTATTTTAAAAATTTTGTATTCTGATATTCATTATTAATATCATATAGAAATACAATTGATTTTTGCTTGTTGACCTTGCATCCATTAACCTTACTAAATCCACATATGAATTTAAATAAGTTTTTGGTGTGGTGGGGGGTAGTTTAGATTTTCTACATACACATTCAGGTTAGGTGCAAATAATGACAATTTTATTACTTCCTTTCCAAACTCTACACCTTTTACTTCTTCTTGCCATACAGCACCCATGAAGTTTTTTGTAATGTGTGTCTAGAAATTCCAAAACATATGAGGGTTTCTTCTCTCTTTTTATTGTTAGTTTCTAATTTTGCTGTACCCTTTCTGGAAAAGAAGTTATATGACATCAATTCTTAAGAATTTATTAAGCCCCGCTTTGTGGCCTAGTATATGATATGAATTTTTGCATATGTTACATGTTGCTTGGTTCCCAGATCCATGCAATCTAACTGTGAAGGAAGATGCACCATATGTTGGCTGCTTATTTAAGGCATATGCCATATCCTGTAAGAGAGCATCCTAAACTTGAAGTTGCTTTCTTTGAGCTGGTGCCAAAATTGTGTCTTCAGTAGGCTATTCTGCTTTGCTAGCAATCCTGTGGCTAACTGGAGATGGGGCACGTGGCAAGATCGTGAATTACATCAGTGTGAAATCATTGTCATACTTTCTTTGCTATAAAGTATGTCTCCATACAGGACTCAGTGGTCAGTACCCCACTCATTTTCCCATAAGTGTCCCTATTTTAATGTAACAGACTTCACGGGTTTAAGCATTTAACTGGTGCTGCAACCCATATAGTCAGACCCTAGGCTTGGTCCTCAAACACATCTTTTTTCAACTGTAGGAAATAAGGTACTCTTTTAAAGCTGCTATCAAGATTTTCTGACATAACCCAAGTTCTCATCCGATTGTTTCATTTCTCCTTTTCCTTACTTCTGCCTTCTAGGTATATCAGAATAACCCAGAGTGCACCATAATCTCTCAAATCATTATTGTTGTCTCAGAAATCAAGTTCCACAGCCACTTGATTTCCCAGTACTTTGCCCTTCCACGTCATCATCAGTGACATTTTGAGTAATTGTGATACTACTATATGTCAAGGATTACCCATAGCCCCATTTTCTCTGTACTCTTCAAATATTGCACAAACCAGTTCTGATCTGATGCCATTTTAAAGATTCTGATTTGTTCTCTGGGGCCGGTTACACTACCAATTAATGAGCCAATCAGAGTCCCAGCAGGAAAAAGACAGTGCGTTCAAATTGGATAAGTTAAAGAGAGTTTTACAAAAGGACAATTTATAAAAGTGAAGGCAGAGTAAGGCAAACCACAAAGAATAGTGCAATATTCTGGGACTATGAACAGTAGTGTTTCATGAAGAGGCAAGGAGAGGGGGCAGTCATCAGAACCTAGTTTAGAGAATCACCTGATAGGAAAATAAGAACTGAGCAAGAGATGCTGTGCCAGCCCATGGCAGCCCTGACAGGAGGTAGCTGGGTGGATAAATACCTCAGGTCTACTCTTCTCCCTCTGTCTGATCTCCTACCAGGGATCGTCAAGCCCAAGCCTAAACACCAACAAAATTAATAGGGCAAGAATATATAGGATGTATTTTTTAGAGCTGTTCATTTGCATAATGTTTTCTTATGTATTGTCATTATGCAACAAAAGCTACATAGGTTAGAAAAGATAAAAATTATCATCTCCTAACTTGCTGTCATGGCACCCTATGTATGCCTTTATTACCATAGCTCTCCTCACACTATTCTACTTGCCTGTTCTCCACTAGACTGTGAATACCTTGAGGACAGTGGCTATTTCTGTTTGGTTCTTATCACCTGTCACTGGAAGGGGCTCTGTGATAGCTGAATGAATAAGTGTGTTACATCTTTGACCCTTAGCATTCAGAGGCTGCAACTGTAATTCCCTTTTTATTGGAGTGTGGTTCATTTCCCCAACTACTCTGGGGAAGCCCAAAGGCAGATCCAGAGTCTTGATCATAGTAGATGCTCAGTGCTTAAAACTGATGATCAGGATGCCTTCTTCCAAGGCCCAAGAAGAAGAACCGAGCCAACTGGTCTTGAGAAAACAAGCACATGCTGTTTGCAGCAGAAGAGTTACAGATGGCGAGTAAGTATGAAAAGATGGTCAACCTCACCATTGATCAAAGAGACACAAATGAAATGACAATTTGCCTTTTATATATAAAACTAGCAAAGAGTAAAACGATGCGACCAACAAGGGCTTAATTTCCAAAATATACAAATAGCTCATACAACTCTATATCAAAAAAACAAACAACCCAATAAAAAAAATGGGCAGAACACCTAAACAGACCTTTCTCCAAAGGAGACATACAGATGGACAACATGCACATGAAGAGATGCTCAACATCGCTAATTATTAGAGAAATACAAATCAAAACTGCAGTGAAGTATCACTTCACACAGGTCAGAATGGCCATCATCAAAACATCTACAAACAAGAAATGCTGGAGAGAGTGTGGAGAAAAGGGAACCTTCTTACACTGTTGGTGGGAATGTAGATTTGTGCAGCCACTATGGAAAACAGTCTGGAGGTTCCATAGGGAGGGTGGGAGGGAGGGAGACGCAATAGGGAAGAGATATGGGAACATATGAATATGTATAACTGATTCACTTTGTTATAAAGCAGAAACTAACACATCATTGTAAAGCAATTATACTCCAATAAAGATGTTAAAAAAACAAAAGACCCAATGCAGCCAAAAATTAATTAATTAATTAATTAATTTAAAAAACACAAATACGATAAAAATGAAGAAACTATAATCATGAAAATTGCAAATAAAACATTATTTGATTTAAAAAAAAAACTAAAAATAGAGTTACCATTGATCTGGCAATCCCACTACTGGGCACATACCCAGAAAAGATGAAAACTCTAATTCAAAAAGATACATGCACTTCAATGCTCATAGCAGCACTATTTACAATAACCAAGACATGGAAGCAACTTAAGTGTTCATCAACAGATAAATGGATAAAGAAGATATGGTACATATATACAATGGAATATTACTCAGCCATGAAAAAGAATGAAATGCCATTTGCAGCAACATGGATGGACCTAGAGATTATCATACCAAGTGAAGTAAGTCAGAAAGAGAAAGACAAATATTATATGATATCACTTATATGTGGAATCTAAAAAATAATACAAATGAACTTATTTACAAACCAAAAACTCACAGATGTAGAAAAAAACTTTTGCTTACCAAAGGGGAAGGGGGGAGGGGTAAATTAGGAGTATGACATTAACAGATACACACTACTATATATAAAATATATAACCAACAAGGACCTACTGTATAGCACAGGGAACTATATTCAATATCTTATAATAACCTATAAAAGAAAAGAATCTGAAAAACTATATATATATATAGTTTTATATATATATAAAACTTAATCACTGTGTTGTATCTGGCATTAACACAATATTGTAAATCAACTGTACTTCAATTGTTTAAAAAGGCTTGTAATACCCAGTGTCAGTGAGAATGTGGAGAAATGGGCCCTCTTGTGCAGTCTTGGTGGGAATGTAATCTGGTACAAGTTCTCTGAAGGGCAATTTGGCAATGGGTGTCAGGTTGTAAAATGTGCATATGCTTGGATAAAGCAATTCTGCACCTTGTACAAGTGCATAGTGTTGGGAGAGACATTCCTTCCTGGGCCTCTTGTACTACTCTTGCTGTGTCTTCCAGGACTACAAAGCCCTGTCTACTCTTACTGGAGCTATTTCTCAGGATTACTTTTATACAGATGGTAAACTTGAGAAATAATGTCTTCTAGCTCAAGAGCAGACTCGTTTAGTGCTTGCTATGAAAGCAGTGTATTCTCCAAGCTCAGTGTTCCTCAGCTGCACCACAAATCCACTGTGTGCATAGCATCCATCTGGCTCATATTGTGTCAGACCTGGTGAGACTTGGTGGCCAAAGCCACCAGCATGAACATGTTGATGCTCATGCCACTTGCTGTGCAATGAGTAATAAAGTCATTTGTCCCTGGAAAAAGATTATTATACCAATTTTCTACAGATGAGTAAATTGGGGATTGTTGAAGTTAAGTGACCATCCCAGATCACACATTTACTTGCAAAGACAGGACCAGAGCCCAGGGTGACTGAGCCTCTGAAGCTAAACACAGAACACCTGGATAAGCAGGTGAGGGACTGATAGAGAAGTACAGGGAGAGTTCTCATAGTCACACTTCATCTAATCAGCCTACTGGATTGTATGGCACTAACAATCACTCTTAAAATGTCCAAAATGTTGCCTACATCAGTTAACAGTTATTCTCAAAGTCTGCCACCCTCCCCTCTGACAAGAAGCATCAGCATCCTCTGATAACTTGTTAAAAATGCAAGATCAGACCAGATAAAGTTCTACAATATGTATGTGTGTGTGTTTTTTTTGTTTTTTGTTTTTACCGCGGTACGCGGGCCTCTCACTGTTGTGGCCTCTCCCGTTGCAGAGCACAGGCTCCGAATGCACAGGCCCAGCGGCCATGGCTCACGGGCCCAGCCGCTCCGCGGCATGTGGGATCCCCCCAGACCGGGGCACGAAGCCGCGTCCCCTCCATCAGCAGGCAGACTCCCAACCACTGCGCCGCTGGGGAAGCCCGTGTGTGTTTTTTTAATGTGAAGAAATCTATTGACTTTATTTTGGGAAATTATCCTTTAGAATATTAGCTAAGGCAAGTTTTGAAAAAAAAAATAGAACATTCAATGAATTAAGCCCATTAAGAGAAGTCCAGGCCTACCAGACAGCAATAGACATTTATTGTTTAACCAACTGAAACATAAATTTTTATATCATTTTAAAGTTAACCATCTTTTTAGACTTTCATTATTTTCTATTCTTTTTTTTCCTTTTTTTTCTATTATTTTTTTCTTTTCCATTATGGTTTATTACAGGATATTGACTATAGATCCCTGTGTTACACAGTAGGACCTTGTTGTTTATCCATCCTATATATAACAGTTTGCATCTGCTAACCCCAAATTCCCAATCCATCCCTTCCCCACCCTCCATCCCCCTTGGCAACCACAAGTCTCTTCTCTATGTCTGTGAGTCTGTTTCTGTTTCCTGGATAAGTTCATTTGTGTCATATTTTAGATGCAATCTGTGCTTTAACAAGCCCTCCAGGTGATTCTGTGCACACTCAAGTTTGCACAGCACTGTTTCCGTGCACAATGCAACTTCACTCTCACCAGCTGAGTTGTTGCTTTACCAAGAAACTGCTGGGTTGGTTCCCACATATGTTTATGCCAGTTGTATTTGTCACTCTAGTTACATATTTTAATTTATTATTATATTTACCATGAATTATGAGGGCAAAAAGAAAGAGAATTGTTATTTTGATGAAAACTAAATTGAATCTTTCAGAAAGACTCAATGAACACAAGTCACTAAAAATGTTCTTGAAAGAGGGAGAAAAAGTAGTAAACATCTAGTGTTTTGAACTTAGTCTGTTTCATAAAGGTCTTCATTCCATTTTATTTTATTTTTTAATTTTATTTATTTATCTGTTTATTTTTGGCTGCGTTGGGTCTTCGTTGCTGCATGCAGGCTTTCTCTAGTTGGAGCGAGCGGGGGCTACTCTTCGCTGCAGTATGTGGGTTTCTTGTTGTGGCGGCTTCTCTTGTTGCGGGCTCTAGGTGCATGGGCTTCAGTAGTTGTGGCATGTGGGCTCAGTAGTTGTGGCTCGCAGGCTTAATAGTTGTGGCACGTGGGCTTACTTGCTCCATGGCATGTGGGATCTTCCCGGACCAGGGCTCAAACCCGTGTGCCCTGCATTGGCAGGTGGATTCTTAACCGCTATGCCACCAGGGAAGTCCCTCATTCCATGTTAAGTAGACCAAATCTTGAGATCATAGAATGTGGCTGGGGATTAGGCAAAAAGTACAAAGGAAAACACCAAGCAATGATTCTATATTGAAAGAAAAGGCCTTGGGCCTACATCAACATATTTGCAAATGAGATATGCATGTTTTAAGTTAAAACAAAATGTTTAAGGTGTGCATGTATTATTTTTTATAATTTCCCATTTAACTGATTTTTCTCTATTAATTGACCAGTTTCTAGACTTCACTCTGTGGAGGAGAGAGCTTCCCTTGGATATGATTTAAATCCTGATTGGAGATTACAACCTAGAACAGGGAAGGAGACACACTGTCTTCTTCTAACTGCTCTTTCCTTCATTCTTGGCTTACGAAGAAAGAGGTTTGATTCTACTCCTCCCTCTTTGCTTCTATTCTTGTCTCCGAAGCAAGAGGAGACATGGCTGATGAGCTACACCCTTGAGCTGCTGTTGCCAGGGACATATTTAATGGTAATACCTGGGACTTGTCCTGGAGTTCATTATGAAGCCCAGTGACTGATCAGTTTGCACCTTTGACTTTGGTCGGAAAATTCTTTGTCCGGCCAAAGGATACGGAAGCAAAAAGAAAAGAGCAGTCAGAAAGAAGTGGTAGCAGGAACCCCATCAGCACCATACCATGAGAGAAGCCATTTATCCCAGAGCAAGAAGCCATTGTTCTTCCCATCCCAAGGCCCCTCCCTAAAGAACCTTCCCTCACGTCCTTCTCAGAAACCTGACTCCCATCATGGCCCACACCCTGGTTTCTGTTGGCCCCAGGGTGGAAATCTGATTCCCACTGGTCAATCTTTTCACTTTCTTGCAAATATGGATTTGGTCTGTAGAGACTCCAGATCTTCACAGAATGTGTGAATTGGAAGGGAAGTACAATCTGGGCCGATGGGGTGGCCGCATTCTCCCACACACTGGGAGAAGCAAAAAGCTGATCTGGAAGAGAGAGAGTGAAGCATTTGCACACAGAGAAGCAGAAACAAGAAATCACATGAATGTGGACAGAGTAACTGGTTTATAACTTTCCAGTTCCAAGTTCCAGTCCCTACTGAAGAAGCCTAGTTGCATTTCCTATCCTAGGTCCTATCCTAGACCATAAGGTACCCCTGTATCCTTCTGCTAACTTGCCTTTTCCCCACTAAGCTCATTTCGGTAGGCTTGTTAGTTGCTTTACACTATTCCTGGAGCAAAAATTGCTCAGTTCAGGCATCTTCACGAACATATTGAAAACAAATGTTGGCAATTCTATGATAATGACTCTGTTGTTTAAAATCTGAACTTTAAGCAATTGCATATAGTGATAGTTTACTGATTAGTAACAAGGGCCCTGAAGCAGAGAGATAGATATGACATCCCAGTATGGGACAGGAACTGTCTTGAGTATCATAAAAAAAAATAATAATAATTTAAATGAAAGTAAAAGATAATTTGGACAACATATTGGAGAAGAGACATTTAGACTAGAGTAGAACAGAGACTATTCTTTTAGCCATTCTTAACCAGTGGCATTTTTAGAGCAATTCTTTATTGAGAAAGGAATTGGAAATTAATATTAGGAACAATGTGTAGCATTTATCATACATAATTATGGTTAAATTAGTTCTTATTCCGTAGTGTGGATTCAGTTGTTTCTCACAAATCCTGCTGGTACTTTAATGAAATCTGGAGTCGAAGAATTCCCCCTCCACCTCACCCCCCTTTCCCCAGAGCACTTTGGAAGATAGACACAGTCATTGACCTCCTGCCTATTATGATCAAGACTTGGTGCCCAGAGTGGGCAATATCAGGTCAGCAGCCCCACTTACTGAATACTTTGTTTCTCCCAGTTTTATTGCGATATAATTGACATATAGCACTGCATACTGAATAGTCTTTTAACAGGCTTATTTCTATCCAGGAGTGTAACACACTTTAGAAACCATCTAAGTGTAGCAAAGGTTTCCTCCTGCACCCCTTCCCATGTGTTCCCTCCTAACCTCATTAAGAAAAGAAAACAGATGGTGAAGATATGCCTCCTAGGACCTAAAGGAAGATGGTACAATTCAGAGGAAAATGACACTGAGATAACTCGGGGCATCTCTGCCTATGGATTAGAGAAGGGTTTTGGGATTGAGGCACATAGTCTGCTGGGAAATGAGACTTCTCAGACACAGTTAAATGGATCCATGGCCTGGAGCTGGGTGTGGGGGACCTCTTTCTATTACCCCCCCCACACACACACACACCAAGGTCTCTGCCTTTGGGGAAAGAGAGAAGTAAGGGTGGGATTTAGGTGAAATGAGTAGTAATGGCAAGGTTGAGGCAGAGACTGATGGAAGGGTGACAGGGAGGAAGTGAGAGAAACAAATGATAAAAGGCAAGAGAGAAGGAATTCATTCATCTGGATGAGGGGTGTGTGTGTGTGCATGCGCGCGCGTGCAAGTCAGTAAGTGTTGTGTGCATGCACACACATGTGTGCACTTGCTCCAAGGGCAGACTTTAGAGTAATGGTTTCAATGTAATCAGAACACATCCATTTTATAATACCTCTTGTTTACTTTTTACAAAAACATTAAGGAAGATTTAAAGGATTAAGAGTGGAGAATCTGGTGTTCGACAGACACAGTTTCAAAAACTGGCTTTGCCACTAATTAGCTGTGTGAGCTTAGTTCACCTCTCTAAACCTCTATTTAAAGTCAATCATAGTAATCCCCATGTAATAGGACTGTTCTGAGAAAGAAACAAGATAATGTATGTAAAGTAATTGATAGTGTTTTGTACACAGTCAGTGCTCTAAGTGGCAGCTCCACCCACTGACTGATCTCATGTATGGTGTATTGAGAGCTGATTTGTGTCAGCTCCTTTTTTACAAGGTTACTGTCTTGACGCAGTTAAAGCTACCATTAGTTATGGTTTTTACACGAAGTTTCATGCTTTCTCCATGTATTTTGTTTCTCTATAATTTTTATCCATCCCCAGAGTTGACAGGGGCGCTGTGAACATATTCTGTGTGAATCAATCACATAAAACCTATAGTCCAAATTGAAATTAATTACTTTTCCTGTTTTCAGAACAACTAATGTAATGTTGTTATATCATTATCATAATATAATGTTCAATGTCATATATCATAATGTAATGTTATATCAATATAAATATAAATGTTTGAGTAGATGTGCCGTACACATATGAGCATGCATATATAAGTTGTAAATGTAATTATTTTAAAATTAATTTATCAGATATGCAAGAAAATCATCTTTATTATTTTATTATCTCCTTTCTCTTTCCCCTTCTTCTTCTAAAAAATAGCACTATCCAGTTAAATTGTCCACATTCCAATGATATTTGGTTATTTCTTAAAAAGCATCTTCCTCTTTAAAATTTTTCCATGCCCATAAATTCAAAAGAATATGCTCTGGGTAGTCACAAAGGAGGAGCCCTACAGAGAATCTTTTGCACCGTGAAGCATTCCTTAGGCTACAATTTTGAGGGTGGAGGAGACCACACTTAGGTGTGGCACATGAGTTTAATCTGACACGTCACTTCACGGTTGCCCCTCACACATAGGCTTCGGTTTGCATCTCATACCCAAACTTAATTCTCCATACCACCTTCCCCAAAGATTTACAGTTCTCTGCTCTTTGCAGCTCCTTGTCACATTTTGTGGCAGGACCTCACATTGTAATCACAATTCCTCAGGAAATTTTGATTTCTGCCCCCTGAGCTAGTCTACCTACTGTAGTATTTATTCTTGCATTTAGTCCTTAGAAACATAGCTTCTTTTTATAAATAAGTATAAAATGGGCTTTATACTTATTTATAAAAGTATAAGTTATACTTTTATTTATTTATAAAAGTATAAATTATACTTTATAAAAGTATAAATATAAAAAGCATCATTATGTATGGGCTTAGGGAAAACACAGTATTATATAGTAGCACATATGGACAACATAGACCACAGTGATATAAAAATAATATATTCTCTTTTATTCCTGTGTAGTAAGAAAGCTGATGTGAGATTACTATCTAGACCCTAGCCCTTTCTCTGTCATCTTCACCTTTGACACACTATCTTGTCATTTTTTTTTTTCCTTGTCCTGTCTCTGAAGTGAATTTTCAGGCCAAATATATACATACATATGGTGGAGCCTAACTCAGAAACTGCATCCCTGCCCTGTTTTAAAAGCCATTTAAAAACTTATTATGACACACCATTGTAAAGCAATTATACTCCAATAGAGATGTTAAAAAAATAAAATAAAATTGAAAGCAAAATAAAATAAAAATGTATTATGGTTTAGCATTAGGAAAGCTCAGTAATTTCACCCACCCTCAAGATTAACTACTTCATCACATGTAACCAGTGAGGGAGGAACCAGGAACGGGTTCATTTTTATCACAAAGAAAATCACAAGTCTCAAATTTAAAGATGACCCTATTTGCCATCTGAATTAAGTGACTACCTAAAATATGAAGTATGAACACTCAGTATTATATATAATGTTTGTCAAATTACTGGTAGATTTTTTTTTTTCTTCTTGCCTAGTCAGCTGTATGGTAAGAAATTTATATATTGGGCAGATAGCCAGTGATGCCATCTGGGCATGGCCAACGAACGTTTTCTTTTATCTCTTCAGAAAGGTCAGTGTGGGGTTGTCTAATCATATTTATATTCTGGAGGTGATTATGTGGCATGCATTACATAACCCCGCTGTGCCTTTTCTTTTTCTTTATTTTTTTTTTTTTTTTGCGGTACGCGGGCCTCTCACTGCTGCGGCCTCTCCCGTCGCGGAGCACAGGCTCCAGACGCGCAGGCCCAGCGGCCACGGCCCACGGGCCCAGCCACTCCGCGGCACGTGGAATCCTCCCGGACCGGGGCACGAACCCATGTCCTCTGCATCGGCAGGTGGACTCTCAACCACTGCGCCACCAGGGAAGCCCCCTCTGTGCCTTTTCTTGATGGGGATCAGATTCTATATGTCACAAGTCACAGAAATTTAATAAGCTATCATCAGTGTAAAGCTAGAGGTAACAAAAATATGAGTCATTAATTATCAGTGTTCTTTTTAACTTATGTGTGTCATATTCTAAAGTGGATTGAAGATGGGCAATAATTAGATGAAATTCTGAGCACGTGTTATCACACAATCTGATGAGCTATATTCTCTGAAGAGATGGCCTGTCATCATTTTGTCAGGGCCTTTGGAGACAAGTCCAAGAGCTCACATATAGTCAGCATAAATGTCAAAGTGCCCAATAACTTAGCACTTTGTTCAACTTTTAAAAATCACAAGCCCTTCACTGACCCAAATGATTATTATAGTATATTTCATGCATATTCGAACTGAAAAAAATCGAACTGAAGCAGTGACAAAAGTTCAGATTCCAGGCTGGGAAGCCAACAGTACCCAGTGGTGGGACAGGTAATCTCCAGTTTGTGTTCACCTGGGGCAAATCTCTGGGGTACTAGGCAAGAGAATTGTTCTCAAAGGCACTCTCAAATCTTAAAATGTTTTCCTCAAAGCACAGTATGAAACTCCAAATCTTTCCAGTGATGGATGGAGCCTGAAGTCACTGAAAATCAAACCTAAAGATAAATTCTAGGGCTGCTTTATTACAATATTAGTTGAATTCACAACCTCACTATGTCTTTCAAGTAAAATGATCAGGATTAAGTAAAACAATTAAGACAAGGATCAGGAAAAACTAGGATCCTGACAATTAGAAGAGCAATTATTAGGACACACTTAGGACGTGGAGAGTCTAAACCGCCGCCCCCCCCCCCCCAAATCTTCTGAGATACTCGTCTCTCTTTGCCTGTGCTCGTCTCTCTTTGCCTGTGCTAGGGAAGCTCACCTCCCTTGCAGAAGAAAGCTAACAATCAAGCCCCCTGCGTCTCACTGTGGCTTGGCTGATAACCGGAATTCAAGCTCAGAGTGAAACATAGTACCAGAGCGGGGAGAATGAGGATTACAGGATAAGAGATTGCAGGAATTTACTAATTCAGTTCATAAAATTTTTTAGAATATTAATGAAAATGGATTTTGAAGATGCTTGGTTGAGGAGGGAATGTTTTCAGATAGCTTATACTTCGATGCAAGTGTTGCCGTTCTTTGAGCTGGCTCAGGAAATCAACTGTGATCCTAAAAGCGTGTTGACTGGATTAACGAATACAAGCCTACAACAAATGACTGATTGCGTTAAATTATATCGAAGAGGACAAATTCCTTTGCGTGAGGTGGAGGCGTGAATTCAAAGACTTCAGAGGACATCCATGTTGGATTCAGTATTATAAGCATCCTTTCCACCCACCCTCTCACCATCACTTCAGCCCTGAAGACTCTCCATCTTGCCATGATCATTAGATTGGTGAGGAAAACACCACTGCCATTAAAATGTGCTTTACTGGCTGTCTTTAGTAAGCTGAGAAGACTGGTAGGAAAAGCTAAAAAAAAATGGGCTCCCTGAGCTCAGTGAGGTCGGAAGGGTCTCTAAAGACAGCGTGTCATAAAAAATATGGTTCTGCCCATTGTAACACGCAGCAGAGTGGGTTTTTTTCCTAAGCCTTATTGGGGTTTTATATTTATTTATTTGGCTTTTTTTTTGCGGTACGCGGGCCTCTTACTGTTGCGGCCTCTCCCGCCGCGGAGCCCAGGCTCCGGACGCGCGGGCTCAGTGGCCATGGCCCACGGGCGTAGCCGCTCTGCAACACGCGGGATCCTCCCGGACCGGGGCACGAACCCGCGTCCCGTGCATCGGCAGGCGGACTCTCAACCACTGCGCCACCAGGGAAGCCCTAACTAGGCTCTTCTTAATTACACGCATCGACTGTCTCATTCAGCAAGACCACGGCTGAATTTTCCAGGTGCCAATGTTAAGCTAAAATACATTGTTTTATTATTGATTCTTGCTACCCAATTATATAATATGATATGTAAGACACGATGTGTTGTAAGCCTTGCCAGTTAAGCTCAATGCAAATGAACTAAGGTTCTCGCCAATTGCTTCCTGCCCTGACCACCTATCTGGAACTTTTCCTCTGCATTTGTCAATGCAATTTTGTTTCCAACTGCGATATCCCTACAAATGAAAATGATGATTATTATCTGATTAAGGGTAACCTAGTCAATATAGTTGTTGGAAAATGACACATATATAGTCCTAATATTTTCAAATGGCTAAAATAAGATTGCCACAATAGAAAAGGAAAGAGCTCGGTTCTGAATACAGTGCTCTGGATACAGTGCTCTGTATCCAAACAATTATCATTTGTATTCTCTATCCACCCATCCCTTCAGCCAATATTTATTTACCACCTATTATGTGCCAAATAATGGAGCAAAGGGAAGACAATTCTCTGTCTTATAATGTGATTTTTTAAAGGAGGAAATTATAATAAAAATAAGGATGCTTGACTTCTGTGTATTTCAAACACCTAGCACAGTGCCTAGAAAACAGAGATGCTCATTTATAGAATGCCACATTTTTGTCTTCCCAGAAATGATTGCTCTCTGCTTTCTACTGCCAGGCTGCTCCAGTTTCTTTTGCATCACCAGGATGTCTCTGAATAGCTGAGTAGCTTGGCTTCAGTTAGGGAACGCTTTCCTCAATCTCAGAGAAAATCCATCAGGTCAGTCAGTCAAATTGCTCTTTCACTTTATCCCACAGCATCTTCTGAATTCTACTCAGTTGTTCCTGTCCAGTATCTCTTCATCTCCTACTGTACTGACTCGTATCCTCTTCCATCCTACGCCCATCCCAACAGGTGCCAGTCAGCCATCACCAGACACACTATTTTATTTCTGATCACCACCATCTTTTATCTTGGGTACTATAATAGTCTTTCAATTGGTCTCCTTGTTTCAATATTTTCACCTCTCTAATCCAGTCTTTATATGGTAGCCAGAATGCTCTTTTGAAAATACAACTTTAATTAGCTTCTTTCATGCTTAAAATTTTTCAATGGTTCTGCATTGCCCTGGGAAAAAGTCCAAACCTGTTAACATGACTTTCCAGAAGTTTTGTAATACATTCACTAATCACTTTTCATCCTCATCTTTCTTTTGTTATCCTGGTCCCTTGAGCAAAGTTTTTGCTTAAATATTTCAGCTATAAATTCCAGATGAAAAAGAAACAATTGAATGTTTGTACCTGAGCAGAAGTATTAGAAAGGGAGCAGCACCCCCTAGCGGTCAGTATGGTGTTGGTGGGGCGTTGAGGGTGAGAGGTGAATCTAAAAACCTCAGAGTGTGTTAGAGGGCCGCTTGCCCATTTACAAATGGAGATGCTTCCTCCATTGCTTCCTGCATTTTGGAGAATGCAGAACTGGTGTTCCCAAGGAAGGTGGTGTATTTGTTATTGTCTCCAACTTCAATTTTTTAAAGTACAAAAACATTTTTCAAATGCATATTTAAAATATTGCCCCATAACATGCTCATAACCTGAAATCCTAACTCTACAATGTTGAGAAATTACTTTGGAGAGGGAAAAACATGGTCTGACTACAGCTTTCTGGTGAGTTGACAATATAGTGGAGTGGATTCCTGGCTTCCAAAGATTCCGTGTTTTCCATTCAGTCATTGGTGAGAGACTCCGTGGCTTCTGAATCTGTTCTTTCCTTGAGACACAAATATGATTTACATGATTGACCAACAGGATTGATTTCCTTGTGGTTTTGTTCTTTATTCACTATCAAGTAGGCAGTTAATCTCAGCAAGATTCTGAAGAGGTGACATCAATTTTTAAATTTCAAATTTATTGCCTCCTGTGGAAAAATTATATCCCTTAATAGTACTCACAGATTTGGGTATTCACAAGAGTCTGAATAAGTACCCTTCCTGCTCATCTCTGTGTCTATCTCTTCAAATAGATTAAGGAACTGTGAAGAATAATGAATTAATGTGCCCATTTGACTTTCTCTTAAATATCAGAGATACCAGCTAAGTCTTTACTAGGGAGCAATCTATGAGCTTGGGCAAAAATACACGCATCTCTCACTTTCTGAATTCTCACCATCTGAAGATTGCAAACAATTTTACTCCAAATTCACTCTAAATCAAAACCCACTGTAATAAATGACCTTTTCCAGATAGGATGAATCCTTGCTGTCCCTGTTTACATGGGTTGTACATTGTAGATATCATCTTCACATTATTAAGGGCTATGATTTGAATGTTTGTGTACCCCCCCAAAATTCATATGCTGAAATCCTAACCTCCAGAAGTGATGATACTAGGAGGTGGGGGAGTGATTAGGTCATGAGGTTGGAGCCCTCATGAATGGGATTAGTGCTCTTACAAAAGAGACTCCACAGATCTCCGTAGGTCCTTCCATCTTGTGAGGACACAGTGAGAAGACGCTGGCTATGAGCCAGGGAGAGCTTCACTAGAGGGCAGCCATGCTGGCACCTTGATCTTGGACTTCCCAGCCTCCAGAACTATGACAAACAAAGTTCTGTTGTTTATAAGCTATCCAGTCTGTAGCAGTGTACCCAAATGCACTGAGACATTAAGTAAAAATGTCTTCCAGGAAACCAACCCTGCCAATTAGTTTCTAACTATCAACATTTTGGGGAAGTGATCAACTGCAAGCAAAAAAATCACAGATGCTGCTAATCAAATGTATTTATTGCTAAGTATATACCTTTATATAACTCTAACCTTATATTTATGTGGCTATAGTTACATAGGGACAATGTTGAAGAACTTAAAGGAAACTTGTTCAACTTAAGGCTCACTGTTAGTCAGAAAAAGAGAAAGGGGAAGAAGAGCAACTCTGAATACCCTGTGCCAGATGTTTAAAAGATATTTTAGCTCACGCACAGGAAATGATTAGTGTTATAAATAACTGTGATTATAGCATGAGCAGAAGTATTACATTCAGAAATGCATTCCCACGCACAATTTTATTATTGGGAGCCACATAACTGCAAGATAAGGGAATGTTATCCATTTTGAGGAGCTGTTTTATTGTCTATTTTAGTATTTGTCCTTTTGATTCAGGTGAGGATTTTCAATTGAGAATCCTTGGCATTGAGTCTCAGTTGCCAAGCTGAGAAGACTGTCTAACTATATCTTGAATTTAGACCTGGACACACCTGTGGCATGTACTGCATTACTTCACTCCTTCACTAGCTCACTCTCTCTCAACTTTCACCCATCACCAAACCTCTACCAAGACCACAGTCCCCCTTCCCTCCCATCACTGAAGCTCACTTGGGCAATTGGAAAGGAACTATTTTTTAAATTGCCTCATTTTATAAAAATTTTAGTTTCCAAGATTTAGTATGTATTTCTAACATAGTTCGTCCTTGTTTGTTCACATTACAGTGCATGTTCATTGCAATGTAGAAGGAAGACACAACTTAAATCTGATACTGTATACTATCTTTGAGAGCTGCATACAAACGTACCATTGATAAGCCCATCAAGTGTTGAATAATGGGATGATTAGTATTTTATTTAAAAGAATTTTTTCTATTGAAGTACAGTTGATTTACAATGTCATGTTAATTTCTGCTGTACAGCAAAGTAATTCAGTTATACACAAGTATACTTTCTTTAAAAAATTCTTTTCCATTAAGGTTTATCACAGAATATTGAATAAAATTCCCTGTGCTATACAGTAGGACCTCGTTGTTTATACATTCTATATATAATAGTTTGCATCTACTAATCCCAAACTCTCAGTCCATCCCTTCCCCACCCCTTTCCCCCTTGGCAACCACAAGTGTGTTCTCTATGTCTGTGAGACTGTTTCTGTTTTGTAGATAAGTGCATTTGTGTCATATTTCAGATTCCACATATAAGTGATAGGATGATCAGTATTTTAAATGCTTATCTCATGTAGATATAATAAATGGAATGTTATGTAAGTTAAAGAGTGTAGTTAGTGATATTCAGGAAAATTAGTTGGATTTTTTGTATGAATATGGAATGCATGATTATTTTTCCCATTTAAAATACTAGAATAGGGGCTTCCCTAGTGGTGCAGTGGTTAAAAATCCACTTGCCAATGCAGGGGACACGGGTTTGAGCCCTGGTCCGGGAAGATCCCACATGCCGTGGAGCAACTAAGCCCATGCGCCGCAATAACTGAGCCTGCGCACCACAACTACTGAGCCCGTGAGCCACAACTACTGAAGCCTGTGCGCCTAGAGCCCGTGCTCCGCAACAAGAGAAGCCACCGCAATGAGAAGTCTGTGCACCGCAACAAAGAGTAGCCCCCACTCCCACAACTAGAGAAAGCCCGCACACAGCAACGAAGACCCAACACAGCCAAAAATAAATAAAATTAAAATTTTAAAATAATAATAAAATAAAATACTAGAATATAGACTACCTCTAAAAATACTAGATTAGAGGCTAACTCTAGTGCCTAAATTTCTATCCAACATGTTTTCAGGAATATTTCAGATTCAGATAAAGAGGAATGCAGGCTGTAGGGAGAATCATGAAGATGCTGACATTTTCGGTCCCTGCTCCCTTATGTCAGGGGCTGCCTAAACCGCCATCTTCATCTCTGCGAGGCCAAATGCTTAATCCTAGAGTTTCCCTGATCTGTATCTGACGCTGACGCCAAAGAGGTCACGGCAATGTCCCTTCCCTCTGCCTAAACCTTGTCATTTGAAACTTTGATTTTAGATTTATGTTATTTCTAAATCTAATTACTTAATCTGATCTAATACTTTAACATACAGAAATAAGAGGAGCCCCCCGATCTATAGGAGTAATAAGAAAAATAAAGGGTTTTTTAAATAGTAACCTTTTGAAGGAGAATTATATAGAGAATCTCTACTGCATTTCATGCACTGTTATGGATATTATCTCGTCTCATTCAGTCCTCTCAGCCACCTACAAAATGGGTATAATTACCTCCTTTTTATGGATGAAGAAATTAGGTATCAGAAAGGGTAGGTCATTTCCCCAAGCTTACACTACATTATACTTCCTACGTTATGTAGGCTCAAAGACTATGTTTGGGTCAAAATTTGCATTGCTGTGTTATCACCGTAAGCTAAACAAATAATGGTTAATTTTTTAAATCATATCTTGTAGTCCCTAGTAAGGAGGTATACCTGACATAAAGATGATATTAATTTGTGTATTTTATGAAGCTTTTTCACATATATATTCTTTCTGATTCTTAGATTAATCCTGAGAAGTGAAAAGATAAACTAAAAATCTGGAACACAATTAAATTTCTACTTTCTAGTTTATGAACCTTCCAAGGACAAGAATATAGATTTCTTCATTTTCTGTCTTTATCCAGTGGAGTAGATTGATTGCAAAAATCAACAAAATTCTTCTCTCACACCTACCTCCCCCAACACTTTTGCAAAATGTATATGGTGGATTTGTAGTGTATTAAATTAGCTGAAGTAGAACTAGTCTTTCCTAGAATTCCATTCCCTACATAGTTGGAGGTTAGTGAACCACAAAAGACATTCTGAAAGATAGAAGGGATGAAGCAGCCACGATATCGCTTTTTACACCTGAATCTTCTCTGATTCTGAGCCAGGTGCGTAAAGAACACCAGCTTTTCCTGCAGATCCGCCATCACTGAAATCAGACGCTTGGAGGGAGTGAGAAAGTGATGTGGGTTGTGGCCCATCCTCACAGGCCCAGTTTCTCTTTCCACTTCATATCCATCTTTCCTTTTTGACTGCTTTATCTACAGACTTCAGGCTCCAGAACCAGACAAAGAAGCCGCAGCCTCCCATAGACTGTTTAACCCGCTCCCACATTAATAAAGTCAAATTCCTAGAGTCAACTCCTTATCTTATATGTCTACACACATATATTTACATTTATAGAAATATTAAATATATTTATATTCAATAACAAATATATATACATATATAAATATATATATATATATATATATACACACACACACACACACACACACACTCATTTATATATTTGTTATTGTCGTTTTTTCTTCTAGTGGTCCTGCTTCTTTTAATGGAGCCCTGACTGACACAATGTCTTTGCAGTTCCTCCCTGTCCCTTGAATCTGGGTTGGCCTTGTGATTGGCTTTGGTTAATAGAATGAAGCAAAAGTGACAGGGCCCATTTCTGAGCCTAGGTCTCTAGAAGCCTTGCACATTCTCTCGGAACTCTGTAACTGCCACGTGCACCGTCCAGGGCTAGCCTGCTGGAGTATGAGAGACTACTACACAGAGGGGAGCCCAGTTGTCTTAGCCAAGGCCATTCTAGACCAGCCTATAACCAGCTGTCCCACCCAAATAAGAGCAAACCCAACCAAGATAAGCACAGCTGCCTACCCAACCCCCAGCTGACCAGAGACGATGCTTGAGCCCACCTGAGAGCAGACCCATCAGCTGACCTATAGTCTCTCGAGCAGTAATAAATACATATTGTTTAAGCCACACTTTCTGAGGTGTTTTTTACCACAATAATGGCTAAGTGATGCATGCAGCATATTAAGTTTTCCTTCTTTCACTGTGAAATATAACACACATGCAGAAAAGCATGTAAAAATAAAACCATATAAAAATAAATAAGTTTAACAAGTAATTATAAAGTGAAAATATATGTAACCACCCCCTAGGCTATGAAAATGATCATTGCCGACACCAAAGAAGCTGCCCCATTCTCCACCCAATGTTGCTTCTCACCTATCACCCTATCCTTCCCCACTATCCTGACTTCTGAGATAATCATTCTCTTGCTTCTTTGCATAGTTTCACTGTGTATTAGGGGAAACAGTATCATTTGGTTTTGCCTGATGTCAGCCTTTATGTTCTATATGATTTCTTTTTCATTGTGTTTATAAGATTCCCCCATGTTGTCCTGTGTAGCTATAATCTGTTCATTTTCATTGCTATGTAATGTTGCATTTCAGACTGCACTCAAATTTATGGATATTTGTGCTGTGTCCAGTTTGGGACTATTATTAGACTTTGGCTTTAAGTATTCTTGCCTATGTATCGTGGTATACCTGTGCATAAGTGGTTCTCAAATTTTTGATTCCAGAATCTTAAAAATCAGATAAAATAAAATAAATTAATAAAAATTATTTAATGAAAAATTTAAATTATAGAGATTTGAGACAAAATATTTATTGAATAATTTATTTAAAATAACAATATATACACAATGGAATATTAGCCATAAAAAAGAAAGAAATTGTGCCATTTGCAACAATATGGATGGACCTAGAGGGTAGTCATCTAAATGAAATAAGTCAGAGAAACACAAGTACTATATGATCTCACGTATATGTGGAATCTAAAAACAAAACAAAGGAACAAACAAAACAGAAACAGACATAGATACAAAATACAAACTGGTGGTTGCCAGAGGGGAGGTAGGTGGGTGTTGGATGAAATAGGTGAAGGGGATTAAGAGACACAAACTTCCAGTTATAAAATAAATGAGTCATTGGGATGTAATATACAGCATAGGGAGTATAGTCAATAATACTGTAACAATTTTGTATGGTGACAAATGGTTACTGGATGTGTGGTGATCATTTTGCAACGTACTTGATTGTCAGAGCATTATGTTGCACACCTGAAACTGACATAATTTGTACATCAAGTATACTTCAATTAAAAATAAACAAATAAAATAACAATAATAAACCCATTATGTGTTATCTTCATTTCCTGAGCCTGCCATAACAAACTGCCACTAAGGTGGTGTTTTAAAACAACAGAAAAGTATTCTCTCACAGTTGAGGAGGCCGGAAGTCTGAAATTAAAGTATTTCCGGGGCAGTTCCTTCTGGAGGGCTCTGAGGGAGAATCTGTTCCATGCCTTTCTCCTATCTGCTGGTGGCTGTGGGCAGTCCTTGGCATTCCCTGGCTCATAGATGCATCACTCCAATCTTTTTGTCTTCACGTGGCATTCTCCCTGTGTGTCTGTGTTTGTGTGCCTCGGTTCTCCTTCTCCTTTCTCTTATAAGGGCACCAGTCACTGGATTTAGGGTCCACTCTAAATCCAAGATGATTGCATCTTGAGATGCTTAACTTAATTATATTTCAGAAACCCTATTTCCAAGTAAGGTCGAATTCACAGGGTCTGGAAGTTAGGATTTGGACATATGTTTTTTTGGGGTACATAGTTTCACCTACTACATACGTTAACATAGGTAACACATTTTAACATGAAAAAGAGAAATATTGTCCAAATGAAAATTTAGCGATAAGGATCACATTGCTTTACATTTGTGTGAATCTCTTTAATATCTAGATTCATACAAGAAGCTGGGTGCTCGTCTGCTTTTACATTCGATATGTTGTATGTTGTTTTGGTTGAGATGTATGATGGAAATCCAACCTCCAGTAGATAATCTCAGATCCTCTGAAGGGGTTTCAAAGTCTCCCAAAGGTCTTTGGGGCACACTTTGAGAACCACTGCTGTAAAGTACATACTTTAAAGTATATGCAAAGTGGAATTTCTAGGCCATATATGTATCTTCCACTTTATTAGATAATGCCACATTGTTTTCCAAAGCCGTTGGGCCAATTTACATTTCCACCAGCGATGTATGAGGGATCTTGTTGTCCTATTTGCTCGCCAACATCTGGTATTGTTGTATTTTTAAAAATTTGTCTATCTGCCTCTCTGGTGGTGTGTACTGTATTGCATTATGGTCTTAATCTTATTCATTCATTCATTCTTTGTTTGTATTGCCACTTGATGCATGAAGAAATGGAGGTTTAAAAGAGCAATGTTTCTTGCCAAGAGTCAAGAGTTAGAAAATAGAACCCAAGCTTTCTACTTTGAAATTCATTCTTCTTTCCACTCACAGACACACACAAAAAACTACTTCTTTTTCTGGCCTAGCGTTACCAAAAGTGGGTTCAGCTGCTTGCCACTCGAAGGCCAATAATCGAGAGGCAAGATTGGTTGGAAAGGAAAGTTTGCTTTATTTCAGAGGCCGGCAACCTCCGAAGATCAACTCTCCACTGACAATCAATCAGTGGGCAAGACCTTTTAAAGGGGAGTTTCAGGTGTGTATAGGTGGAGGGAGGGGGCTACATGCAGAAACAGCACAGTCACCTCTGACAGTTGTCCTGCAATTAGTCATGCAGTGGTCTGACCAGTGTCACCTCGATTGTTTTAAGTACAGTTAGTCTTCAGTTCCAGGGTCAGTTTGTTCCCATTTCTTTGAGGCCAGTTCTCGGAATTGTGGTAGCTTATGTCATGGCTACAGTCTGGTCATCATGTAGTTAATTTCTTCCACCTGGTGGGGATTTCATTATCTACAAGACAGCTGCTCAAAGGATATGGCTCAGAATATTATCTATAGCCCTTGAGAAGGAACGAAATGTCCTTGACATTGTTTAATGACTATTGCTGTTTTGTCTTGTTTGACGGTTTTCTTTTGCTTCTGCAGTTTTTCACTTCTTGATTAAATTTATTCTTTGACTAAAGTTTTTCTACAGACAAAAGGCAGGCTGAGGACATGGCACTATTGGGGCGGTTAGGGCATGGGGTTGTCTGTCCTGGGAAGGCCCCATAGGGTCCTGCTCTGTTTCACTTGGTCTCAGGAAGGTGCAATCTCCCCCAAATCTCATCTCCTGGGGGCTCCTTTCCCCCTGCAGAGGCTTTGGGCACCTGAGGCCATTAAAGGTCCTTCATCACCCCCCTCATCAAACGCCTCCACCTCCCCACCCGGCCTTCCCACCACCCTCTGACTTCCCTGCCTGGCTCTTACATACATGCTTACTGTATGATGCTTCCTGTATGACAACCACTCTTCTAGGGTTTTTTTCAAATAGTGAAGCCTTGTAGTAACCCTCTGGGTTAGGTACTATTACTTTTCTCATTTTTCAAATTCAAAGATTGAAGTAGAGAGGTTAAGCAGCTGGTCTAAGGTCACACAGCCAGTAACCAGCAGAGTAGGGATTAGAACTACTGCAGTCTGGTGGTCACAGAATTCGCGCTCCTAGCAAAGCTGCTTCCCCCCAAACTTATTATTTACAAGAAAATTCTCTGCAAATTACAAAGCGCTCTACCACCGGTGATTAGCCCTCTAGAGCAATATCGGCTCTTCATCACTCCCTCTGAGCCTCCCTAGCGTTTAGCTCTAGCAGAAACACTCACGGGCCGGCAGCTCCTACCACAGGCCACACCCCTTCTCCTCGCCCCGCCCCGCCCCGTTCACCATGCTGGCCACGCCTCTCGGCCCAGGCGCTGTCGGAGGCCTAGCTGACGCCTTGCTAGCTTCCACGTACACACTCCAACGTCTCTCCCCGCGGCCTGGGGAGAGCACATCCGGGTCGCTGGAGCAGGTGCCTCAAGCCCCGCCTCTTTCCCCAGTCTCTTGTTCCAGCTTCCGGCTATCTCAAGTCTTTTCCGCTTGTTTTCTGCCGTCTTTATCTGCGCTCCCTAGCTCGTTCTGGCGTCTAGGCCCTGGTCCCTCAGCACCCCTACCCTGTAACCAGCGACTCGCTGCGCATCTCGAATCTCTCGGGGCTCGGAGCAACTCTGCGGTGCGTCTTCGCGGTGCCGTTTGGGGTGAGGCCTGCCGCGCGCCGTGAGTCCGTGGAGACGTGAGCTCGCATCTCCCCGCAGCTCGGTTGAGGCCGCCGCCGCCGCTTCGGGATGCCCCGGCTGTGGTCCGCGCAGCGCTGGGCTGCCGTCGCGGGCCGTTGGGGCTGTAGGCTGCTCGCGCTGCTGCTGTTGCTGGTGCCGGGGCCCTGCGGCGCCTCTGAGATCACGTTCGAGCTGCCCGACAATGCCAAGCAGTGTTTCTACGAGGACATCACGCAGGGCACCAAGTGCACTCTCGAGTTCCAGGTACTACGGGCTCAGGCAGTCGCGGGCCCCAGCTCGCGGTTCCAGGGTCGAGACTGTTTTCTCATTCTTTGGCTGATTCAGGAATCACATCTAGGTAGCTGATGCAGGCCATTTGGCTTTCCTGTCCGCAACCTTGCGCATTAGACATTTAAGACCAGATGTTAAGGTATATAAATTCCAGAAATGCTTCCTGTGGCTGTGATTTTTCCGTCTTTTCTCTAATGTCCGTCATTTTGAACTTTCTTCTTTAAGAGTTTCCTTTTAAAAGAAAAATATATTCCTGGTCCATAGTGCCCAACGTCAGTCCGCCGCTGTCTAATCCGCACCTCCACTTTAATCAGATTTCAAGTGCTGCCGGTGTCTAACTCCGTTGCTTTTCAGTTTTTCCGTTGATATTAGGATTATTGGTTAATGTGGTTCCTGTCGTTGGAAGAGCTCTATTCCAGACCAGAAGACCATCTGCCAAAGGATTTGTAGAAGGAATTGCTGTGATAAATGAGAGGCCCCTTTTCATTTGAGGGATTATATAAAAAGTGCCTATTTAACAAAACGTAGTTTCTTAAATTGGTTAGAACGGTCTTTACTGTTTCTATTTTTGTTGGTAGACTTAACGTGTTTGAACAGCTGTTGAGTACTAGGTGCTGGTGATAGAGAAGTGAACAAAATAGATAGGGTCGCTGCCATCATTCTTGATTCCCTACCCATCCTACAGTTCTTTTCTTAATCAGTACCTGTTCATTCATCAGAATTGTGCTTTAAGAGCAGAGAATAGGTGATATACGGTCTGGTCATTGGAATCTGGGAAGGCTTCCTTTAGGAAGTGATTTGATGCTGAACTGTAAAAGATGAGTTGTAAATGCTTTGGGGAGGGGGAAGAGGGAATGGCCTTTGCAAGGTCACTGTGGTAACAGTGACTGGGAATTTGAAGAACACAGAGAGGTCCACTATAGCGAGGAATAAGGAGCCAGAAGAAGGGAGGTCAGCAGGGGCCAGACCATGTAGTGCCCAGCTGGCCAGGTAAAGGATTTTTGTTTTTCCTAAGAGTATGAGAAGCTATCATAGGGTTGTAAGCAGTGTAGTGACAAGTTCTGAGTATTCTTGGTAGCTGTACGGATGTTAACTTGTGCAGGTAGAGAAGGTATTATGGAGTGTTGCCAAGTAGATGTAGAAGACTGATTAGGAGGCTATTGTAGTGGTCCAGGCTGAGACTAGGGTGGTAACACTGGGGAAGGAGAAAAGTGAAAGGATGGGAGATACTTTTTAGGTAAAAGCAACAGAACTTGGTGATGATTTGGCTACAGTGAGGGAGGGAGGGAGGCCAAGGATGACTTTTAGGCTTGCTTAACTTCATGGGTTAGGACCAGGAGACAGAAAAGATGATAGCAAGAATTGTAATATAAAGTGTCAGTGAAAATTTTATTTGTTTGAATTTAACAAACATTTCTTGACTTCTACGTGCAGATGCTGTGCTTGTTGGTGAGAGTACTAGTATACTACTCTTGCGGGCTAAAAAGTTAGCGTTTATTATGTGGCAGACAGTATAGCAAGCATTTCAGGTGTATTACTTAATTCTCAGGACAACTTGATATGAGATGGGTTTATTAGAGAGTTTTTATTATTTTTTTACTGATGAAGAAACTGAGGCTTCGGTAAGTTGAGACCCAGGGTTACAAAATGTAACAGGTAGCAGAATCAGTATGCAGTTCCAGGTTAAGTTCTTTTTTTTTAAACATCTTTATAGGAGTATAATTGCTTTACAATGGTGTGTTAGTTGATGCTTTATAACAAAGTGAATCAGCTATACGTGTACATGTATCCCCATATCTCTTCCCTCTTGCGTCTTCCTCCCTCCCACCCAGGTTAAGCTCTTAACCACTTCATTTTACTACCTCCCAAAGACAAATAAGGCTGAACTTGACCTCAGGGACCTTATGTATACACATAGTCATGTAATGTTAAATGCAATAATGAAAGTACCCACTAGATATAGTGCTGGCTGACGACGGAGGATCATCAGGGGAAATTTAGCTGAGGGTCTGATGTATGAGCTGAGTCTAGAGGGATAAATAGAAGTTACTCTACAGGGTGGCAGAGGGGGGAGGGACTGCCTCACCAGATATGTTATGTTTGTGAGACTTAATTCCAGCAAGCCTGAAAATTAACCTGAGTCGGCCCTGAAAATACTGAATCACAGTGTTGCTTTGTAACTGTGGGTCTGAGGGCTTTAGGGGGGAGGTTTGTGCCAGTTTGACAGCATTGTTCATTGATGACAGTGAGATTGATGATTTGTACCTGGTCTCAGTGAGACCCCCAGAGAGTCTGCTACTGAGAATAGTTATACGGCAAAAATATGCTTATGTGGAAAAGCAAAATATAAAAAAACCCAGTCAAGACTCTACTTTGGGCTCACTGATTCCAAGGTGTTCTTGCACACTTGGGTGGTTCCTGATCTGAGAGGGTATATTTCTGGCCACATCCCTCACAGAGGGAGAACAAAGGAGCCCATACCTGATCTCTTCTGTCCTCCTGCTGTGAGACAGCTTTTGGCTGTGATGTTTTATATTGTATTCTCTCCCTCTCATAAACTGTAGATTTATAAGCGTAGTCATTTGGGGTCCTGTGATTCTTCTTCAGCAAACAAACCCCGTGTAATTTGTCACTATTAGTGCAGATGTAGAGCAGAGACTTGTTCAGAGAATTTCTGGCATTCTGGTATTTTTGGAACATAGAGTGAGAAAGGGTATAAAAGGTGCTGAGACTTCCTTGAGGAAGTACAGGGGTGTGGTATGCTGTTGTTAACAGGTTTGGATTTTTCTGTAGGCCACAGGAATTATCAAAAGGTTTTGAGACATGTGGGGAGGGAGGTGTTACTGTCATCTAGTGGTTAGAGACTGGAGATGCTGCTAAGTACGCTACAGTGCGCAGGGCAACACAGCCCCCTGAAAGAAAGACTTACCCAGCCCCAGATAATCTAATAACTGAGGTTAAGAAACCCTGGATTAGAGGGAGGAGAGATTGGATTATGGGAAGACCTTTTAGGAAATTGAGCCAATAGTCCCCATCTGGATTGTGGATTGGGAATGGAAGAGATGGGGTGAATTTGAGAGAGGCAATAATATCGAGAGGTTTCTGTGACTAACTGGACAGGTAGACACATAATTTGAGATGATCCCCAGTTTCTTTCTTATGTGACCAGATAGGTTTTAAGGGTGATTTTTATCTAAAGTAAGATTATTTGTTTTAAAGTTTGATAGAAGAAAGTGGCATGATGATCAGTTCTGGTTCTATATTTTTGTTTGTATGTATGTTTTGATTATTCTAAGTACTATGGTTAAGTATGAATAATTGGGTATATAAAATGAAGTCATTATTTTAACTAGAAGAAAGGTTGTCGACTTTTGGTGGGGAGGGGTAAATGCCCAATTGATAAGACACTGTTTTTATGTCAAACGTTATATCTGTATGTTAATATTTGCGTATTCTACGGTTTCCTCAGTGCCTAGTTATATTTCATTTAATTATCAAAATGATCTTTTAACATAGTTCAGTTATTTATCTTATCTCTTTAGTGACAAAAGGTCATATAAATAATCAATCTTCTCTGAAGTCCAAAGTTTGATCTCTGTGTTCCACAAATGTAGAATGTCAATATTATGCTAACCCAGAGGGTTCAAGCTTGAAAATATATCTCATGGTGGTTGGAAACCCCCAAACCCAATGTCTCTTCCTCATTACCTCAGGTGGATACAGGCACCCTATGTTTCTTCTCCTGTCTCCTCTCCCTCTTTTTCCCAGTCAGTGTTTTCTCATATAAGGAGTTTTTTCTCCTCTTTAATCCTTTTCCTTCTTCCTCTCTTATGCTTGCCAAGTAACCTCAGGAAAAATGTCTGCCTCTTCTCTTCATTTGTATAACTCAGATGGCTCAAATTGTAACTGATTAAGCATAAGCCTTTGAAAATAGCTCCAAAATCCTCTTCAGAAGCTTTTCACCTACCCCTGGCTTTCCTTTTGTATGCTTTGCCTTAAACACAGACTGTGCAGAGGAACAAAACATTTATTTGCCTTCATGTTGTTCTGTTTTGGTTTTGCTTTAATCACAGGGGTTAAAATAATGTAGTTTAATCATTTATGTTTCTCTTGGAAACAAGTTTGTAAATAATTATATACTCTTGGAACAGGCCACAAGTCTATTCTGCTCAAAATGTAATTCAAAACAAAGTATGTATCAAATTCCATATAACTGACCTATAAAAGAACTTAAGAAACACAGCCTGTTTGTAATTTGGCAGTAAAATGAGCTTAAGTTCTCTAAAAGAAGTATGCATGGGGTGTTAGGCTAAGGACTGACCTACTTAAGTGCTTCACTGTACTATCTGAGAGTGCTTGGATGGTGCTAGTAGGAAACTAGATGAAAAAATTTGAGGAAGGAAAATATTACATGGTAGTAAGCTTAAGGGTCAAGAGTATGAATTTGGCATTCAGCCTCTTACTAGGTGAAAAATCTTGGGTAGCTTACTTATTTTAACTCAGTTTGTCAAATTGAGGGAAAAATACTGTCTTGTAGGGTTGTTGGGAGAATTAAGTGATGTAAGAGGCCTCTAGTAACTAGAACAGTTGTCTGGATTGTTGGTTAGTTCCCTCTCTTCTGTCATGAGGAAATTTGTTCAGTTTCTGTAAAGCTTTAGTTGAACTGAGATCTGCCTCCCAAGTTCCATCCACTGGTAGAAATCAAGAAATGGGGCTTCCCTGGTGGTGCAGTGGTTGAGAGTCCGCCTGCCGATGCAGGGGACACGGGTTCATGCCCCGGTCTGGGAAGATCCCACATGCCGCGGAGAGGCTAGGCCTGTGAGCCATGGCCACTGAGCCTGTGCGTCCGGAGCCTGTGCTCCGCAACAGGAGAGCCCACAACAGTGAGAGGCCCGTGTACCGCAAAGAAAAAAAAAAAAAGAAGAAGAAATGTAAAATTGCCTGTGATGGTAAAAAAAACCTTATAGCCATTTCAACAGGAAACCTGGTTGATTTCTCAAACTTCTTAGTTGCAGTGATCTCTTCATTTTTTGTTTGTTTTTTTCTCTTTTGTAGGTGATTACTGGTGGTCACTATGATGTAGATTGTCGATTAGAAGATCCTGATGGTAATGTGTTATACAAAGAGATGAAGAAACAGTATGATAGTTTTACCTTCACAGCCTCCAAAAATGGGACATACAAATTTTGCTTCAGCAATGAATTTTCTACTTTCACACATAAAACCGTGTATTTTGATTTTCAAGTTGGAGAAGACCCACCTTTGTTTCCTAGTGAGAACCGAGTCAGTGCTCTTACCCAGGTAATGAAAAGTCAGTAACACAACACTGATATGTTTAGAGGGAAAAAAAGCATAATTTAATATCCATTAACTCATTGATGGAATACAGAATTTTGTGACTTTAACACAACCTTTAAGAAGTATCTTAACTCTTACAGTAGATTAGGCATTTCACAGAGAACTTCAGACTTTTTTAGTGAAGAAGAGTGTTAAAGGATTTTATGAAAAGAAAATAGACATTAAAATAGGGGGATCACTTAGGTAGAAACATCAATGGCAAAGAAAGCTTAAAAGTCTAAACAGTACTCTAGCATTATGAAGCATTTTCTATAATTCATGGAGGAATGTTGCTACCATAACTTAGCAGGTTGGTATAACTGGAAGCAAAAATGATGCTTTAATTTATATATATATATATATACTTTTATACCAGTATTTAGTGTTACTCAAACTGCTGTTACAGTAACTTTTGCTGTAACTGAAGATAAACTAGTAAAGATTAATAGTAAGTCATCTAACAAAAATAGTTAAGGTAACTAAATTGGATTTTATTTTGAAGAATAGCTTAATGAGGGAAAGATAGCAAAAGAAATTTAGAGTCAGTGAACAAATACTGCTCAGGTGATGAGAAGAGCTGTTTTATTTCTAGTTCAGATACATTTTGAGCTTAGAGTATGTCTAAAAGGTAGTTTGGTATTCAAAGGAATTATTTATCACCTTTTTGTTAAAACCTTAAATTGGATTTCATTGTTTCCAGGTTCCAGGTAGTCTCTTGGTCAAAATCATGTAGTGATAGAGGCAGTTTTTAAGAATGTGTAAGAGCCTTAATTCATAAACCTATTGTAAGCATTAATAAGATGTGTTCAAATGTTCTTATTTTTAGAAATGTTCTCTTTATTTTAGCATTATGTGTGAACAGCACTTTGTAAAAAGATTTTTCTTTGGGGCCATTGTTTATAACTTAACCTTCATAAGTTTTAATTTGTAAAATAAGATAGTTTGCTTTAAAAACGTAAGCAGGGACTTCCCTGGTGGTCCAGTGGGTAAGACTCCACGCTCCCAATGCAGAGGGCCCGGGTTCAATCCCTGGTCAGGGAACTAGATCCCATATGCATGCCATAACTAAGAGTTTGCATGCCGCAACTGAGGAGCCCTCATGCCGCAACTTAGAAGTCCGCATGCCGCAACTAAAAAAGATCCCACATGTCACAACGAGCATCACACGTGCCACAACTGAGACCTGGTGTAGGCAAGATAGATAGGTAGATAAAAACCTACATAGATAAACGCTTTTAGGACCGCTTAACCTCCTTTATTTGTATCACATTTTATTCTATTCTTTTTTTTTAATTGTTGTGTTAATTTCTGCTGTACAACGGAGTGAATCAGCTGTATGTGTGTGTGTGTGTATATATATATATATATATATATATATATATATATATATATATATATATTCCTCCTCTTGGACCTCCCTCCCATACCCCTCATCCCGTCTAGGTCATCACAGAACACCAAGCTGAGCTCCCTGTGCTATACCACAGGTTCCCACTAGCTATCTGTTTTACACGTGGTAGTGTATTTATGTCGAACCTAATCTCCCAGTTCATCCCTCCTAACCCCCCCAGCCATGTCCACATGTCTGTTCTCTATGTCTGCATCTCTATTCCTGCCCTAGAAATAGGTTCATCTGTACGATTTTTCTAGATTCCACATATATGCGTGGAATATATCGATTAATATACGATATTTATTTTTCTCTTTCTGACTGACTTCATTCTGTATGACAGACTCCAGGGCCATCCAAATCTACAGATGGTCCAATTTCGTTCCTTTTTATGGCCGAGTAATATTCCATTATATATATGTACCACATCTTCTTTATCCATTCATCTTGTCAGTGGACATTTAGGTTGTTTCCGTGACCTGGCTGTTGTAAATAGTGCTGCAGTGAACATTGGAGTACATGTGTGTCTTTTTGAGTTATGGTTTTCCAGGGTATATGCCCAGTAGTGGGATTGCTGGGTCATATGGTAGTTCTATTTTTAGCTTTATAAGGAACCTCCATACTGTTCTGCATAGTGGCTGTATCAGTTTACATTCCCACCAGCAGTGTAAGAGGGTTCCCTTTTCTCCACACCCTCTCCAACATTTATTGTCTGTAGATTTTTTGATGATGCCCATTCTGACCAGTGTGAGGTGATACCTCATTGTAGTTTTGATTTGCATTTCTCTAATGATTAGTGATGTTGAGCATCCTTTCATGTGTTTGTTGGCCATCTGTATATCTTCTTTGGAGAAATGTCTGTTTAGTTCTTCTGCCCATTTTTGGATTGGGTTGTTTGTTTTTTGATATTGAGCTGCATGAGCTGCTTGTATATTTTGGAGATTAATCCTTTGTCAGTTGCTTCGTTGGCAAATATTTTTTCCCATTCTGAGGGTTGTCTTTTGGTCTTGTTTATGGTTTCCTTTGCTGTGCAAAAGCTTAAGTTTCATTAGGTCCCATTTGTTTATTTTTGGTTTTATTTCCATTTCTCTAGATGGTGGGTCAAAAAGGATATTGCTGTGATTTATGTCATAGAGTGTTCTGCCTATGTTTTCCTCTAAGAGTTTTATAGTGTCTGGCCTTACGTTTAGCTCTTTAATCCATTTTGAGTTTATTTTTGTGTTTGGTGTTAGGAAGTGTTCTAATTTCATTCTTTTACATGTAGCTGTCCAGTTTTCCCAGCACCACTTATTGAACAGGCTGTCTTTTCTCCATTGTATATCCTTGCCTCCTTTATCAAAGATAAGGTAACCATATGTGCATGGGTTTATCTCTGGGATTTCTATCCTGTTCCGTTGCTCTATATTTCTGTCTTGATTACCGTAGCTTTATAGTATAGTTTGAAGTCAGGGAGCCTGATTCCTCCAGCTCCATTTTCCTTTCTCAAGATTGCTTTGGCTGTCCGGGGTCTTTTGTGTTTCCATGCAAATTGTGAAATTTTTTGTTCTAGTTCTATGAAAAATGCCATTGGTAGTTTGATAGGGATTGCATTGAACCTGTAGATTGCTTTAGGTAATATAGTCATTTTCACAGTATTGATTCTTCCAATCCAAGAACATGGTATATCTCTCCACCTGTTTGTATCGCCTTTAATTTCTTTCATCAGTGTCTTATAGTTTTCTGCATACAGGTCTTTTGTCTCCTTAGGTAGGTTTATTCCTAGGTATTTTATTCTTTTTGTTGCAGTGGTAAATGGGAGTGTTTCCTTAATTTCTCTTTCAGATTTTTCGTCATTAGTGTATAAGAATGCAAGAGATTTCTTTGCGTTAATTTTGTATGTTGCTACTTTACCAAATTCATTGATTAGCTTTAGTAGTTTTCTGGTATCATCTTTAGGATTCTCTGTGTATAGTATCATGTCATCTGCAAACAGTGACAGTTTCACTTTTTTTCTGATTTCGATTCCTTTTATTTCTTTTTCTTCTCTGATTGCTGTGGCTAAAACTTCCAAAACTATACTGAATAATGGTGGTGAGATTGGGCAACCTTGTCTTGTTCCTGATCTTAGAGGAAATGGTTTCAGTTTTTAACATTGAGAACGATGTTGGCTGTGGGTTTATCATATATGGCCTTTATTACGTTGAGGTAGGTTCCCTCACTTTCTGGAGAGTTTGTATCATAAATGGGTGTTGAATTTTGTTGAAAACTTTCTGTGCGTCTATTGAGGTTATCATATGGTTTTTATTCTTCAGTTTGTTAATATGGTGTATCACATTGATTGATTTGTGTATACTGAAGAATCCTTGTGTTTCTGGGATAAACCCCACTTGATCATGGTGTATGATCCTTTTAATGTGCTGTTGGATTCTGTTTGCTAGTATGTTGTTGAGGATTTTTACATCTATGTTCATCAGTGATATCGGCCTGTAGCTTTCTTTTTTTGTGACATCTTTGTCTGGTTTTGGTATCAGGGTGATGGTGGCCTTGTAGAATGAGTTTGGGAGTGTTCCTCCCTCTGCTGTATTTTGGAAGAGTTTTAGAAGGATAGGTGTTAGCTTTTCTCTAAATGTTTGATAGAATTCACCTGTGAAGCCATCTGGTCCTGGGCTTTTGTTTGTTGGAAGATTTTTATTCACAGTTTAAATTTCAGTGCTTGTGATTGGTCTGTTCATATTTTCTGTTTCTTCCTGGTTCAGTCTTGGGAGGTTGTATTTTTCTAAGAATTTGTCCATTTCTTTCAGGCTGTCCATTTTATTGGCATATAGTTGCTTGTAGTAGTCTCTCATGATCCTTTGTGTTTCTGCAGAGTCAGTTGTTACTTCTCCTTTTTTCATTTCTCATTCTGTTGATTTGAGCCTTCTCCCTTTTTTTCTTGATGAGTCTGGCTAATGGTTTATCAATTTTGTTTATCTTCTCAGAGAACCAGCTTTTAGTTTTGTTGATCTTTGCTATCATTTCCTTCATTTCTGTTTCATTTATTTCTGATCTGATCTTTATGAGTTCTTTCCTTCTGCTCACTTTGGGGTTTTTTTGTTCTTCTTTCTCTAATTGCTTTAGGTGCAAGGTTAGGTTGTTTATTCGAGATGTTTCCTGTTTCTTAAGGTAGGATTGTATTGCTATAAACTTCCCTCTTAGAACTACTTTTGCTGCATCCCATAGGTTTTGGGTCATCGTGTCTCCATTGTCATTTGTTTCTAGGTATTTTTTTATTTCCTCTTTAATTTCTTCAGTGATCACTTGGTTATTAAGTAGTGTATTGTTTAGCCTCCATGTGTTTGTATTTTTTACAGATTTTTTCCTGTAATTGATATCTAGTCTCATAGCGTTGTGGTTGGAAAAGATACTTGATACGATTTCAATTTTCTTAAATTTACCAAGGCCTGATTTGTGACCCAAGATATGATCTATCCTGGAGAATATTCCATGAGCACTTAGAAGAAAGTATATTCTGTCATTTTTGGATGGAATGTCCTATAAATGTCAATTATGTCCGTCTGGTCTAATGTTTCATTTAAAGCTGTGTTTCCTTGTTTATTTTCATTTTGGATGATCTGTCCATTGGTGAAAGTGGGGTGTAAAGTCCCCTACTATTATTGTAGTAGTGCCAGTAATTTGTAGTTACTGTCAATTTGTAGTTACTGACAATTTCCCCTTTTATGGCTGTTAGCATTTGCCTTATGTATTGAGGTGCTCCTATGTTGGGTGCATAAATGTTTACAGTTGTTATATCTTCTTGGATTGATCCCTTGATTGTTACGTAGTCTCCTTCTTTGTCTCTTGTAATAGTCTTTATTTTAAAGTCTATTTTGTCTGATATGAGAATTGCTAGTTCAACTTTCTTTTGATTTCCATTTGCATGGAATATCTTTTTCCATCCCCTCAGTTTCAGTCTGTATGTGTCCCTAGGTCTGAAGTGGGTCTCTTGTAGACAGCATATATACGGGTTTTGTTTTTATGTCCATTCAGCCAGTCTGTGCCTTTTGGTTGGGGCATTTAATCCATTTACATATAAGGTAATTATCAAGATGTATGTTCCTATTGTCATTTTCTTGATTGTTTTGGGTTTGTTTTTGTAGGTCTTTTCCTTCTCTTTTGTTTCCTGCCTAGAGAACTTCCTTTAGCATTTGTTGTAAAGCTGGTTTGGTGGTGGTGAATTCTCTTAACTTTTGCTTGTCTGTAAAGGTTTTAATTTCTCATGTCAATCTGAATGAGGTTCTTGCTGGGTAGAGTAATCTTGGTTTTAGGTTTTTCCCTTTCATCACTTTAAGTATGTCCTGCCACTCCCTTCTGGCTTGCAGAGTTTATACTGAAAGATCAGCCGTTAATCTTATGGGGATTCCCTTATATGTTATTTGTTGCTTTTCCCTTGCTTCTTTTAATAATTTTTCTTTGTATTTAATTTTCGTTAGTTGGATTAATATGTGTTTTGGCGTGTTTCTCCTTGGATTTATCCTGTGTGGGACTCTCTGTGCTTCCTGGACTTATTTGACTATTTCCTTTCCAATGTTAGGGAAGTTTTCAACTGTAATCCCTTCAAATATTTTCTCAGACTCTTTCTTCTTCTCTTCTTCTTCTGGGACCCCTATAATTCGAACGTTGGTGTGTTTAATGTTATCCCAGAGGCCTCTGAGACTGTCCTCAATTATTTTCATTCTTTTTTCTTTATTCTGCTCTGTGGCAGTTACTTCCACTATTTTATCTTCCAGGTCACTTATCCATCCTTCTGCCTCAGTTATTTTGCTATTGATTCCTTCTAGAATATTTTTAATTTCATTTAATGTGTTCTTCATCATTGTTTGCTTGCTCTTTAGTTCTTCTAGGTCCTCATTAAACGTTTCTTGTGTTTTCTCCATTCTGTTGCCAAGATTTTGGATCATCTTTACTATCATTACTCTGAATTCTTTTTCAGGTAGACTGCCTATTTCCTCCTCATTTGTTTGGTCTGGTGGGTTTTTACCTTGCTCCTTCATGTGCTATGTATTTCTCTGTCTTCTCGTTTTGTTTAACTTACTGTGTTTGGTGTCTCCTTTTCACAGGCTGCAGGTCCATAGTTCCCATTATTTTTGGTGTCTGCCCACAGCGGGTGAGATTGGTTCAGTGGCTTGTGTAGACTTCCTGGTGGAGGGGAGTGGTGCGTGTGCTCTGGTGGGTGGGGCTGGATCTTTTGGTAGCAGGGCTGTGTCCAATGGTATGTTTTGGTATGTGTCTGTGTCTGTGAACTTAGTATGACTTTAGGCAGCTTCTCTGCTAATGGGTGGCATTGTGTTCCTGTCTTGATAGTTGTTTGGCATGGGGTGTCCAACATTGGAGCCTGCTGGCCGTTGCGGGGAGCTGGGTCCTAGAGTTGAGACGATCATCTCTGGGAGAGCTCTTGCCGATTGGCATTACGTGTGGCTAGGAGGTCTCTGGTGGTCCAGTGTCCTGGACTCGGCTCTCCCAACTCGGAGGCTCAGGTCTGACAGCCGGCCAGAGCACCAAGACCCTGGCAGCCACACAGCTCGGAAGAAAAGGAAGAGAGAAAAACCTAGCAGGTAGAACCTCAAACCAAATGGTAAAAGCAAACCTAAATAGACAAATTCACACAAAGAAGCATACACATACACCCTCACAAAAAGAGAAAAAAAGGAATAAAAGTAAAATTAAATTTAAAACATTAATAAAAATAAATAAAAGGAAGAGAGCGGCCAAACCAATAAACAGATCCAGCAGTGATAACAAGCACTAAAACTAAGATAAAGATAAAACCAAAACAAATCAGACACAGAAAGCAAACCCCAAGTCTACAGTTGCTCCCAAAGTCCACCGCCTCAATTTTGAGAACATTCATTGTCTATTCAGGCATTCCACAGATGCAGCATGCATCAAGTTGATTGTGGCATTTAATCTGCTGCTCCTGAGGCTGCATGGAGAAATTTCCCTTTCTCTTCTTTGTTCTCACAGCTCCTGGGGCTCAGCTTTAGTTTTGGCCCCGCCTCTGTGTGTAGGTTGCCCTCTGGTGTCTGTTCCCACCCAGACAGGACGGGGTTAAAGTAGCAGCTGATTAGGGCTGTCTTTCTCACTCAGGCTGGGGAGAGGAAGGGGTATGGTAGTCATAATTGGTTTGCAGGGCAAGCCTGCAGCGGCAGAGGCCAGTGTAACATTGCAGCTGCCTGAGGCAGGCTGTGTGTTCTCCCAGGGAAGTTGTCCCTGGATCACAGGACCCTGGCAGTGGCAGGCTGCACAGCCTCCCAAGAGGGGAGGTGTGGATAGTGACCTTTGCTCGCACACAGGCTTCTTGGTGGCTGCAGCAGCACCCTTAGCGTCTCATGCCTATCTCTGGGGTCCAAGCTGATAGCCACGGTTCACACCCATCTCTGAAGCTCGTTTAGGCAGCACTCTGAATCCCCTCTCCTCGCATACCTCAAAACAATGGTCTCTTGCCTCTCTGGCAGGTCCAGACCTTTTCCCGGACTCCCTCCCGGCTAGCTGTGGCGCACTAGTCCCCTTCAGGCTGTGTTCACGCAGCCAACCCCAGTCCTCTCCCTGGGATCCGACCTCCAAAGCCTGAACCTTAGCTCCCAGCCACCACCCGCCCCGGTGGGTGAGCAGACAAGCCTCTTGGGCTGGTGAGTGCTGGTCGGCACCGATCTTCTGTGCGGGAATCTCTGCGCTTTGCCCTTTGCACCCCTGTTGCTGCGCTCTCCTCCGTGGCTCCGAAGCTTCCCCCCGTACTGTCCCCACCAGTGAAGGGGCTTCCTAGTGTGTGGAAACTTTTCCTCCTTCACAGCTCCCTCCCAGAGGTGCAGGTCCCATCCCTACTCTTTTGTCTCTGTTTTTTCTTTTTTCTTTTGCCCTACCCAGGTACGTGGGGAGTTTCTTGTCTTTTGGGAAGTCTGAGGTCTTCTGCAGGCATTCAGTAGGTGTTCTGTAGGAGTTGTTCCACATGTAGATGTATTTTTGATGTATTTGTGGGGAGGAAGGTGATCTCCGTGTCTTACTCCTCTGCCATATTGTAGGTCTCCTCATTCCAAGATCTTTTTGTTCCTTACCTCACCAGGATACTGGGCACCGATGTCAACATACTTAACATCTAATTCCACTGTTAAAGCAGCAAAGAAAACACTGTTTCTTCTGGGGAGTCTGTAGCACAGGACAGAAGAGCTGCTGCAGGCCCAGCGCGGGTGGCAGTGAGGGACGCCAGTCTTCATCTCTCATACTTTTTAAATGAACTTTTAATGAAATATTTTTATAACTATTCCTTTCATACTTACTTTGGTAGAACTTTATTAAGTGTTTAAATTATTTTCTAATGTCTATTATTAAAATTACAACAAACAAAAATTGAAATAAAAAACTAATACATGGTTTGTGATGTAAAATAAGTATAATAAAGCATATATTTCATCACCAGGATTAAGTTTTCAGCAGTAGAAAAACATTAAACTGGTATACAACAAAAAAAATTACTCTTAACCTATCTCAAAGCAGATAGTGTAATTTAGAAAAAGCTATGGTGTCATCAGATGAAGGCCTACAAACTCATTACACAGTGAAAGTGAAACTTATGTCCTGTTGAGAACGTATATATTAGTTTTGTTGACTGGCACGAGGAAGACTTATTTAGCAAAGTGGTAAACGTGAAAAAAAAATTCCTACTCTGACCTATCACTTTTCAGTTTCAGCTGCTTTTAAGATAGTTGAAATAACTTTGACTAACAATCTACTTTTATGCCATATTTCGTTTGTTTTTGTATATATTTGGACTTTGATTCATATAATTATAATTGGTCAAATTTACTGACCTGCCATTCCCTTCCTCCTAATTCTTCCTCTTTAAGAAACCTGGCCTTGAAACTCGGTAGCTAGCAACCTTAACTGCTTAGTATTTCTCCTACTGTTAGCTTCATGTTCCATCTGCCACCTTAACAGATGCCACAGTTGGGACGTTCCAGTTTGGGGCAATAGCTGCTTCATGGGATCTCTAGCCTTACCAGCCATCCTAGTGAGAATGCGTAGAAGCGTTGCTTTGCCAGGACCATTGACACGAATGAGTGAATGAATGAGTGCCAGTTTAGTAGAATGTTAGTCAGATGAGGAATTGCGATCAAATGAAAAGAAAAGATGAATATGCTAGATGGATTGTACAGAAAGTATTAAAACATACTAACTGAAAATCTTTCTCTTTAGATGGAATCTGCCTGTGTTTCAATTCACGAAGCTCTGAAATCTGTCATTGACTATCAGACTCATTTCCGTTTGAGAGAGGCCCAAGGCCGAAGCCGAGCTGAGGATCTAAATACAAGAGTGGCCTATTGGTCAGTAGGAGAAGCCCTCATTCTTCTGGTGGTTAGCATAGGGCAGGTATTTCTTCTGAAAAGCTTTTTCTCAGATAAAAGAACCACGACAACTCGTGTTGGATCGTAACTACGTTTTGAGAATTGATCCACCATTGCCGCTGTAATATTGCTGTCCTCTAATTAATTTTAGGTACCGAAGAACTTAATATTGGCAACATTTTTAGAATCTTACTCATACACTTGTTGTGGAGGGATGTACGATGCATTCCCCAAGCTGTGGAAAGGACACCTTTTTTTATTTGTAAAGGTAGAAAAACTTTGGGACTTATTTTGGGCTATTCATAAATATTCAGCACAATGATCTACTCTTTTCTTGGTTGTTTCTATCTGCTCTTCGCACACTAAAGTATTTTGATTTGGTATTTTGGTTCCTTTTAGCCATTTAAAAATACTTTTCTTGTAAGTAGTGGAGATTTTTAAAACCTTCAATTTAATGTCTACATGTGTTGTGGAGGAAGAAAATTACCTTTCAGTTGTTTATAGGAAATAAAGTTTTGTTTTTAAGAAAACCAGTTGTGATTAGCTATAGCCCAAGCCCTATTCTGCACTGTTTAATTTTATGAGGAAAAAAATCTACCATAGAAATGTTAGTTAGTTAATATTGATATAATTTTAAATTGATACATCATGGTTTAATTTATTTCTCAGTAGCTTGGAAAATATCGTGTTTATTGTTTGGGTTTATTCTATGATCTGTAACCAGATATGTTATTTTTTTTCATAAAGACATTTTTACCACACAGAAAATAGTATGTTTCAATAACATAATAGAGTTTACACAGGCCTTAAAAGTCAGACTGTTGTAACAGGTAGAATAATTACAGAATAATTTAAGACACTACAATGGGGGGCAAATGAAATGAGAAGACTCTTAGTGAGTTATCTGCACATATTACATTTTCAGTGCTTTTACAAAGAAAAAAGGTGATCTGTTTCATTGTAAACATTTGAATTGGCTAGTTCTTGCTCTTATGTGGCTTTAATGTCTGAGTCACTCCCAGCTTAAATTGAGAGTTGTAACATAGTATTATAAAAGTGCCATACATTTTATTCTAATGGGTGTGATGCACTGAGAAGTTAGTTACTTTGGTTTTTTTCTTTCTTTCTTTCTTTTTTGGTTTTTTTGTCTTGCACATGTAATTTGTACAATCTCTGGTTAACAGCCCTAAGATGATTTTAAAAATTTAGAATGCCGTGTATGTGTTTCTTATTTGATAATCTTCATTGATTGTACTGCATTTAACGAGTATTAGTGCATTTTCTGTAGACTATAGGGTTTAGACTGTGTTTGTGTTTTATAACTTGCATACATTGAGCTGATTGAAATAAGATTCCAAGTATTCTAGAATGGAATACAAGATGATGCAGAATTGGGTTTAAAGCTTTTATGCTGTTAAAAAAAAAAAAATTGCAACTGCTTTTTGCCATGCTTCTATCCCCCACCTAAAAGTGATGAGTGCTGAACGTGACTGTCATATTGTTAGGACTTTGATATGTGGTACCACAGAATACTGATTGGATAGCAATTCTAGTCACTTACCACTACTGACTAGAAGTTAACTCTTAATTCTAAGCTGTCTTAAGATGCATATACACTGCTGCATGTAAGAGCAAAATGAATTCAGGTTGTCCTGCTTGCTAATTTCAAGTGCTACAGTGTAGCAAGGGATGAACATATTTTCAGACTTTTAATTCTAAAATTTTTGAAGACCAAATAGCTACTCCTTCAACAATATATACCAGTGGATTAAGAACTGAAGTTTAAGATTCTGCAGATTTATCTATTGGGGTTCTTGTATTGGAGTTGTCCTGTAGCTTTTTAAGTGTCCCTCTAGATTTGCAAATTTTAAACACTAATGTTAAAGTGATAAACATGGGAGTATGTTAAATGTCCTTTTCTGGTTGCCTGTCTGCTCTGTTGTATTCAGATAGTTACACCATAATTCAGCAGAGCTGGGTATCATAAGTGTGCCGAGTTTGGCATAGATAATGCAGTTATTTAATCTGTGCCTATCAAAACTTCATGATATTTAAAGATTATCACCACAGATAAGTTGTGGTGAAACTATTGAGATATATTAAAAATTTTTTAAATCACCACTGTTACCTGTTGTAGAAAATAGTACTGACTTAGTCTAGTCTGTTTGTAACTGGTTAAAGTTTGATGGCTTGCCTATACTCAACTAGGTATGTATATTAAAATTAGAAAATACATATCTACCTAGACATGAATGTTAAGTAAGAACTTTTTTCTTCCTTCCCCTATATAATTTGTAGCTCATCTTTTTTCTTTAATCCTTTCATAACTTGTTGCAACAGTTTGAATTCCCCAAATATTTATGTTTGGACATATGGCTCAGAATACATATTTAAACATCATTAGCTGTATATATTTTTAAAGTAGAATAAATAATGGAAAGGGACTTGATATATAAGTTTATACTAAAATTCCAACTGTGTGAAGATACATTTTAAGATATTACTTTGCTAATAATCTAAATATTCATTTTTTATTAAAGAAACAAATGGTTTGGGGTTCACAGCTTTCATCCTGGCTTGATGATAATCAACTTTGAAAACACAGTGGACTGGAAAGCAATTTTATTCTTTGAAAGATTTCATTTAAATCTCTGTACTATCCATTTTTGCTTCAGTTTGTAAATGTGTAACATTTATGGTTAAATAGGACAAAGCAGACCCTATGACTATTGTTTTCAAGAATTAAACAAATTGATATATAAATTATTCAAAGGGGGTTTTCATTTACTTTTGAAAAGAAAAATTTCTCTAAATTAAAAATGTTGGTTCTGCAGGATTGCACCAATCAATTCTTGTAGAATAAAAAAATATTTCAACAAACTGACTTCACTTATTTCTGTCAAGATTTAAATCTTTTTGAAGCTCCTTATCAGCTTGCAGCTTGGAGTATAGTTTTGTAGCAAGAGAGTGATAATTTACTTGATATTTCATTGGAACATCTCAGGGACTGACCAAGAAAGAAAGTTAAAGAAGAGAAATACAACCTGTAAACACCTCACTTTTAACCTTACTTTTCCTTTTCTTACTGAAAGTTTTGGTGAAAGGAAGTTAAGCCTTCAATTCCCTAAAAAGCTCTTAGTTTTTAGGTAAATTAACCTTTGGTTGTATAATGCCAAGTTTTCTGAACTTTGTTCCCCATTATAATGTTATGGGGGACGTTCTGATTCCTAGGCACAAGTACAAAAGTAGCAGAGAAATAATAATATATTGGGCTGGCCAAAAAGTTCGTTCGGTTTTAAGTAAAAAGACATTTTTCATTTTCACCAGGAACTAAATTGAGCAACGTATTCATTCACCAAATGAAATTTTTGGCCAACCCAATGGGTTAACACTTATTGAATGCTTTCCTTGTGCCAGCTGCTGTGATAAGTCTTTTGCTTGTATTGACACGTTTCATCTTTGCAATAATCCTATGAAGTAAGGATACTATTCCCATTTTACAGATGAGGAAAGGGAGGCCTAGAGAGGTTAAGAAACCTGCCTATATCACAGTTAGTAATTAACAAAATCTGGAATATGAACCATGGCAGTCTGGCTCCAGACCCCCCTTTCTCAACCACTATGCAGTAATTATCTACAAACACCACTTAAGGATAGATCTCCAAAGGTTTAGCAGTCTTGATTTCAGTATACCTCAGTAGCAGTTCAGGGGCTTCCCTGGTGGCGCAGTGGTTAAGAATCCACCTCCCACATGCCGCAGAGCAACTAAGCCCGTGAGCCACAACTACTAAGCTCAGGTGCCTAGGGCCTGTGCTCCGCAACAAGACACCGCAATGAGAAGCCCGCGCACTGCAATGAAGACCTAACACAACCAAAAATAAATAAATAAAAATTTTTAATTAAAAAAATAGCTGTTCAGTGCTTTGGCTTTGGAGTCATAGTCAAGTTCAGATCATGGTCGGTGACCTCACACAAATGATTTTGTTAACTCGGCATTTCTGTTTCTTCATTTATTACTAAGGTAATATCCACTATAATGAGAATATAATGAGATGTTCATAAAACACTTAGGGTCAGTGCCTATCATATACAAGCCCTTAATAAATAATAGCTATATTTTTGTCATTGGTCCAATTTAATCACTTGATCTTTCTTTAGTTCTTAAAGTTCTTACTGTAGCCTCAACTCATATGGGCTCTTAAATAGTATGTAACAAATATGAAAGTCTATCATGTACATAATAGACTGCTAGAAGTTTCAAAAATGAGTAAGATAATCTGACCTCCAGGAACATAATTGTCGGGGGAGACAGGATAGCTATGTAAGAAACTAATGTTAAGCAAGTCATGAAGCAGAATGGACTTGAAGGTTCTAAGACCTTTATAGGATGCTAGAGGAGGGAGAAAATATATAGATCAAAAGACTTGTTCCCTAAGGAATTTCACTTTGTCCTCTCCAGGTGTGGGGAGTGGTGCATAGTTGTCTAGCTAGGCCAGCAATTGAGTGAATTAATCCCTAATTCAGGGGTGTGGACTCCTCGGTACAGATCAAAAAACATGTTCTTTAACTTTGTTACTAGTAAAGGTGATCTTTGATCTGAATAACTTCATCTCAGTTGTTTCCAAATTCTGGAGGAAAATATAGGGATGTTATCCCTAAACCACCAAATGTGCTATTTTTCAGTCTGCGTTTCTCCATTTTATCCATAAGATAGCATCATTAGGATGATTATATTCCTTGCTGAAATCAACATATATTAGGCCTGGCATAATCTGTTTCTAGTGCTGGTAATTACTAGTGACTGCTACTACCTTACAAAGAGAAGACAACGCAAGAATTTGAGAAATAATGGTTCGAAGAGTAAAATCTGCCAATAATGCACCATCTGCTTTGATGTATTTCAGTTTTTCCATAGATAAATCTATATATTTTTAAAGAATTGTTATTGTTTATAACAAATTTGTAAACTTTTAAAAATTGTGAAATTTGTGATAATACAGAAGAGGGTATTAAACATGTACAATTTAAAGAGATAAAATTATAAAGCACATACTCATAATAACCAATGCTCAGGTTAAGAAATGCAATATTGTCAGCACCATAAAAGGCTCTATGTATCCTTTCCTGATCACATCTCTCAATTTCTTCCCTAGAGATAACCAATGTTCTGCTTGTAATGAAAATAATTTTTCTTTTTCTTTTTACCAGTTATGTATATTAGTTCTTCTCAAATTACTTTAAAAAAAATTTCCGGGCTTCCCTGGTGGCGCAGTGGTTGAGAGTCTGCCTGCCGATGCAGAGGGCACGGGTTCGTGCCCCGGTCCGGGAAGATCCCACATGCCGCGGAGCGGCTGGGCCCTTGAGCCATGGCCGCTGAGCCTGTGCGTCCGGAGCCTGTGCTCCGCAACGGGAGAGGCCACAACAGTGAGAGGCCCGCGTACCGCAAAAAAAAAAAAAAAAAAAAAAAAATTTCCAAGTAATCACAAACTCATAATTTTGTAAATACAAAATCTTGTGCTTGAATGTTTTGGTAATAGCAAATTGCTATCAGCCTTTCCAAATGCTTACTTTCTATGCATGCTTACTCTCACTTTATGTGCTTCTCTCTTCATCAGCCACTGACAGTTCAGTATGGTTGTTGGACCATACTTTGAATAGTACTGATGTTTATGTTCCTGAAAAACGTCTAAGAAAATCAGGCAAAAGTAAACCTGAATAAATAAAGTTTAATGGAATATTCTATTTAATGAATTAGTTATTACACGTATTCTTTTGTGACTTTGTTTTGCTGTCATCCATGTTGATGCATATGGCTATAGTTTTCATTACTGCATAGTAGTCCATCATATAAATATACCAAAGTTATGTGTCTTTTCTACTATGGTGGCATTTGGATTGTTCCAGGTTTTTTGCTGTTATAAACAAAGCCACTATGAACATTTTTGTATATTATGTCTTGTTGCACATATGTATCATCCCTTGAGAGTACATCTAGGAGTGGAATTGTTTGCTGATAGAGTACGTATATCTTCATCTTTACTAGGTGACACCTGACTTTTCTAAAGCAATTGTATCAATCAGTGCTTTCACCAGTAACAATGGGAAGTTCCAAATTCGTGTTGTCAGACTTTAAAACTTCAGAAAATCTCATGAGTTTGTAATGTCGTAAAAGCAACACTTAAGAATTTGAGAAATAATGGTTCACAGAATTAAATCCACCCGTAATTCCATTATGCATTTTGATGTGTTTCAGTTATTTTTGTAGATATATGTGTATATTTTTAAAGAAAATGCTATTATACCTCATTGCTGCTTACTTTGCTTTTCTATGAGGTTAATTTTTTTTTCCTCACAGGTTTATCTACCACTTGGATTTCCTCTTTTGTGAAGTCCTTGTTCACATTTTTTGCCCATTTAAAAAATAATTGGATGCTTTGGTTAAAAGGATTCCTTTATATATTCAGGAGATTAATCCTTTGGTTATAACTATTTCAAATATCTTCTCACAATTTGTGTTTATCTTTCTGCTCCTAGTGAAATATCAGTCTTTTCCCATATTGTTGGTGTTTTGTGTATTGTTAAGGAAATACTTTTCTATCCTGAGGTCATGAATATCTTCTCCTGTACTATGTTCTAAATATGTATGATTTTGTCTTCTACTTGAATTGAGTTTTGTATATGGGATAAGGTAGGTGTCCATGTTCCCCCCCCCCCCTTAAAAACTCATCTTTCTCTGTTGATTTGCCATGCCAAGTCTTTCACCTATTAAATGCCCATATTTACCTGAGTCTGTTTCTGGGCCCTCTGTTTTATTCCATTGATCAGTTTGTTCATACACCAGTAACATATTATCTTAATTACTAAAGCTTTTAAAATTCTTAATATTGGTAAAACAAGTGTTTATACCTTGTTCTTCAAGATTTTGGCTGTCATCCGTCCTTTGTATTTTTATACAAAGTTTAGAGTTAGCACAAGTTTCAACAAAGCAAAATAAATCTGTTAGGATTTTGATTGGAATTGTGTTTAGTGTGTGAACAATTTCCTCTTTATAATAGTGCATTTTCCATTGAATGAACCCATCTTTCCATTGCTGTGGTCTTCCTTAAATCTTTTGATAAAGTTTTCTAATTTTCTTCATAGAAGTATTCTGTATATTTTTGTTAAATTAATCTTTTTAAAAATTTATTTATTTATTTTTGGTTGTGTTGGGTCTTCATTGCTGTGCACGGGCTTTCTCTAGTTGTGGCGAGTGGGGGCTGCTCTTCGTTGTAGTACACGGGCCTCTCATTGCAATGGCTTCTGTTGCAGAGCACAGGCTCTAGGTGCGCGGGCTACAGTAGTTGTGGCTCGTGAGCTCAATAGTTGTGGCTTGGAGGCTCTAGAGCGCAGGCTCAGTAGTTGTGGCACACGGGCTTAGTTTCTCCACGGCATGTGAGATCTTCCCGGACCAGGGCTTGAATCTGTGTCCCCTGCACTGGCAGGCAGATTCTTAACCACTGCGCCACCAGGGAAGTCCCATGTTAAATTAATATTGTTTTCTTTATATTTTTGATGCTATTATAATCTTTAAATTTTTTATTTGTTGCTAGTACGTGGAAATACAACTTTTAAATTGATTCTTCTATTCAGCAATTTTGCTAAATTCTCTTGTCAATTACAGTAATTTGTATATTCTTTTGGATTTTCTGTGTATATAGTTGTACCATCTGCAAGTCGGGACAGATTCTTCTTTCTATTCCTCACACCTTTTCTTTCTTTTTCTTGTCTAATTACATTGGCGGGGACCTCCAGTACAGTGCTGAATAGAAGTGGTCATAATAGGCATTCTTGTTTTGTTCCTGTTCTCTAGGAATGCTTTCAAGGTATCCTGTAGACAGTTTACAGTAATTTTACTAAATTTAGAAATTTCCCTTCTATTCTTAGTTTGCTAAGAGTTTTTTTTTATGATCATAAATGATGTTGAATTTTATAAAACAATTTTTTTCTGTATTGAGAAAAATGATTGTTTTGCCTCCTTTATTCTCTTTATTCTTTTTATGTGGTCAAAGAATTGCTTTCCTGCTATTAAACCAACATTTTTCTGAGGTAAAACCAGTCTAGTCATGATGTGATTTGTTTGTTTTTAATAACTGGATTTGGTTTGTTTTAATATTTTTGCTTAATATCAAGATTATATATCCTGATACAGTGAGCTGGAGAGTGGCTTTCTTTTCTTAGTTTCTGGAACAGCGTCTATAAAATTTACATTACTCTTCCTTAAATGTTTTGTTACAAATCTGAGGTGAAGTGTGTTTGGTTGGAGTCTGGTTTGGTCTTTGTGGGATACTGATTCAATTTTTTTATTAATAAGAGTACTTCTTATATAATATTGGTAAATGGAATATTCCCAAGAATCTGTCCATTTCATCTGCATTTTCAAATTTATTAGCACAGGGTTATCCCTGCCCACTTTTTATCATATGCCAAATCTGTACTGATGTTCTTTTCATCCCTATTACTGCTATTTGTAGTATACAAATTTATACCACTATGTATTATGTAAAATATTTGTATCTTCTTTCTTTTTTACTTGACTGGTCTTACCAGAGGCTTATCACTTTTATTGTTTTCTTCAAAGAGCCAATATTTTTTTCCTTCCAGTTTTACTGACATATAATTGACATACAACACTGTATAAGTTTAAGGTGTACAGCAGAATGATTTGACTTACATTCATCATGCAGTGATTACCACAATAATTTTAGTGAAAGAAAAATAAAAAATTTTTCCTTGTGATGAGAACTCTTAGGAGTTCTTACAACTGTCTTAACAACTTTCATATATAATATACAGCAATGTTAATTATATTAATCATGTAATTTACGTCCTTAGTGCTTATTTATCTTATAACTGGAAGTTTGTACCTTTTGACTACCTTCATCCAGTTCCCCCTCACCCCTCATCCCCACATCCCCACATCCCCACCTCTGGTAACCACAAATCTGATCTCTTTTTCTATGAGATTGTTTGGTGGTTTTTGAAATATAATTGACCTACAGCACTATGCCAGTTCCTGGAACATAGTGATGCAATATTTCTGTACATTACAAAATGGTCACTATGGTAAGTCTAGCTACCCTCTGTCACCATACAAAGATGTTACGTTATTATTGACTATATTCCCCGTGCTATCCATTTCATCCCTGTGACTCATTTATCTTGTATGGGAGTTTGTACCTCTTAATTCCCCTGACCTATTTCACTCACCCCTCTCCCCTCTGGCAACAACCTATTTGTTCTCTGTATCCATGACTATTTCTGTTTTGTTATGGTTGTTCATTTTTTTGTTTTTTAGATTCCACATATAAGTGAAATCATAGTATTTGTCTTTCTCTGTCTGACTTCACTTAGCATAATGCCCTCTAGGTCTACCCAGTTGTTGCAAATGGCAAGATTTCATTCTTTTTTATGGCAGAGTAATATTCTATTGTATATATACAAGAGCCACTATTTCAGTTGTTTTTCTTATTGTCTGTTTCATTGATTTCAGCATTTTATGATTTTCTTTTTCTCTAGGTTGAGTTGGTCATTATTTTTCTATATTCTTGTAGTGGATATTTAGTTCAGATTTTTAACTTTGCAGTCTAATGCATATTTAAAACTATAGATTTACCTCTTATTGTACTTTAGCTCCATGTTAATTTTCTGTGCTACATAACAAATTACCATAATCATACCAGTTTAAAACAGCATACTTTTATAATTGCACAGTATTTATAGGTCAAGAGTCTTGGCACAGCTTAGCTAAGTCCTATGCTCAGGGTCTCACAAGGCTACAGTCAAGTAGTCACCTGAACTGCCTTCTTATCTGGAGCTTGGGGGTCCTCTTCCAAACTCATCAGGTTGTTGACAAAATTCAGCTCCTTGCAGCTGTAGAACTGAGGCCCTCAGTCACTGGAGGCTTCTCCTTTCCATAAGCATTTCACATCATGACCGTTTCTTCAAGGCCAGCAGGAGTTGCTTTGAGTCTCTTCTTTCAGGGAAAGACTGACAGGATTCACCTGATGAGATCAGAGGCCCTACCCTTAAATAATCTCCCTTTTGATGAATTTACAGTCAACTGAATAAGGACCTTAACTGCATCTTCAAAATCTTTTCACCTTTGCCATATTCTGTTGGTAAGAAGCAAGTTATAGGCTCTGCCCACACAAAGATATGGATATGGAGATAGGGAGGGATTTCAGGGACCATCTTAGAATTCTGCCTACCATGAACTCCATTCTACAAGTCTTGATATCTGTTTTAGTTATTCATCAATTTCAAAGAATTTTCTGATTTCATTATTCTAATTTGAGCCATAGATATTATTTAGAACTATTACTTGCCAAAACTAAGTATTTAAGTTCTCTTTTATTATTGACTTCTAACATAATTGCATTGTGATCAGATAATATATTCTGTATATGATTTAAATTCTTTGGAATTTTTTGACAATTGCTTTATGAGTTCATTTACCACCCTCTCAATTTGTATATTGTCATATATTCTGTATCTAGAAGTCATTACTATTGTCTTATATAGCCAATATTCATTTAGATTTACCCATGGATTTGCCACCTTCTTTGCTCTTTGTTCTTTTTTTTTTAAGTAAATTTATTTATTCATTTATTTATTTTTGGCTATGTTGGGTCTTTGTTGCTGCATGTGGGCTTTTCTCTAGTTGCGGTGAGAGGGGACTACTCATCGTTGTGGTGCACAGGCTTCTCATTGCAGTGGCTTTTCTTGTTGCAGAGCACAGACTCTAGGTGCGCAGGCTTCAGTAGTTGTGGCACATGGGCTCAGTAGTTGTGGCTTGTGGGCTCTAGAGCGCCGGCTCAGTAGTTGTGGCGCACAGGCTTAGTTGCTCCGTGGCATGTGGGATTTTCCCAGACCAGGGCTTGAACCCATGTCGCATGCACTGGCAGGTGGATTCTTAATCACTGCGCCACCAGGGAAGTCCTGCTCTTTGTTCTTTGCTGTGTCTTTGAGCTTCCATCTGGAATAATTTTCCTTCCACCTGAAGAATACATTTAGAATTTCCTTTAGTGCCAGTCAGCTGGTTGCAAATGCATGTTTTTTTGGGTTTTTTTAATGTCTTCATTTTGGCTTCATTCTTGAAGGAGATTTTTGCTGGACATAGAATTCACTTGGGGATATCTTCTCATCATCTTCTGGCTTCCATTTTGTTACTATGAAGAAATCAGCTATCAGTCTTTTGCTCCATTTAAACTAATCTGTCTTTTTTCCTCTGGCTGCTTTCAAGATTTTGTCTTTGTATTTGATTTCCTGCTGTTTAATTATGCTGTGTTAAGTGAAAATTTCATTGTATTTTCCCACTTGGGTTTTATTAGGCATCTTGGATGAGCTGACATGTCAGTACTGGGACATTCTCAACTATAATCTCTTTAGATATTGCCTCTGCCCAATATTCTCTCTCCTGTCTTCTGGGGCCCTGAGTAAACATATGTTAGACCTTCTTGGTGTATTTCTTATATCTCTTCATTTTTCTTCTGTATGTTCTATATTTATTTTCTCTGATCATCCTAGATAGTTTCTTCTTATGTAGCTTTTAAATCACAACTTCACTTTTCAGGTGTTTTTAATTTGCGGTGAAACTCATTCATTGAGTTCATAATTTCTATTTTTATATTTTTTAATTCTGTTTTTCTGTTAGATTCTTTTTCTTATCTGCTCTGTTACTTTTTATGGTATCCAGTCCCTTGCTGCATTTTTCAGTAAGGATTTTATTTCCATGGATTACACTTTGTGTCTGAGAATCCCAATATCTGTAGCCTGCTTTGGTTCTGTTTCTGCTGTCTGTAGTTCATGTTGCTTCTAGTTAATGTTGTCTTGGTTATTCTTCTACCTCATTATCTTTGATTGTTTGCATTAGAGACGTGAAAAAAAAAAACAGAAATAATGTAAGATCTAGGATGATTTTCTCTTCCCTAAGAGGTTTTTGTTTCTTTCTGCTGTGTACCTGTGGTCATTAGCAGTCTGGAACTTAGGCTTTAGATTTTATGGCCTTCCAGAGGGCCCACTGCACTGCAGTTTGTACCCTCACTCCAGGGTAGCGCCCTTGGGCTTCAGTCTAGAGCAAGGGGTGTTTCACCACTTTCGGTGAATACCAAACCCAACCGTTGTCTTTCCAACTCTTGTTGATGACAGTACAACTCTGCTTCTCAACTTATTTCTCTAGATTGGCAGCCACCCGAAGGGCAAAAGTAGCTTCCTGAACTCAACCTCTTCCTGAATTTGATGAGGTAAATTCTGTCTTACGTCTTCAAGGTGCTTATTGTGTTTCTTCATATTTCATCTTAAGTGGAAACATTGGTCCAAGTGACCTGTTTTTTCTTTACCCACCTCTAGAAATTCAAGGTTATATCTTGGTCATGAATAAGATATACAACATCTGTGCTTTCATTCTCTACTGTACATCACCCTTGGGTGACTCAAGGAGTTCCAGATAACCTCCAGATAGCATCCTTTTATCAGTGACTCATTTATTCATTCAGCAAATATTTATTTAGTGCCAAGTATGCTCTGTCCTTTTTTCTAGAAATAGAGATTCAGTGATAAACAAGAACTTAGTGTTTTGTTCTAGGAGACAGACAACAAGCCAGTTTTCATATGAGATGTTTTTAACCTGAGGTGAACCCTTTAAAATTATTTGCAAGGTTTAATATATGTCTTCAGTCTTCTGAAGAGAGTTTGTAGTTTTCATCACATTCTCAAAGGAGTCCATGACTCAAAAAGTTTTATTAAAGAATCCCTGCTCTGTATGATATTAGAGTAATTTTAGCTCTTTTATATTAATATAAAGGTTTGAATTGTAAGCCTAATTTGTTATTTATTCCACATTGTGGGAATTGCAGCGCTGGACATTGATTAGCTTTAAATAAAGCTTTCTGTTATTTAATAGATGTTTGACTAAATGTCTGCTGTGTGCTAGGCAATGAGGATACTGAAGTAAATATGATAATTTATACCTTCAAGCATGTGCACATAGACCCCAAACAGAAAACCAGAAATCTTACCTAAAAATAATAGTTCTCAAGCATTGGTGGTATAAGAATCACCTAGTCAACTTGTAAAAAACTGATCTTTCTCAGGTTCCTTCCCCTGAACCTGAGACTTTGATTCAGTACACCTGGATTGAATCTTGGACTTCCCTTCAGAATTCTGAGGCAAGTGTTTTTAAACCACATTTTGAGAAGTAATAATAGTAAATACTTTTGTAATACTATTGCCTGCTGTACTATGTTCTGCATTCAACATAATTTATTTACTTCTCTCAAGTAAATAAATTGTATTTATTATAACTATTATATTTAAAAAAACTGCTTTTTCCCATTTTACAGATTAAGAAACTGATGCACAGAACAGTTAAATTGACTTGACAAAGGTCACACAGTTAGTGATAGAACCAGGGTTCAAATGCAGATATCTGCAGGGGCAGGCTTGTAGGGGCAAGCTTGTGTCTCCCTGTGTATATGCAGCCTCCCAGTCATGCAGAGGTAAGTGAAGAGCCTGTCTTGACCCTCAGTGGCTCTCTCATTTCCAGGATCTCCCTGTTAAATTTTTGGCCAAAAGAGAACTTAACTCCACTGGTCTGCTGCACACCTCACGTGAGATCACGACTTCAGGCTAACAGCTATGGGCTTTCTCCATTTATTTCCTCCCAAGTGTGCAATTTTTCTTGACAGCACCACTAGGTATGGACTTTTTGCCCTCTACCAAGTCAAGTTGGCTGCCTCCAGCTGTGGGGCTCCTGGCTTTCACTGCTGGCCTCATGCTGGTAGCACTGTTGCCCCAACAAAGCTGAGGAGTATATGGGGGTTGGGAGATAAGTGCAGCTTGTGGTTAGAATGCTGCAGATTCCCACTACTCCTACCCAAAATTCAGCAGAGTTTTTTAAAGTGAATAAATGATTCTCAATTTGTTGTTTTCCTTTGGTCAATTTCCAGAGCCCTCAAATGATTGTTTTTGACAATTTTGTCCAGTTTATATTTGTTTGGGGGGGAGAGAATTTGATGATATCTTCACTGTCACTAGCAGTCCCTCCTATCCATTTTGTCAGGTCTGGGATTCGATTTTACCCCACTTACAGTCTAATAAGTTAGCCTATTACTGTCTCATGGATTCTGGCAGAAGACACAAAACTCCTGGATCAGAGACAAAGGATTTCGTTACTCATGACACAGCAAGCGGCACTACTATCAGCATATTTGCAATGGTTCCTCTTGCTCACAAGCCCCCTGTGGGTGACACGAGGCCCAGGTCCGTGCTACACGTGCAGTGGGTCTGTGTCACATCTGAGGAACACTGAGCTTAAGGAATCCACCACTTTTATAGCAAGCAGTAAGCAAGCTTGTTCTCTATCCTGGAAGGAGACAGTACCTCGTAGCTCAAGGCTGCTCACTGTAAATGCTACCCTAAGAAATGGCTCAGGTAAAGAGTAGTCAGGATCTTGCACGTACTCAGTAAGACATAGAGGAACATAAGAGACACATGGATAACTGTCTCTCCCAGTTCATTTCATCTAAATAGCTTATTGGAATGAAGTTGTTAATATCTTTCATATTTTAAATGTCATGATCTGTGGTGATGTTTCCTTTTTATTTCTACTATTGTTATTTGTGTGTTCTCTCTTTTTTTGATAACTAGTTTTACCAGCTGTTTATTAATTTTTTTAGTCTTTTTCAAAGAACCATCTTTTGCTCTTGTTGATCCTCTGTTATTTTTTTTCTAATCTTGAATTTCTGGTCTTATTTTTATTATTTCTATCTTTTTATTTGGATTTCATTTCCTGGGGTTTTTTTCCTTCCCTCATTTCTTGATGTGGTTGTTTAGACAGTTGACTTTCTGGCTTTGTTTTCTGATATGCCCATTTAAGACCAGAAATTTCCCTCTCATTGTATTTTAGCTATATCCCACAAGTTTCGATATTTAGTATTTTTAGTAACATTCAAATCGAAATATTTTATGATTTCTGTTGTGATTTATTTTTTGGCCCACGGCTTATTTTGAAATGTGTCATTTAATTTCCAGACATATAGGGGCTTTTCTCGTTTCTGTTTTTGTTTTTCAGATTAGTGGTTAGTGAACACATTCATATTATTTCAGTCTTTTGATTTGTTTTGATTTGCTTTCTGGAGACTTGCTCAATGGCCAAAAACATGGTCTGATTTTGTTAATGTTCCATATGTACGTGAAAAGAATATGTGTTCTGAAACTGTATTGGGTGCCATAATCTGTATCTGTCAATGAGGTCAAGTTCATTAATCATGTTCAAATCATTTATATCCTTACCGATTGAGCTGTGAGTCTGATGGACATATGTAAGATAATCCAGGGAAATGGTAGAGTAAGTGAAAGAGGACAGTGGATCAAGACCCTGAAAACACGAGTATTGAATGCCAAGGGTTTCAAGGGTATGAAGCCACAGGAAAGACGTTTTACATGTCAGAGAAGCCATCTCTTTCCTGACTTAATTAGCACTCCTCCCCACTTTACTCTGCTTTCTTCCATTCATTCTTTTCAATGAATGGATCTGAAATTGTGCATAATGTCTGTCCTCTGTCTCGTGTCTTGTTCACACTATATCCCTAGTGCCTTTAGAAGACTCTAAATATTTGTGGCACAAGTGATTGGTGCATTTTCTTGACATGTATACTTGATAATTTGGGGAGAAAAATTTAACTTGTAACCAATTTGAAATTTTTTTTTAGTACAACATGTGAATATTTATGAAGAACAGTGCAAAATTTGGAGCAATTTAAAACATAAAATGAGACAATTCAAGTAAATTTGCCCTTGACATTAGTGACTTTAGGTTCACTTATGCATGTGAAGTGGGTGATGAATGGGGAAGTAAATGTTTATCGCATTTGTCATTAGTGATATTTCAATGAAGAAGTTTGGAAAGCAGTGGTATGAAGGGTTGCCAGAGGAAGAGGCACAGGCAGAAGAGACTGAAAGAGAAGAATTTTAACAAGTAGGATAAGCATGAAGGCCCCATGGGTTGTTAATATCAAGGAACTAGAGTATCTGGAGGAGACAATGATCAACCTTGTCAATTGCCAAAGGGAGATTAGGAAATGAAGGGGAAATAAAGGCAACAAAAAGTACCAGATTTAGTAACAGGGAGGCCACTGTTTACCTGAAAAGTCAATAGAGGGAGGAGGAGAAACCAGCTGTCAGTGGATAATGAATTGTATTGACATGATGGTTAATTGGGCATTTCACCAAGTAATTACTGTCTGCCAGTGCCACCTTCAATGGCCCATCCTCATGTTAGGTAGTGGGGAGAGGAAGAGAAAATAACTTAGCTCTACCAGTAGTAAGCCTCTAAGATCCAGGTACGGACCTTCAATTCCAATGTACTATTGTCTTCTCTGATGTTTAGTAGTGGGGTTCTCCTCCTTTGGCAGTGAGTAGGGATTGCCTGAAAAGAAGGGGGGGGGGTTGGGGGGGTATGTGGTGTCTGAACTGGGTTCTTTGGGAATGACTGGGATTGGGAGCCTGAGATAGATATGGTAGGATAACATATTTGGCTTTATCAGGCATTTTATCCTTCTTAGAATTACTCGGTTGCTTTTCTGTTCTCCCTAAATATTAAGCGGAGTTCCAATTTTGGCTGTGAAAAAGCCGACTGTGAAAAAGAATCTGAGAAAGGAATCTTTCTCAAGGTGGCTTTTGGTTGGTGTTGAGAGTGGGGAAGTACTGATACGCCACCACCCCCAACCAGGGATGTGGTTGACTGCAGCAGTAGTCAGTGAGAGAACCCCAAAGAGAAAGGAAGGGCCAAGGGACCAACTTGGAGGGCCCGGAGAGTCGCTGTACCTCGGGAAAGGTCTTAGAGGGTTTGTTTGGGTGAGACTGGCTGTTTCCTCCCTTTAGAGTCTAGGGGCTTCTGTTGGGAGCCCCGGGATCCGCTGCAGGCTCAATGCTGGGCGCGCTAGGTAGGCGCGGAAGCAGCGAATGCAGCTCCCAAGCCCGCACTCACGTCTGTAAGGAACAGACAGCTGAGTCCCTTTCCTTCCTGGCCTCCAAGGCGGGCCTCAAGGGACATTAAAAAAAAGAGAGAAAACAAACAAAATGCAGCGCAGGGACAATTATCCTGCGCGAGTTCCCCTCCTCCGCCCTCCCGGCCTCTCCTTCCCGCCGCCCAGAGACTTCCAGCCTCGTAAGACCCGTACTCCCTCCAGCGGGGCCGGCCTTGAAGGGTTAAGTGGCGGCGCGTCCCCGTGGGGCGGGGACTCGGCGGCCCCCTGACTTCCGCGCGGCGCGGGGCCGCGGGCGTGGGGCGGGGTCTGCGGCGCGTAGTGGGCGGGCCGCCTCTCCTTCCCGACGCCCACGGGAAGTCCCGCAGCGCTCGGCGGGCGAGGAGGACGGAGCTACGGCGGAGCTACCGCGCCGCCCGCCTCCCCGGCAAGTAGCGGGCGTCCGGGCGGGTGGGCTGGGGGCCGGGCAGGCGTGGGGGTGGGCGAGCCGGCAGTCCTTCCAGAAGAGTTGCCTCGCTCTGAAGGGAGCACACCCGCCAACTCTCTGCCTGTCTTTTAAGTTTCATTTTGACTAGGAAACCTATCTTTTAAAGAAACCTCAGAACCCTAAGCAAAGAGCCCAGCGTCTCAGAGGGCTTAAAGGTTCTGTGGGAGCCTCCTCCAGGCACACTTGAGCCAGTGCAGAAAGTTTTGGTTTTGGTTTGCTGATTTGGGATCTTGTCCCAAAGCTAATTTGGCTAAAAATAATTTGGGCTGGCAGCTGTGAGCTCGTTTTCAGAATTTTGTTAGTTAGGACCTCTCCAGTTTTTCATGGCAGTAAACTTTGGTTTTAAAAGTCTTTAAAAATAATCTTAAATAGTGCGTTGGTTATAAATAGAGATAAGCAACTCCATTTTATATCTCACTGAAATCAGAAAGTAGATGGTCATATATAGAATAATGCCTTACATTCTCCTGAAACAAAGTAAATGTTACTCAGAGTTCCAGCTGTATGTTTGGATGTCTTGCACCTCATCTGTTGAATCATTGGCTCCCTGTGGTATTTTTAAATTTATTCGTTTAACAAATACCTGCTGATAAATAACTCGCCTTTAAATAATCCCCACTAGACCAAACGTCTCCTCCTAGGTCCCACCCATTTCTTTGCTCCCTTTTACTTAAAAAGACAAAAGAAAGAAAGAAAAGAAAGAGAATGAGAAAAAGCTCTTTGAAAGACTTACCTCTAAGCTTTTATTTCTCCTCCTCCTGTTTCTTCCTCCACACTCTCATCTCAGGCTTTTTGTCTCCATCACCCCTATGTCACTTGTGAAATCCAGTGTCTGTGTACATTTCCACTTCCTGTGACACAGTTGTTCGCTCCCTCCTCCTTGATATTTTTTCTGCATTTGGCTTCCAGGTCACCACCACCTTCTTCTGCATTTCCTTTCACCTCACTGGTCACTCTTTCTGTGTCTCCAGGCTTTTCCTTCTTTTCTCAACCACTGTTAGACTGCCACAGTGCTTGGTTCTTGGCCATATTCTCTTTTGAGCCATAACTTTCTCCCAAGGCAATTTCTATCCCAAGCCATATTTCATGACTATAAATAACATCTATAAGCTGATGACTTCCAAATTTTTCTTTCTAGTTTTACTTCTGTCCTGAGCTCTAGACGCATGTGTTTAGCTATTTGCTCAACATCTCCACTAGGAAGTCTGATCAGCATTTAAATGTAGTATGTCCAAACAGAATTACTGATACACACCCACCCAGTCCTCTTCTGTTTGCCCCTCACTTACCTTCCTTATCACAGGAAATGTTACTGCCATTCAGTGAGGCTGAAACTCTAGGGATCATCATCGACTCCTCTTTTCAGCTCTGGCCGCACATCCAAGCATCCAGCAAACTCTGTTGACTCTACCTTGAAAAGATAGCTCAATTTCGACCACGTATTATGTGCCCTCTCTAACACAAACCACAATTCTCTTTTACTGGACGACTGTGAAGACTGATTTGGTCTTCCAGCTTCTACCCTTGCTTCTCTATAGTGTTTCTCCAAACAGCAGTGGTTTTTTAAAAATATCTAATCAGAACTTTCACGTCCCTTCAAAACCTGGTGGCTTCTTATCAGAATCATAAAAGCCAAATTCTTACCATGGCTCAAAGCCCTGTGTCATCTCACCCCTGACTGATTCCCTGGTCTTTTCTGCTTCCCACCTGCCTCCCCCCGCCCTGCCCCCGGCCCCGACCTCTCAGCTGGAGTGGCTCTGATCTAGCTCCTGTTCTCCTTGCCTGCAGCAGGCCTCTGCTAGGCCATCGCAGGCTGTACACCTTCACTTTCCTCACTCCCCTGTTCACATACTGTCTCAGGGGTTACTGCCTTAGTCCTGGTAACATCTTCTTGTCACTGATCCTCTGGGTTGGTGGCTGTTAGATACTGAGCGCTGTTCTCTAATATTCCACGAAGCTTATGGCACCGTTAAATCCTTATTGGTTGCTAGGACTCTCTAATATTGAAAGTGCACAAGCAGCTTTCTCTTGAGTCTCACTTTGATAAAATGTGCAAGTTTGCCCTTACCATCTGTGTTTTTATAAAATGTTGTTCCTGGTTTGGAGAAGGTTTGCCCTTTAAGGCTAGTTCTCATTCTTAAATATAGAAAATGAAAGGAAAATACTCTTTACTGGAAGGAATATGCAATATTTTTTTTCAGTTCCTTTGCTTCAGTGGGAAGCAGTAGTCTCTGATTCAGAGCGTTGTTGAGTGGTACCAGAAACAGGTAGTTTTAATGGGAAGAAGAAAAATGAAGGCACTTGTTCAGAGAATATTATACACGTCTTTAAGTTGTGTAGTGACTGAGCCAGTGTCAGAATAACAAGATTCATAGCAAGATTCAGTTCTCTTTTTAAAATATGTGGGAATGGAAATGAAAAACAATATTTTCATCTTCACGGAAAGCTGTTGGGGAATAAAAGACCGTTTAATTTACATAATGTTTATTTGTCATTTTAATCCCAAGGAAGTAGTTCTGTGATGTTACCAGTAGAATAGGTACTATTAGGCTGGCCAAAAAGTTTACAGAAAAACCTGAATGGACTTTTTGGCCAACCCAATACCTTCCTCTCTTTTAAAAGAACAGAAAAACATTTTTTTTTCTCATTTCAGATTTGGGATTTCAGATGCTTGAATAAACATATACGATAGAAGATTAAATAAAATTTTAAAATAAAGGGATTTGGAATATGGAACAAAGAGTAGGAGGGTTAAAGGAAAGCCATGAGGAAAATCATGATCAAATCTCCTGCCCCAAGCTTCTGTATGTTGATTAGACAGCACTCATCGACCTGGACCTTCCTAGCAGCTGAGAAGAGAGACAGGCTCTACAGGTGAAAAAGACGGTGCCCAGGGGAAGACCAGTTTGTGTGTTTTTGTTTTTCTACCTGATAGAAGCAATTTTAAAAAAATTACTTAAACATTTACTTGCTCAAGGACCTGTTTTAGGTACTGTGGAGATGAATATTCTGCCTTCCAGTATGTGTAATTAAGTAAGATATTGGAGGACATCTGTTGGGTTTAGAGTTAGCAAATCCAGACTATTGGAAAATTTTCATGTAGATTAAAAAAAAACAAAAACAGGAGATCAAACAGTTAAACCTGGAGGTGAGCTCAACCCATCCAAAATGTGCAGATATGACACATAAGGTATATACTATTTGAGGCATTAAGTGAATGTGACCTCTATTTAAAAACACAAAATCTAGAGAATAATGTATTTACTAAAAAATCTTCTTTTTTCCAGATTACATTATCATCGTAGAAAAAGGGTGTATAGATATAGATACATGTACATTCACACATCTACCATACACAGCTAACCAATGTTAACTTTTTGGTATACTTCATTCCAATCTATTTTCTCTATAGTTACAGTTTTTACAAAGTTTTACAGTATATTTTATTTTATAGTCTGTTTTTTCCACTTATTGTTATGGAAGCCTTTTCTCATGTCGTTAAAATAATTCATAACATTCGTAAACATTTTGATGATTTAATAGGGTTCAACCATATGAATAATATGACATAGTTTATGTTGCCATTCCCTACTTTTTGAACATTTTGATTGTGTACCTCCAATAGAATGTTGGCTAGCCTATGATACTATGTACAAGTTCTCTAAGAAGAAAATATAGTCATGTAACTCATACTTCAGCATTGCAATAAAATGTTTCCATAGATCCTGTGACAGGAGAAAGCTGAGCAAGTTTGAGAAACAAAAAGAGACACACATGTAGGGAACTGGGGGAGCAGAGGGAAGAAAAGCACGAGATAAGCTTGGAGCTGAAGGAGCCCGATCATGCAGGGCATCCTTGCCATATTAAGAAATTTTGATTCTAAGAGCAGTAGGAACCCATTGCAGGGGTGTAAATGGTAGTAATTTGATCAGTTGTATGTACTTAAAAAGATCGTTGTGGCTGCTGAGTGGAGAATGGATTAGACTGACCAAGAGTGGCTGTAGGAGACCGATTAGGAAGGAGCAGTGTAGTAGACTAGGGGAGAGATGTTGATCTAGAGTGAAAATGCAGTGGGGAGGGAAGCGGAACATTTTGAGATGTGTCTTACGGGTTGGCTTGCTGACAGCTTGGAAGTGAAAGTGTAGGAGTGGAAGGGGAAAGTGTCAGTGATGCCTGAGGTTTCTGGCTGTTGTAACTGGGCAGATGATGGCGCCATTTTCCATGGTGGAGAAGTCTGGGAAAATGAGGTGGAAGCTACCTCCCAGGCCAGCAAGGAAGACAAGTTAAAAGTGCTGTACGACACATATTATAAGAAATATGAGCAAGATATTATGGGCAGCCGGAGGAGGAGTACTTAACCTGGAGATCAAAGGAAAAGCATTCAGCCAAATATGACCCTTGAGCTGTATCTTGAAATGAATGTACCATATTTATATTCACACAGTTTTTAAAAATGTAACATAATTGCTCATTAAAAAATCCATACATTTGGATAGGCTGGTCCCTATTCTGATTGAGTCAATAATTTATATGCTAGGGATGATAAAGAGCTATCTGTTCAGCTATCTCTCAACTTGAAAAACTGTGTTAGGTCTCATATTTGGAATTGTCTAATTTCATTCATTCATTCAGAAGGTATTGTTGAATGCTGGCTATGTGCAAGACTCTGGAGATACAGTGACAAGCAAGACAGATTTGGTGTTAATTCTGATAGAGTTTACAGTCTAATGGGAAAGATGAGAAACTAAGCAGATACTCAAACATGTAATTAATTGTAGTGTGACTAGAGCCATGAAGGGAAGATATAGGGTTTTAGACTCCTACAGATCCTTAACATTTCTAATGCAAGCTCTGGTACCTAAAATGAAAAACACAGGCACTAGCTTAGTTAGACTGTAAGTGTCAATGGGTAATATTTGATAATGAATCCTTTCCTTTATACTGGGCCTTTGCTATCCTTATGGATTCTGTGCAAGTCCCAAAAGAAGAAAATAAATAAATGACAGCTGACTCTCAATAATGTTATTTCAGTAAAGAACAGGTGGATTCAAATTCTACCCATCCTATTCCTGAAGATATTGATCACCCTAGTTGGGATTTTATTTTAATAAAATATTTCCAGTGTGAAGAAGTCTGAAAGAAAAGTCTGCATGTTCCTTGTCTGGCTGGCTCAGGTCTATTCTGTTGGGTCCTGACAATAAATACCACGGGCGATACAGGCCACACGGCTCCTGTTGGAATTCTTCAACTCTGCCTCTGTAGCATGACATTTGCCATAGGCAATACAGAAATGAATAGGCATGGCTGTCTTCCAGTAAAACTTATAAAAACAGGTGGCACACCATGTTTTGCTGCTGACCTGCTGTAGTTCCCTGGCCTGGATTTGGATGTTGTATCAATCATAGTTTTGTTGCAGAGAACAGAGTCTACTATAGCTAGTTTAAGCAGAAAAGTATGCATTAGAGGATATTACAAAATGTACAGTATCACTGGGTAAGTTGAAGAGCTAGAGTCCAGGTTGAGTTTCTAGGAATACCTCAGACCACCACCTACCGTATTGGTGTAGTGGCGCTGGAGCTTTTTTAAAATTTATTTATTTATTTATTTATTTTTGGCTGCGTTGGGTCTTCGTTGCTGCGCGCGGGCTTTCTCTAGTTGCGGCAAGTGGGGGCTACTCTTTGTCACGGTGCGCGGGCTTCTCATTGCGGTGGCTTCTCCTGTTGTGGAACACGGGCTCTAGGCACACGGGCTTCAGTAGTTGTGGCATGGGGACTCAGTAGTTGTGGTGCGTGGGCTCTAGAGTGCAGGCTCAGTGGTTGTGGCGCACAGGCTCAGTTGCTCCGCGGCATGTGGGATCTTCCCGGGACCAGGGCTTGAACCCGTGCCCCCTGCATTGGCAGGCGGATTCTTAACCACTGCGCCACCAGGGAAGTCCGGAGCTGGAGCTTTTGCCACAACCATGAAACCTCCCACCAGATCAGCAAGCTGCCAGCTCTGAATCACACCAACTCTGCTAGAGCCTTAACCAGCAAAGTCACTGCCTCATGCTCTGCCTCCCTTCATATTTAACTCACACTAGTAAGTACATCTGATTGGCAGAACTTAAATTACATCCAGAACCCTAGCTTCAAGGAAGTCTAGGAAATAGAGCTTTTAGTACTTGTGGCACAGGAAGTACAGGGAGGTTCACTAAAAGGAAGTTGGAATAAGTTTTGCGTGAGCAAATCTGCAGGATCTGTTACAGAACGCCCCTTTGGCTACTTAATATCCATACCTTCCCTTCTTTCCATACCTAAACCTCCAGCAAGAAATGTGCTCTCTTACAATATAATGCAGCCATCCCTGATTTTAAAAAAAGCAAAGTGCACTCACCTTCTCCCAAGAAGCTAAAACCCAAAGTTCTATAGGTGACTACATCATCTGCAGTATTCATCACAGACATTACCCCGGGACCTAGCACCCTCAGGAGTTAGGTGGCCTCTCTCCTCTCCCAGGGAAAGGGGGAGTAGGAGAGAGAACTGCCCAGTGACCAAGAGAACAGCTCAGCTCTAAGAAGCTCCCATCCATACTTTTCATCCTTTCTCTCTACTAGCCAGTTCCCTCCGTTTCCAAGCATTCCGAGTTTCTCCTCTCTTCATGGAATCCTCTCCCCACCCTATGTTCGTTTGTAGCTGTTGGCTTCTTTCCTTCTTAGCTAAGCTTTCCCCTCCCCCGCCCCCTCATCCTCTAGACTCTTGAGCATACTGGTGACTCCTACCATCCCCTGTAACTGCTCCGGTGAACCTCAAGGGGCTCAATGCCTTGGACGCCGACCGCTGCTCGAGGTACTCTCCTGCCTTGGCTTCCGGATTCTGTGCCTGATTTTCCTGCTGCTCGGGTGCCACTCCTCCCTCTGCTTTATGGGTCCCCCTCCTCCAGGTGCCCCTCAGGCATTGATTCTGTCTTCAGCTCTCTTCCTTCTCTTTTCTTTCTACTTGTTTTCAGTTACTCACAGATTTGAGCTAGTGTCAAGGTTTTATCTCCCATCAAGATGCTCTCCTCAGCCTCGGACCTACATGTGTAAGTACCTATTGGACAGCTCCTCTTCCAGGTCACAGGCACCCTAAGCTCCCTGTGTCCCAAACTGGATTAACTGGTCAGCTACATCCAACCCCCACACCCTGCTTGTCTCAGCAAACGACTCAGCGAATGTAACAAGGCATAGACTTGGGAAGCGTACTTGATCATTCTTCCTCTGTCACCCTCCCAACCCCGGCACCTCCTACATATCTTCATCTCCACCATAACTTCCTTAGTTCAGGGCTCTGCTTTCTCATCTAGGTTACTGTGACAGCCTCTCAACTGATTGTTCTCCCCATCCAGGGCCTTACAGTCCTTAAGCCTAGTCTCCTTACTCTTGTCTAAAACAAGTCAGATTGTGTCACTCCCCTGCTTAATACCCACCAGGGGCTCTCTGTCTGCCAACACGATCAGGTTCAAAGTCCTGAACCAAGTAAACTAGGTTCCTTACTCACTCTCATCCTTTTTATCTCTCCATCCTTATCTCTCACCACTGTCCTCTCCCCTCACACCCCTGCATATTTGGACTTGAGCCATCTAAACACCTGGTGCAAAATGATCCTAATACACTGTGCCCTCTGGTGCTTCAGTGGTTTTTTTTTGGCAAGTGCCGCTCCCACTGCCTGGAAACCGTCCGCCTCACGGCCTTACTGATGCAGTGCTCCCCACTGCGTGTCCATCCTGAGTGCTCTGGTAGGACCTGTTATTTGAATGAAGCAGCAGTGCAATGAGTCCTAATCATCTGCTTATCCTGGGTCCACATCCCTAAAACCCAGCAGGTCTTGGTGCAGAGTAAGTTTTCAACAACCCTTATTAATAATGACAAAACCTATTTATTAATTGAATTAAGGGAAGAAACTATTAATTTTGTATGTATTTCCCACAAGATGGTGCTATTCAGATAGGAAAGACAACTGAAAAGTTCTCCAGGGCTAAAGGATCCAAGTACTAGATGCCTAAATGTTCGTTAAATGTGTGAAATTTCAGAGGCAGTAATTTAAACACATAAGCTTTTTCTGTGGTAAATGCATGGACAGGTTGAAAATGGTTTATGCATATGTATTTTATTATCAAATTATTACTGATCATTGTTTTACTTAACTGCTTTTTGGGAGCCTCTCTTCCCAAGTGGTCAAAATTTTTTTTAAATGGAAACAGTAACTCTTAATTCTAGGGCAACAAACTTTTAAGGAGGGCTGTATTTGGGTTTTTCAGAGATACAGGACCAGTAGGTTTTATAGAGAGAGAGGGAGAGAGGGTGGGAGATTCATTTTAAGGAATTGGCTCATGTGACTGGCGGGGCTGGCGGGTCCCAAATCTGCAGGGCTAGAAACAGACAGGAGGTGACTGCAGTCTTGAGTCTGAAGGCTGGAAACTCAGGTGGAGTTTCTATGTTGCCATCCCAAGGCAGAATTCCTTCTTCTTTGAGGAACCTCAGTATTGCTCTGGCCTTCACTTATTGAGTAAGTTCCACCCACACTATGGAGGGTAATCTTTACTCAAAGTCTACTGCTTTATTTATTTAAAAAAATAGAAATATAGTTGATTAATACAATATTATATTAGTTTCAGGTATACAGCAGAGTGATTCATTATTTTTACAGTTAAAGTCTACTGCTTTAAGTGTCAGTCTCACCTAAAAAATACCTTCAGAGCGACATCTGGACTGGTGTTTGGCCAAACAACTAGACACTGTAGCCTAGCCCAGCTGACACACACAGTTGACTCTCACAAAGGTCTTTGTGAGGAAAGTAAACTTTGTATGAAAGAGAAATTCACACTGAAGTTTCAGTTTTTAGTTTGGGACAGGGGAGAGAGGGCTGATGGCTGTAACCGCCCTGAGGAACCTCCTGGGAAATTTCTGCATGGAGAGGGGCTGTCCTGGGATAGGACCCAACGGGTGCTGCCCTCACTCTCCTCCAGCCACAGAAGTCTTCTGCTGGGAGCAAGAGTACACACAGACACTAATCAGCATTGGGTGGGGCTGAGGAAGAATAATAACCTTGTGGACATGGTAATCTCACCTCTGTAGCCTCCATCCTGTATCATTTATACTGCAAAATGAGATTGAGGTTTGGGGCAGTCCTAAGGAAGGGGTTTTGCTTCCTCTTTTACTGAGAACAATGAAACAGTCAAAGGGAACTTCTGCAGGTGTCCTCTGCCACACCGACTCACCCCGCTGTAGGCACACAGCTTAGTTCTGCCTTCTCTTATTGCTACTAAAGTGAAACCGTAAAGTTTTCTTTAGCTTCTTTGTTATGTATTTAATCACAATACTAACTGCTAACATTTATGGAGCACTCTTCTAAGCCATTTGATCTTTGTAAAAACCTTAAAGGTAGGTATTATAATTATCACCATTTTACATATGATGAAATCAAACGCAGAGATACACGTACAGTAATTTGTACAAAGTCTTGCAGTTTTTTTTATAGTAGGGCTGGGATTTACATTCAGGCAGTCTGATTCCAGAGCACGTAGTCTTAATGAGAATGGAATTTTTTATTTGTCTCTTGCATGCTCTGATTCTTCTTCTTTCTTATTTCCTGTAACATATGTGCGCACTTGCCCAGTGTGCATATATGCCGTGCTGTTCTTTTCATCTTACTCCTATTGAATGTGGGGGGATTCCTTTGGCACCTTTGTTTGCCTAGATATAGAGTGAATACATTCTGGACTCTTTCCTTCTTATCCTGGACCTGTTGATCTTCCCTTCAGAACTTCAGTTTAAGGGCTCCATCCTGATGGGTTGTATCTTTCCACATTTCTGTTGCCCTGAAGGGATGTGATTAGCTCAGTTGGGCTGTGGTCAATTGTAATTGGTAGTTTTGGTCTTAGATCTTTTCTGGGGCAAGGGATGGAGGTGGAGGTGTCATTCTGTCAAGTGAAAAGCAAAACCAAACCGGAAAAGGTTCAATCTTACAGAGAGCGATTTGGCCAAATCTATCACTATGACAAATGCATTTGTCCTTTGATACAGAAATCCTGTTTAGGGCAATTATTCTGCAGATGACCTTGCACATAAATGACCTTTGTACAAAGTTATTCATTGCCGCATTGTTCATGATAGTAGTAGCCTGGAAACAAATCACATACTGAAGAACGGGACAGTTATGGTACATTCACATGCTACGAGATTATGTAAATAAGAGGAGGTTCTCCGTGTGCTGATATGGAAGGCTCTGAAGTTATATTACTAAGGGAAAAAGCCATCTACTGTCTGTCTATCTACTTACCTACCTACTGCTGTTTGGCAGTGTATGTGTATATATACATTAATACTTTTCTTAAAAAAAGGAAAGAAAAAATATATGTATTCATGAGGAAATAGTGGAAGGATATAGGAAAAACTAATAAAAGCGGTCACCAGTAAGAGGCCATGGAGGCGACAGGATGGATGGGAAAGACAAGGATGGGAGTGGGACTTTTCAATATAAATATTTTCAAAGTTTACCCTTCTAGAAAAGTAAATAAAAAAATGTACACACACACACACACACACACACACACGTTTTTATTCCTGTGAACAGTGATCCTGTGTGCCTCTCCCTTGCAGCCACCTTCACTCTCCTCCCGCTTAGATGAGGGGAAGGAGCTGAAATCTCAGTGTTTTAACCCTGATGCTAACTGTCCCTGTTGGAGGAGGAGGACATTGAAGAGGCTTTGCAGGATTCTCTGTGCCAGCCTTCTCCCCTCCCCTATTTCTTTCTGCGTTCCCTGCCTTCCTTCTGTTCTCTTTGTTGATGGAGTTAATCAGCTCAGGGTGAGCACAGTCAGGTTCTCCCCGCTTCCTTCCAGCCTTGAGAACCCCTGTGAAGAATCTGGACCACTTCCCCATCTCTGACTCACGTGGTGGTGGGAAAGGCAGATCTCCAGCGCAGAACTTCCCGCATCTTTTCCCCTTGGCTAACTCCTTACTCTCCTCTCCAAATTAGAAGGTTATGGTGAAGTTTTCAGACATTGTCACTAATTTTCTTCTCGCTGGTCTGCTTCGGGTGGGGGGTGGGGGTGGGCAGGAGTGCTTGGGAGTTGGAACAGCACATCGTAGATTTCTGGAGTATTTTGCTGTTTTTTGCTGACCAGTGTTTAAGAAAAATGAGACGTAAAATTGTAATTTTTATTCATAATGTAATTCTTTGATTGTTTATTTTTATTTATCTCAAAAGATTCTGTGTTCTGACTCAACACACCATTTTACCTTAGAAGTTTTCAACACTTTTTAGTGAAAATCTTTTATATTACTTCACATGCACTCATCTGCGGCAACTAGTGATTAAGATAATGAAGTTAAGTTGGTTTAACAAACCTATCTCAACGAATAAGTGAAGATCATTTTAATTGATGCTTTAATAGATTTCTCTGGATAGTTTTTTTTTTTTAATTCAGGGGAACCTTCTTTCGCAATTCTGCATGGTAAAACTTTTTTCATGATACAATAAAAAAGTCAGCAGTTAATCCTAACCAGTGAAGAGAGTCTGAGTTCATTTAGGTTTATTAATTGGGATATCAATAGCATTGGAGGGTTGTCATGCCTTAGACTACCACTTGGTGGCTGGCACAATATACTGTGGATCAGAACCTGAAGTACAGACAGAATAAATGACAGGCAACAGCCAGCAATTCCTTCACTATTCAGAGGCAGTAGCAAACCCTTTCACTCCATGTATACATTAGAAAAGAAATTCTGTGTTTTTCCTTGTTTTTTCTTCCCATAACAGTTTTTCACCATTTTTGCTGAATGGTTTCTTCTAAACCTGAAATATTTTGGTATATGTAGCTATGTTACTTAGATCATAATGAATAAAATTCTGATTTCTTCTTGAACTCTGGTCTTTGCCAACGAACAATAAATAAAAATGCTTTAGAATATAGCCTATGGGCCCATAGTTTGAAAACATGGAATTTATAATTATCTATTCTAAATTTTCTGTCTTTTGATAAAAAAGAACCCCCCTTGAAACTGCCTGTTTGGGGGTTATATTAACAACACTGCCAACATTATCTGAAGATTTATTTAAATTAGATTTACATGGAGTACCTTTCTTTCACAGCTGATCTAATTCTTACACTCTGAATTTAGGATCTTTAAAATAAAAGAACAAGTAAAGACTACAGTGATTATTTGTTAATTTCACTGGTGAAAATCACAAGGCTTTGTTTCCAGATTTCACTTCCAAACCAAGATGTAATTTCACCCTAGGTGAATAAACCTTTTCTTAAGTATTCCCAAGATTAGCTGGAAAATATATTCCTTACTTTTCACAATCCTTATTACAGTTTCTGCACCAGCCCCACTACAACATGGCCTGATCTTAGACAAACAAAAAGGCTCTGAACCCATGAATTCTGGGCAACAAGTCATTTGACATTTCAGATCTTCTCTTTGTTCTGAGTCAGTAGAGCTGCCTGCTAGCCACCTTTAGGATATTTGTATTCTGTTTTGTATTTGTGTTTGATACAAAAACAAATTTTGTGTTTAATGTTGGAATATTTGGTTTCTTTAGGTTTTCCTATTTCTAGCTTACACAGTAATTTGGTTATGGAGAAGTTAGATTTAAACTCCATATGGGTAGAGTTGATATGGTACCTTTTCTCTAAAATACCAAAGTAATTTATTTTAATTTGGAGGTTTATAGTGTGGTTACAATACGATTTAAAATTTCCAAATGTCTCCTGTTATATTAAACTGGACCCTCTGTTTAACTTACCTTTGACTACCTGTGGTAGCCCTTGTGAAGCTCAAAAAAGACCAGTGATTTCATTTCCCAATGATCTGTTTGGAAATTCTTTCTTAGAGAACTTTATATTATAATCTTCTTGAGGTTTTCGGGGTGAATGAAATTTTCCATTTTTAATGTTTTGATTAAGTTTACGGTATTCTTCTGCTTTGTTATTTCTCCTTTTAGAATGAAATGAAATGCTGAGAAATAAAGCTTTCCTATTCTGATTTGGATCTTTATAATGGGTATCGGAAAGTCTAAAACGGATCCCTGCCCTCTTTCTCTCACTTGGGGTAAAAGCCACAGTGTGGACACGAGTCAAAGACAGCACAAGTCAGATTCCAAGAAATCTGAAGAAACGTCCCTGAGTGACGCTGCTGCTCATAGCAATACAGCAGAGATGCGAACAGAGGAGCAGGAGGGAGCCAAGGGAGTGGAGGAGATGCCAGAAGAGGAAGCAGAAGAAGAGGTGTTCCTCAAATTTGTGATACTGCATGCTGAAGAAGACATAGACGAAGCCCTCCGAGTCCAGAATCTGCTGGAAAATGACTTCGGCATCAAACCTGGAATGATCTTTGCTGAGATGCCATGTGGCAGGCAGCATTTACAGAATTTGGATGATGCTGTCAATGGGTCTGCCTGGACAATCTTATTATTGACCAAAAACTTTTTAAGAGATACCTGGTGTAAGTTCCAATTCTATACGTCCCTCATGAACTCTGTTAACAGGCAGCACAAGTACAACTCCGTCATCCCCATGCGGCCTCTGAACAACCCCCTGCCCCGAGAAAGGACTCCCTTTGCTCTGCGAACCATCAACGCCCTGGAGGAAGAAAGTCGTGGCTTTCCTACACAAGTGGAAAGGATTTTTCAGGATTCTGTGTATAGGATACAGCGGGCTATATGGAAAGAGACCAGAAATATGGTACAAAGGCAATTTATTGCTTGAGACGGAACACACAACACACAACAGGCTCTTGTTTTGTAAAACAAATGATTTATCTCCACTTGAGAAAGCAAATTTCTAGGAAGAGTTTAGATGAAAGAGAACCTTATTCTTACAGAAACTTATGGAGCCCAAGAAAGATAAATTTCTGCAGGACAGTCTATAGAATTGTGGTACTTTTCAATGTTTCCATAAACTTGAAATTGTCAGAGTTTCAAGAACTGTTTCCAAAAAAAAAAAAAAGAACTCTGTTTCCTCTCAGTTTTCCTAGTTCATGATTACAACAAAGGATATTTTAAATTCATATTCCTCGTATTGAACTTGACCAAAACCTTATATGATAGACATTTAAAAAATACAATAACACTGATTCTGTTCTCAAAGGAACCGCAGAAAAAAATGGCCTCAAGAGATCCGAGCGCCCTCACTTTCGAGGCACCTCTCATGAATGTTGCAATAAAGTGTTCCCGGTGTTGTCACCCAGAAATAGGGATAGCCAGACTAGAACATTTAGAATGTTGAGTGCTGATAAATATGAAACCCAAAATAGATGTGAGAATGGTAGGGCTCTTTAAAAGAATCCAATCAGGGGCTGCCCTGGTGGCGCAGTGGTTGAGAGAACGCCTGCCGGTGCAGGGGATGCGGGTTCGTGCCCCGGTCCAGGAGGATCCCACCTGCCGTGGAGCGCCTGGGCCGTGAGCCATGGCCCCTGAGCCTGCGCCGTCCGGAGCCTGTGCTCCGCAACAGTGAGAGGCCCCCGTACGGGGGGTGGGGCAGAAGAATCCAATCAAATGTGTTTCCTTTCTGTTTGAATTTGCATATTTGGAGGCAGCTCCCACCACTGATTAGTGGCCCATTTGATGGTATTGTGGTCAGGGACTTCGTGCCTGGTGTTGGCATGACCCTTGGAGCTGGAAGCTCTCCATTGTTGGTCATTGTGTGTGACCAGGAGCTTCTGAAAGGTGTATGTATCCTTGGCCAGATGTTCTCCTTTAAAATCAATAACCTCTCCTATGGCAGCTGTTAAAAATTCCTCTCTCACACAATGCCCTATCAAGGAAATATTTCTCAGCTAGGTGATCACAGAGCCTGACTCTGTGTGTGTGTGTGTGTGTGTGTGTGTGTGTGTGTGTTGTAGATCACTTTCAGACTTGGGATAGAAGTGGGCGATGCGTTTTCTGGCGTCCTCTTCTAGTGCCCCACACTCATAGCAAACCAGAGGCCCCAAGAGGACCGGGTCCTTTCTTTCACAGCCCTTCTGCCCCAGCTGAGATTGAGGGAGAACCACCAGGTACAGACCAGGGACAAGGCAGCGTGTGAATCAGGTCATGTTGTAATGAGAAAAGCACCAGATGGGAATCAGGAGACCTGGTTGTTCTAGTCCAGTCTCTTTCACTGAGGATGAATGGGACCGCGGGCAAGCTATTTACCCTCCTTTATCTGTGAAAAGAAAGGATTGGATTGATGAATCTGTAAAGGCCTTTGTCCTCTCCCAGAATGTGAATAACTAGGAACCAGAAAAGGGAACAAGCAAAAAAAAGGTAGAATTTTATAACGTGATTTTATAATAGTTGCAGGAGGCTTCATATATATGCTCACGATGAAAGGATATTGTATATGTCTACAGTGTAATTGATTTCTAATGCTTCCCATTACATTTTTATAGTCACAGAAAAATATTACAATACGTGCTTACTCAGGTTTTTTTTTTTTTTGTGGTACGCGGGCCTCTCACTGTTGTGGCCTCTCCCGATGCAAAGCACAGGCTCCAGACATGCACGCTCAGCGGCCATGGCTCACGGGCCCAGGCGCTCCACGGCATGTGGGATCTTCCCTGACCGGGGCACAAACCCGCGTCCCCTGCATCGGCAGGCGGACTCTCAACCTCTGCGCCACCAGGGAAGCCCCTCAGATTTTTTTTTTTAATTTTTAAATTTTTTTCTAGAGACCCTTGAGCAAAAACATTCTGCCCTATTTTTCTTTCTCTTTATTCCCACTTCTCCATATCCCCTACTAACACTAGGGTCTGCTCACAGCTTTCTACAGTCTGCCTCTTTATAGTCATGAATCAGCACGTTTCATAATCCTGCAAATAAGTCAAACCTCCCCCACTACTAGTACTTATCAAAGATGAGATTCTTCTCTTTGTGTGGTGACTCAAAGTTCCCTTCTATCATATTAGCATACTACTCACTTTTTCTTTCAGTTCTAATGATAAGCATTCTTTTTTTTTTTTGCCACACTGCTTCCTGTATCTCCAATTTCATATACAAATAAAACATTAACCACCCACCCTGCCTGCCTGCCAAAGTTGGCACATTTAATGCTGGATGGTATTTTTTAAATAAGTGTTTTTTACCTTTGACTAAGCTTGATTATTTCCAAGTCCAGTGAAGACTGTGGAGAAGTGTTTTGAAAAGAGGCATCAATCTGTACTCCTCCACAGAGCACCAGGCACAATGTCTCACTTGATTTGAAGTTACATATATATATTTTTATGATGAATAAAGATGTTAAGTACTGAATAACTGTCTATGCTGAAATTAAACGTTGTAATAAGAGATTATCAAAATAGCTAAACTGAGGATGAGAAGAGGTAAAGGTGTGACGCTAGTCGTGTGAGTGTGTGTATACGCGTGTACACGTGTATAGATTCAGACTTAGAGGGAAATTCTGTAAAATTTTGCCACATGCTGGAGAGCATCCATTTTGGTTGTCTGTGGGTCTCATTGCCCACCCTGGAGCTTCACAGAAGAACCTGAGTTATGGGCTTCCCTGGTGGTGCAGTGGTTGAGAGTCCCTCTGCCGATGCAGGGGACACGGGTTCGTGCCCCGGTCCGGGAGGATCCCACATGCCGCGGAGCGCCTGGGCCCGTGAGCCATGGCCGCTGAGCCTGCGCGTCTGGAGCCTGTGCTCCACAACGGGAGAGGCCACAACAGTGAGAGGCCTGCGTACCGCAAAAAAAAACAAAAACAAAAACCTGAGTTGTGCCTTGTGTGTCAGGATTCTTTCAGCTGTAAGAAACAGAAAAGCCGGTGCCATGTGACTTTTACACTATAAGGTAAACTTACTATCTCACCTAACATTAGGTCCCCTAAGGTATGGTGCCTCAAAGGTGTCATTAAAAACCCAGTTCTTATATACAGTGGAATATTGTGCCACCTTAAAGAGAAATAAAATTCTCATACATGCTATAACGTGGATGAACCTTGAAAACACAATGCTAAGTGAAAAAAGACAGGCACAAAATGATACATACTTTATGGTTCCATTTATATGAGGTACCTAGAGTAGGCAAATTCGTAGAGAAAAAAAAAAGAGAGGTGACCAGGGGCAGGGGAGAGGGAACAATAGGGAGTCATGTTTCATGGGTACAAAGTTTCTGTTTGGGATGATGAAAAAGTTCTGGAAAAGGGTAGTGGTGGTGTTTGTATGACATTGTGAATGTATTTAATGCCCCTGAATTGTATGGTTAAAATGTAAATTTTATGTATATTTTACCACAGTAATTTTTTAGAAACCCATGTGGTCTTTCCACCTTTTTGTTCTGCCATCCTCAGTTTCCCAGCTGGGCTTTCCTTAGAGTTGTACTATGGCTGCACCAGTGTTAAGCACAGATAATGAAGCATCCAGCCTAATAAGACAGTGGGAGTGGTTCACCCAAGTGAGGAAAACTATTTCTTCACTGCATTGTTGAAACTTGCTTATGGTGATAATAAAAAGCCATCTGACTTCTAATTGGTTTTATTATTATTTTTAAATTCTCTCCACCTGCATCCAGGCGGACTTCTCCCATCACCTCCCCCTCCCTCACACTGTTGAGTCAGATGCCCTGGTGTTTTTTTCTTTGATGTTCACCGTGTATCTTTATTTCAGTTCTATGGTATTTGAGTATTTTACATTTTCATCTTTACAGATATCTTTAAAAAATGTTTTAAATTTTATATTGAAGTATAGTTGATTTACAATGTGTTAGTTTCAGGTGTACAGCAAAGTGATTGTTATATATATACATATATCCATTATTTTTCAGATTCTTTTCCTATATTGGTTACTACAGAATATTGAGTAGAGTTCCCTGTGCTATACCGTAGGTCCTTGTTGGCTATTTTATATATAGTAGTGTGTATATGTTAATCCCAACCTCCTAATTTGTCCCTCCCCCCATTCCCCTTTCCTGTTTGAAAACAAACCGTAAGTTTGTTTTCTATGTCTATGATTTTTTTTCTGTTTTGAAATAAGTTCACTTGTATCTTTTTTGTTTTTTTTAGATGCCACATATAAGCGATATTATATGATGTGTATCTTTGTCTGGCTTACTTCACTTAGTATGATAATATCTAGGCCCATCCCTGTTGCTGCAAATGGCATTATTTCATTCTTTTTTTATGGCTGAGTAGTATTTCATTGTATGTATGTACCACATCCTCTTTATCCATTCATCTGTCGATGAGCATTTAGGTTGCTTCCATGTCTTGGCTATTGTAAATAGTCCTGCAGTGAACATTGGGGTTTGAGTCCCACATGCATCGTCTATAAATTGTGATGTTATACAAGACACATAATCTTCCTGGGTCTCAGTGTTCTCATCCAAAAATGAAGATAATAATGCCTCCCTGGTAGGGTTATTTTGAGGATTAGATGAAATAATACCTGCGAGGTACTCAAATAGTGCCTCACACATAACTACCATACCAGTTCTATCCTACTAGAACTATTGTTGTGGCCTACACACATTGACTCTGCAACATGGGATGGGGCAGAGGGAAAATATAATTACCCGCAACCTTGTTCTTGGAACCATTGTAGCTTGTAAGGAATAGATTTTTAAACAAAGAGGAAGCGAGATGCTGGGCCTCGTTTCCGTGTGCAGGCCAGTTCCCATCCAGGCACTGACCATTGATCCGCAGGAGATGTGTGAGCTATAGCTGTTGGCGTGGAGGAAGCTGGGGGCAGGGAAAACGCGGCATCGGGGCCCCATGACTGTAACAAGTTAGGGAAGTTGGGCCATAGACTAGAAAAGCAGGAAAGTAGACCAGCTCTGAAGCCTGTTCAGGGAAATGGCCCACCCAGGTGCGGATGACTTCAGCTGTGTTTGTTTGCTCTTGATGCTCAGAAGAGGTAGGTACATTTTGCATATATTTGCATTTGAGCAGGGTAACCCGTTTAACTCAGCCCTCTGCTGGGGCTCAGGAACTGGTAGATAATTTTGTTTTGGCTGGGGATACAGGCTGGATGAAGCCTGGTTAGACTGTTTCCCCTTGGGGTGGGTGGAGGGGTAGTGAGACAAGCACTCATCTGCTTTGCTTCTTCCTGTCCTGACTAACTGGATTTCTACCCTGCGTTCCAGGTTACTTGCTGGCCTTAATCCCTTCCAGTGCCAGTCAGGGCTGTTTTCCACTTCTGTCCCATGTCGTTCACTTTTGCGGGTCCTAAAGCCTTAGTCGGGCCTTGGAGTGGACTGAAAATCTGTCAAGAGCCTCAGGCCTCCTCATGTAAGGAGCAAGGGAAGTAGTTATAGAAACAACTTCCTTGGGTCCTCCCATCCCACGCAGCTCATTCCTAAATCACAGGCCTGCGTAGCTGGTGAGGTGAGATCTAACACGTCTGCCCTGGGTGTCAGCCCTGTGTCTGTGCCTCTCCTCCACATCACACTCTAACATTGCCCAGTCTGTGTCACCTGATGGGCTATCACGGAACATGACTGTGTACTCTGTACTTGTGGGAAGGGCTGAAGGGTAAGGAGGAGAGTTCAGAAAGCTGCCAGGCACCTGATGAAATGAAACCATAGTATCTGAAAATTGACGTCCTTAAAGCAATGACTGAAAGGAATGAATGAATACAGGAGACCAGTGTTTTTGTCCATGAAACCGATGTTTCTCAGGAGATTCCAAGTAGAAAGAAATGTGTTAGGTTTTGAACACTTAGTGGCTGGGTGGGAACAATATTCTTACCTAAATTTGTATTCCAAGTCATACTTGGCAACCTGCGTTGACAATTAACACATTAAGTATGAGATGGAGTAAATAATACTTGAAAGTGCCATTAATTAATAACTCAGAGTACAAAAATGATTTGATGAAAGCACAGCAAGTTAACCTGTGGAGGAAAATAAAAGACGGTGGTGGCTCCCCCTCCCCTTTGCCGGTACCCTGGCTTCCACAACTGTTTACTCCATCCTCTACCCTGGTTCACACCTCCCTCCCTTTCTGGCAGGAGCCAGAAACGTTCTGGGGGGAAAGAGCTCCTTTATTTGGTATAGCATGCCTCCCTTCTCTCCAAATAGAGTCAGTTCTGAGTCATTTTACTCTGAGGTGAATAAATAGGAATGCCTTTGTTAGCAAATAACAAGAACTTGCGTTTAATCAGTTTCGTAATCTAATTGGGAATGTGCCTTCCAGCTACCGCCTCAAACAACAGGGTTCAAACAGGGCAATCTCTACAAACTAGCTTCTCCCAGGGTATTTCCGCGGTTTCATTGGATAGGACATGTAACCCGCTTTACAGATTGCTTAAGTATATTTTATAAATAAAAACACTATCACATGAATCTAAAATTATGTTGGCTGATGGTTGCACAATTTCACAGACATGCTAAAAACTGTTGAACTGTACACCTTAAATGGGTAAATTTTATGGTCTATAAAATATTGCTCAGTAAAGAATGAACAAACAAAACCCCACAAGGGGCAACAACGAAGTGCTGTAGTGATTTGGAAAACAATTTGGCAATAGCTAGTGATGTTGAAAGTGACAGGATCTTGTGAATCTAGCAGTCCCTCCTCTGGATTTGTACCCTAGAGAAACCCTCTCACAGGTACTCAAAGAAGCACATGTAAGGAGGATGTCTACTGCAATATTCTTTGTAATAGTAAAAAACTGGAAACAATCTAAATGTCCATCAGTAGGAGAACTCAGAAATACATGATGGATCATATGGTAATTTTTTAAATTTAATTTAATTAATTTATTTTTTATACAGCAGGTTCTCATTAGTTATCCATTTTATACATATTAGTGTATACATGTCAATCCCAGTCTCCCAATCCAACCCACCATCTCCACCCCCGCCACTTTCCCCCCTTGGTGTCTGTACATTTGTTCTCTACATCTGTGTCTCTATCAGAAATACATGATGGAAGGTTCATACAGTTGAATACTATAGAGCATTTAAAATAACTAACAGCTACATATATCAACATGGGTAAATCTCAGAAGCATAATGCTGGAGAGGGTACAGCAAGTTGTAGAATAAGATGGACAAACATACCATTTATATAAAGTTATGAAATGCAAGGTGGCATTTTTTTAATGGAGACACACATAGGTGGTGGTATATTATTTCCATGCTTTTCTGTATGTTTGAAATAGTTAATAATCATTTTTTAAGTTTGCACACACTGATGGTCATGTTAAGTGCTAGAGAATTTCCTTATACGTGCAATGGTTTGAGGAATGGAAAAAAGAGGAAGACCCAACAGAGAAATCAATCAATTACATGCTGGTACTAATAGGCTTCATTTTTTATCACCTACTGTGTCAGGCACTTTACTTCCATTATCTCCAATATTCCCCAGTTTCTATATGGCTGGTCTTATTATGTCCAATATGAGTGACAGGAAGCTGAAGCTGGAGACATAAGTCATAAGCCAAGATCAGGGGCTGGTAGTTAATGAAGTCATTGGAATAGCAACTGGTCTGGCTCCAAGTCTTGGTTGTTCTTAGGCTCCATAATGCGGCTTCTCAATGGATCTGTTTTCTCAAAGTGGAGAATCTTAGGAGAGGTCTGTAGTACAAAGAGAAAACCATGGCAATTTCTAAGTAAAAACAAGAAGTGACATGGTGAGGTGGCCCTATTTTTAGTCTTCTTTGCCTGGTATGAATAGCTCATGACTGGGAGTCAGGAGATACATGTCCTAACTCTGCTGTGCTGCTGTCTAGCTAATGTTTCCAGTCTTCAGTCTTTAGGATGGAAGTTTTGACCTAAGTTTTGCTTTGGACTTTTGTTTTGTTTTGCTTTGTTCTATTTGCTTTCTTTGCTCATGCTAGGTGTTAAATATGGTAAATGAAACACTGCTTTGATTTAAAGGGAAGAAGAAAAAATTCGAGGGACTGATAAGTGGGGATCACTTTTCTTTCAGGAAAATTAGTGTTGCAAAGCTCCTGGATACATGTAACTATGTGGTTTGTTGGGTCTTTAAAGCAAAAAGGTTGTTCAGCAATGTATGAAACATTGACTAAAGGAAACAAATACAGGACGTTCACATACACTCTGCTCTATGAGTTTCAGAAGGGCCTAGATCCAACAAAAATTATTTTTGTAATGCTTGGATCATACTATAGGTAAAATTACTATGACATAGAATGTCGTTATGTTTTGATGAGAGTGCAGCCTATGGGGCTACATTACCTGGGCTCAATCCTGGTTCTACTGTTTACTCCTTGGGTAACTGGGCAAATTGGTTAAACTCTCCATGCTTCAGTTGCCTCATTTGTAAAATGGAGATCATAGTAAAGACTACATCTTAGATTTGTTGTAAAAAGTAAATGGGTTGGGGCTTCCCTGGTGGCGCAGTGGTTGAGAGTCCGCCTGCCGATGTAGGGGACATGAGTTTGTGGCCCGGTCTGGGAAGATCCCACATGCTGCGGAGCGGCTGGGCCCGTGAGCCATGGCCGCTGAGCCTGCGCGTCCAGAGCCTGTGCTCCGCAACGGGAGAGGCCACAACAGTGAGAGGCCCGCATACCGCAAAAAAAAAAAAAAAAAAGTAAATGGGTTAATACAGGTAAAGTGCTTAAGAAAGGGGGAATAACTCTTTCATCCTGACTTAGCCCATTATTCAAGGCTTGACTGCTAAGCTATTAGCTAAGCAATTAGATCCAGATCTTGATAGTTGCTCTATTTTTTTCCTTCCAGACCATATTGGTTCACTTTCTTTTGATAAGTTTGCCTAAAGCCAAGGAACAATCCATCTGCCACTTAAACAAGAACAGATTTATTGCTTTTAACTTAAAAAACAAAAAATGTCTGTAAAGGTGAACTCCATCTTTGTGGGCCTCATCTACATGCCTCCTTCTAGCCCTGCCTGGGTGGCTGTCAGACTCAGAGGCTGTGCTCTAAAGGGGAGGTAACAAAAGGATCAGTAGTCACTGACCCAGTGACTCTAATACTTTCTTTGCTTCGCTGTGTTTTATATTGGCTGAAGAATGGGAAGGCTCCCAGCCATTCATTCATTGGTCAGTCTAAGTGTGTGCTGTAGTAGCTTCTTCATTCTTCTCTTCAAGCAAAGAGAGGAAGGTGAGGGCAGCTCTAGGCCTGATTGGAACCACTGGGGAGCTTCTGGCATTGGTTAGTGCTCTGCTACATGGTTGGCTTGGGGAGTAGATAATTCAGAGTACCCAACAATTGGGGACTTAGAGGAACACTAGGTCCTGGTTACTATTCTTTTGCTAAGATATTTCTTTTATTTTTCTTTGTACTACCTCATTAGGACCCAAGCTGTTTTCTGTGATTATGACCTACTCAACTTTAAAAATTTAATGTAGTTCTATTTAATTTTTAAAATACATAATATGTTCAAATACTTAAAAATTCAAAGGGTACAATGAAGCACTCCAGTTTCCATTCTCAAAGCCAGTTAATATCGTCACCTCTTTGCTCTCTTCCAAAGATACTCGATTCATATACAATCAATGACACATGTGCATATGTACATGATTCTACATCTATCTTACCTACCAATCAATATCAGCAGTCATCCCATTTCAATACATGAGGAGCTTCCTCATTTCGTTATTCATATTGACTGTCTAATATTTCATTGCTTCGTTGTATCATTTCCTTTAACCAGCCCCTGTTGATGGACTTTTAGGTTGTTTTCAATCTTTTCCATTACAGTGTTCTTATAACAACCTTGTATATATGAAATTTTGTACATGTATGAATGAATATATCAGTAAGATTAAAGCGTAGTAGTTGACTTGCTGGGTTAATGAACGTTTTTTGTAGATTTTTTACTGCCAAAGTGCTCTCCACAAAGGTTGCATCAATTTATACTGCCACCAACATTATGTGAGAGGGCCTGTTTCCCCAGATCCTTCTGAGAATGTGTCACCAAATGTGTCGATCTTTGCCAATCTAATAGGTAAAAAATAGCATCTCAAAAAAATAGTATTGTCCAAGTTTAAGTTGGCATTTTTAAAAAAGTGAGGCTGAACATCTTTTCATATGTTTAAGAGCCTTTGGGGTTCCCTTTTCTGTGAACTATCTGTGTACACCCTTTGCCCAAATTTCTATTGGGTTATTGGTCTTTTCGTATGGATTTCATAGGAGTTTTTTATGTGTGGGATAAATTAGCCTTTGTCTATGATTTAAGCTGCAAATATTATTCTGAGTGTAGGTTTTGACTTTGCTTATTTTTTCCCGTGGAAACTTTTTTATTTGAAAATAATAGAATTTATCAATTTTTCCTTTTATCTGGGCTTTTTCTTTTTTCTTTTTTTTTTCATGCTTAGGGAGGATTTCCCCATGTGAAGATTATTAAAAATTATCCTGTGGTTTCTTCTCATACCTCTGTGGTTTTGTTGTTCACATTTAAAAGTCTTTGATCACTATGGAATTTATTTTGGTGTAAAGTGTGAGATGTTGGGGTAATTTTTTTCTAGTTGCTCTAACACCTTTTTGTGATAATCTGTCTTTCCCCAACAGTTTTAAATTCCACCTTTATGATATAATAAGCGTTCACGTACAAATTTTGGGTCTATTCCTGGACTTCGTAGTATTTCCCGTTCATCTGTCAATCTGTTCATGCATACTTATCATACTGTTTTAATTATTGGCACTTTATAATATGCTTTAATATCTGAGAAAGCTAATCGATGCTTATTACTTTTCTTTTTCAGAATTTTCTTTTCCTATATTTCATGAGTATGAAATATTAATTTTAACATATAACTATTAAAATATGTTTATATTGCTTCAAAAATCCTTTTGTACTTTTACATTATGGCTTAGTTTAAGAAGATTTGATATCTTTATTTTTTGATATATTGCTGATTTACAATGATGTGTTAGTTTCATGTGTACTGCAAAGTGATTCAGATATATTTACATACATTCTTTTTCAGATCCTTTTCCATTATAGGTTATTATAAGATATTAAATATAATTCCCCATGCTATACAGTAGGTCCTTGTTATTTATCTATTTTATATATGGTAGTGTGTGTCAGTTAACCCCAAACTCTCAATTTATCCCTCTACTCCCACTGTAGCAACCATAAGTTTGTTTTCTATGTCTGTGAGTCTATTTCTATTTTGTAAATAAGTTTATGTGTATCATTTTTTTAGATTCCACATACAAGTGATATCACATGATATTTGTCTTTGTCTGACTGACTTCACTTAGTATGATAAGAAGATTTGGTATCTTGATGATAAAGATATCATGTGTGTCTTCCTGTCTAGCAATATCTTATGCCAAAGAGCAACATGGATGTACTGTTCTGGGAGCTTTTAACAAAAATGACAAGCTTTCGTATGCATTATGTGCCAAGGTTCTAAAGTGGACCTTGTACAAGTGCACCAGTAATTTTTACTTTAGGACATTTTGACTCTCTGTGTTATGGTTATAGCTCTAAAATTAATAGTAAGCATTTTAAATTTAAATATATATATTAAGGACCTTAAAAATTCATATTCTAGTAGTGTTCCAAAGCAAGAAAATAGAGATATATAGAAATGTTATGTGCAAGGATGCTTACTATAGTATTTTTTATAACAACAAAAGTTGAAAATGATGTAGATGTACACCAGTGGAGGCTTGATTAAATTAGGGAAATCTTTATCTTAAAATACCATTCACTGAGTCAAAATTTTTCTTTTCATAAATATTTATTACCATAAAAATTCCAGTTATAATTTTAAATGAAAAAGCAAGAAACCGAAGTATAATTAGCATGTTTCTAATTTTTCTTTTTTTTTTTGGTACGTGGGCCTCTCACTGTTGTGGCCTCTCCCGTTGCGGAGCACAGGCTCCGGACGCGCAGGCTCAGCGGCCATGGCTCACGGGCCCAGCCGCTCCGCGGCATGCGGGATCCTCCCGGACCGGGGCACGAACCCGCGTCCCCTGCATCGGCAAGCGGACTCCCAACCACTGCGCCACCAGGGAAGCCCTGTTTTTTTTAAAAATAAATTTATTTATTTAGTTTTGGCTGCGTTGGGTCTTCGTTGCTGCAAGCGGGCTTTCTCTAGTTGTGGCGAGTGGTAGGTACTCTTTGTTGTGGTGCGCAGGCTTCTCATTGTGGTGGCTTCTCTTGTTGCAGAGCACAGGCTCTAGGCACAGCAGGCTTCAGTAGTTGTGCCTCATGGGCTCAAGAGCGCAGGCTCAGTAGTTGTGGCACATGGGTTTAGTTGCTCTGCGGCATCTTCCCTGACCGGGGCTCGAACCCGTGTCCCCTGCATTGGCAGGCGGATTCTTAACCGCTGTGCCACCAGGGAAGCCCTCTAATTTGTTTTTAAAAGTTGAATGTGTATATATTATGTATTCTTTGAAAAAAGACAAGAAGGCAGTAAACCAAAATGTTAGCATTAGCCAGCTACAGGGTTGATTGTGCATAATTTTTTTTTTTTGCGGTATGCGGGCCTCTCACTGTTGTGGCCTCTCCCGTTCCGGAGCACAGGCTCCGGACGCGCAGGCTCAGTGGCCATGGCTCAAGGGCCCAGCCGCTCCGCGGCATGTGGGATCTTCCCAGACCGGGGCACGAACCCATGTCCCCTGCATCGGCAGGCGGACTCTCAACCACTGCGCCACCAGGGAAGCCCGGATTGTGCATAATTTTAATTTTTTTGTGTTTTGTTGTATTCCCCCTTTTCTACAAGAAGCAGTATTATTTTATAATAATGTAATTCTTAATGAAATCCTTAACAATTAGATTTCATAACAAGGTTGTGTTTGAATAACAGGCATAGGAAGTGTATCAATGGTTGAAAAATATTTTCTGAAATCAGAGCAGCCTATAAATGCTGAATGATCCTCCACTTTATGACATAGTCGCCTTCCTGAAAGAACTCTTACTGGAATCATGGTTCCACTATTGAGTACCTGATATATAAAAATATAGCTTTAAAAATGGTGGCTTAGGACTCCCCTGGTGGCGCAGTGGTTAAGAATCTGCCTGCCAATGTGGGGGACACCGGTTTGAGCCCAGGTCCGGGAAGATCCCACATGCCGTGGAGCAACTAAGCCCGTGCGCCACAACTACTGAGCCTGCGCTCTTGAGCCCGTGCACCACAACTACTGAGCCTGCATGCCATGACTACTGAAGCCCGCGCGCCTAGAGCCTGTACTCTGCAACAAGAGAAGCCACCACTCACTGCAACTAGAAAAAGCCTGCACGCAGCAACGAAGACCCAATGCAGCCAAAAATAAATAAATAGATAAATAAATTTATTTTAAAAAATGGTGGCTTATAGAAAAAATGTTTAAGAAACACAATAGTAAAATTAAATGTGCAAAATTAGAATGAAAAGGGATATTGGACAATTTTATTATTTGCCAGTAGCTTGACTGCACACTTTTTGTAAAACAAAACAAAATAACAATGATAGAGAAATCAACCATTGTTACAATTTTACTGTCAAAAAAAAGTCTTAACCATTTATAAATTAGCGAGAAGAAAAAGAGGCTAATTACATGATTGTGATGTGGATCATGAGCAGATGAGGACGCCAACATATGTTTGCCCTGTTTTTCCTGCCACTGAAATTCCTATTTCACGTACAGCAGCACCTGCTTCCCATAGCGTGTTTATATGTTCTCAGGGTGAGTGTTGTCAACTGTCTGCTGCTAATCCTGTGCTTCGTTTACTATCCTCAGACACAAGGAAACATGGAAACTTACTTGAACTCAATCCTAAGAAATGAACATTTCTTTTCAGTTGGTTCTATTCAAAATATTTATGGAATGCATTTTCCTTTTATCCCAAAAGTATCTTATTGCTGAGTTTTTAAATGTTATTCCTGAATTTTCTAAGAACTTCACCTTGTAAGACACATAGATTTTTTTGTGGCGTCTTGAGTAATTACTGTGAGCTGAAATTTTGTTGACACATTAGTGTAAATTTTAATCAATGAAAGAACATCAAGATTTAAAATGAGAGAAGATTTACAGCAGCAACCCTTTGGGGGTTGGGGAAAATAAAAATTTTCTTTAAATACATGTGGTTTTTATTCAGTGCTGAGCCTTGTCAGTTAGGCCTTCCCAGATGAGATTTTTGTAATCAAATGTTTTTCTAGGAAATGATTTTTCTGAGGTTGAGAAATAGGACTCGGTTCTCAATTGTTGAAGTATAGAATTATTTCCACCCTCACCTACACCTTCATTCAGAATCTTTTATTGAGCACATACTATGCATCACACATTGTGCAAGAGGCTAAAGATATAAAGATAAATGAGACATGATCCCTGCTCCCAGGACGGTTCAGATGAGTGACGGGCACAAGCCAGGTAAGAGTATGGTCATAGTAACAGAGTAAACTCCATTTACCGGGTAGCGTGAAGGACGGAAGAAGAGCACTTGGACTCTGAACAACCACCTAGAAATTTCACCCAGTGAGTGGCATTCTCAGTGGAATGGGGTAATAATGCTGCTGCTGATTGATAGCGAAGACAACAGTGATAACAGGGCCAGACATTGTACTCAACACACAATATATATATACATTATCTGTTTAGATATATACATTATCTGTTTAGGCTTTGGCATAGTTCAAAGAAGTAAGTGATACAATAATTTCCTTTTACAAATGAGGAAACAGGATGCAGAGTCTAGATACAAACCTGGGTCCATCTGATTTAGAGCCCAAGCCCTTAAAAAAGTTTGGGCTTTGAAATTCTGCATACTGGATTTGAATTCTGCACTAAACCTTCTAGCTGAGTATTAATTGGTAAATTACTTCACGTCTTTAAGCTTCCTTTCCTCCTTTGTAAAATGGCGATAATAACACCTGTGAACAATGCTGTCTGCCTCCTACCTGACAGCTACCTCTCCTTCCTTCCTTCCATGCCGATAGAGCTCACCTCCAATTATTAAGCCTGAAAATTCCAGATGCTTATGTTCTCAGTTGCCCTTGTAACCACGGCCTGGACACATGACCGAGTCTTGGCCTATGGGACCTGAGGGGGAAATCAATTGGAGGAACATTTCATCTCTAATAAAAATTAATGCTAGGAATCTACTTTCGTTTCCTGCGGTGTGAAGCCCAATACTACTCTAGCCAACTTGCAATCCAAAAGAGCCGCCATGGACGCACTGAGGACAGCTTCTGGATGGCGGTAAGCAGAGGAGTCTGTGTTAACATCATGGAGCTATGTGGACAGCGCATTTTCTTCCTTATTTAAACCACTTTTAATTGGACATCTGTGACTCCAAATTTATTGAGTTTTAGGTGAGCTAAGCTGTATAAAGCACTTAGTGTAATACCTGCATAGAGTAAGTGCTCAAGATAGAGGGTCATAATCTTCTTGGTCAAAGTTATCTAAAAAGCTTGTAGCTTTTGATCATTAGTAAGATATGGAGTTTTCTCTCTTTTTTAATAACATTTCTAGATCGACCAAATCTAAGCTTTTAAGTAATATATAAACAGAATCATTGATGCTATTTGACTTCTCAAGGGATTAAGCATAGTGCAAAGTAAGAACTAGGTGAGTTGGCACAGAACATTGAACTATTAGATGAGCTGCTGGGTCAATCATTAATTGCTTTCCATATCCATTCTAAAACTTGCATTAAAGGATTATAGGCATCCTCATGAAGAGGCTTTTGTCTTTTTAAATTAAAATAACGTACAATTGACCATCAAGGACACACCTGGACCTCCACTTTCCACCACGTGAGGATACTAGGAGAAGTCATCAGTCTGCGACCTGGAAGAGGGCCCTCACCTGAACTTGACCATGCTGGCACCCGGATCTCAAACTTCCAGCCTCCAGAATGGTGAGAAATACATTTCTGTTGTTTATGAGCAAAAATGAGAACACACCTGTAGTTAGACAAGGTGGGTTTTATTACTCACTGCAGAGAGGGAGAACATACATCATGGAGAATGATGGAGCATCTCAGTAAAAGGATATTAGAAATAATGTATTATAGGATTGGGACTTTGGTTAGGTAATTTAGGGGAGGCTCTAAGGAGGTGGGGTTTGTTCCAGATCAGAGGCTGTAAGAAAGCAGGAGCAATTCTATGACTGGTCATCAATAAATCTTATCTATAGAGAGGAGAGATTAGATGGAGGGTAGAGTCGTAATTGGCTAATAAGTAGCAATCAGTCATCTTGGCCAAGTAAGGAGATATTTGGCATTTTGCAGGTAACACAATGCCTTTGTTGCCGTCTGTGCTTAGACAAAATTATGAAGGGACATTATTTGATCTCATTTTATTATGGTCTTAAGAGTAACCTTGCCTGAAGTTGGTGTTCTGTGAGATGATTCATGTCTAACAGGAGAATAACATGGCCTCGCTGTGAGTATAAGTCAAGTTTTTAGATGTCAGCGGCTGTCATTTTTGTTTTTTTCTCAATTCAAAATGCAACAATATTAGACACACACACGCTTTTCTATATGTAATGCTGTGTTTTGAAATCAAGAACAAAAAACAATATGGAAATGGTACTTTAATATAAAGGGAGCAAAATACTGTTGTTTCTATTAATGGTCCATGCTGGGAAAATTCTGTAATTCTTTTTGGCTGATGTAAGAAAGTTAGACTAGGAATACCCCAATAATAGCAGGGAAATACTTCCTCAGAAACGATGTAGTCTCAGACTGGCCACATCTTCCTTCATCCTAAGACAAAAGATAGAAAAGGAATTTCTACTTTATGTTTTATTCATTCACATTTATTTTTTGGCAATCAAATCCCAGCTATCATTCTTATTTTTTTTTTAAATGTGGTGCTTACTTTTTTTAAAAATATTTATTTATTTATTTGCCCCTGATCTTAGTTGCAGCAGGCGTGCTTCCTTAGTTGCGGCTCACGGGCTCTTTAGCTGTGGCTCACCTGCTCCTTAGTTGTGGCTTGCTGGCTGCTTAGCTGTGGCATGCGAACTCTTAGTTGTGGCATGCATGTGGGATCTAGTTCCCTGACCAGGGATCGAACCCAGGCACCCTGCACTGGGAGTGCAGAGTCTTAACCACTGTGCCACCAGGGAAGTCCCTGGTGTTTACTTTTAAAAAGACCTTTGTCCTTGGTCTCTCCCTTTCTATCTATTCTTGTTTATATATTTAACAACTGGTTACAAAAGACCATGATAATGATAATAACTTGTTAAGCAATGTACAGGAAATGGTATTATAAGTAAAGATGAGCTTCAGTTGATGTGTTTCAGTTCTAGAAATATTTTAATGCCACGTGGCCAGTTACAAACTGAAAATAAACCATGAAGACATAGGGGTAGGAATAATAAAAGCTGCAGTTAGATTCTGGATTAAAAGTTGGAAAATACAGGGAAAAGTCTAGGAGACACTTAATGAAGTCATTTTAGTAAGTGTCATTTCTGAAAAAAAAAAGTAAATAATGCTTGGATGATAAAGAGAATAGATGTTCAGCTACTGCCCCAAAATAAGCACAAAAATCTCTCTCACAGGCAACACTCCTAATATATGTGATTTTTAACTTAGACAGGATTTTCTTATTTCATTTACATTGCAAAAACAATTTTCTTCATTCAGAAAAACTGTTTTAACACTCGTATTCTAAAATCTTGTTCATGTGAGAGATCTCAAGGGTGAGGATTACCTGCAAGCTTTCTCATTGCTTTGTTTTCCTTCTTTTGTGCCTGGCGATAGTAATTTCCTGATTGTTTTTTCCCCTTCTCTTCTGGAGTATATTTAATTCAGATTTGTTTCCACAATAATAATTTATAATCTATTATAAACCTGTCTTGAATTAATATGCATACATGCAGCTCAACAATAATCTGCTTTATGATATACCCGAGATGAAAAGGAAAATAAACAGCATTTGACTGTTGCTGCCCTTCCACATGTCCTGACAGAGAGGTTCTAGTGTGAAAATAGAGGAAGCTGGCTAATAAGGGAAGAGAAAGCTAGGCTAGTGGTTTGGTTCTACGGCTCTCAAGATGCTTGTCAGTGGAAGGTAAGAGTGAAGACACTATAGCTGGGGTTCTCAAACTTCATTGTGCATCAAAATGACCAGAGGGTGTGTTAAAACATCAGTTGCTGAGCCTTACACCCAAAAGTTTCTGTTTCCTTAGGTCTCAGGTCGGGCTGGAGAAATTGCAATTCCAGTGAATTCCCAGGTGATGCTGATACTGCTGATACAGGAACCACATTTTATTATATTTTAAAAATTTGTTTTGATATTTATAGGACATTCCATCCAAAAACAACAGAATACACATTTTTCTCAAGTGCTCATGGAACATTCTCCAGGATAGATCATATCTTGGGTCACAAATCAAGCCTTGGTAAATTTAAGAAAATTGAAATTGTATCAAGTATCTTTTCTGACCACAACGCCATGAGACTAGATATCAATTACAGGAAAAGATCTGTAAAAAATACAAACACATGGAGGCTAAACAATACACTACTTAATAATGAAGATATCACTGAAGAAATCAAAGAGGAAATCAAAAAATACCTAGAAACAAATGACAATGGAGACACAACGACCCAAAACCTGTGGGATGCAGCAAAAGCAGTTCTAAGGGGGAAGTTTATAGCAATACAAGCCCACCTTAAGAAGCAGGAAGCATCTCGAATAAACAACCTAACCTTGCACCTCAAGCAATTAGAGAAAGAAGAACAAAAAAACCCCAAAGCTAGCAGAAGGAAAGAAATCATAAAAATCAGATCAGAAATAAATGAAAAAGAAATGAAGGAAACAATAGCAAAGATCAATAAAACTAAAAGCTGGTTCTTTGAGAAGATAAACAAAATAGATAAACCACTAGCCAGACTCATCAAGAAAAAAAGGGAGAAGACCCAAATCAATAGAATTAGAAATGAAAAAGGAGAGGTAACAACTGACACTGCAGAAATAAAAGAGATCATGAGAGATTACTACAAGCAACTCTATGCCAATAAAATGGACAATCTGGAAGAAATGGACAAATTCTTAGAAAGGCACAACCTGCCAAGACTGAATCAGGAAGAAATAGAAAATATGAACAGACCAATCACAAGCACTGAAATTGAAACTGTGATTAAAAATCTTCCAACAAAGAAAAGCCCAGGACCAGATGGCTTCACAGGCGAATTCTATCAAACATTTAGAGAAGAGCTAACACCTATCCTTCTCAAACTCTTCCAAAATATAGCAGAGGGAGGAACACTCCCAAACTCCTTCTACGAGGCCACCATCACCTTGATACCAAAACCAGACAAGGATGTCACAAAGAAAGAAAACTACAGGCCAATATCACTGATGAACATAGATGCAAAAATCCTCAACAAAATACTAGCAAACAGAATCCAACAGCACATTAAAAAGATCATACACCATGATCAAGTGGGGTTTATTCCAGGAATGCAAGGATTCTTCAATATACGCAAATCTATCAATGTGATAAACCATATTAACAAACTGAAGGAGAAAAACCATATGATCATCTCAATAGATGCAGAGAAAGCTTTTGACAAAATTCAACACCCATTTATGATAAAAACCCTGCAGAAAGTAGGCATAGAGGGAACTTTCCTCAACATAATAAAGGCCATATATGACAAGCCCACAGCAAACATCATCCTCAATGGTGAAAAACTGAAAGCATTTCCACTAAGATCAGGAACAAGACAAGGTTGCCCACTCTCACCACTCTTATTCAACATAGTTTTGGAAGTTTTAGCCACAGCAATCAGAGAAGAAAAGGAAATAAAAGGAATCCAAATCGGAAAAGAAGAAGTAAAGCTGTCACTGTTTGCAGATGACATGATTCTATACATAGAGAACCCTAAAGATGCTACCAGAAAACTACTAGAGCTAATCAATGAATTTGGTAAAGTGGCAGGATACAAAATTAATGCACAGAAATCTCTGGCATTCCTATATACTAATGATGAAAAATCTGAAAGTGAAATCAAGAAAACACTCCCATTTACCATTGCAACAAAAAGAATAAACTATCTAGGAATAAACCTACCTAAGGAGACAAAAGATCTGTATGCAGAAAATTATAAGACACTGATGAAAGAAATTAAAGATGATACAAATAGATGGAGAGATATACCATGTTCTTGGATTGGAAGAATCAACATTGTGAAAATGACTCTACTACCGAAAGCAATCTATAGATTCAATGCAATCCCTATCAAACTACCACTGGCATTTTTCACAGAACTAGAACAAAAAATTTTGCAATTTGTATGGAAACACAAAAGACCCCGAATAGCCAAAGCAATCTTGAGAACGAAAGAAGGAACTGGAGGAATCAGGCTCCCTGACTTCAGACTATACTACAAAGCTACAGTTATCAAGACGGTATGGTACTGGCACAAAAACAGAAAGATAGATCAATGGAACAGGATAGAAAGCCCAGAGATAAACCCACGCACATATGGTCACCTTATCTTTGACAAAGGAGGCAGAAATGTACAGTGGAGAAAGGACAGCCTATTCAATAAGTGGTGCTGGGAAAACTGGACAGCTACATGTAAAAGTATGAAATTAGATCACTCCCTAACACCGTACACAAAAATAAGCTCAAAATGGATTAAAGACCTAAATGTAAGGCCAGAAACTATCAAACTCTTAGAGGAAAACATAGGCAGAACACTCTATGACATAAATCACAGCAAGGTCCTTTTTGACCCACCTCCTAGAGAAATGGAAATAAAAACAAGAGTAAACAAATGGGACCTAATGAAACTTAAAAGCTTTTGCGCAGCAAAGGAAACCATAAACAAGACCAAAAGACAACCCTCAGAATGGGAGAAAATATTTGCAAATGAAGCAACTGACAAAGGTTTGATCTCCAAAATTTATAAGCAGCTCATGCAGCTTAATAACAAAAAAACAAACAACCCAATCCAAAAATGGGCAGAAGACCTAAATAGACATTTCTCCAAAGAAGATATACAGAGTGCCAACAAACACATGAAAGAATGCTCAACATCACTAATCATGAGAGAAATGCAAATCAAAACTACAATGAGATATCATCTCACACCAGTCAGAATGGCCATCATCAAAAAATCTAGAAACAATAAATGCTGGAGAGGGTGTGGAGAAAAGGGAACCCTCTTACACTGTTGGTGGGAATGTAAATTGATACAGCCACTGTGGAGAACAGTATGGAGGTTCCTTAAAAAGCTACAAATAGAACTACCATATGACCCAGCAATCCCACTACTGGGCATATACCCTGAGAAAACCATAATTCAAAAAGAGTCATGTACCAAAATGTTCATTGCAGCTCTATTTACAATAGCCCAGAGATGGAAACAACCTAAGTGTCCATCATCGGATGAATGGATAAAGAAGATGTGGCACATATATACAATGGAATATTACTCAGCCATAAAAAGAGACGAAATTGAGCTATTTGTAATGAGGTGGATAGACCTAGAGTCTGTCATACAGAGTGAAGTAAGTCAGAAAGAGAGAGACAAATACCGTATGCTAACACATATATATGGAATTTAAAAAAAAAAAATGTCATGAAAAACCTAGGGGTGAAACAGGAATAAAGACACAGACTTACTAGAGAATGGACTTGAGGCTATGGGGAGGGGGAAGGGTAAACGGTGACAAAGCGATAAAGAGGCATGGACATATATACACTACCAAACGTAAGGTAGATAGCTAGTGGGAAGCAGCCGCATAGCACAGGGAGATCAGCTCGGTGCTTTGTGACCGCCTGGAGGGGTGGGATAGGGAGGGTGGGAGGGAGGGAGACGCAAGCGGGAAGAGATATGGGAATATATGTATATATATAACTGATTCATTTTGTTGTGAAGCTGAAACTAACATACCATTGTAAAGCAATTATACTCCAATAAAGATGTTGAAAAAAAAAAAAAAAAAAAAAAGAAAGTGAGGCAAGGTCATTGAATCAAAAAGAAATTGAGGGACTTCCCTGGTGGTCCAGTGGTTAAGAATCCACCTTCCAATGCAGGGGACTCGGGTTCGATCCTGGCTGGGGAACTAAGATCCCACATGCTGTGGGGCAACTAGGCCTGCATGCGGCAACTAGTGAGAGCCCCTAAACAAAGAGCCCCGCGCACTGCAATGAAGACCCAGCGCAGCCAAAAAAAAAAAATTCTTTGTGGCACTCTCAATAACTATAAAATAAAAACTTTGAAACATGCAAAAAAAAAAAAAATTTGTTTTATTGAAGTATAGTTGATTTACAATGTTATGTTAATTCTTCTGTGCAACGAAGTGATTCAGTTTTATATATATATATGGATATATACATATATATATATATTCTTTTTCATATTCTTTTCCATTATGGTTTATCACAGGATACTGAATATAGTTACCCTGTGCTATACAGTAGGACCTTGTTGTTTATCCATTCTATATAAAACAGCGGTTTGGATCTGCTAATCCCAAACTCCCAATCCATCCCTCCCTTATCCTCCGTACCCCTTGGGAACCATAAGTCTGTTCTCCATGTCCGTGAGTCTGTTTCTGTTTCACAGATAAGTTCCTTTGTGTCATATTTTAGATTCCACATATAAGTGATATCATATGGTATTTGTCTTTTTCTGACTTCCTTCACTTAGTATGATCATCTCTAGGTCCATCCATGTTGCTGCAAATGGCATTATTTCATTCTTTTTTATGGCTAATATTCCATTTTATATATTATATGTATCACATCTTCTTTATCCATTCTCTGTCGATGGACATTTAGGTGGCTTCCATGTCTTGGCGATGGTGAATGCTGCTGTGAACATCGGGGTGCATGTGTCTTTTTGAATTACAGTTTTGTCTGGATATATGCTCAGGAGTGGGATTGCTGGATCATATGACAGTTCTATTTTCAGTTTTTTGAGCAACCTCCATACTTCTTTCCATAGCAGCTGCACCAATTTACTTTCCCACCAACAGTGTAGGAGGGAGGAACCACATTTTAGAAAACCTTGACTCTTCTTGATAAATTTCTATCTGTTGAACCCCCAGCTGTGTGGGTTATAGGTTCCTCCCTTCCCATCTAGCCTTTCAACATGCTGAGATAAGTTGGGGGTGACCTAATCTCACTTCCCCTCTTGTTGCTAGCTTCTGTTTCCTGGACCTCTTGTCTAGAGACTGAGGCTTGGCGTCTTCGTAGGCTGGATCCTGACTAGTTTGGCATGATCTTTGCTCATGTCCCTGACCCTTTGTTTCTGTAGTATCTTAGCCTGGACTCTGGACCCTTGAAGCATCTTCTCTTGGCCTTCCCTCCAGCCTGCCTCCCACACCCACGTGGCTTACAGTGCCTGCCAGCCTTTGTCTGTCTGCATCAGCCATTCTTGGCCTGCCATGTTCTGTTATCACCTAAGTCCCTTGTGAAGCTTACCAAGGTGAACTCTGAGTGAACTCTGATTTCACTCAGTTCTATTGCTGTGATGACCGTAATGAATTAGAGTTCCCTTGGGAATTCGAAGGACACAGCACTGTGTGATTTGATTGAGTTTGAAAGCAGGAGTATGTGGTTGTTAGCTGTTGTCATCATAGCTAATAGGAGAAATTGATGATATGAATAATAATTGACTTCAGTTATAGAAAGGCATACTTAACATTGTACATAGTCAATACATACTTAGAAATTGTGTTCGTTTTCTCTTGCTGTGCGGTAAATTACCACAAACTTAGTGTCTTCAAGTAACACCCATTTATTAGCTGACAGTTCTGTCTGTCAGGAGTCTGGAAAGCATAGCTAGTCCACTGCTGGGAGCTGCACAGAGTTGAAATCAAAGTGTCAACTGGCTGAATTCTCCTCTGGAGACTTGACCAAGGAAGAACCTGCTTCCAAGTTTATATGGGTTATTGACAGAAGTCAGTTCCTTGTGGTTATAGGACAGGGGTCCTCCTTTTGTCAGCCAGGGACAACTCTCCACTCCCAGAGGCCACTTGCATTCCTCTTCACAGGCTCTCTCTTTTTTTTTAACATCCTTATTGGAATATAATTGCTTTACATTGTTGTGTTAGCTTCTGCTATATAACAAAGTGAATCAGCTACACGTATACATATATCCCCACATCCCCTCCCTCTCACCCTCCTTATCCCACCCCTCTAGGTGGTCACCAAGCACCGAGCTGATCTCCGTGTGCTATGCGGCTGCTTCCCACTAGCTATCTATTTTACATTTGGTAGTGTATGTGTGTCAATGCCACTGTCTCACTTCACCCCAGCTTACCCTTCCCCCTCCCCATGTCTTCAGGTCCACTCTGTACGTCTGCGTCTTTATTCCTGTCCTGCCCCTAGGTTCTTTAGAACTTTTTTTTTTTTTTTTTAGATTCCATATATATGTGTTAGCATACGGTATTTGTTTTTCTCTTTCTGACTTACTTCGCTCTGTATGACAGACTCTAGGTCCATCCACCTCGCTACAAATAACTCAATTTCGTTTCTTTTTATGGCTGAGTAATATTCCATTGTATATATATGCCACATCTTCTTTATCCATTCATCTGTCAGTGGACACTTAGGTTGCTTCCATGTCCTGGCTATTGTAAATAGAGCTGCAGTGAACATTGTGGTACATGACTCTTTGAATTATGGTTTTCTCTGGGTATAGGCCCAGTAGTGGGACTGCTGGGTCATACGGTAATTCTATTTTTAGTTTTTGAAGGAACCTCTATACTGTTCTCCACAGTGGCTGTATCAACTTATATTCCCACCAACAGTGCAAGAGGGTTCCCTTTTCTCCACACCCTCTCCAGCATTTGTTGTTTGTAGATTTTCTGATGATGCCCATTCTAACTGGTGAGAGGTGATATACCTCATTGTAGTTTTGATTTGCATTTCTCTAATAATTAGTGATGTTGAGCAGCTTTTCACGTGCTTCTTGGCCATCTGTATGTCTTCTTTGGAGAAATGTCTATTTAGGTCTTCTGCCCATTTTTCAATTGGGTTGTTTTTTGTTGTTGAGTTGTATGAGCTATTTATATATATTGTAAATTAAGCCCTTGTCAGTTGCGTCATTTGCAAATATTTTCTCCCATTCTGTAGGTTGTCTTTTCGTTTTGTTTATGGTTTCCTTTGCTGTGCAAAAGCTTGTAAGTTTGATTAGGTCCCATTTGTTTATTTTTGTTTTTATTTCTATTGTCTTGGGAGACTGACCTAAGAAAGGTTTTTCTTGTTTCTTGAGGTAGGATTGTACTGCTATAAACTTCCGTCTTAGAACTGCTTTTGCTGCATCCCATAGGTTTTGGGTCATCGTGTTTTCATTGTCATTTATTTCTACGTATTTTTTTATTTCCCCTTCGATTTCTTCAGTGATCTCTTGGGTATTTAGTAGCATATTGTTTAGCCTCCATGTGTTTGTATTTTTTACAGATATTTTCCTGTAATTGATATCTAGTCTCATAGCGTTGTGGTCGGAAAAGATACTTGATATGATTTCAATTTTCTTAAATTTACCAAGGCTTGATTTGTGACCCAAGATATGATCTATCCTGGAGAATGTTCCATGAGCACTTAAGAAGAAAGTGTATTCTGTTGTTTTTTGGATGGAATGTCCTATAAATATCGATTAAGTCCATCTTGTTTAATGTATCATTTAAAGCTTGTGTTTCCTTATTTATTTTCATTTTGGATGATCTGTCCATTGGTGAAAGTGAGGTGTGAAAAGTCCCCTACTATGATTGTGTTACTGTCGATTTCCCCTTTTAGCATTAGCATTTGCCTTACGTATCGAGGTGCTCCTATGTTGGGTGCATAAATATTTACAATTGTCATATCTTCTTCTTGGATTGATCCCTTTATCATTATGTAGTGTCCTTCTTTGTCTCTTGTAATAGTCTTTATTTTAAAGTCTATTTTGTCCGATAGAGAATTGCTACTCCAACTTTCTTTTGATTTCCATTTGCATGGAATATCTTTTTCTATCCCTTCACTTTCAGTCTGTAAGTGTCCCTAGGTCTGAAGTGGGTCTCTTGTAGACAGCATATATATGGGTCTTATTTTATATCCATTTAGCCAGTCTGTGTCTTTTGGTTGGAGCATTTAATCCATTTACTTTTAAGGTAATTATCGATATGTATGGTCCTATTACCATTTTCTTAATTGTTTTGGGTTTATTATTGTAGGTCTTTTCCTTCTCTTGTGTTTCCTACCTGTAGAAGTTCCTTTAGCATTTGTTGTAAAGCTGTTTTGGTGGTGGTGAATTCTCTTAACTTTTGCTTGTCTGTAAAGGTTTTAATTTCTCCATGCTGGGTAGAGTAATCTTGGTTGTAGGTTCTTCCCTTTCATCACTTTAAATATGTCCTGCCACTCCCTTCTGGCTTGCAGAGTTTCTGCTGAAAGGTCAGCTGTTAACCTTAGGGAGATTCCCTTGTATGTTAGTTGTTGTTTTTCCCTTGCTGCTTTTAATATTTGTTCTTTGTATTTAATTTTTGATAGTTTGATTAATATGTGTCTTGGCGTGTTTCTCCTTGGATTTATCCTGTATGGGACTCTCTATGCTTCCTGGACTTGATTAACTATTTCCTTTCCCATATTAGGAAAGTTTTCAACTATAATCTCTTCAAATAGTTTCTCACTCCGTTTCTTTTTCTCTTCTTCTTCTTGGACCCTTATAATTCGAATGTTGGTGTGTTTAATGTTGTCCCAGAGGTCTCTGAGACTGTCCTCAATTCTTTTCATTCTTTTTTCTTTATTCTGCTCTGCGGTAGTTATTTCCACTATTTTATCTTCCAGGTCACTCATCCGATCTTCTGCCTCAGTTATTCTGCTATTGATCCCTTCTAGAGAATTTTTGATTTCATCTATTGTGTTGTTCATCACTGTTTGTTTGCTTTTTAGTTCTTCTAGTTCCTTGTTAAACGTTTCTTGTATTTTCTTCATTCTATTTCCAAGATTTTGGATCATCTTTACTCTCATTACTCTGAACTCTTTTTCAGGTAGACTGCCTATTTCCTCTTCATTTGTTTCGTCTGGTGGGTTTTTACCTTGCTCCTTCACCTGCTGTGTGTTTCTCTGTCTTCTCATCTTGCATAACTTACTGTGTTTGGGGTCTCCTTTTCGCAGGCTGCAGGTTCGTAGTTCCTGTTGTTTTTGGTGTCTGCTCCCAGTGGGTAAGTTTGGTTCAGTGGGTTGTGTAGGCTTCCTGGTGGAGGGGAGTGGTGCCTGTGTTCTGGTGGATGAGGCTGGATCTTGTCTTTCTGGTGGGCAGGACTGTGCCCGGTGGTGTGTTTTGGGGTGTCTGTGACCTTATTATGATTTTAGGCAGCCTCTCTGTTAATGGGTGGGGTTGTGTTCCTGTCTTGCTAGTTGTTTGGCATAGGGTGTCCAGGACTGTAGCTTGCTGGTCGTTGAGTGGAGCTGAGTCTTAGTGTTGAGATGGAGATCTCTGGGAGATTTTCACCGTTTGATATTACATGGAGCTGGGAGGTCTCTGGTGGACTAATGTCTTGAACTCAGCTCTCCCACCTCAGAGTCACAGGCCTCACACCCAGCCAGAGCACCAAGACCCTGTCAGCCACACAGCTTTTGGGAGGTCTGAGGTCTTCTGCCAGCATTCAGTAGGTGTTCTATAGGAGTTGTTCAACATGTAGATGTATTTCTGATGTATTTGTGGAGAGGAAGGTGATCTCCACATCCTACTCCTCCACCATCTTGAAGGTCTCCCTTCACCGGCTCTCTTCAAGCATTGCAGCAGCAGAATTTTTCAAGGCCAACAGGAGACTCTCCAGTCATCCATTGAATCCTATCATGCTCTGAGTCTCTCTGACTTCTGTTTCTTTCAGCCAGAGGAAACTCTCTGCTTTTGCGCAGCTCATGTAATTACATGATTAGGCCCAGCTGTGTAAACTCCCTTTTGACATTTAACATAACATAATCATGGGAATGATATCTCATCACATCCACACTGAAAGGGGAGAGAATTTGGTTATATATATAAGATTGAAAGACATTGCGGTAGGATTCTGACTACTGCAATCTACCCTGTCACCCTCAGTGGTCCACATGTGTTCCACATGCAAGATACGTGAACCTCCTCCAAAGGTTCCTAAGGGCCTTCCTTATCCCTTTTCAGCATCAGTTCGGAGTCCAAAAGCTCATCTAAATATCATCAGCTCAAAAGCCCAAAATACCATCATCTAAATCAGGTGCTGATGAGGCTCCTGGGAGTAATTCATTTGGAGCACAATTCCTCTCTATCTGTGGGCCTGTAGAACTACAGAGACAAGTTGTTTGTCCCCACACTCCCAACAAACAATGGTGGGACAGGCATGGTAACTGTTATAGGCATTTCACTCAAAAAGCATGTAAATGGAAGGCACAAAGGAGTTATCAGTTCAAAGCAGTTTGGACATCCAGCTGGACCAGCTCATTAGGTTTGAAAGCCTGAGAATAATTCTGCTTGACTCTTTGCTTTACTCTCTTGGCTCTTGGTTCTGGCCTCTGAGGGTCATTGAGTATCATTCTTAGACTAATGCTACTGTAAGAATGATTTGATTTTTTGTGTAGACTTCATTTCAAGTATCTTGAGGAATTCATGGCTGATACATGAGGATACATGATATATTAGTAAGCATAACCCAAATATTTATTTTATTTTATTTATTTATTTTTGGCTGTACTGGGTCTTCGTTGCTGCATGCAGGCTTCCTCTCGTTGTGGCAAGCAGGGGCTACTCTTCGTTGCAGTGTGTGGGCTTCTCACTACGGTGGCTTCTTTTATTGCGAAGCACAGGCTCTAGGCGTGCGGCCTTTGGTAGATGTGGCACGTGGGCTCAGTAGTTGTGGCTCGCGGGCTCTAGAGCGCAGGCTCAGTAGTTGTGCCTCATGGGCTTAGTTGCTCTGTGGCAGGTGGGATCTTCCCAGACCAGGGCTCGACCCCATGTCCCCTGCATTGGCAGGTGGATTCTTAACCACTGCGCCACCAGGTAAGTCCCCAAATGTTTATGAAGAGAATAAAATGGCACCCCAGTTTTTAAGCACAATGATATTAACCACCCTATGGTAGATTATGAGTCATTTCCCAAGCAGTGAGCTCATACGCATAAGATGATGACTTCTAGGAGTAAGGAGCATCTATTAGGAATGGTCATCTGATAGACGATTATCTCAGTGATGAAATATGAGGAAATCAAAGAACTGAGAAAAAAAAAGTTTACAATAAATGCTTGAAACAAAGCTTACTAGCATTTCCTTAAGCCAAGTTTTCTCTAAAATAGTCAAATGTCATCAATAAGAAAAAGCCAACCAAATGTCATGTATTTGGGTAGTCAAATTGTTAATATAAAATAAGAGCTCCCTAAGACCTAATATAGACCCAGTGTCCAGCACATGGATGACTCTTTGGGATTATTTTGGCAGTGGCATTGAAATCATACAACCTCAGAGACCTCTTCCACACAAGGCTGTCCTGAGTGTGACCCTTAGACAAAGTCATAAGAAGGCTGATATGGGCAAGAGAGAGAAAAGATCTTTAGTCTAATGATTTGTAGCAGACAGAGGCAAGGTGAGGAAGAAGTTATAGTGATAATGTAGACAGTTTCATTCTTCACATGTTAAAACAATGGTCCAAGCCCACTGTGAGCACAGAATGTTCTTTGAGGCATTTTTCAAGTTGCAGTTGTAGATTTGGGCCAATACAGTCATCATTTCTTGTCTAGTCTCTCCTGTGAACAAGGGCAAGTATTAACAGTGGGTTATTGTTATAATTACTACAGTGAGAGGGTTGTGTGAAAACTCAGTTTGTAGTGGGAGAATCAGACACCCTTAGCAAGCAAAGATAGAACAAGAACTCTGGGTTCTGGCCTACTAGATAATCTAATGGACACCATTTATTGAGTGCCTCCTGTGTGTAAAACACTGTGTTATGTGTTTTATAAATGTTGTCTCATTTAGTTCTCAAAGCAATCCTTAGGCAGTAGGAACTTTGACCCCATTTTATAGTTGTAGAAACTGGGGCTCTGAGAAAGGTTGCTCTTTGCCCAAGGACACACAGTTAGTCAGTGATCGTTGCTTCCGTAGCACTCTGCATACTTTTCTCACAGCTTGCCCATTAAATTGAAATTACCTGTTTGAGTGTCTGTTGCCCACACCAGACTATAAAGTCACAAGGAGAGGGATTCAATCTTATTTCGAACCTAGTGCAGGCAATACATGTGTGTTGAACTGAATCAGTGGCCTCTAAAACCTGTGCTTGTATCTGGCATGATGTGCTAACTTCCTAAGCTTAGTAGCCATGAAACATTATAAAAATGTGGCAGGGACATTATTAGGGCCTGGAGACAGAGGGCGTGCAGAGTTTTAGCATTAGAAGACCTTCTAGAAAGGACCTATGTCCTCTTCAAAAGAATTCATTCTCAAAATTCTTCATTCATGCAAATTCTTTTTGATAAGAAACTAACTCCATGGATACCACATAGAAAATTGTTGTAGAAATTCTCTTCTGCTAATTTCCTCCCCCGTGCCCCCTCCCAGAGCACAAAGAATAACAACAGAAATTGGACAAATAGTTTTTTGCATGTTTTCTGTGTTCCTGTCACTGCTGCTCTGCACAGATTTGGTGAATAGGTAACAAAGCACAGAAAAGGTCAAGTACCTCTACCATGATGTCTGCCATCTGGCCCCTAGGCCCTTCTTACCTTGTGGGTGAAGTGACCTGGGCAAAAAATGTTCTGGATGTACACTGACCACCAACCAAGGCCAGACATCTAGGCCCTATGCTAGCGTGGACACTCCATGGAGGCCTATCAAAAGGGGCAAGTTTCAGAGAGTGGAATTTCCTGGGTGTGGTATTTACTCAAAGAAGCCGGAAACAGCAGAAGGAAAGGGGTAGGTGCAAACCATAATTCATATGAGCCAGCCACAGGTGTTCCAGTGGGACGTGGTCACATGTCAGATCTGCAGGGCAAATCAGTCTACAAATGGGCAGTAAATCCAGAAGCAGGAGTCCTGGAGGAGCCAGGAGCGGTGAGAAGGTGGATGCGAAGCAATTAAGGAATGCAAACCATGAACAGGACCCGGGTGGAGGCCTGCTCTCATGGGTGTTTCCCCAGTGGTGGAGGGACAGGCCTGCTAGCTAAAGGCTGTGGGACAGGTCCCAGAGAGGCAGAGTCCTTATAGGAGCAGAAGCTTATATAAGCAGAAGCTCAGCTCCAGGACCCAGAGACCCGGGGGGCCAGGAGGGCGGCAACTTGGAAAGCAAACACCCATTACTGAGGAAGCACATGGCAGAGGCATGTAGCACCATTATTCAGAACTTGAGTTCTGGAGTCAGATTGTCTGGATACCAATTCCACCTGCTGCTGACTGACCATGTGATTTTGCTTGAGTTACTCAACCTCTCAATCCCTCTGTTTCTCCATCTGTGTAATAGTACTCACTGTGTTTGTTATAAAAATTCAATAAAGCAACAATCCTAAAGCTTTATTGCACAGCCCCTTACACACAGACGCACTAAATAAATGCTTAGTGTATTGTCAGTAGCAGCAAATTATAGTACTAATTATCAACAGAGGAAACAGGAACAAATTGGAAACCCATGGTCAGCACTTGAACCCTCAGTGCTAGCTTTCAAGGGCCGTGCTTTGCATAAGATGCTCCAGATGCCTGGAACCCCTTCTCCCTCCTCTACAACTGGCTACAGCTTCCATCACCTTCAGGTCTCAGCTCACATATACCTACCCCCAGGTCAGAGGCTCCTGTTTTTCTGATGAGTAGACTAAGAACATTTGGATTTGTCTGCTCTGTATCTGGTTTGGTCTGGGAACTAGGACAGAGTCTTCCTGCCCAAGGCCACCTTGGTACTGGCATAGACTTACACTCAGAGATAAATTACATTATTGTAACTAAGGGACCGAGGCTGGTAATTTTATGAAAAAACACACTGTGGATGTTATTGTGTGTTGTGAGTTCAGCTGAGGCAGAACTCTAACAGGTAGGGCTCTTCTGAGCAGGAAAAACATGGGGTTCTAGCACTGAAACCTACTGAATAGATGCACTGGACTAGAGTTTGGATGCACACTTGTTGTTTTTGAGAGGGAGGTAGAACATAGACGAATTGCTGTTTTTACTCACTGATCCAGGAGGCAGACCTTGAAATCTAAGCAAAAGCTTTGTTCTCAGGATAGCTTCTTGGCTATGGAGCCAGTGACTTAACCAGACAGTTTTCAGCGTCGTGTCCAGCTTGCTCTCAGTAAAAGTGGAAGTTGATTTTTACTTGGCACCCTTTAGGCTAGCAGAAGCTGGACCTGGCTCTGCCCCATTTGTTTAGATTCGCATTCTACCTGAGGAAAGTTCAAATTATTTTATGTGGCTTCCTCAGATGCTCCATGACCTGACTCCTCAATAACTCCTTGCCTTCATGTCTCACGAGTCCCTGTTGCAGGTTGGTTCCCAGCCCTGTGGAACTTCTTTCAGCTCTTCGGCAGCCAGGCTCTCTCTTGCCTCTGAGTGTTTCCGCTCTGCCTGAACTTTTCTTCGTTACCACCTCTTCATCTGTGAAAACTCCACCTCACCCTGCAGACTTCTGCTTAATCATCACTGCCTCTGGTAGGCCCCCTTCCACTGCAGCCTGTCCCCCCCGGCCCAAATTAGGTGTTTCCAGGGCTCCAGGAGGACACATGAGACATGACCTTGCTCCCAGGCTCATTACTGGGCATAGCACAGAGTCACCAAAAAATAGGTGTTGAAAGAATGAGTGACTGGGGCTTCCCTGGTGGCGCAGTGGTTAAGAATCTGCCTGCCAATGTGGGCGACACTGGTACGATCCCAGGTCCGGGAAGATCCCACCTGCCACAGAGCAATTAAGCCCATGCGCCACAACTACTGAGCCTGCACTCTAGAGCCCGTGATCCACAATTACTGAAGCCCGAGTGCCACAACTACTGAAGCCCGCACACCTAGAGCCCATGCTCCGCAACAAGAGAAGCCACCGCAATGAGAAGCCTGCGCACCGCAACAAAGAGTAGCCCCTGCTCGCCGCAACTAGAGAAAGCCTGCATGCAACAACAAAGACCCAACGCAGCCAAAAATAAATAAAAACAAATAAATTAAAAAAAAATAATGAGTGAATCAGTGAATGAATGGATGGACAAAATATGCCTGTCCTCCGCAAATGACCAACAGAGGGCTGTTTTGAATAGGGACCTAGAAGGTGAGGGATGCTTTTGGTGTTCTTGGATTGGGTATGGTAGAGTAAAGAATTGAAACCTGTCCCAAGGCATGGGAAAACACTTAAGTAAAATGATAAAATAAATAAAATAGTAAATTGACTTAGCCAAAATAAAATAAATCGCAGTAAACTGATTGATGGTACTGAGCCTCAATAGGATGGATGCACAGCAGTGCTCAGCTTCAGGGACACATCTGCCAGCCTTCTCCTGAGGATTGCATCTATATTTCTTAAGGGGAGAACCTTATGTCTGTAACACAGATCTCCCACCAATGTGGGTCTTCAGACGGTTTCTCAGGGGTGCTTCACAAGAGTACTGAACTTACAAAACTGATGCTAAAGGCCTTATCCCCTTCTGACTAGGAATCATAACTCAAGATTGGATTGTAAGTATGGTGGGCTTCTCTGGCCTTACGGGGCAGGAAGAGAGACTGAGACTTAGCATGAGACCTACCTCCTAGTGTGGGACTGGCTTTGAAGAACCAATTTAGCTGTGGAGAATAATGCCAGTAGAGGAACCAGACAGGAGCCACTATTACCAAGGAATATCTTGGCCTCAGTCACAACTGGGGCAGCGACTTGCAAGGGGGTTTCCAATCAGAAGTATTGAAAGGTTGAAGGTGTGTTGAGTGGCTTTAACAAGAAAGAGTCAAAGTGACAGGGTCCTCACCATCAGGGTTGAGTTCAGGGCGGGGGCAGGCCCCAAACATGGTGGGCCTGCCAGTTGGTGGCAGGAAAAAGAAGACAGAAACAGGTAGGATTGGGGACAGGGAAAGTGACTCTGCTGTGGCACTGGCCTCTTCAGAGAGGGTCGGCAGTAGAACACACTGGGCCCACGTAGAAAGGAGCTAAAGATGGAGTGGGAGGCACAGAATCAGCAGACAGTCACTAGCTGCACAGGAAGTCAGAAGGAAAATAAATGAGGTGGAGCTGAACCTAGAGCAGAATCACCTTCCAGAATTCTACACTAGGACATAGTGGATTCCACTGGGAGGGCTGATGGCATGAAGTTCCTAGGACTGTAAATACCAGGGAGGTGTTGAAGGAGCTCTGGAATTTGGGGTCAACACCTTGGCAGAGGTAGAATCATCAGTAATGATTTATCCCAACCGATGGAGCAAAAAGGTCCTTTAAGCTGAGCATCCAAGGAGGTGGCTGGGAGCTCCTGAGTGGGGAAGGTGGGCATGAAAGAAGGCAGCTTTGAAGTAAGAGTCTGGAACTGATGCAGGTTGTGAAAACACCAAAGGAGTGAGGGTTGTGAAAGCAAAATTCATTTCCTGGGCTCTGTGAGAAGTAAGGCACCAGAAGATCATTTGGGTGTTTAGGGCCTGGCCAACAGGGACTTTGGAGTGGTGTCTGAGGCACTGTTCCCAGGGCTGGGAGAGAGGGCAGGAGTGCCCTAGACTCAGGTTGTGTGGCAACAGGGGACCTAGGTGGACTACTGGGTTAGAAGCCATCTGATTCCTCCCTCTCCAATAAAGTGTGGCTCCTAAGACTTGGGTGGGGTCTCATATGCTTGAAACTGACAAGAACCTGGCCTGTCTGATACCAGTCTGGGTGGTGACAGAGAACTCAACAATGGGGTTCTTCACTTAGGGTGGGACTCATCGGGCTGTAAACCAGGTTGGAAAATTCCCCAATAAGCCATTCTCGAAACACTGCTGGGGTAATCCATCAGCCATAAAGCCATATCCTTAAGCCTGGGCTAAAGAATTCTATAGCAGTTTTGGGTTTTCTGCTCAATGGGTCCTACTGAAAATACACTGCTGTAATTGGAGGAAACATGGCTGAGACCCACACCTGTGATGGTACCTTCTCTTTATTTTATCTTTTTATTTATTTTTTCTGAATTTTCTGGTTAAGAAAAGATTCCTTTTTATTTTTCTTTTTCTTATTAGTTATCTATTTTATACATATTAGTGTATACATGTCAATCCCAATCTCCCAGTTCATCCCACCACCACCACCTACCACACACACTTTCCCCCCTTGGTGTCCATACGTTTGTTCTCTACATCTGTGTCTGTGTTTCTGCCTTGCAAACCGATTCATCTGTACCATTTTTCTAGATTCCACATATATGCGTTAATATACGATATTGGTTTTTCTCTTTCTGACTTACTTCACGCTGCATGACAGTCTCTTTGTTCATCCATGTCTCCACAAATGACCCAATTTCATTCCTTTTTATGGCCGAGTAATATTCCATTGTATATATATATACCACATCTTCTTTATCCATTCATCTGTCAGTGGGCATTTAGGTTGCTTCCATGTCCTGGCTATTGTAAATAGTGCTGCAATGAACATTGGGGTGCATGTGTATTTTTGAATTATGGTTTTCTCTGGGTATAGGCCCAGTAGTGGGACTGCTGGGTCATACGGTAATTCTATTTTTAGTTTTTGAAGAAACCTCTATACTGTTCTCCACAGTGGCTGTATCAACTTACATTCCCACCAACAGTGCAAGAGGGTTCCCTTTTCTCCACACCCTCTCCAGCATTTGTAGACTTTCTGATGATGCCCATTCTAACTGGTGTGAGGTGATACCTCATTGTAGTTTTGATTTGCATTTCTCTAGTAATTAGGGATGTTGAGCAGCTTTTCATGTGCCTCTTGGCCATCTGTATGTCTTCTATGGAGACATGTCTATTTAGGTCTTCTGCCCAGTTTTTCATTGGGTTGTTTGTTTTTTTGATATTGAGCTGCATGAGCTGTTTATATATTTTGGAGATTAATACTTTGTCCGTTGATTCGTTTGCAAATATTTTCTCCCATTCTGAGGGTTGTCTTTTCGTCTTGTTGATAGTTTGCTTTGTTGTGCAAAAGCTTTTAAGTTTCATTAGGTCCCATTTGTTTATTTTTGTTTTTATTTCCATTACTCTAGGAGGTTGGTCAAAAAAGATCTCGCTGTGATTTACATCAAAGAGTATTCTTCCTATGTTTTCCTCTAAGAGTTTTATAGTGTCTGGTCTTACATTTAGGTCTTTAATTCATTTTGAGTTTATTTTTGTGTATGGTGTTAGGGAGTGTTCTAATTTCATTCTTTTTTTTTTTTTTTTTTTTGCGGTACACGGAAGTCTCACTACTGTGGCCTCTCCCGTTGCAGAGCACAGGTTCCGGACGTACAGGCTCAGCGGCCATGGCTCACGGGCCCAGCCGCTCCACGGCATGTGAGATCTTCCTGGACCGGGGCATGAACCCGTGTCCCCTGCATCGGCAGGCGGACTCTCAACCACTGCGCCACCAGGGAAGCCCTACATTCCTTATTTTAAAGTCTATTTTATCTCATATGAGAATTGCTACTCCAGCTTTCTTTTAATTTCCGTTTGCATGGAATATCTTTTTCCATCCCCTCACTTTCAGTCTGTATGTGTCCCTAGGTCTGAAGTGGGTCTCTTGTAGACAACATATATACGGGTCTTGTTTTTGTATCTATTCAGCCAGCCTGTGTCTTTTGGATGGAGCTTTTAATCCATTCACACTTAAGGTAATTATTGATATGTATGTTCCTATTACCATTTTCTTAATTATTTTGTGTTTGTTTTTGTAGGTCCTTTTCTTCTCTTCTGTTTCTGACTTAAATAAGCTCCTTTAGCATGTGTCTTAGAGCTGGTTTGGTGGTGCTGAATTCTCTTAGTTTTTGCTTGTTTGTAAAGCTTTTGATTTCTCTGTCGAATCTAAATGAGATGCTTGCCTGGTAGAGTAATCTTGGTTGTAGGTCCTTCCCTTTCATCACTTTAAATATATCGTGCCACTCCCTTCTGGCTTGTAGAGTTTCTGTTGAGAAATCGGCTGTTAACCTTATGGGAGTTCCCTTGTATGTTATTTGTCATTCATCCCTTGTTGCTTTTAATAGTTTTTCTTTGTCTTTAATTTTTGGCAATTTGATTACTATGTGCCTCAGCATGTTTCTTCTTGGGTTTATCCTGCCTGGGAGTCTCTGCACTTCCTGGACTTGGGTGGCTATTTCCTTTCCCATGTTAGGGAAGTTTTCAAGTATAATCTCTTCAAATATTTTCTCAGGTCCTTTCTCTCTGTCTTCTCCTTCTGGGACCCCTATAATGTGAATGTTGTTGCGTTTAATGTTGTCCCAGAGGTCTCTTAGGCTGTTTTCATTTCTTTTCATTCTTTTTTCTTTATTCTGTTCCGTGGTAGTGAATTCCACCATTCTGTCTTCCAGGTCACTTATCCGTTCTTCTGCCTCAGTTATTCTGCTATTGATTCCTTCTAGTGTATTTTTCATTTCAGTTATTGTATTGTTCATCTCTGTTTGTTCTTTAATTCTTCTGGGCCTTTGTTAAACATTTCTTGCATCTTCTCGATCTTTGCCTCCATTTTTTTTCTGAGGTCCTGGATCATCTTCACTATCATTCTGAATTCTTTTTCTGGAAGGTTGCCTATCTCCACTTCATTTAGTTGATTTTCTAGGGTTTTATCTTGTTCCTTCATCTGGTACATAGTCCTCTGCCTTTTTTATTTTGTCTATTTTTCTGTGAATGTGGTTTTTGTTCCACAGGCTGCAGGATTGTAGTTCTTCTTGCTTCTGCTCTTTGCCTTCTAGTGGATGAGGCTATCTAAGAGTCTGTGCGAGCTTCCTGATAGGAGGGACTGGTGGTGGGTAGAGCTGGGTGTTGCTCTGGTGTGCAGAGCTCAGTAAAACTTTAATCTGCTTTTCTGCTGATGGGTGGGGCTGGGTTCCCTCCCTGTTTTTTTTTTTGGCCTGAGGCAACCCAGCACTGGAGGCTACAGGCTCTTTGGTGGGGCTAATGTTTGGACTCCGGGAGGGCTTATGCCAAGGAGTACTTCCCAAAACTTCTGCTGCCAGTGTCCTTGTCCCTGAGGTGAGCCACAGCTGCTCCCCGGCCTCTGCAGGAGACCCTCCAACACTACCAGGTACATCTGGTTCAGTCTCCTGTGGGGTTACTGCACCTTTCCCCTCGGTCCTGATCCACACACTACCTTGTGTGTGCCCTCCAAGAGTGGAGTGTTTGTTACCATCAGTCCTGTCTAAGTCCTGCAATCAAATCCCACTAGCCTTCAAAGTCTGATTCTCTGGGAATTCCTCTTCCTGTTGCCGGACCTCCAGTTTGGGGAACCTGACACAGGGCTCAGAACCTTCACTCCAGTGGGTGGACTTCTGTGGTATAATTGTTCTCCAGTTTGTGAGTCACCCACCCAGCGCTTATGGGATTTGATTTTATTGTGATTGCACCCCTCCTACTGTCTCATTGTGTCTTCTCCTTTGTCTTTGGATATGGGATATCTTTTTTGGTGAGTTCCCGTGGCTTCCTGTCTATGATTGTTCAGCAGTTAGTTGTGATTCCGGTGTTGTCACAAGAGGGAGTGAGCGCACGTCCTTCTGCTCTGCCATGTTGAACCAATCTCCCTCACCTTCTCTTTAGAAAGTTGGATGACAGGGACTTATAAGACTGGTTCTTAAGCTGGGCATAAAATGATTTCTAGGATTTGTTTAAAATGCAGACTCTTGTGCTTCACATTAAAACTTAGTGAATCTGAATTTCTGAGAGTGTGTCCCAGAAATCCTCATTTTAAACAAGTTTCCTAGGTGATTCTTATTCCTGAGGTTTGTGGGCCACATTATAAGAAACAATAATGTAGCGGCTCATTCTGCTGCAGCAAGTGGAGATGGATTTTTCATCTTATGGGGATTGGGTGAAATCTTTGTACATTCAGAAGGTCGCCTAGTTTTCCACTCTGTACCTGGGTGGGAAGTGGGGAAGAAAGAAAGAAAGGGCCACCTCTTGTGTTTTTTCAGCTCTTTGTTTCTTGTTGGGCCTTCTGCTCTCTCCCACTGCCTTTTGGCTGGCTGTCCTTCCAGTAATCCTTGAAGATCCAGCTTAAACATCACCTCCTTTCCAGGCTTGCCCAAGGAGAGTTAGTGGCTCTATCGTTTGAGCTCTCACAAATGTTTATATATATATTTCACTTTGATCTGTTTATTGCTACATTTCTCCCACAGACCATGAATTCCTTGAAAGCAGGGATCATATCCATTTAGCATCTAACATAGTACACAATAGGATTCAGTAACTATTGACATGATGAATGAATTTATGAAAAACTACTTTGGTGAAACAAATTATCAGTGTTAATAAGACAGATTTCTTTTATAAGAAAGGCATTTCTAAATAGCTTGGGAAGCATACACACTGCTATACTATTTTTGTGTTATAGTCATTAAAGTAGGTTCCTTTCACACTTTTTAAAATTAAACCAGTGCTCAGTTAGTTACTAAAAACAAGAAGTATTTTTTTTTTTTTTTTTTTGCAGTATTCGGGCCTCTCACTGTTGTGGCCTCTCCCGTTGAGGAGCACAGGCTGCGGACGCGCAGGCTCAGCAGTCATGGCTTATGAGCCCAGGCACTCCGCAGCATGAGGGATCTTCCCAGACCGGGGCACGAACCCGTGTCCCCTGCATCGGCAGGCGGACTTTCAACCACTGCACCATCAGGGAAGCCGCAAGAAGTATTTTTTCATTCATCCTATCCTTTCCTGAAGTTAGATGAAGTTAACAAAGTTTACCAAAACTGTGCAAGCAGAATCTTTCATTGAGGTTTCTGGTTTAAGCAGAGACAAGCAAGAATAAAACATTGAAAAATCCCCAGAAGGAAAACTTAAGAAGGAATAGTTTACTAATTATAGGAGATTATATGGACGCCAAAAAATCACAAGGTGGTCAGGCAAATTTGGGAAATTTTGATGTACTATTTTACACATACCAAAGTAGCAAGAATTTTAAAAATATAATATCTAGTGGGTACAAGTTTCAGCGAATTCAGCACACTCTCTTGCCACTAGTGTAAGCAGATTGGCCTAACTCTTTGGGAAAGTGATACAATATGTATGAGAAGCCAGAAAGATGTTCCATAATCCAACTCCTGGAAATTTATCCCAAAGCAATACATGAAAAGAAGAAAACAACTTAGACAACTTGAAAATGTTTGTTGTTCTAGTAATAAGGGTGCCCCGTCTCTGCTAGTCCAGTTCCTTCCCACCACCCTTTCAGGTATGGGGTAGTGACCCCTCTGGGCTTACAGTGTCTTGGGGGCCTTGCAGAGAGGTGCCCTCCTAGGGACTTGTAGTGCCTTGGGTCTCAAGGAAGCCCAATGAGTCAGAGCTGTGAATGCAGTGACACAAGGCTTCCCCTCAGAGGTAGACTGGGTGTTTGCCTTGGCTCCTGAAAGTGGCTCGTCTTTTGCCTGCCATCCCCCGGGCACTTACCAGAATGGGTTATTCAGAGGCTCCCTCTGGTCCTTTCCCCCTTTTCTACCTCTCTAGTTCCCACCTGTACCACCTGCAGACTCCTTGACCTTGAGTCCATGGTTCTCCTTGTTATATCCCCCAAAATATTCTGAGGCTTTCAGGACCACGGTAATTGCTGATTAAACCAGAGTCAAAAGCCTTAGCAACCAAACCAATCCAAGTCGAACCAAGCAAGCCAAACGAAAAACTTCTCCTCCCCAATCATAAAAGGTGCCCTAGGAGATGGGTGTTTAGGAGCACAATGTAAGATCTTTCAGCAAAACAGAAAACGGAATTTTAATTGAGTTTCTATTTAAGAAAATAAGAAAACTAAAAACAAAGATTTGAAGAACAAATACTGCCAAAATCTGTAGAAACGGAGACAACCTCCAATAGGAGGTTAATGAGTAAATCAGTAGTCTTCAAATATTTTTGTTCACATACATGAAATATTATTTACCCTCTTGCATATTTCTAGGTTAACATCTAAAATTTTTCGTCGTAAGTTTAAGCAGTTGCAAAGGATACAATTTCCTGCATACTGTAAAAATGACATTTTAAGCTAGAATAGTCACTCTTAAGTGAATCCAATGAAATCTAAATACCATAGCAATTATGCCTATTATCAGCTATTTACAAAATATATGAACAAACTCTTCTTTACCTTCAGTATATTTTATGTAATTTATTTTTCTTTTCACACTTATAGCTCCATTCCACTTCCCCATCCCTCAGGATCATATCCTAGTTTAATGTATTTTTATGTTTGAATGTATTTTATTGATCATCCTATTACATTTATCTGTGATGAAAATATAAATATATTTAATTTTAAAATTTCCTATGACTGAAAGACTATGTGCTAGAACATTTTCTTCTAGATTAAGATATTATTATATTTATTAGAAATGATAAGGTATCTAAGCAATGCAAAATATATTACAAATGTTTATAATTACTAAACATGTAATTTTTTACAATTAGTGCATACATTTGTTGTTAAATACTACATCTTACAAGAATGAGACAGAGTTAAGCATCAATGTTTTTCTCAATTTTTCATTTTTACAAATTCTAAGAAAATGTTTTTACATTAATAAGTATATGGGGCTGTAAGAAGTGTTGTCACATCAATTCACTCAATTCTTTGAACTCCTTCCAATTTATAAACTCACTTAGTGATCTTGAGGTCATACTTTGTTGAAAGTAATTATTTGGAAATCACCTAGCTTGCAAAAGAATTTGTTATCAAGTCATTAGGAGTATACTTTCTCTGTACAGTGCAATATTTTAAATTGATAAAGAACTGACAAAGGTTGCCTGAGGTTTTTTTTTTTTTTTTGCAGTATGCGGACCTCTCACTGTTGTGGCCTCTCCCGTTGCGGAGCAACAGGCTCTGGACGCGCAGGCTCAGCGGCCATGGCTCACAGGCCCTGCCGCTCCGCGGTATGTGGGATCTTCCCGGACCGGGGCACGACCCCGTGTACCCTGCATCGGCAGGCGGACTCTCAACCACTGCGCCACCAGGGAAGCCCTGCCTGGTTTTATACCCTGGAACAATGCACCATTTTAAGATTCTCAGTGAGTGAAAGTTATGTCCTTTATTTTTGCAATTTGGGAAATATATGGCTATTGTAAAAGAGTTGGGAAATGAAACAGGGAGATGCCATACTGCATTCCTTTACCAGCAGATCAGTTTTAGGAAGTGATACAGATGCAAGCTGAAGATTCAGAAACTGGTGGCCTTAAAACTAAGTGTGCACCTACCCCTTGAAAATCCCCTGGGGGATGCTCATGTCCATTTGAACACCACTGATGTAAATTTTTATATCATCTTATTGAATTTGATAAGAGAGATAGGTCAGCTCACATTAGGCCTTGGTTGGGAAACTGTACTCTGGTGTTTACACCTTGGAAGTGTAGAACTGTGATCTTTAACACTAGGGATAAAACAGCCAATTCCTCTTGGTTGTTTGATTTTTATAGATTGCTACCCTCATCCTTTCTATTCTGCCCTTCTTTATTTTCTTCTCAGTGGTAGTAACCTTAACTTCAATTTTGGAGTACTGATGTTGAGCCTATATACTGACTGCCTGAGGCAAATATAATGCCCCACTTAAAAATGATTATTAAGACCATAAAAAATGAGAAATCTTTAGAGTATAGTAAGGTAAAAAAGCAAAATATGTAGTTGTATGTAAATTATTATTTCAATTATACAAAACTACGTAAAATTCTGGACAATACTATAAGTAAATATGCAAAAATGAAGTGATTTTTAAATAAAATGTCTTTAATGTTGCATTACTTTTTAAGTAATAATGCTAATTACACTTATGATGCTGGGGGTCAGATAATGTCTAATCTAACATTCTCTTTCTCTTAACGGTACCAAAAAACTGTGTGTGAGTTTAAGTCCCCCAAAATAAAGTGTTCAAGAGATTGAAAACTACGTTTTTCAAAACTATTTTCTCATCATGATTCACTATGGGTGTTAAGTCTCCAAACATATTTAAACTCTTCCTCAACCTAGTTTAAAACATCCCATGTGTTAACGTCATGAATTCCACAAGTTTATTTCCTGGTGCACAAAGTAGTAATTCTTTTCATTTATCTTAACTTTTTAGCTTCCTCTCATTTCCTGGTTTTACTGTTCAGAGTGAAGAACTCGAAGACTTACACCGCTGTTAAGCTTTATCATTCCTTGTAGCTTTATATTTTCTTAGAGTTCATATTTTTATAAACTAAGCCATGTTTGGCAGCCTCCAAAACTAAGCTTTTTCTCAAGTTTGTTGCGTTTTTCTTGTTTTGCTTTTTTGAGGCCTCACAACGAGCTCGGTATATTCCAGGGCCCACCAAAGGAAGGAGCCTTAGAAGAGACTAGTTTGAGAGAGTTGATGTCTGCGAGAAAGAAAGAATGGCTACCACCCCTCTGGGGGGTTATGGCCTTGGGACCCAAAGGTACCCGAAACCAGCGCCCCGAAAGGTGGAGCGCGGAACAACCCCCGACACCTCGGCAGCCTCTCCGCCAACCTTCGGCGGCCGCCTCCGGCGTGGCCCCGCCCCGCCCCGCCCCTAGGCGGCTGCTGGCGGCAGCCGCCGCCCTCCCCCGGCCCAATGGCGAGGCTGCCGCGTCGGTGATGTGAAGCAGTGCTCTGGCACGTCCGGCCCCCGTCCCGCAATCCATTACACCATCCGCCGCGGCTGCTGCTGTAGCCGCTGCAGCCCGCGCAGACTGGGAGGGCGGGAGGCAGTTCGCCGGGGCGGGGCGGGGCGAGGCGGGGCGAGCGGCGCGGCCGGATTCAGTCCTGTGGGGCGCGGGGTATGGAGAAGCTGTGCGGCCGCAGGCGGAGCTGGGCGGTCCGGACGGCGGCGCGGATAGCGGTCTTATTTTGAGGGGGCAGCCCGAGCCCGAGCGGCCGGCGGCGGCGGGGAGGACTAGCCCAGTGGCAGGTAGTGGAGGCGGCGGCGGCGGCGGCGGTCGGCCGAGCCCGGGCCGCGGCCTGAGGCTCCCGCGGGGAGGCCTGGGCGGGAAGGGGAAGGAGGGCGCTCGCAGGAACGGAAGGCGGGCAGCGGGCAGCGGGCTGGAGGCCACAGGCTGATCGGCCTGCGGGAGGGGGTCGTGGTTGATGGAGGAGCTTGGGGAGGGGGCTGCCCCCATCGGGAAAAGGTAGAGGTGAAGGTTGTGTAGGGGCGGCTGTGGTTTGGGGAACCTACGGACCCCTTTGCGGGGCGGGGGGTGGGGATCAGAATGGGGCGGGCGAAGTTAGCTAAAAGGCAGCCGGATTTCCTGAGAGCCTCGAGTAGTTTTAAAGGAGAGGGAACCTTTTGGGTGAGGGTTTTGGCGTTAGCTGGCCGCGGTTTGTTGGGTCCGACCTTTTTTGTTCCTTCTCGAAAGCCATCCTGGCCACAGCGAGGCCTTGCAGCCTCGCGCCCTTGGCCCGCTCTCCTCTGCAGATGTGAGAAAGGGAAACATTTCTGCACCCGCGTCTCCTGCCTCTTTGGGTTGTACTCTCTCTGGGCGTGTGCAAAGCAAAACTAGCCCAAAGCTTGGCTGGTTAGGAGGCGAGAAAACCGGTTGCCTGTAGTGTTTAAATTTACCGTATACAGAGAAGAGACTGTCTCCCACCATAACATTTGGGTCTCTGTGTGTATATTTTGTATTCTTCTTTCCAACCTTTTTTGAGGAGGCGGAGTAGTCCCTAAAGTGTGGCTCCCCCCGCCCCCAGGAGTAAAAATTAAGAAAACCTAGTGTTTTCGCCTTTACCTATGGAAATTTCAAAACCGCTACTTTTTTTTTTTTTCTTTCTCTAGTTTGGCGCTCTGGTTGTCATATGTTGGACGGCAATAGACAGAACATACATCCGTTCTGGGGCGCCGTGATTAACGTTGAACTTTGGTTCCTGTAACCCTTGCCTGTGTCAATAGAGTTAAGCTGGAGCTTTGCTTTGAAAGATAAATAAAGCACAGCCTCTCAACTGGACATAAATGGATCTAAAGACAGCAGTATTTAATGCAGCTCGAGATGGCAAACTCCGGCTTCTCACCAAATTGTTGGCAAGCAAATCTAAAGAGGAGGTTTCCTCCTTGATCTCTGAAAAAACAAATGGGGCCACCCCACTCTTGATGGCCGCCAGGTATGGGCACCTTGACATGGTGGAATTTCTCCTGGAGCAGTGCAGTGCCTCCATAGAAGTCGGGGGCTCGGTCAATTTTGATGGCGAAACCATTGAGGGGGCTCCCCCTTTGTGGGCCGCTTCTGCAGCAGGACATCTGAAGGTGGTTCAGTCTTTGTTAAATCATGGAGCGTCTGTCAACAACACGACTTTAACCAATTCAACTCCTCTTCGAGCTGCCTGTTTCGATGGCCATTTGGAAATAGTCAAGTACCTGGTAGAACACAAAGCTGATTTGGAAGTGTCAAACCGACATGGGCATACATGCTTGATGATCTCATGTTACAAAGGACACAAAGAGATTGCTCAGTATTTACTTGAAAAGGGGGCAGATGTTAATAGAAAAAGTGTTAAAGGTGAGTTCATATTCATTTTAATTTTTTAAATGTTTACCACTTATTTTCAGGAAGTTTGATACATAATTATAAGCAGGGGTGTTGAGTAAGCCAACACTGACAGACCTATTTTGATTAGGTATCCCTTCCAGTATAACCTTGTTGATTGTTTCTTTGGTATTTGATAGTACATGGGACAAATGTGATAAAAAAAAAAAACACCCTCTATCACTGTGTTAAGCAGCATTTTCTCTTTATTTGGAGTAACTTACAATTTATGGGAAGTGCGTTCCCCAAAGTTTCAAGCATGTTAGTGGCAGTTGATCTGAGCCATTAGACTTGTGTTTACTTAAGAATATACTTTGATTTAATATATTTTTCTTAGTTTTATTTTCTTAGAATACCCTTGGAGTAGAAACTACTATATTTAGTGAGTCATTGTCATGTTTGTCTTATGTAGGCATTTCATTTGTTATTCTGTCAGGGATGGCTAGGCCATACTGACCCGGGAGGATTAATATCCATGAAAAGGAGAAAATCTGTTCCCTTATTCCATACTTACTGTGTGGCCAATAGAAAATCCTTTCATTAAATATAGCAAGAGAGAACAGATTTTTTTAAACTGCTACAATGCCCAGAGCAAAACAAGGACTAGGTTAAGCAGATGTGGATTTGCTGACTAGCAACAATGTAAACTTCTTTGTCCAGAAGAAGAGTTCAGGTTTATGGTCATGTATACTGTTCAGATGATAGTTTAGGATTTTTTTAACCCTTAAAAACAAATGTTTTGATAGTATAATATTAATACTTAGCATTATTTTCCTTAAACATATTTGTTTATACAACAGCAAAGTAATTCACTGCGTAATATTAAAAAACTATAAAACTTAAAGGAGCATACATACATGGTAAAAAAAAATCACACAATACAAATTGGTTTACAGTGTTTAGTATGAAAAATAAGTCTTAACACCCTTCATTTCTAGACCTCCAACCCACCAGCTACCATTGTTTACAGTGTTTTGTGTGTCCTCAAGATAGTCTATGCAAATACAAGTATACTTGTCTGTATATCTCTCCCTCTTTCTTCTTTGTTAGTTGATGCATACTGTTCTTTCTTTTTTTTTTCAGTTTAATTTATCTTGAATGTCATTCAGCTCCAACACACGTGTCTACCTCATTCTGTTTCATGGCTACACAGTATTTCATTGTATGAGTGTGCATAATTTATCTAGTCCCTGTTGACAGACAGGTCACATCCAAAATAAACAATGCTGCTGTGAATATTCTTGAACAAATCTGTGGCTTTGCACACTTGTGTGAAAATAATTGTATTATAAATACCTGTAAGTGTAGTTGCTAAATCAAAGTGAATGTGCAATTTATCATTGTGATAGTGACTGATTGCCTCTCAGAGTGGCTAAACCACACAATTATGGGGCACCACATAGTTACTGGACATATTTACTGAAGTTAGTATAATCTTTTTTAAAAAGGTTTGTCATAAAAATGATACAGCCACATTGTGATTTTTTGTAAATTTTTTTCCTGAGGAAATATAAAATCTCACAAAATTCCAGCACTTAGAGATAATCCTCCCAAAGATACTGAATTTTGCATTTAGATATATGTATGAAATTTTATTTTATGTGCTCTTCTGTACTTGTTTTTTAGCTTAATAAATGTTATCCTTAATGTCATTAATAATAGCTCTTTAATTTCAGTAGCTGCATACTCTTCTACTAATGGAGTTTTACATTGCTTCTGCCTTCTCACTATAAGAAATGTTTCTGTAAACATTCTTTCTTATGAATGATTTATTGTTTCTGATTATCTTTGATGTAGGTGTTGGGTAAAAGGACAGCATGACTTTCTTTTTTTTTAAACAGTCACCATTCTTTTAAAGAATGTTTGTTTTAAAAGAACAAATTACTGCTTAATTGACCATGTTAGTATTGGGAATGCTTTGAAATCATACCTAGAAGAGAAAGGTTTAAAAGGTATGGCTGCATGTTTAGGCTTGTTGAATTTTTAGTTTGTTTTGGGCTTTTTATTCATCAGCCTAATGATGTAGAGATTGTTGATAAACTCACGTATTTAAATCAAATTGGGGCATGTTTTAAACTTAGGTCACTGGAGAGATTAGTACTGGTACTATTTTTCCTTCTCTTTTTCAAAGTTCTTTATACTTCTAGAGATATAATGTATGGGAGAACTATAGTGTAAATAGCCCATATTTTAGTGAGCATTTTCCCTTAGTAAACTGTGAACAATATTTAACTTGATTACCTTTGCTATTTCAGAGGTAATAAAACCTTTTAACACCATCATCATATAGTTTTGTACTTGAGGATGTGTATACTCCCTCTTCTGGCTAATTCTAGAGTTTTTTCTCTTTTTACCTCAGTATCAATATCTAGTATTTATGCTGTTTAAAGAAGTACACATAAGAGAAAACAATTTTATACCAAAAATTGTTTTCATATAGCTTCAGTTTTATATACATACATATATACACATAATACATACGTGTGTAGTGTATGTATATATAATATATCACTTTGTGTGCAGTACTTTAACTTTTGCATAGTGCCTTTTAAATTTGACAGTGAGTCTTAAAGAATATTGGGGGCAGATTAAAGTATGTATGTACCACCCCCACTCTGGTCCTGAAGCTTCCATTCTTTGATAATTACTCCCTCATCGACTTTTCAGATTTTTTTTTTATTTTATGGGTTTGGGGGGTAATAAAAAAACAGGAACTATTTGAAACTGAGGCAGGAACACTGGAGAAGGATCTGGTAGAGTGTCAAGAAAGGATTTTTTTTTCCCACATTTTTATCCCCATGCAAAAAATGGAAAAGACTGATAAGATGAGGGATAAAATGGGATAATTTCTTAGGAAATTTTATATGTAAACTGTTGGAAATGGTTCTGAAGAAGGAAAATGTCAGTAGATTATGCTTGGTTTGCTTAAATATAAAATGCATGTGACTTCTACCTTCCATTACTTTTTAACAGGCAGTTGACATTTGAATATATTATCTAACCTCTTTCCATTACTTTTTAACAGGCTGTTGGCATTTTGAACATGTTTTAACCTAAGGTGGAATTCGTTCATTAATTGAGAGAGCACTTATTGAGTCCCTTGAGTGTGCCAGACTGTTTGACTTAGGATATACAAAGATGAGTAAGACAAGATATCCAGTCCTTGATTCCCTGCTCTTCAGGAGCTCATGGCTTGTTTGGAGAGACAGGTTCATAAGCAGATATTTAAACCACACTGTGGTAAATGCAGCAGTAGTGCTTTCCTGTTTTAGAGTTTTGGAAATACTTTATCCCCAACTAACTCATTACCTGAGGGGACAGTGGGTTCCATTTTTTCCCATGCCATTCAAAAGAGGGAGAAAAACTGAGATATTTAGAAATGCTGCTGCAGTATAACACAACAGTTCATTTTTGAGACAGGAAAGTTGGTTGCTATTTAAATATAGACCTCAAATCAGGAGTGATTAGACAAGCCCATCTTAGGGCCATAACACTGATCTCAGTACTTCACGGTTATAGTCATCTTTGGCTTTCTTTGGTTCTTTTTTTTTTTTTTTTTTTTGCGGTACGCAGGCCTCCCACTGATGTGGCCTCTCCCGTTGCGGAGCACAGGCTCCGGACGCGCAGGCCCAGTGGCCACGGCGCACAGGCCCAGCCGCTCCGCGGCACGCGGGATCCTCCCGGACCGGGGCACGAACCCGTGTCCCCTGCATCAGCAGGCAGACTGTCAACCACTGCGGCACCAGGGAAGCCCTGGTTCTTTTATATTTGAGGGTTTTTTTGTTTGTTTGTTTATGTTTTGACTCATAATAGGACTTTGCAGATCTATGGAAAAGTTACTTAAACCCTCAATTCTGCTTTTACACCCGAATTCGACTGGAAATTGAGCACCTGAAAGTGATTGGTTGAGTACTACAGACCTATTTAGAACAGCTCTTTGAGTTGGGAATGGGGAGACTGGCCCCAGAGGACAGGCTATCCTCACGCATGGGTCAATTATTTTAGATACCCAAGGTAATTAAGTAAATTAGTAATAGGATAATTCCTGTGCATTTTCTGTAGGCCAGATATTGTGTTGGACATTGTGGAGGCTCTGAAAAGATACAGCACATCACATTTGTTCACCGATAAAGGAATGGTATAAATTCATTATATAGGATTTTGGAAGAGTGTACTGACTGGAAAGGCCTCATGGAGTTAACTGGGCTTTGAAAGGATTGTTGGAGTTGAGATCTGCAGAAGGGATTTGATCCAGTTTTTAAGGCTTAGGAAATGGCATAAGGAAAGGCACATTGAGAAATTTGCTTGGAGGGTACAGAAATTGGAAAGTAGCATATTTGGACCAAAGGGCAGTCAGGGCTAGAGTATAAAAGGACATTGACTTCCAGGTAAAGGAGTTTGACTTTATTCTTTATGCAGTGGTAGGTAAGTCGGTGAATGTTTTCAGCAGAGGAACGACTGAGGAACGACTGAGGTGTTTTTTTTTTTTAGAGAAACCCATCTTAGTACATTCTAATTCTGTTACATTGTGAGCTCATTGAGGCTAGAGACCTGGTGTTTGTATCCATGTGTTAGAAAGAGTAATCTGGCCCACAGGGGGCAATTGGTAAATGAGTTTGTTGAATGAATGTGTTGCATTTAGGAGAGGAAAGATTATAAGCTCTTGGATGGCAAGGACTGTGTTTTCTGGTCCTTGTAGTACAGAAATACGTACATGAAGACATTAAGACAATGGTTGTGAAAAGTGAGTGGTACAGGTAGAACTCTATAGGAGCTTAGAAAAGGGAGAAAACCATGTAGGCTCGTAAGTATGGTTAGCTTTAAAAGGGTTTGAGAGAGCTAGATCAGGCAGTTTTTTGCCTTGTTTTTAAAAATAAATAAATCTTTTATTTATTTATTTATTTATTTATTTATTTATTTATGGCTGCACTGGGTCTTCGTTGCTGCATACAGGCTTTCTCTAGTTGTGACGAGTGGGGGCTACTCTTTGTTGCAGTGCAGTGGCTTCTCTTGTTGCGAGCACGGGCTCTAGGCGTGTGGGCTTCAGTAGTTGTGGCACGCGGGCTCAGTAGTTGTGGCTCGCGGGCTCTAGAGCACAGGCTCAGTAGTTGTGGCACATGGACTTAGTTGCTCCATGGTATGTGGGATCTTCCTGGACCAGGACTCGAACCCGTGTCTCCTGCATTGGCAGACGGATTCTTTTTTTTTTTAAACCTTGGTTTTATTTATTTATTTATATTAATTTAGTTTAAATCTTTATTTTTGGCTGCATTGGGTCTTCATTGCTGTGTGCGGGCTTTCTCTAGTTGTGGCAAGCAGGGGCTACTCTTCTTTGTGGTGCGCGGGCTTCTCCTTTCAGTGGCTTCTCTTGTAGCAGAACACGGGCTCTAGGCACGTGGGCTCAGTAGTTGTGGCACACAGGGCTTAGTTGCTCTGCGGCATGTGGGATCTTCCCAGACCAGGGCTCGAACCCCTGTCCCCTGCATTGGCAGGTGGATTCTTAACCACTGCGCCACCAGGGAAGCCCACCAGGCAGATTCTTAACTACTGTGCCACCAGGGAAGCACCTATTTGCCTCTTTATTATGGAAGTTTTCTAACTTATATGTAAGTGGAGAAAGAGAGAAGAATACTTTGAACCATTATGTATTTATCACCTTGCTTCAACATTTATCCACATTTGTTAATATATGTTAAAAAATATATTGCTCCCTCCTTTTGTTCTCTGCAGTAGCTTGAAGCAAACCCCAGGCATTCTTTCTCTCCTATAGTATAGGCAGTTTAGGGTATAGATGTATTTCAATCAAGAGAATGTTAAAAAAAAGAAATCCTTTTTTTCTCTTATCCACTGTAAATCCAAAGGAATTTCATGTAAGAAAATCTCCACTGTAAATTAAGAATGGTTGGTATTAAGAGAATGGACAAGGATAATGACTACTGTCATGTAGGTAGTTTATTTGTATACTTCAGGACTGAGAGTGTTGGAAGCTGAAATTCTGTTTTTCTTCTTTGAGAACTCTAGCTCAGCTCTTGGTTACCTCAGAACACACCTAGTAGCAGAGAAGAGTGAAAGAGAGGGATTTAAAATTTCTTTCTACTCTGTAACATTCCATACTTATTTTGTTATAATAATAATGTTTAACTAGTTGAGCTCATTAACATTTTAATCCCAGATCAAGTTGCTCCTGCAAGTTGTTTCTTGTTCATCCTTTTCCCTCCTGTATCTCCTGGCACACTTTCTCTGTGTCTTCGGGGAAACTTGGCATCCTAGTTGGGGAAGCTAAGCTGTAGATGATGTGTCTATTGAGTGCAGTAGGGAAATATCTATTGTGTTCCTCTATCCGTGAAGATTGGATTGTAAACTGTGTCCTCACAAGATTGAACTGAAGATGGTGAAAATGAGTAGCTCCTGAACACTACTGCTATTTCAGAGTCATCCCCAGCAACACAAACTTAAGGCAGTGGTTAAGTTTTACTTATTGATCTTTTAGCTACATATAGTTCCCTCACTGAGTTCATCTTTATGAGATTTTAATCACATTGATTAATTAAATTTGTTTAAAAGAAAATTTAGGAAGCCCATGGCATTCTAAAGATATATGCTACTGAGACATCGGGAATGCATGTGTTGGAAGATAGAGGTGGAAGAGTTGGGGAGAGGCCCAGGTAAAGAAGTCACATGGATGCAAATTTGATTAAAATATCTCTTTTCCTCTTTTTTCCCTACCTTTGGGTAGAGCTGCAGTTGAATAGAGAGTCTGAACTAGAATGTAAATCTGAATTGTAATGTTGATGTTTTCATCAACTTATGTTGTGTAATTTTCATCAAATTATACTATTATTAGTTGAATTTAGTCCTGATCCCTTAGCTCAGATATTACTGCTTGCTATCAAGACCCATTTCAAAGGCAAGTCCTCATCCCCCTTGAGTCACATGAATGCATCTTGAGCATTTTTTAGCATTTAACTTTGTAGTGAGCTCAAGGACCTGTATTGTTAAATTTCTCTGTATTCCTAGCTCACTGCCTTATATAAAGAATTAATGAGGGGAAGGCACGTGGTAATCTTAATACCAGTAGTTTTTTATCATTTTTTTTGCAGTACGCGGGCCTCTCACTGTTGTGGCCTCTCCTGTTGTGGAGCACAGGCTCCGGACGCGCAGGCTCAGAGGCCATGGCTCACGGGCCTAGCCGCTCCGAGGCATGTGGAATCTTCCCGGACTGGGGCACGAACCCGTGTCCCCTGCATCGGCAGGCGGACTCTCAACCACTGCGCCACCAGGGAAGCCCCCTATCCTATTTTTGATTCTTTTTTTTTTTTTTTTCAAACTCTTGTCCTTGAGTATCTCTGGTGTTATAGCATACATGGGGAAGGGAAATATTCTGAGCAGAGGAACCTTCTAGTGCTCCTTTGATATCCTAAAGTTTTCCTCTTTACCCCTTCCCACCTGCTCCCTTAACACATACCAATTAGCTAGTCCAGGAGTAAAATGCTTGCAATCAGCCTTGTTATGCAGTTGAACTGCACCCCCCCCCCCCGGCCCCCATGTTTGTAGGTGGACCTCTCTTAAAGACTCGGCTTATCCCCAGCTGCAAGGTAGAAGAATGGATGCCAAGCACAGCAGGCTAAAGAGGAGAGATGATGAGCGAGCTGGAGCTGTCGTGTAAGCTGGCTCTTCTCGCCGCACGACAGGCCAGCAAATCGGGAGACGAGGTGTTGAGGCAAGGAGTACCACTTTATTCGGAAAGCTGGCAGACCGAGAAGATGGCAGACTAGGGTCCCCCAAAAAACCACCTTATGGGGTCTGGATGCCAGTTTTTTTTACAGAATCGGGAGTAAAGTAAAAAGGCAGAATAGGGAGGGAGAGGTGGGGAGGAAGTAAAGTAAAAAGGGCCATCAGTCTTGGAGAACATCTCCTGGAATGGCCAGCCTCCCGGAGGAGATGTGTTAATTTCTTTTTTTCTTGCAGCCATTCACAGGTGGGTAGGGTTCCCTGAGGCAGGAAATTATGTATGATTATAATAACAAAAGCAACGAAAAGCAAAGGCTAAAGTCCAAGAAACAGATCTAACATGGAGTCAAAATTGGCTGTTGCCTGTTACAATAAGAACTGTTTTTGTGCATTTCCAGACAAATCTGTTATGATAAAAAACCTTTTAATTGCTGTTTCTATCAGTCAAAACTATACTTTACTAAAAACAAATACTTTGATTTTAAAACAGCTTTGAGACATAATTCACATACCATTCACGCATTTAAAAACCACCCATCATTGATTTTTAGTGTGGTCACAGATTTGTGCAGCCATCACGACAATTACTTTTTTATTTTTTTGGTTGTGTTGGGTCTTTGTTGCTACGCGTGGGCTTTCTGTAGTTGCGGTGAGTGGGAACTACTCTTCGTTGAGGTGCGCAGGCTTCTTATTGCGGTGGCTTCTCTTGTTGCAGAGCATGGGGTCTAGGCGTGCGGGCTTCAGTAATTGTGGCACACGGGTTCAGTAGTTGTGGCTCGCGGGCTCTAGAGCACAGGCTCAGTAGTTGTGGCGCGTGGGCTTAGTTGCTCTGCGGCATGTGGGATCTTCCTGGACCAGGGCTTGAACCCGTGCCCCCTGCATTGGCAGGCGGATTCTCAACCACTGCGCCATCAGGGAAGCCCAGTTCCCTAAGTTTTGAAAAACATAAACTGTAATTTAACCACCACTACAATAGAGGTGGAATGAAAACTTCCTGTATGCCCCTTTGCAGTTAACCATTCTCTCAGCACCCACCCTCTGGCAATCACTGGTCTGTTATCTGTCCTTATAGTTTTTTAGGCATTAATTTTAATAGTGAAAATTCTGAAGGAATGCAGATGTCCATCAACAGAGAAGTGTTTATGTAAATTATGACATGCCTCCTTACTGGAACTTTAACCATAAAGCCATTAAGAGTGATTATGTAGTATCTGTGTAAATAGTTCATGTAGACTATATACAGGGAACATGACAAAATGACTAAGATGTAGGTGAAAAGCAGGAAACAGTTGTATATTTTCTGATTACAACTTTATCAAAATATACTATGTAAAGACACTTGGAGACATGACATAGTTGCTGTAAAATTATGCTTTTGTATTGGGTTTTTTTTTTGACCTCTGTTTTCTTAACTTTTAAGTAATGGTCTAGGTTATAATTCAGAAATTTTTTAGGGCTTCCAGGGCATGAAAGTGTGGCGGTTATATACTTAACCTGTTAGAATAATAAAGGTGATCCCCTCCTGCTAAGATTTTACTTTTTTTTAAAAATGTATTTATTTATTTTATTTATTTATTTTTGGCTGCGTTGGGTCTTCGTTGCTGTGCGCAGGCTTTCTCTAGTTGCGGCGAGCAGAGGCTACTCTTCATTGTGGTGCACAGCCTTCTCATTGCGATGGCTTTTCTTGTTGCGGAGCATGGGCTCTAGGCATGCGGGCTTCAGTAGTTGTGGCACATGGGCTCTAGAGCGCAGGCTCAGTAGTTGTGGTGCACGGGCTTAGTTTCTCTGCAGTATGTGGGATCTTCCTGGACCAGGGCTCGAACCCGTGTCCCCTGCATTGGCAGGTGGATTCTTAACCACTGTGCCACCAGGGAAGCCCTAAGATTTTAGTTTCTAAAGTTATTTTGTCCTTATTTGAATCATTTTTTGTGATATCAAGTATTAAAAATTTAAGAATCTACCTTAGCTTTGATATTGTGCTAACTGCTATCTGGGATATAAAGGAAATATAACATAGGCTCTGTGTACTTTAGGAATAGACAGTTTAGGTAAGAAAACCTATTTGTGAAGCACTAACATATTATGTAAGGTATTACGTAAGATTATAGTAGTAGATATAACATGAGTACTTACCAGGATGAATGAAACATTTATTCACCAGGCATTCTCAAAATGATAAATTGACATAGTATAACCAAGAAGGCCTCTTTGAGCAGCTGAAATTTCTGGTGCAACTTGGAGGAAAAGAAGTTAAAAAGGCAAAGAAGAAAGAGTATATTGACAGGAAAATTAAGAGAAGAGGCATGGAGGTGGAAGTAAGCGGGACTATTCCAGGAACTGGGAGAGGTAACTTAGAATACAGTGATGGGAAGCCTAAGCAGTTTCTTTGCCTTGTGTGTGGCTGGTATTGATGATGTCTTTTGGGTTAGAGAAGGTGTTGGCAAACTCTGGCCCAGAGGTCAAATCCTGCCCACCCCCTGTTTTTGTACTGCCTGAGAACTAAGATACATTTTTTATATTTTTTAATGGTTGAAAAAAAAATCAAATGAAGAATAATATATCATGACATGTGAAAATTACACAAAAGCCACATTTCAATGTCCATAAGTAAAGTTTTGTTGGCAAACAGCCATGTCCATTAATTTAACCAATTGCCTATGGATACTTTTTGTTATACGGTAGAGTTGAGTGATTACAACAGAGACCTTATGGACTGCAAAAGCTGGAATACTATCTAACCCTTTACAGAAGAAGTTTGCTGGCTCCTGGGCTAGATTCACAGAGCAGCATTCATACTGGAGATGACAACGAATGAGGCTAGAGAGGTAGGTTAGGGAAATATTTCTCTTTTTAAAAATCTATTTCCCAGAGTATATCTTCTTATGTGTGTTCCCACTACCAAGATTAAGCTTTACTTCACATGACATGCCTTCTAAAACTGTAGATTTCTGCCTTGTTGCTTTCTCATCCTCACACAGATAGTGCTTTGAGAATCAATGCTGTAGAATTTTGAAATCTTAAAGATTTTCAGCTGTTTCTTTAGAGGAAGCATGAAAGCTTTTGAGCTGGAAAGTAATATGATTGGTGGAAGTTTTATTATGATGCTTGGTTTATATTAGAAGTAACTTATTCACTGGAGTGTAGTATGACTAGCATTTAAAATATGACCTTAGTAATGCGCAATACACTGAAATGGCAATTGGGAGACATGGGTTTTTATTTTACTACCAATTTCTCTGGTTTCTGTTTGTACAACAAGTTTATCTTCTCTACTTTGCACAGTTATTAATATAAGTTCACGATAGTTAATACAATTTAGGGGAAAAATGCCGTGCTAGCATACTGGTACCTTTTCTCTTCGTTTATTTCTGTTTTTTATTATTTGCTTCTAGTCTCTCTAGGTTTAATATATTGTTTTTCCCCTGTAAGTTCTTGAGATGGAAACTTAGATGTTTTTTCAAAAAGCCATTCTTTTCTAATGTACATTTAAGCATAGTTTAGCCATATCCCATAAGATTTTTTATTTAACATTTTTATTATCATCCAGATAAAAATATTTTCTGCTTTCCATTGGGATTCCTTCTTTGACCCGTGGGCTATTTAAAAGTATATTTTTAAATTTCAAATATGTGGAGATTTTTCTAGGGTTTTTTTTTTTCCCCGCTTGTTTTTAATCTAACTTGTATTGTGGACTTAGAACATATTCAGTGATTTCAGTCCCTTGACATTTGTGTGAGTCTCATTTTATGGCCCAGAATGTAGTCAGCATTTGTATATGCTCCATGTGTCCTTAGAAAAAAATTAAATTCTATAGTGTTCATTTAATTTTCAATATCCTTATTGGTTTTCGTCTCCTAAACTGAAGAAGGTGTGTTCAAATGTATTATGAGTGGATTTATCTGATTTTCCTTGTAGTTCTGTTGATTTTTGCTTTATTTATTTTGCTGTTTTTAGGTGAAAACAAATTTAGAATTATATCTTTCTGTTGTTTTGAATTTTATGCCATTATAAAATGTTTATCTGTAATCATGTATTTTGTTTTAAAGTCTACTTAATCTGATATTTTAATATCAGACCGCTTTCTTATGGTTAATTTTTACATAAAGTATATATATTTTTTCATCTTTTCACTTAAACCTTTTTCTATCCTTACATTTAAGGTATTTCTCTTGTAAGCAGCATGTAGTTGAGTTCTATGTGTGTTTGTATTTTCAGTCTGACAGTTTTTGTCTTTTAATGGAACATTTGGGCTTTAATCTCCTAGCTACTTACTGATTTTTATTTGTCTACCTGTTTTGCTTTGTTTCTGTCTTTGTTTGGATTATTTTTCATTTTTTCTCTATATTAGAGGATATAGTAATTATATGCATGCATACCCTCTATTATTTTAGTGGTTACTCTAGATAGTACTACTTTGACTTATCAAAGGCTAACATAAATTTCTAATTTTACCTCTTTCCAAGCAAGGCAGAAATCTTAGAATACTTCAACTCCAATTACCCTCTTTACTTTTATGCTATTGCTGTCAAGCATTTTTCTTCTATATGTGTTTCAAACCCTGTTACAAGATATTATTTTTAACGTCAATATTTATTTAGATATCTCACAAATTTACCCTTTCTGTCAATGTTGATACTCTCCTTTCCAGGCTTCCATGTGGCTCATCTTTTCTTTCTCACCTGAAACGGTCCTTTACTTCACAGAATTCTAAGTTGGCATTTATTTTCCTTTAGTGCTTTAAGGCTTCTCTTGTTTCTGATTAGAACTTTGCTGTCAGTCTAATTGTTGTTCTTTGGCAGGTCATGTCCACCTGTTCTTTGGTTTTAAGATTTTTCTCTTTGTCCTTAGTTTTTAACGGTTCTGCTGTAGAGTGCCTCAGTGTGGCTTTCTTTTTGTCTATCCTTGTTGTTTATAAAACTTATTAAATTTATGCTTAATCTTTCATCAGCTTCAGAAGATTCTCAAACTTTATCTCTTTAAATATTGCTTTGGGCCTATTTTCTTACTCTATAATTCTGGTTTTAAGCATGTTATCCCTTCTGACATCGTTTCCTCTGTCTCTATAGTCTCCTGTTTTTCCATCCTTTCACTTGCATGCTTCTTTCTATGTATTTTCATCTGACTTAATTTTCTAGTTCACTAATTCTCTATTCAGCTGTGTGTAGTGTGCTTTTAAAGCCACCCATTGAGTTTTTCAGTTCTAGAATGTCCATTTGGTTCTTTTTTGTAGTTTACAGTTTTCTAATTCTCAAATTTTTTTAAAATATCTGAATACTCTAAGCATAATTATTTAAAGTCTGTGTCTGATAACTGTTATTATCTAGATCTTCTGTTGGGCTTTTCTCTTAGCTCTTATCCTTGGTTTTTGTGTTGTGGTTCCTTGTTTTCTCTTCTGTCCATTATTTTTGATTGGATACCAAACATTATATATGAAGAATATATAAAAATAATTTGAGCTCTAGTATGATAATATCTTCATCTGAGTAGTATTTGTATTTGCTTCTGGCTTTTGATTACATATATACTAGCAGTTCTGGATTACTTTAATTCAATATGAAGATGATTTTAACTTGCATTTCAGTGCCTGTGAACGCTGGTTTCTTTGCACTTCACCTTAACTCCTAGAGAGCAGCCCTTCAGAGCTATAACCTAAAGTGTATAGGGATTTCTTAATGGGCTTTGGACTCCAGTTTTCTCCTCTAGCCCTGAAGGGTCAAAAGCTCTGCCCAGTTTTTTAGCTGCCTATTCCAGAATCAGTAGAGGTCATTGGGGAAAGCTTCCCCAAATTCTGGACTTTACTTAACTAATTTTCTTTATTCTCCTGGATGTTGTCTCCCTGTGAGCTCTTACAGGCGGTCATACAGATTTTTTTTAAATGCAGTTTTCAGCTTTTCTGGTTCTGATTGGGAGGGTAATCATGCTACCTCTGCCAATACTAGATGTGAGAGTCTCTTATTCCTTTAAAACAAAAAACAAAACAAAACAACATTTTTTCAGTATATGGTGTATTCAAAATATATATATTCTGCATTTTTCTAATATGTCAATTCAGTTACTTAAAAAACTGGCTTTTGCTGCATTCTTTTTCTTGATTTTATTGTTCTGAATAGAGAAGAATGCCATCTAAGCCTTCTGTTTATATTTCTATTATATTGTCTATTTCTTAGAGAAAATGGGAATATTAGGGATCCATAATTCAAAAGAGTTTTAAAAATATACTTAGTAGTAGTCATGTTTAATTGAAATTATTTTGAGCAAATGAACATTAGTAGTCAGAAGTTCTGGGCTCTCTTTAGTGTTTGGTTACCATACACATTGCTAAAACATTCTATCAGACACCCTTCCATTGTAGACCATTGGAATCCTGGGTCACAACATATCCAGATTTTTTAATATAATCCCTATAGATATCATGGAAGACTAATTAAACAGGATAAACTTGTGAAGAGATTTAAAGTCCTAATGTATTACAACTTGTGCTTTTTGGAATTTTATCTGTAGATCTGTTACGTGAAGTATTCAGGTTTAAACAACTTTCTAGTACACATCCTGTGTCAGGGGTCCTCAAGGCCACCCCCATGTTTGCAGGTAACTTAGCATACAGTTGTACTCATGGCTAAGAGTTATTACAGTGATATAATAAGGACATGTACCTGGATCATAAGAGGAAAGGCACAGTTGGGGCCTAGAGGAATCTTTGTGCAAGCTTTTTTATGCTCTCTCCTTCCTGTGAGGTCACAAAGAGCTGTCTTCCCCTAGCAACATAAATGCATGTGTGCAATATTCCTGCCCAGGGAAACCCATTTTGATTGATTAGAGAATGGTTAGAGACTCAATGTCCAGGTTTTTATTGGGCACTGCTCATAAAGGCACCCTCTGCTGAGCACATATGCAAAATTCCAGAGTCCCAGAAGGAAAGCAGGTAGTCAGCATAAAAGCCACCCTTATCATTTAGGGGAAGTTTTATATCTTGGAACTGTTTACCAGACAACATTCCAGATGCCAGCCCAGGGCCATCCTTGCAAGCAGGTCTTTCTAAAGATAGCTGTCTCACCCAGCTATATTAGTTATTTTTCACACACACAGCCTAAAAAGACTGTTGAAATTTTCTGTAAACAGTGTATGTAGATATCAAAGGTCTGCATGATAATTTCTGTTTTGATTATTAGTAGAATGTTTAGATTAAATTTAGGTAGCTAAAATGAGTGATTATGTCTTAGTATGTTCCATCCACACAGCCTTTTACTAATGTGCCAGTGTCTATTGTCAGTTTTAATGCATGTGTGGGAAGAATCGGACCGTGTTAGAACATTTAGTACATTTAAAAAGAATGTTTAAGAAAATTAAATTACAGTGGGAAATAATCCATTATGAAAGGACACTTCAGATGTCTCCTTTTAAAGTTCATGTTGAACCACCCACATATTTTTTAGGTTTCAGTGGACTTGTTTTTCTTATGTGAGTTTTTTGAAGAAAGTATTGTACTTTGTTACCAAGATTTTTGACTAAAACAGCTGAGGTTCACTTGGCAATCAGAAATACTGAAAAAATAATTTCTGGCTCTTAGAATCAAATTGGAGACTCTTAGGTGTTACAGACTAGATTTCTTATTTATAAATGTGGAGTCTGACCCAGAAAGTTAAGTGACTGTCAGCAAAACTGTAAATAGCTGGTTAATTTCATTTCGTCAGTTTTTAGTTGTAGAATATACACTTGAAAACATTACTGAAAAATATCAAGAGGCCGTGGATTAATTTTGAATTTCATTTAGTGACTTTGAATATCTTTTCATGCCTTATTTTGTCATTTCGTTTATTCAAAGAATTTAACCAATATTTTTTCCCCCTGCTGTGTGTCGGACATTAGCTTTAGGTGCTGGGGATCATTTTTTTCTTATTTGTAATCAAATTAAAGTATGTCCCATTGAGGGCAGCTTGGAGCTGCCTGCTTTTCTTTAGATTCTAAAGTATACATATGTATTACATTATATCCTGGTCCCTCAAATACGTTCTCTCTTTTTTTCCTCCTCCTTAAGGTAATACTGCATTGCATGATTGCGCAGAATCTGGAAGTTTGGACATCATGAAGATGCTTCTTATGTATTGTGCCAAGATGGAAAAGGATGGTTATGGAATGACTCCCCTTCTCTCAGCAAGTGTGACTGGTCACACAAATATTGTGGATTTCCTGACTCACCATGCACAGACCAGCAAGACAGAAAGGATCAATGCTCTAGAGCTTCTGGGAGCTACATTTGTAGACAAAAAAAGAGATCTCCTTGGGGCTTTGAAATACTGGAAAAAGGCAATGAACATGAGGTACAGTGATAGGACTAATATAATTAGCAAACCAGTACCGCAGACACTAATAATGGCTTATGATTATGCCAAGGAGGTAAACAGTGCAGAAGAGCTAGAAGGTCTTATTGCTGATCCTGATGAGATGAGAATGCAGGCACTATTAATTAGAGAACGTATTCTCGGTCCTTCTCATCCTGACACCTCTTACTATATTAGATATAGAGGTGCTGTCTATGCAGACTCTGGAAATTTCAAACGATGCATCAACCTATGGAAGTATGCTTTGGATATGCAGCAGAACAATTTGGACCCTCTAAGCCCGATGACCGCCAGCAGCTTACTATCTTTTGCAGAACTGTTCTCTTTTATGCTACAGTATAGGGCTAAAGGTCTGGGAACCACTGTTACATTTGATGATCTTATGGGCATACTGTGCAAAAGTGTCCTTGAAATAGAGCGAGCGATCAAACAAACTCAGTGTCCAGCAGACCCATTACAGTTAAATAAGGCTCTTTCCATTATTTTGCACTTGATTTGCATATTAGAAAAAGTTCCTTGTACTCTAGAACAGGATCATTTCAAAAAGCAAACTATATACAGGTTTCTTAAGCTGCATCCAAGGGGAAAGAATAACTTCAGCCCTCTTCATCTGGCTGTGGACAAGAATACTACCTGTGTAGGGCAGTACCCTGTTTGTAAATTTCCATCTCTGCAAGTTACTGCGATACTGATAGAATGTGGTGCTGATGTGAACGTCAGAGACTCGGATGACAACAGTCCCCTCCATATCGCTGCTCTGAACAACCATCCAGACATCATGAATCTCCTTATTAAATCAGGTGCACATTTTGATGCCACAAACTTGCACAAACAAACTGCTAGTGACTTGCTGGACGAGAAGGAAATGGCTAAAAATTTGATCCAGCCTATAAATCATACCACATTGCAGTGTCTAGCTGCTCGTGTCATAGTGAATCATAGAATATACTATAAAGGGCATATCCCAGAAAAGCTAGAGACCTTCGTTTCACTTCATAGATGATAATTTGACTGTTGAAGCACGACTTGGTAACAGTTGTTTCATAAATGAGCACTGTTGTGGTAACACCAGCATTCATTTAGCTTGATTTCATCGTGCTCTCATTGGCTAAAGCATTGTAAGCATCAAATTTACAGGATTGGTTTCCCAGTATTTAATATAAATATACCATATAATATATTGTTTGTGAATTATTGAGAAATGTAATCTCATATTCAGATTTCTAAAATTGTCTGCCAAAGGCTTATCCATTCTGGTTTTGTTTGCTGTTGGGTGCTTGGGACAGAGTTAACCATTTTTCAGTGGTGTCTTTATACTTTTCTGGTTTGTGAATTTTATACAATTGAATGTCTTTTTTGTGCTTCTTCCTTCTCTTCTCTGAGCTTCTCCCCTGTTTCCACCTCATTTTTAACTTAACCATTTCTACTTATCAATTTCTTTCCCCTTATGGATCCATGTTAGGTTGTACAAACTTTATGGACTTGTTACCATTTGCAGTTACCATAAGTGCTTTATCTTCTCTATGCACTGGCTTCAACTTGACTGTTGTATGTTAGCATATTTTCTATGCAGCAGCTGGTCACCTTCAACTCTGAAACACTGCTAAGTATGTTACAAAGTTCATTTTACGAAAGTACTCTTGTAGCATGACAATTTTTAGAGCTACAGGTTAGCTACCAGAGCTCAAGCTTTTTTGTTGTTTTTTTCTTTACATCTGAGGTTTCTTTCTCTAATCCACTGAAATTATTGTGTGCTAAATTTGGGAAACAAAGCTATTCTAACTCATTAACCCAGTTGAAATTTAGGTCTGTCGTCTTAATATATCATGCAGTAAAAGGAAGAATCTTTGTAAAGTGACCCACCTTTCATGCTGCGCCAGCATTGTCCTGCTTGTGCTGATGATGTGATTAGGTGTAGAGAATTTGCTTAAATTTAACCTCAAAGTTTTATCACACAGCTTAATGAGTCACACTGAAATATTCAGTAATTGAACTGCAAATCACTTTTATTTACAAAAAAGAGCTGAAGCATGTCAGTGGCATGATGCTTGCCAAGCCAGATCTAGGCATCTAGGATAATTAAGGTATTTTTAGTATGCAATTTACTGCCATAGTATCAGAGGTCAGTAACAGTGTTCCTTCTTTCTTCAAGCTTAAGTATACCTTTGAAGATAACTTGCATGAATTACTTTGGTCTCAATTATTTGTCACCCTAATTAAACACAAAAGGTTGCAGTGCTTCCTCTTCCCTTACTGAAAATTAGCTTTTCTTTTCTCTTTCTTTTTCTTTCTCTTTCTCTCTTCCTTTTTCTTTCTTTCCTCTCTCCCTCCCTTCTTTGTTTTCTTTTTTTTTTTGGATTTTTTTTTCACAGCTTTGCTAATGCCACAGAAAGGGCTCTTTTAACTTAAGAAAAAATAAATGAAAAGTACTAAAAAAGATTCAGGTAATTATCATTCAGCACTTTATTGTTATTCAGAATAAAATTTATGATGGCATATTTGCCCAGCAAATGTCTTAATGAAATTGTTCTGAATAAAAAGCTCCTTATTGGTTTGAGGAAAAACTCAGTTTACCTGTGAGTTTAATGAGCCTGATCACTTGGATTTTTGTGTTGACATTTTATTCTGAGGGTTGATGTAGGGGTATTTAAGGAGTCATCATTGCAAACAGTCACATTAGGTTTATTTCATCTTTACTCAGTAAAAAACTTGTAATGAAGAATAGTAAATAAACAAAAAAGCATTAGACTTACTTTCTGGTTAAATAATTGAAGTTTAATTTTTTAAGAGATATCCTTACTCATTTTACTAGGTTGTATATTTAATTTCACCATTGAAAAAGGTGATTTGGATATAAATGGTTGCTCTGCAACCTTTTGATGAAGAGATTTTAATATCTTGTTTACTATAGGAAAATTTGATGAAATATTTGAACTGCCACATAAATTAAGAATAGTTTGTGATTTAGATAATTATTCTAGAAATATCAGATATCAATTTTTGAAATCATTTGCCTCTGACCTTCTGGAATAAGAATTATATGCGTGAACAGCCTTTTTTTTTTTAAAGAAAGGAAAATTTTGCAAGTACAGTAAATCTACATTAGTTGATCTCAATAATTTTGGGGTGAACGGTGAGCAATTGGATTTTAAGTGATTTAATATTCCTTTTTTTGGGAGGGTGTAGGAGGGCTTACATGCTCTTATAGTAAGGCACATCTCACACTATTTTATAGGTGAATTTGAATTGTGCAACTCTAGTATAAAATAAGGATTTCTTTACATAGCATTTTCCCACCACTGAACATAGATAACTTAGAACTATTCCTCAGTCTTGATAACTGAAATGCCTTATTTCAATTAAGATACAGTTCTCTATTTGCCGTCTCCCCAAATGATGTTAGGAGCTCTTGAAAAATCACTTAGTTTAAAAGCTCAAAATTGTCCATTTTATTTTAGAGGAGGTTGTTTCATAAATGTGCCCTCAGACACTGTTTAAGGCCTTTGTCAGAAAGTATTCACAAAATTGTGAGACTGAATTTAAAAAAAACCTTAAGTTTGTGTTATTTTTTTTAACCAACAGATGAGTAATTTAATAATGAGCTAATTGTACTCTCAGCTGTACACTGTAGTATGGTAATGTTGGCTGGAGCTAATGTATAAGTTTTGGTTGCATTTCCATAAAAATCCCCTGTTAAGGCCTGCTGAATTTTAGATGTTCCACTCTTGATCATTTCTGTAAAAGAAATGGTCATTTTATTTAGATGCCAGTCTACATTATAATGACACGTGGATTACAGATTTTAAAAATAGTCATTTTCTTATCCATAAATCTGACAGGGACATTAGCCCAAATCAACCAAAGGTAGTTTGGTGCCCATTATGATTTTGCAGTTAAGTGATTGCTCACTTGTAAAGCGGCTTAATGTATAATGTTTTCGAGGCCCTCGTCTCCTGTGACTTGGGAAAACTGTTGAGGTTATATTTGAAAAAGTAGCTCTTTAAAATAATATTACCCAGCAGAAGCCTTAGGTTGAATTTTACAGGTATAATAATCCTTTTAATTTCCCCAGAATTGTGGGGGCCGGATGAGATAATAACCATATTCTTGTGCACTGTAACAGCAGCATTATTGCTTGGAACTTTAACCATTTTAGTTACTAAGAAAACTAAAATTAATTGTCATCTTTTTCTTTTTGCCCTCATACATCACTAAGCAACTAGTTTCTCTCCCTTTTGTCAATTCCCATTGTGTATTTTTCCAAAAAGTACTGTATTCAGATGCCAGCCAATAAACTGTCACACAATGGAAAATGATACGCCACAACATTCATTGTAAGGTTTAATAAAATTAAATTTGCGCCAAATACTAGTGTATTCTTATTAACTCAATACTTGACTGATGTTATCTTAAGGCATATGATAGTGGACTCCTTTCTCAAAAACACCTACTGGTAATTTATAGTCAGTTAGAACTCACGAGTTAGCATTTATTATTATACTAGTATGTAAAAAACAAAGATAATTTATGTAGTTTATTCTAATTTTTTTTTTCCAGTAAAGAGCACAGAAACTAAAGATACAGGAAGATTTTTGTTGTGGGATGCATGGGAGAGGGACTGCTTTTAACTCTTGTTTTTTAACTGGTCTAACTCAGTTTTTTAACTGAGTTTGATATTAAGTATCAGAAGTATATCATAAATATATTACTATGAAGGTAAATTTTATAAATTTATTTTCATCACTTTTAAATTGCAAAATGTAAGTAGTCCTTGTCTTTTCCTTATATGTAAGTTTCCTAATATAAGAAGTTTTAACAGATCCAGAAAATGCATAATTTCTAAACTCCAGGCATAAATTGAAATATTCAATTGTATGGGCTTCCCCTTTTGAATCATTAACTTATCCATAACAAATACAGGCTTTGTCATAGTTTTCACAGGACCCTTTGAAGTGTTAGTCTTCTTTACCCTTGGTGCTATGGTTGTTCCCAACTACCACCACCAACATTTAAAAGGAAATCTTAGCAAATATATAAGGCTAAGAATATTTTTAAGGATTTGAGCAAAAAAAAAAGTTATTATATCCTTTTTTTCCCCTCCATTTCTGCACATTTAGAATGTTCTTTCTTGAGTAATATGGGGTTGTGGGAATAGTGAATTGGTTCCTGTATGCCATGTTACCTTACGTTTTATTATAAGGCTCTTTTAAATAAGACTTTCTCTCCCTAAATTAACTCAGCTTTTAATAATTATCTCAATTTAGCTTCTTAATATAGAATGTCTGATTTAAAAAATAAAACAATACAGTTCCATGCCTTAAAAAATTGAAAATTTAAACTTTAAAATGGGATACACTTCAGACACATATGTTCACACTAAAGAGGGATTTGATTAGTAGTCCCACTAAAACAATTGGGTGCTTATTAATAACTATACTTTGGTGTAAGTCAAGGAGTGGAGTGGTTTAAAGTATTTCACATTGCCAAAGATGAATAAAAAAAAGATAGTCTATTATAAAAACATTAACAAAACTTCCCAGTAATGTCTCTTCTAAAGTGAGGTCTCCTTGATTTATTTTAGACATAATTTGAGCCTTATTTTATTAATTTAATTTTTTCCTTTTCCAAAAGAAAATTTTGTTAATAGCAGGTTCCCCTCTTGTTTACATTATAGTACCAATTGATCCTAGGATTGATACTTATTTCTAAAATCCTTTCATCCGTATAAACGAATGGGTTTGTAGATTATAAAGTTATAAAGGATACTTGTGATAATACCTAGTTCAAAAACTTGGCACCTGATTTTTCTTTTTCTAAACAAAATGTAGTTAACATATTCATTACAAGGGATTAACTAAAGACAATTGAAAAACAAAACTAAAATGACACCACAGCTTAAGATAACAAAGAAAGGACAGACCATCTAAGGAAAAACCAAGGCAACAGTGAAAGAGGCTGGACAGCTGGAGGCAGGGTTCTCACAGGGAGACCTGCTTTAACTAGACTTTCTTGCAGGTACTTACAGGTTGTGGGCATTTCTAGAACTTAGGAGCATGTGTGTTCAGAGAGCTGTCGAGGTTGGGTTCTAGTCGGTTCTGCACGGAGAACAGGTGGTCCTGATGTCACACAGGTGGGCCCACTTGTTCTCGGAGATGTCCAGGCCGACGTGAGCCTCGCATCCACGTGGCGCTGGTACGGGGCTGAGGAGCTTCACTGCGCACGCGCTGCGATGGAAGCCACCCGGAACCGCAGAGACAGAGACCTCAGGTCTTCTCAGACTGTTTCCGCTGCTCCGTGGATGGACCTCACCCATGTGGAAAGGACTGACTCAGGGTAGGCAGAAATTCCCTTGTCCCTAGACTTCCTGGGGGTCACCAGCTTCTACTGGAGCCTCTTTTTTTTTTTTTTTTTTTTTTGGTACGCGGGCCTCTCACTGTTGTGGCCTCTCCCGTTGCGGAGCACAGGCTCCGGACGCGCAGGCTCAGCGGCCATGGCTCACGGGCCCAGCCGCTCCGCGGCATGTGGGATCTTCCCGGACCGGGGCACGAACCCGTGTCCCCTGCATCGGCAAGCGGACTCTCAACCACTGCGCCACCAGGGATGCCCCCACGGGAGCCTCTTGCCCACAGGCTTTCGGCGCCCCAGCTCGGGTACGTCCCACTCCTTTAAGGGCGGCTCCGATCGATCACCTTGATTCTTTAATAGCAGAAGTAATACCAGTTCAGTATTCAGTCAATAATATTGAATTCCTGCAGTAACAGACACTGTGTCAAATGATTATTCTATTCACTGTAGAAGCTTTTCGAAAATAAAAGAAAACCACCTATCTCATACCTCTCAGTTATACATGGTTAATGCTTAGGTATGTTTTCTTTTTTTTTTTTTGTTCTGTTTTAAACCTTAAGTTCTTTCAAGACAAATTCTTAAAGCAATAGGTGGTAGCTAAAATTCGAAAAATAGAATTAGGTCAAGAATGAATTTAGATGAGTGTGACCTGTTTATAATGAAGTGTTAAGGGAAAATTAGGCATATTCTCCATGCTCTTTCAGGGTAATCTTCACGAAAAAATCAGTTAGCAAAATAAGTCCACATGCATTGTCAGTAGGTAACAATTCCTTCCTGTTTATCTCTGAAATAGCTGATGTTAGGATAGCTTCTATTCATCTAAATACAACTTATTAAAGAAATTATGGACGCTTTAGTTACACATAAAGAGCTTATATAATACATTTAAACCTTTCTGATTTTTCTATAATCTTAAAAATAAGCTGATATTTCTCATATTTAGCTCTTTCTCTACATCACTGACTTTGAACAAGTCTCAATATATTTGAATTATGAAAATTTTATTTTACAGATGAATTATACAAACTAGTAAGAGTTGTAGAATATTTTTATTTCTATGAATACTCCAAAACTTTAAAAAATTTTGGAGTAATTTTAGATTTACAGAAAAGTTGCAAAGATAGTTCAGAGAGTTCCTGTATACCCTTCATCTAGCTTCCCCTAATGTTAACGTCTCACATACACGGTACCTGTTTATCAAAACTTAGTTTGTCAAAACCAAGAAATTAACATTGGTATAAAACAATTAACCGAACTATAGATTATATTTGGAGTTCACAGTTTTCCACTAATGTCCTTTTTCTGTTCCTGCATGAAATCTAAGCCACCACATTGCATATAGTCATTGTGTTCCCTTAGTCTGTTAACAGTTTCTCAGTCTTGTTTTCCTAGACCTTGACGTTTTTGTTTTTTGTGTTTTTTTGGATTTTAGAAAAGAAATATTTTTTTCTCTTTTATTTTATTTTTTTAAATTTTTATTATTTATTTTTATTATTTTTTTATATCTTTACTGGAGTATAATTGCTTTACAATGGTGTGTTAGTTTTTGCTTTATAACAAAGTGAATCAGTTATACATATACATATGTTCCCTCATGCGTCTCCCTCCCTCCCACCCTCCCTATCCCACCCCTCTAGGTGGTCACAAAGCACCGAGCTGATCTCCCTGTGCTATGCGGCTGCTTCCCACTAGCTATCTATTTTACGTTTAGTAGTGTATATATGTCCATGCCTCTCTCGCTTTGTCACAGCTTACTCTTCCCCCTCCCCATATCCTCAAGTCCGTTCTCTAGTAGGTCTGTGTCTTTATTCCTGTCTTACCCCTAGGCTCTTCATGACATTTTTTTTTTCTTAAATTCCATATATATGTGTTAGCATACAGTATTTGTCTTTCTCTTTCTGACTTACTTCACTGTTTATGACAGACTCTAGGTCCATCCACCTCATTACAAATAGCTCAATTTCATTTATTTTTATGGCTGAGTAATATTCCATTGTATATATATGCCACATCTTCTTTATCCATTCATCCAATGATGGACACTTAGGTTGTTTCCATCTCCTGGCTATTGTAAATAGAGCTGCAATGAACATTTTGGTACATGACTTTGAATTATGGTTTTCTCAGGGTATATGCCCAGTAGTGAGATTGCTGGGTCATATGGTAGTTCTATTTGCAGTTTTTTAAGGAACCTCCATACTGTTCTCCATAGTGGCTGTACCAATTCACATTCCCACCAGCAGTGCAAGAGTGTTCCCTTTTCTCCACACCCTCTCCAGAATTTATTGTTTCTAGATTTTTTGATGATGGCTTTTCTGACTGGTGTGAGATGATATCTCATTGTAGTTTTGATTTGCATTTCTCTAATGATTAATGATGTTGAACATTCTTTCATGTGTTTGTTCGCAGTCTGTATATCTTCTTTGGAGAAATGTCTATTTAGGTCTTCTGCCCATTTTTGGATTGGGTTGTTTGTTTTTTTGTTATTGAGCTGCAAGAGCTGCTTATAAATTTTGGAGATTAATCCTTTGTCAGTTGCTTCATTTGCAAATATTTTCTCCCATTCTGAGAGTTGTCTTTTGGTCTTGTTTATGGTTTCCTTTGCTGTGCAAAAGCTTTGAAGTTTCATTAGGTCCCATTTGTTTATTTTTGTTTTTATTTCCATTTCTCTAGGAGGTGGGTCAAAAAAGATCTTGCTGTGATTTATGTCATAGAGTGTTCTGCCTATGGTTTCCTCTAAGGGTTTGATAGTTTCTGGCCTTACATTTAGGTCTTTAATCCATTTTGAGCTTATTTTTGTGTATGGTGTTAGGGAGTGATGTAATCTCATACTTTTACATGTACCTGTCCAGTTTTCCCAGCACCACTTATTGAAGAGGCTGTCCTTTCTCCAATGTACATTCCTGCCTCCTTTATCAAAGTTAAGGTGACCATATGTGTGTGGGTTTATCTCTGGGCTTTCTATCCTGTTCCATTGATCTATATTTCTGTTTTTGTGCCAGTACTATACTGTATTGATTACTGTAGCTTTGTAGTATAGTCTGAAGTCAGGGAGCCTGATTCCTCCAGCTCCGTTTTTCGTTCTCAAGATTGCTTTGGCTATTTGGGGTCTTTTGTGTTTACATACATATTGTGAAATTTTTTGTTCTAGTTCTGTGAAAAATGCCATTGGTAGTTTGATAGGGATTGCATTGAATCTGTAGATTGCTTTGGGTAGTAGAGTCATTTTCACAATGTTGATTCTTCCAATCCAAGAACATGGTATATCTCTCCATCTATTTGTATCATCTTTAATTTCTTTCATCAGTGTCTTATAATTTTCTGCATACAGGTCTTTTGTCTCCTTAGGTAGGTTTATTCCTAGATAGTTTATTCTTTTTGTTGCAATGGTAAATGGGAGTGTTTTCTTGATTTCACTTTCAGATTTTTCATCATTAGTGTATAGGAATGCCAGAGATTTCTGTGCATTAATTTTGTATCCTGCTACCTTACCAAATTCATTGGTTAGCTCTAGTAGTTTTCTGGTAGCATCTTTAGGATTCTCTATGTATAGTATCATGTCATCTGCAAACAGTGACAGTTTTACTTTTTCTTTTCCGATTTGGATTCCTTTTATTTCCTTTTTTTCTCTGATTGCTGTGGCTAAAACTTCCAATACTATGTTGAATAAGAGTGGTCAGAGTGGGCAACCTTGTCTTGTTCCTGATCTTAGTGGAAATGCTTTCAGTTTTTCACCGTTGAGGACAATGTTGGCTGTGGGTTTGTCATATATGGCCTTTATTATGTTGAGGAAAGTTCCCTCTATGCCTACTTTCTGGAGGGTTTTTATCATGAATGGGTGTTGAATTTTGTTGAAAGCTTTCTCTGCATCTATTGAGATGACCATATGGTTTTTCTCCTTCAGTTTGTTAATATGGTGTATCACATTGATTGTTTTGCGTATATTGAAGAATCCTTGCATTCCTGGAATAAACCCCACTTGATCATGGTGTATGATCCTTTTAATGTCCTGTTGGATTCTGTTTGCTAGTATTTTGTTGAGGATTTTTGCATCTATGTTCATCAGTGTTATTGGTCTGTAGCTTTCTTTTTTTGTGACATCTTTGTCTGGTTTTGCTATCAGGGTGATGGTGGCCTCGTAGAATGAGTTTGGGAGTGTTCCTCCCTCTGCTATATTTTGGAAGAGTTTGAGGATAGGTGTTAGCTCTTCTCTAAATGTTTGAAAGAATTCACCTGTGAAGCCATCTGGTCCTGGGCTTTTGTTTGTTGGAAGATTTTTAATCACAGTTTGAATTTCAGTGCTTGTTATTGGTCTGTTCATGTTTTCTATTTCTTCCTGATTCAGTCTTGGCAGGTTGTGCATTTCTAAGAATTTGTCCATTTCTTCCAGGTTGTCCATTTTATTGGCATAGAGTTGATTGTAGTAATCTCTCATGATCTTTTGTATTTCTGCAGTGTCAGTTGTTACTTCTCCTTTTTCATTTCTAATTCTATTGATTTGAGTCTTCTCCCTTTTTTTCTTTATGAGTCTGGCTTATGGTGTATCAATTTTGTTTATCTTCTCAAAGAACCAGGTTTTAGTTTTATTGATCTTTGCTAGAACTTGACGTTTTTGAAGAGTGCTGGTCAGGTATTTTGTAGAATGTTCCTCTGTTCGGGTCTATCTGATATCTTCTCGTGATTTTATTGCGATTGTGATTTTCTGGGGAGGAATACCACCAGAGGTGAGGTGCCCTTCTCCTTACATCATATCAAGGGTACATGCTACCAACAGTACAACACTAATGATAATAACCTTGATCACTTGGTTGAGATGGTATCTGGTGGGTTTCTTTCTCTATTTGATAGTTATATTTTTCTATTCCATAGGGTATTCTTTGCAAGTGAGTTGCTAAGTCCAGCCCTTGTTCGAAGAGGAGAGTAATTAAGCTCCTCTTCCTAGACAGGGGTATCCATGTGGAATTCTAATGGAAGGGAGATTTGTCCCGTCTCCCTCAATCAATCATTTTTCAGTATAGGATCATGGATTTATATTTTATTTTTGTGTATTATAATTAAATACTGTAATTGTTTGTTTTCTTGCTCAGGTTGTTTCAGCTTTGGCCATTGGGAGCCATGGTATTTTGACATGACCCCACTTTTCCTCCTTAGCCTTCCTTACTTTCTATAAATATACTCTAGGCTCATCTTGTATTTTCTCTGCCCCAGCCCTAGAATCATACATTTCTCTAGAGCCGTGTTGCTCTTTTATTTTTAAACATGCTTTTTTTAAAAAAAAAATTTATTTGGGCTTCCCTGGTGGCCCAGTGGTTGAGAGTCTGCCTGCCGATGCAGGGGACGCGGGTTCGTGCCCCGGTCCGGGAAGATCCCACATGCCATGGAGCGGCTGGGCCCGTGAGCCATGGCCGTTGAGCCTGCGCATCCGGAGCCTGTGCTCCACAATGGGAGAGGCCACAGCAGTGAGAGGCCCGCGTACCACCAAAAAAAAAAAAAAAAAAAAATTTATTTATTTATTTGGCTGCATTGGGTCTTCGTTGCTACGCACAGGCTTTCTCTAGTTGTGGTGAGCGAGAGTTACTCTGTGGTGCGCAAGCTTTTCATTGCAGTGGCTTCTCTCATTGTGGAGCACGGGCTGTAGGCACGTGGGCTTCAGTAGTTGCGGCATGCAGGCTCAGTAGTTGTGGTTCTAGAGCGCAGGCTCAGTAGTTGTGGCACATGGGCTTAGTTGCTCTGTGGCATGTGGGATCTTCCCAGACCAGGGCTCAAACCTGTGTTCCCTGTATTGGCAGGCGGATTCTTAACCACTGCGTCACCAGGGAAGTCCCTAGAGCCCTGTTGCTTTAGTTGGAGAATGGTATTTAGAATCCAAGATTTGACTTTGGATGTACTTGTTGAACATATATTAACACATGTAAATACACATACCTATAATTATTTCTGTATCTGTATATATTTAAAATAAATCTGAGTTCATACTGACATCTCCTACTCCCCATCTAGCACTACAGGATTCATTACAGCCTTCTCCCTTTGCTTATTTGTAGCTTCTTTCTCTGTCAGTGACAAACCTAACTGCCATTATCTACAATTTATTTACTTATTTTTTCAACCCTATTACATAAAGTAGTTTTAGAATTGCTAAACCCGGTATCCTTGTGAGAAATTTACCTACGAGTACAGTGCTTATGTATATTTCTTTTTTTCTATTTTTGTTGTTAGCCTTATAGTATTTAGTCAAAACACCATTTTCTAAGATTACTTAAGGCAGCACCTTTTAACCCCAACAAAACTTTTTTAATGACTATTTTGTAATAGGCATCAAAGAGAGTAATGTTCTGACTACAAGCTATAACTCACCATCAAAAAGAAGGAAATGGGGCTTCCCTGGTGGCACAGTGGTTGAGAATCCGCCTGCCAATGCAGGGGACACAGGTTCAATCCCTGGTGCAGGAAGATCCCACATGCCATGGAGCAACTAAGCCCATGTGCCACAACTACTGAGCCTGTGCTCTAGAGCCAGCGAGCCACAGCTACTGAGCCTGCGTGCTGCAACTACTGAAGCCCATGTGCCTAGAGCCCATGCTCCACAACAAGAGAAGCCACCACAGTAAGAAGCCGTGCACCACAACGAAGAGTAGCCCCTGCTCGCTGCAACTAGGGAAAGCCCGCGTGCAGCAAGGAAGACCCAACACAGCCAAAAATAAATAAATTAAATAAATAAATTTTTAAAAAAAGAATTGTTATTAAAAAAAACAGGGAAATGTTTCAAAGACATAATGTATAAAATTTTAAAGTAAAAATATATACATTTAACCTGTTTCTAACTAAAATTGTTCTCTCCTTCCTGTCTCAGCTGATTGTTCAACAAAGCTGACTCTAGTATCTTTTCACTGCTTTTGCTGATTCTCTAGCTTTTTTTAATGTTAAATTTATAAGTTGAGATTACTGAAATAGAATCAGAATGTCTGTTGGTGAAATTCATCTTCTGATATTTTGAGTAGGCCTTAAAAATGAAGTGATGTTTGAGGATCGTTAGAAGTAAATGGGAGCAAGGTTAGGAAAGAGTCTTAATTATCTTTTTAAGGAAAATTAAAGGAAATTATTAAAAGGAAATTATTGGGCTTCCCTGGTGGCGCAGTGGTTGGGAGTCCGCCTAACGGTGCAGGGGACACGGGTTCGTGCCCCGGTCCAGGAGGATCTCACATGCCACGGAGCGGCTTGGCCCGTGGGCCATGGCCGCTGGGCCTGCGGGTCCGGAGCCTGTGCTCCGCAGCGGGAGAGGCCACAGCAGTGAGAGGCCCGTGTGCCGCGGAAAAAAAAAACACACAAAAAAAGGAAATTATTCTCTGTGTTTAAATACTGAAACACCTTAATTATTTGTGCTAAAAGCCAAAATAAGAGAGTTGCTGGTAACCACCATAACACCTTATAGGATCCATATTGAATGCACTGGCTTTTCTTTAGGCCCCAATATTTTATCTGCATACAGTGACATGAGATCAAAGTTTAAACTGCTCTAGCCTACCAATCTACTGAAAGTTTAGGGGAAAGAGTCCTTAGGACTGAAGGGAAATAAATTTGGGAGTAATTTATCATGTAAACTCACACATTCAGTAAATTTATTGACCCTGCAGTAAGTGGGGATATAAAGATTAATAATACAAACTTGCCATTGAAGAATGAACAATATTTTTAAGGAGGCAAGCGAAGCTAATTTTCAACTGTGTTCTAAAGGGCAGAGGGTTTTTCTGACTTTTAGGTTTAATAAGAATTGAGAAAGATCTCGAATTAAAATTGCTTATACGTTACATTGTACACTTTTTTTTATAAACCATCATTCACATTTTTAGGACTGGCTGGCTATTTCACCTTTTTATCAAAATGAGGTTTAGAGGAAAAGTGCATAGTCCATTGACTGAATTTTCCTCATCTATTTGACATCATTTTTGTGCTAAAATTTGTACTTTGTATTTTCTTTTGAAATGTGTCCTTTACCTTACATAAAGTTGTAGGAGGTATCCTTTGAGTGAGTGAGAGTGTATGTGTGTGTGTTTCCAAGTAACATCTTTTGTATTCTGAACTCATTAAATCTGGCCCATGCTGAGCATTCAGAATTTGTGCTCGCCATGATTGAAAATCAGTCAGAGTCTACCAGGTTCATTAACAAGATCTGTTCTCTGTAGTCTGGAATTTCAAAGAAATTTTTTTATTATTAAGATGTAGAATTGGCAGAAGAATAAAAGTGAGTGGGGGATCAAAAATAAATCTCACAGTTTTAACCTTTTGTTAATCTTTTAAGCCATCTAAAACTACTTATAAAAAAATCTTAAAACTGATCCAGAAAATTTAACTCCTTAGCTACCACTAGAATGGGGGAAATTTGGTTTGAAAACAGTTTTTTTCCTTTTTTCTATTTTGTAACCTCTGTTTATAGTCTGGCCTTAATGTTGTCACAGGTGAAAATGATTTCAGGATATTAATCAAATGAGAATGTACTTCTGCCTTGCTAAACTAAGGTTCTGAGGAAGGTATTAAAGAGAATGGGACCTAAGTATGTGAATATTTTGATCAGCAGTGGTACATGTGGGTTTTGTTTTATTTCATTTTTAATTTAATCTGAAGTTGTCTTTTGATAATTGCAGTTTAACTTATTTACACTTAATTTATAATTCATTTGGACTTAATTTCTAACATCTTATTTTACCATGGTTTTATTTAGCTTTTATTTCTTGTTTCCTACCTTCAAGGAGATTGTTTTCTATATTTCTTTTTTTCCCTCTATTTTTTTAGAATTTATGAATTCCATTAAAGAAAAAACATTTTTAGTGGCTACCTTTTCATTTTTAACATGTGTACTGGGTTGAATTGCTTTCTCAGAAGATACGTCCACCCAGGACCTAGGAATGTGACCTTATTTGGAATAAGAGTTGCAGATATAACTTAGGATCTTGAGATGATATCATCCTGGATTAGAGTGGGCTCTAAATCCAATGAAGAGTGTCCTTATAAGAGACAGAAAAGGAGAATGCATGGAGGGAGACATAGGGGAGAAGGCCATGTCAGACAGAGCTGCACAGAGTGGAAGCTCTTTGAAGATGTGGGCAGAGATTGGAGTGATGTAGCTACAAGTTAAGGAATGCCAAGGGTTGTTGGCAGCCACCAAAAGCTGGGAGGGAGGCATGGACCAGTTTCTTTCTCAGAGCCTCCAGAGGGAACTAACCATGTTGATACTTTGTTTTTTGTGAGTTTTTTTTTTTAATTATTTATTTTTGCCTGCATTGGGTCTTTGTTGCTGTGCGTGGGCTTTCTCTAGTTGCAGCGAGCGGGGGCTGCTCTTTGTTGTGGTGCGTGGGCTTCTCATTGTGGTGGCTTCTCGTTGACAGGCTCTAGGCACGCAGGCTTCAGTAGTTGTGGCACGTGGGCTTCAGTAGTTGTGGCGCAGGGCTTAGTTGCTCCGTGGCATGTGAGATCTTCCCGGACCAAGGCTCGAGCCTGTGTCCCCTGCACTGGCAGGCGGATTCTTAACCACTGCACCACCAGGGAAGTCCCTATATTTTTATTTTTAGGAGCTCTATTTTGTTCACGATTTCCTATTCCTTTTTCAATTTCCACCTATCTCATCATTTTAAACATTTCTACTTGATCATCCCTTGTAGTTGTACTATCTCGAGTTCCTGGCATGCCAGTCCCCCTGTGCTGCTCTCTTCAGGATGGCTCCTTTCCTCCCAGAGGTTATCATTTTATTTCTGTAGCTGTCCTCCGCATGTGGTGTTTCTTCAGGTGGAAGACCTGTGTGTCCAAGGCTTTGGGAGTATCCCCATAGAGCAACCAGGGCCCCAGGGGTTCCAGGATATCAAATTTTCAACTTGGGCATCCTATATGAAGAGAATGAAGTTAGTCTGGATTCTATGTAGGCATACCTCTTTATATGGTGCTTTGATTTATTGCACTTGGTGGATATTGTGTTTTTTCAGAAATTGAAGGGTTGTGGCAACCCTGCATTGTCAGATGATAGTTTACATTTTTTAGCAATACAGTATTTTAAAATTAAGGTATGTACTGTTTTTTAGACATAATGCTTTTGCACACTTAATAGACTACAGTATAGTGTAAACATAACTTTTATATGCCTTGGAAACCAAAACATTCCTGTGACTCACGTTATTGTGTTGTTTGCTCTAATTGCGGTGATTGGGAACTGAACCTGATTCATATTTCCAAGGTGTGCCTGTAGACAGAATACAGGTTTACAGTTCCAGTTTCTCCTGAAAGCATATTCTTTTTAACAAAATCCATAGTGATGGACAGACAGCAAAGTCTGCTCGCTGCCCAATTGGACTAAAAGGCTATGGTTTTCTTGGCCCCTTAACTCAAGGATAGTGTTTCCTGGGTTCCTTACATTCTATGTAGAATTCAGTTCCAGCTTCCTGTCTAGCTGGGACTCAAGGAGATGCCTTCTGTGGGTGCTAAGCCCTCGCTCCCTAGCCATTAGACATCCCTACCCCCATCAGTGTTGGCATTAGCATGGCTTTGAATTCCCCTCTTCATTTCTGAAATTTAAGCACTCCTTTCTTCTCAGCTCAGCTATGTATTATAAAAAGATGGGGGAGTTATATTTATCTGCCATTTCCACGTGTTTGGAATGAGAGAGTAGTCTGCACTAAGCTGGTCCACCCATCTCATTCCACAGTCTGCTGGGTCACAAGTACCAGAGTTATTAAGGGATTTTCAGTTTTATAAATTAAAGTCGAATCAAGGTTATTCTTATATTGATATTCTCCCTAGAAATCAGTTACACTTAGTTAATGGATCAGGAAAGCATAGAAGTATCATTGTGACCTTGGGCATGTCCATGGAATTCGGTCCTGAATGTGAACATTGTTTTTCCTCTGCCACAGTAGGAAACAAAGTTGCTTAGAGCAGCCTGTAATGAGGCCAAGACTTGGGGCTGAAAACCTTTGAGCCACAGAGCGGTCTTCATTTTGTAGTCACAGACTGTAGACTTAACTGAAGTAAACCCTGCTGCAATTTCCACGGCAAAAAGGAGGATGAGAGTTTGTATAATGCATTTCCTCTAATTTACTAGAAAAATTCATTCATGGGTTATTTTGGGGGTACAAAGTACATCTTATATTTTTATTTACGTGTATGTGAAGCATTTAGTGTTAAATGGCCCTTTAAGACAATGTCGTATGCCTCTAGCAATGAACTAGTATCTCAAGATATCTAAAAGAAGAAATGTGTATTTAATGTATCTTTTCATCATAAGCATTCCATTAATATATGCTATATATTGACCCTCAGGACATTCCATTTAATATACACATATATAAATTTAAATATATACTTACATATGTGTGTTTGTATATGTGTGTGTGTGTATATATATATATATGTGTGTGTATATATATGTGTATATATATACATACAGAAAGAGAGAAGAGAGAGAAAGATCCTTCCCAAGACACGATTTAATGTATAGCTAAATAGTAATGTGCTTTGGGCTTCCCTGGTGGTGCAGTGGTTAAGAATCCACCTGCCAATGCAGGGGACACGGGTTCGAGCCCTGGTCCGGGAAGATGCCACATGCCGCGGAGCAACTAAGCCCGTGTGCCACAACTACTGAACCTGCGCTCTAGAGCCTGCAAGCCACAACTACTGAGCCCGCGTGCCATAACTACTGAAGCCCATGCGCCTAGAGCCTGTGCTCCTCAACAAGAGAAGCCACTGCAATGAGAAGCCCACAATGAGAAGCCCGCACACCTCAATGAAGAGTAGCCCCCGCTCGCCGAAACCAGAGAAAGCCTGCACACAGCAATGAAGACCTAACATGGCCAAAAATAAACATAAATAAAATAATAATAAAATAAATTAAAACAAAAATAGTAATGTGCTTTGTTGGATTGTGGCAATGGCATAACAGTATATTTGTTGCAGTGCTTGTGTTCAAGTTAAGGAGTGGCTTATTTAGTTATAATGGGAATACTGTTTTTAGTCATAGAAAATGACAGCCATTCAAATGGCAGGTGTCTAAGTACAAATTGGGTCCATCAGATGGGAACACACTTTAAATAATTGTGACCACATTTGTTTTGCTTGGTAGTTTCCTAGTTACCCAGGACAGAACTGCAGACACAGGGAAGAGGTGGTAAATTACCCTGATTATCAAACAGCTGAGAAAATAGTTTGGCTCTGGTGTTGAGACACTTGTTTAGAAAATAAATCAAAGCTCATTGGAGCTTTTTTACTACATTGAATTCATTCAAAATACCTTCTTTGTAACAGACAATTACAGTGTTAAAGGATTAAGCATTAATTATGGATGTGTTCAGTTTCCTTAGGTAACTACTGAATACTGCCTTTTCAAGAAAGGTAAAATTCCATGTGATTTTATTTATTCATTCACTTAGATTCAACAAATCAATGACAGTGATAAGCAGAACACAAAATTTAAAACTAATAAATAATTTATTAGGGGGTAAAATTAATATATTACTTGGCCCATGGGTCTCTATTACTAGCTGTGTGACCTTGAGCTAGTTAAGTTTTCTAAGATTCAGTTCTGTGGTTAATGAGGATTAATAACGCCTGCCTCACAAGGTTTTTCTGAGAAGTAAATAAAGCATTTAAAGTGCTAAGTAGAACACCTGGCACATAATAATTTCTTAATAAATGTAGTAGCTATTAATATTATTTGGTGGAAAAGTAGATAATAAAATAAATGCTGGATTTATTTGGATTTTAATCTTTGAACAGACTTAATAGGTGCAATGAGCTTATTTTATACTTGGTCAAAAATGTAAATTTTTTTTATTTTCTGAAATCCAGAATATAAAACTGAAGAGTGCAGCTGGTATTCAAGACTAATAATTTGTACTTTCTTAAGAGATGAACTTGGGAGGTAGTAGTAGGAGGAGAGAGCCTAGAATTAGAAAAGCTTCATTCTTTTTTTTTTTTTTTTTTAAATTTTTGGGCTGCACCACACTGCATGCAGATCTTAAGTTCCCTGACCAGGGATGGAACCCGCGCCCTCGGCAGTGGAGGCATAGAATCTTAACCACTGGACTGCCAGGGAAGTCCCAAAAAAGCTTCATTCTTAATTTTGAATTGCGAAGAGCAAGGCTGTGAGACCTAATACATTAAAATTATGTAATATCTTTAAAAATAAGCCCTGCAGTAGCAGGCCCTGGAATGAGAAATGTGCTCGACTTTTCAAAAGCTTTAATTTGAAGGGTCACAATTGTATTGTCTTTCAAATGTGGAGAACTGATTTCTAATTCTGCGTCTAAGAGAAAATTGGCCATATTTTCAGTATTATGAGCAGATTCCTAATGCCCAAAGGGGATTATGTTCTGTCTTTTATTGCCTGTGGGAGGGGTGTTGCTAAGAAACAGAATTCCTGATACATTCTGAGGAAGGCAGCCTGTCATTTTAGTGATGCACTGAGAATAAAACACACCGAAGGCAATGTATTTTCAAAATCTAAAGCTGTTACTACCCAAAGAAGACTGTTTATCTCTGGTTGATTAGATGTAACTCATCTGCTTGTGTGAGGCTTAGAAAACAAACCTTAAAAGCCTGTATATTGATGCTCTAAAAGTATGTATGGCCTGCCAAATCCTTCTTTTACGAGTGTTTGAAGGACAAAAGGAAATGACCTACAGAGTTTGAAGGCTGGAAGGAAGCAAGCACGCACTGAGGACTTCCATACAAGCACTGGGCTGGGCTCTGTCACGGTCACACCTTGCTGATGATCCATGATGACCTGTCAAGCAGGAGGCATAATTTCCACTTTACAGATACGGGAATAAGTTCATCCGAAACTCGACCAGTTGAGTGTCCGTACTCATAACTTCAGACCTACGTTTTCTCACTCCAAGTGCAGAATTCTTGCCACTATACTTACCATCTATTGGCTTCCATTTTCAGAGACTAAAGTAGGGTCAGGGTTAGACAACTGCAAAGGAGATTGGGGAAATTCTATGATTCAAGACACAGGCCTAGATACTCTGGAAGACCTAGATTTCTGGTTCTCTTCGGCTGCTGAAGAACAGGTGCTTCCTCATCATTTTTCATCCTCTGAGTTACTGTACCCTCAAGTGAAAATGAATTCTTGCCAGAGATCTTTAAGGTACACAGGCCAGGGAAGTACAGACAGCCTTTCAGAGACAGTGTGATCTGGTACAATGTAGGGATCTCTAGGGGCCCTTCCAATTCTATTTCTCTTATAGCACCACATTTTCAGACATTCTCACCTTTTCGGCATTCAGTGCACTCAGGCATTCTCAGCTTTTCATAAGCGTTCTCTGTTACGATAACTGGGATCCTAAATAGCTCATGGGAATAATCATTATATTCAGAAGCAGGAGAATTCATTCATCCAACAGGTATTGATGGAGAGCATACGGTGTGGTAGGCAGTGTCATAGGAGCTGGGAATCAGCAGTAAAGACAAAGTTCCTGTTCTCACGGAGCTTATCTTCCAGTGGAAGAGAGACGTATATAAAATAATTTCAGATATTAATATGTGCTCTGCAGGAAAAAAATAAGGGCAATGTAGAGGGATGAAGAGTGAGTAGGAATGAGACTGCGGCGGTGGTTTAGAAAGGAAAGTCACTGCAGGCCCCTACGAGGGTCTGCCGTTCGCACTAGTCCTGAGGGCTAGGAAGGAGGGAGCTGTACCACCACCAGGAGACAGGGTGTTTACGACAGAGATGATAGCAGTTGTGAGGTCCTGAGATGGGCTCTAGCTTGGTTATTTAAGGACTGGCAGAGCCATAGCACCTGAGTGGGAGAGGCTGACAGGTGCATCATATCAGGTCTGGGTGGTCGTGTGGAGGAGTTTGGGTCTTCTTTTGGGTGTGATGGGAAGCCATTAGAGAGTTCTGACCTCAAATTGGCATGCTATATGTTATTGAAAGATAGCTGTAGCTGCTGTCTGGACAGCCAGCTGTTTGAGTGGAAGCTGGGAAACCTTTCAGAGGCTCTTGCTATAGTCCCGATGAAAGATGGTGGTGGCGGGGGCTAGAGTGCTAATGATGGGACTAGAAATGGAAGGATATAGGCTCATGCTTAGAGGTGGTACTTAAAGGTTTGCTGATAGACTGAATGATGAGTATGAGGGGAAGAAGGAGTCAGGGTCTCTATAACCAGATGCTTGGCAACTTGTCCCTTTCTTAACAGTTATCAAACAGAACTCCCAGTCATTTCTGCCACTCCCTGAAACACAGCAGCAGTGACTGACAGTATACATTGCACTTGTGAGTGATGACAGGATTCTTCAATTTGAAGCCTTAAAAATTTTTTTAAATTATTCGTTTTAATTTTTCTCAAAAAGGGAAGAGCAGGTATTCCTTCGCTGTCAGAATCTTAAGAAAGACACACACGCACAAATCCAGACACACACAAACACACACACACCACCACCACCCCAAATGATTTTTGAATCTCCTACTTTTGAAAACAATACATGGGCTTTTGAAAATAGCTGTCAGAATCTTTAAAAGCAAAAAACCCCAAAGGCATAAATAAATGAACTCTACAAATGACTTTCGTTTACATAGAACATAAAAATAAAATCCACAATGAAAAAGCCAGTTTTAAAGATGTTGGCTTGTTTAGAGACTCATGGGAGGAAATGTTAAGGCAGTTTAACCATCCATGATTGGAGTACGTTTTTTCCCGCCCAAGATAACAATGGAGCAAAAGTGCAAAAACAGTGTAACAATATTCAGTTTATGGGTGGCCAAGGAGTGCAGGGAATTAATACATCTGAGTCAAAAAACAGAAAAAGTGAAGCACAAAGTGGTATATGTACTGTGAGAAGTGGATTAAAAGAATTTGTTAGCTCGTGGGACAAGTGAGACAGTACCTTCAGTGGAACATAGGATATTCCCTCCGGTGCAACTTCAAGGCAATCACCAGGCAAAGTAGCTGTCCTTGATTGCTAAGCCAGTGCATGGAGAAGGAGACTTCTCCTAATATATTAGTATTAAATAATGTATTAAGTCAGTCACTGTCATCAAATTAATACTGGGAAGTACATGACCAAGATGAAAACACCTTCCATCAGTAAGTCACTTGGTAATCTAGGATGGACCTTTATCCATCCCTCCCCCATCCAAACCCCACCCCCAGCCCCCAGCATCATCCATTCTTATACAATTTTTGAAGTCCCATAGTCAATTTATGTTGCCTTTTCTGTCTTCAAAAGGGTTCACAATTCATTAAAATGCCACTCTTTCCTTTGTGTCTTGCTCTCAGGACAAATGGTAGAAGTCCAGATTGAACACAAGGCACAGATCAAGCCAGGGTGATCAGGCTTACAGAGTCTGACCTGACAGAGGCCTGAGCAGGGATTGGCCCAGCACCCAACACATGGAGAATGATGAGGGTGAGTTTGGGAAGATGGGAGGAAAAGAGGGTGTTTCGTTTTCTTCTTTTTCTCTCTCTTTTTTTTTTTTTTAGCACCTTCAACATGGTGTCATTCTGCACAATAAATCTGTTGCTTCCTCGGTTGAAATGAACACCTACCATTTAAGAAAGATATTCACAGAGAAACAGAAGGATAATAAAGCCACGGAAGAGAAAGGCAACTTAATTTATAAATGACATGAAAGACAGGAGAAGTAGGATGATCATTAACTTATGTAACCAAGTTCATGTAGAAGAGGTGTTGTGGCTGGGGTAGGGCAGTGTGCGCTTTAATTTGCCATAGGTAAGGTATCAGTAAAGCAGGAGCAATGCACCAGATGGAAAAACAAAAAAAAAGGTCAAATGCCGTCACAGAGACTGCATTTCTTCCAGCATTGAGTCGTGGTTGGAGGAGGGTCTTCTGGAGATAAACTAGTCAACTTACTTGCTTTTCAGTCCATCATCTTAAACAATATTTGTTATTACCCTAAATTAAGAGAGGGATCCCAACTCCTCAGGCCTTGTGTTTCATGAAGGGTCTTCTGCTCGCAAGGCCTTCTCTCCGTCCCTTACTCCCAAGGAGAAGTAGTATCTGTTTGTAGAGGTTGTGGCTCAGCCTGGGGGGGTTTCTCTCCCTGGCCAGCCTGCCCTTAAGACAGTGCCTTCTCCTTTCACTCCTGCCCCCACCCAGGTTCTGGGTCAGGCCCAGAACCTACCTTCTGTGTGCACTTTTGGAGACCTTTGTCTCTTTGTCCTTGCTGTCGGGGTTCAATCGGTTATGGTGCTGATTGGGTAAGTTTGGGGTAGTCTAGAGGCCCAGTCTCTTCTGCAGGTGGGTCCTAAGAGCCAGACCCAGGAAGCAAGTGGTACAAATTCTATCCAGAGGTCAACCTGATTCAAGGCAAGCCCAAGTGCCGTGGAGAAATCATAGCAGTGTTAGGGAGTGGAAGGTCGGGGAGAAAAGGAGATAGACAGGGTAGTTAGGGAAGACCCCTCCGAGGAGGTGAGGTTTAAGCTGACACATGAATAATGGGAAGGAGAAAGCCATGTGAAGATTTGGGGACAGAGTTTTGGGGGCAGAGGGCACAGCAAATGTAAAGTCCTTGATGGGGGATTAACTTGGGTGTTCCAGGAACAGCAGAAAGGCCAGCGTGGGAGAGTGGTAGGACGTAAGGTCAGAGAGAGGGGCAAAGGAATGTGTAGTGCCTTTGAGGCCCTGATTAGGGGTTTGGATTTTATTCTGAGCAAGTTGGAAACCATGGGAGGGTATTGAGTACAGAAGGGATGTTGTTAGGTTCATGTTTTGAAAATGGCACTGACAGCTTTTGAGGAATTGGGGGTTTCTGCTTTTTCTTTTTCTTGTCCCCCCTCCTCCCCCCACCTCCCTCCTCCAGCAAAGAAGAGGAACCCGTAAGTTTTAGGGATGTTTGTGCATGCTGACTCTCATCATATGTAACCTGGTTTGAAGAGAAGTGTTTCCGTTGTAGGTGTGTCTTGCTGTAAATATTTGTTCATATTTTTTGTGAATTCAATACTATGTACCACTGTATTATAGTAACTTTTATAAAGCAAACCATAAAAAAAAAAAAAGAAGAGATGGAGGGGAGCTAGGATGGAGGCAGAGAAGGTGGTGAAGATGATGAGAAGTGGACAGATCTGGGATATTTTTTTTGGATATAACTGATAAATCTTCCTAAAGTTTTGAATATTGAATACAAAGAAATAAGAGAATCAAGGATGCCTCCTCAGTACTGAGCTTGAGTAACTGGGTGTATGGTGGTGCCGTTAATTAAGATGGGTGAGTGGAGGTAGAGAGTGAGAGTAGAGGGCAGAGCTCTGTTTGGGATATGTTACGTTTGAGATCTTTTGGGGCATCCAAGTAGAAATGTGAAGTGTAGTCCAATCTGCAACTCTGGGGAGTGGTTGGGGCTGGCATATAAAGCCATCAGTGTAGAGATGATGATATTTAAAGTCATGGGTCTGGCTGATCTCACCTATGGGGAGATTTAAATAGGGAAGATTATTGAGGACTGAATGTTGGAATGCTTCCAGTATTTAGATTGGAAAGTGGAAGCTGAGTCAGCAAAGGAGACAGAAAAAAGTTGTATTAGTCAGGGTTCTCCAGAGAAACAGAAGCAATAGGATGTGAATATGTAGAGAAAGAAATTAATTGTAAGGAATTGGCTCATACAAGTGTAAAGGTTAGCAAGTCCAAATTTGCAGTATGGGCCAGCTGATTCAAGACTGGGGAGAGCTGACAGTGCAGATGAAATCCAGAGGTAGTCTGCTGGAGAATTCTCTTTCACTTGAAAGAGGGTCAATCTTTTTGTTCTATTCAGTCCTTCAGCTGATTGGATGAGGCCCACCCACATTAGGGAGAGCAATCTGCTTTACTGATTAAAATGTTAATCTAGTCTAATGTTAATCTAGTCTAATGTTGTCTATTGATTTAAATGTTAATTTCACCCCCAAAACACCCTCATAGAAATACACAGACCAAATGTCTAGGCATCCTGAGGCCTAGTCAAGTTGATACGTGAAATTAACCATGACAGTGCTGGTTGGCTTCTGGGCTCTTAATACTTAACACTTTCTCTCATGCATATGCATATGAGCTGAACAGAAGTGGCAAAGAAAAATGGCACATTTGAGTCCACTTTTCAGCAAGAAGCATAGGACCCTGGAAGAGACCTTAAAGGCTGGCTAAGACAACCTTCCATCCAATGTATATTTTTCTGTCTCTGCTAAAACATTTCCAGTGCTAGGGTGCTCACTATTTTCTAAGATAAAAAGTTCTGTTAATGTGACTCTCTATTTCTTAAAAAAAAAGTTATCTTTATATTGAGCAAAAATCTTCCTCATGAAGCCTGACTAGCTCTCAGCTTCCCTAGCAAGTAGTAAGAATGCCACACCACCTCTGCCAAGGACTGTGTCAATTCTGGAGCTTTGCAGAGTTTGGAGAGCTTTATCAGTCCTGGAGCACAAGGCTTTTTCTCCCCAGGGCACACACATGCCACCCAGGTAGTTGGGTGAGGATGGATTCAAGTACTGTTTATCTGAAACCACTCACCAGGCACTCAAGCCTTACTGCTAAATCTGCCAGGCTGCTTCAGAATGGTGAACTTGCTCCCAGACACTTCTCTGACCCCACAAGCTGTCTTCTATCAAAGCCTGAAGGCTGTCAGCCCTGTCTGTCTGTATAGGTCTGAGCCAACTACGGACATGCTGCTTTTTTTTTTCCTCGGCCTATGTTTAGGTCAGTAGAGGTAAATAGATATGAAGAAGGAGGGGTGTGGTCCCACTCCAAATACGTGTGCCAATGTTAGCTCCATTCTGACTGGAGATCCTTTAGTTGGGAAGACCAGACATTGGTTCTGATTTTGTTCCTTGGTGACACATTCCCTTTTTAAAGCCAGTAAACTTGGATTTGCCCTAATACTAACTCCATCTTTATAAAAATGTAAGCTGTAACCTAGGCAGCGATGAACAAGACTATTTCCTTGTAAACGAAGCCCCTGAATGTAAACCACATTCCAGAGGCTGCGACAGACCCAGCGTTTCCAGTGCCAGTAGAGAAACAGGCCTCAGAACTGTGTAGACACCACTCTGCTAAGAATCTTTGATTGGAAGATTGACCACAAGCCTAGGAGAGAATAGTCATGTAATCCAAAGAACGAGGATTAGTACAGGGTTAGGTCCACCCCCTTTATTTATTTATTTTAAAAAATTTATTTATTTCCTTTATTTTTTTTTGGCTGCGTCGATCTTAGTTGCGGCGTGTGGGGTCTTCATTGAGGCATGCGGGATCTTTTGTTGCGGCATGGACTCTTCGTTGTGGCATGCGGGCTTCTCTCTAGTGGCGTGCAGGTTTTCTCTCTCTAGTTGTGGCACGCGGGCTCCAGGGTGTGTGGGCTCTGTAGTTTGTGGCACGTGGGCTCTCTCGTTGAGGCGCGCCAGCTCAGTAGTTGTGGCGCTCAGGCTTAGTTGCCCCGCAGCATGTGGGATCTTAGTTCCCCAATCAGGGATCGGACCCGCATCCCCTGCATTGGAAGGTAGATTCTTTACCACTGGACCACCAGGAAAGTCCCTTGGTCGTGCCTCTTTAAAGTCTTGCTTTCTACTTTAATAAATGAAAGCACTTAGTAGAAAAACTAGTTCTGTAGGGCTCTGACATTCAGAGCACCGCTAGGCAATCTTTTTAGCCTGCTGTTTGCAAACACTAGGACATAACGCAAAGATGGAATGTTTGTGTGCCCCCTACATTCATGTATGTTGAAACCTAATCCCCAGTGTGATGGTATTAGGAGGTGAGGCCTTTGGGAAGTAGTTAGGTCATAAGTCAGAGCCCTCATGAATGGGGTTGGTGCCCTTATAAAAGAGACCTCAGAGAGCTCCCTCATCACTTCCACTGTGGAGGACATAGTGAGAACATGAGAACAGTCTTTGTACCAGGAAGCAGGCCTTCACTAGACACTGAATCTGCCAGTGCCTTGATCTTGGGCTTCCAGCCTCTAGAACTGTGAGAAATAATTTCTGTTGTTTAGAAGCACTCAGGTCTGTGGTATTTTGTTCTAGCAGCCTAAAGAGACTGAGACATATAACATCTTTTGTCTTTTGTTTCTTTGGAAAATTCAGTGGCCATGACTTTTTTGATGTGTTTTTAATCCTGAAGAGGACTTGTTACACAAATATGCACCAATGGTACTTTTGGTTATTGGGTTTTATTAAGGAATTTCGGACACCACTGAACTGAGGTCTGGCAAATAGGAACTACTCTGGATGTGAGTCCTTGTTTCCTTCCCTACAATGCAATGTTTATCCTTCAAATCCTCCCCAACCCCACCTCTCCTCACAGGACAACAACTTTGCGCATCCAAGAATTACATGTGTACATCAGCATTCACACCTCTTTCCTCAAAAAATGAACAATTTCTCTTAACATAAACATTTCTAAGAAGACTTATGCCTTTTGTAGTATTTGTAACGACATCATTGGTTACTAAATTTTGTTGATTCAATTGTGAACTTGAGAAAAGGATATCTCAAACATCTTTTTAGGCTCATATGTCTTAAATACAGTCCTGTGCTTAATGAACTATAAATATTTAATGAAACGGTAAAAATAATAAATGCGTTATAAAGAGATTCCTGTGTACTAATATCTTTGGGGAGTAAATTGCTCTCTTTTTAAAAAAGGATTATATATACATAGTATATACAGTCGGCCTTCTGTGTCCACAGGTTCACATCCACGGAGTCAACCAGCTGCAAATAGAAAGTATTCAGAAAAAAATTCCAGAAAGTTCCAAAAAGCAGCACTTTGTACATAGTTGCCAGGGTGTTGTGCCCTGGCAACTATGTACATAGCATTTACATTGTATTACTTATTATAAGTAATCTAGAGATGATTTAAAGTATACACAGGCGGATGTGCATAGGTTATATGCAAATACTATGCCATTTAACACAGTGTAAGGGACTTTATCTGTGGATTTTGGTATCCAAGGGGGTTCTGGAACCAATTCCCCAAAGATACTGAGGGACAGCTGTACATATTTTTGAAATTTTGAAAAGAATGACTGTCATTACAATTCGGCTGTCCAGAAGCAACAATTACTGAAATTTTAGTGTGTTTACTTTGGTCTCTGGTTAGTGGAACTATCACATCAAACAACTTCCATTGTAAGTCAAACTTTCCTTGTATAATTGTGCTGTTTCCAGCTTTTCTCTCACAGTAGTGATCTATTAATAGGTATAAAGGAGCTCATGTGATTTCTGTGGTTTATTTTGTTTAGAGAGAATCCTCCGTATTCAGGGGCAAGTTGCTTAATTGACATGGCTGTGCAGATCTGAGAGGTGTGTGCATTGCTTAGAAGAAGCAACTCCCAACCCCTCCCTATTGAACTGTAGAGTTTCAAGATATGTCTACAAGTACAAAAAATGACTTGAGGTGATTATTCAAATTTTAAGGTGGTTTATTATTTTGGGGGGCGAGTGTTGTTAGTTTGTTTCTTACCGTTTACCTTAATGATTAGGCAAAGTTGTTTTGAGATCTGAGTTACCTGGGTAGTCATCCCAGTTCTTCAGTTTTCTACTATGTGGCTTTCACTAACAAGTTGAAATGTTTCTGTGGTGTCAACCCTCTAGGCAACCTTTGGAGATGCTACTTTTCTTCTAAAAAATGTGGTTATGACACAGATCCTGAGGCCGGAGCTTCCTCGTCCTCTGGAATGTCTGAATGGGTGTGTAGATAAAGGTAAAGAGCTTTGGGCCTCAGGATTCTCATGGAAGATGCTATAAACTGGTTTACTCAGCACCCATTCCAGCACCCTTCTCTCCTGACTTCCTGTTCAAAGGGGTGGAGAGCTGAAGATTCCTTTCTCCACCTCCCTTGCCCTGAGGGCTCTGCATGTGACGTTGCATCAGCTAAATCCATGGATCTGTGTGAGACTAGGAGCATGAGCAAACAGCAAGGCAGTGGCTAGGACTGGGAGTGGGATGGGACACAGTTCTTTTGATAGGCATTGCACTAGAGGCATCTATTCTTCGGGGGCAGCTGAGGCAGATTTTTGGTATTCAGCCCCTGCTGATGTAGATGCAGTGCAATAGACAGTAGGGGGTGTCAGGTCTGCCAACACAGTCACATGGTATGGGGTGGCTTTTTTCTAGTGCTTAGTTCTCTGGTCCTCCCAGATTCCATAAACTGCTGGGATCTTTTCTGTAATCCCTTTGCATACCCTAAATAGAAAGGACTCTCTTGACCTTAAATAAGAACCAGGCTGTAGAATGAGATCTCTGGGCTACTGCCGTAGTAGTTCTCCACTGTTTGAATTTTCTTGGATAGAAAAAATTTCCAAAACGTATTTTGGAATTCCATTAGTGTTGCCAACTTTTCTTTTTCCAAGAGAGGGAATTAACAATACAAAACCCATTTACTATCACCATAATTTATCTGAAGAAATATTTCTGAAGACCAAAAAAGTAGGAAGACATAGATGCAGAAAAAAAGACAGTTTTTAAGTTGAAAAAATTTAGCTTTATGAAAAACCTCACAGAAACATCCTTATATTTTCTTTTATTGCCCTTGGTGAAATGTATTCTTAGAAAGTCATTGGGTAGGAGACCAGTGGTCTAGAAGCAGTCAGCACACTTCAACCCACCACTGACTGTTTTTGTGCATATAGTTTTTTTTGGAACCCAGCCAGACTCATTCACAAGTGCTCATTCACTATGACTGCTTTCATGGACAGCAGCAGACTTGAGTAGTCGTGGCTGTGACCATGAGGCCCACAAAGTCTGAAATATAACTATCTGGTCCTTTAACAAAACTTTGCCAACTCTGAGTGACCTACGAGACTCCATCTACCTGGAAGAGTCTAAGAACCTTGAGCGCTATCTTTCTGGACAAATCCGTTGTTTGTACTCCCAAGAGTCGTTCCTTCAGCAAACATTGATCAAATCTCTGTATGTGCCAGACTGTCTTCTAGGTGCTGGGACACAGGGATGAATTACAAAGAGAAGTTCTTTAACCTCATGGAAAGCATGTTCTAAAAAGAGACAAACATTAAATAAGTTACATGAAAAAATGAATAAAGATTATTTCATTTAGTAATGAATATTTCCATGAAAACAAAACAGGTTCAGTGATGATGAAGACTGACCCAACGGGAGGATGCCTGTGTACTCAATTAGTGTGGGTACTAAGGGGTAGTTATCAGTTCTCATGTCTCTTTATGCTGAATGGGTTTGACCCTAAAGGTACTAGTTAGAAATCATGTGTAAGCACTTCTGCCTGGGCCAATGCATAACTGTGAGTAGGGCAGGAAAAGAAGATGCAGAAACACATAATTCAGAGAATGTAGTCACAGGTTACCAATAATGTAAAGTCCTCAACCTGGGGAAAATCGATCAAATAACAGAGAGCTACAAAACTAGATCCTAGCTCTAGATTTTAGACTTTTTTTCCTATATCAGGACACAGAAACAAGTTTCAAGTCAAAATGCTTTACTCTGCACAGAACATTGTTATACAGTTTTGGGATTTTTTTGGCGGTATGCGGGCCTCTCACTGTTGTGGCCTCTCCCGTTGCAGAGCACAGGCTCCGGACGCGCAGGCTCAGCGGCCATGGCTCACGGGCCCAGCTGCTCCGCAGCATGTGGGATCTTCCCAGACCGGGGCATGAACCCGTGTCCCCTGCATCGGCAGGCGGACTCTCAACCACTGCGCCACCAGGGAAGCCCTGTTATATAGTTTTTGAATTGGGAGGGACACATACTTTTGGGTATTATTCTATGCGTTATGTGTTTTTGTAAAGCCACTGTGGTGAAGGTGGGGACATACTATGACCATGTTGGGAATCTCTTAAACAGGAAATTAAAGGTGATACTAAATTGGCAAACAGGAGTATTATAGAAACCTTGTTCTCAGGAGAACGATGGTTACATACTGTAAGCTATTTCATTTATTTTTCTTTTGTTTCTCATTATTTAATAATAAGGCATGTTCTTCTACCTAAATCAATGACACAGAATAAACCAGTGTAATTAGACTCAGCTATCCCTGCCTGAATTTCTGGTCAGTCAAGTTTTTTGTTTTTTTTTTTTACAAATTTATTTATTTTTGGCTTCCTTGGGTCTTCGTTGCTGTTGCACGGGCTTTCTCTAGTTGTGGTGAGTGGGGGGCTACTCTTCATTGCGGTGCGAGGGCTTCTTATTGTGGTGGCTTCTTTTGTTGCAGAGCACAGTGTTCAGTAGTTGTGGCTCGCGGGCTCTAGAGCGCATGCTCAGTAGTTATGGTGCACGGGCTTAGTTGCTCTGCGGCATGTGGGATCTTCCCGGACCAGGGCTCGATCCCGTGTCCCCTGCATTGACAGATTCTTAACCACTGTGTCACTAGGGGAGCCCCGGTCAGTCAAGTTTTGAAAGCAAAGAACAAAATCAAAATAATCTCAGTCTGCTTTTCTAAACTTTAACGCTGGTATAATATCTTTTCAGGAGGGGGAACACATTTTCTTGCTTTTAGTTTCCTTTGATCAAATTCCTCAAATCACTACCAATGCTAAAATACAGGCAGTCTTGACTGGAACCCTGCCACAGGGCTTGGGAGTGGTGGTGAAAAGTCGACTTGAAGTGTCTGATCTTTTGCTTGTTTTGAAACAATGAGCCCCATATTGTTAAAATGGCAGAGCTCTTACGGTCCCTGGTTGAGCATAGCTAATTCCCAATCCGTGGGAGCATGTTTGTATTACAGTGATCCTAATTTACCCATAAATAAATTATTCTCCTCTGAAGCCCATAATAAATATAGTTTTAATTGCATGCCAACTGTTAGACCCTAAAATTAGACAGCTTCAGTCTTCCTTTGCCAATTGGAGGAGGTGTTCTGGAATATTGGAGTGGAGATTTTCTGTGGCTCCAGAGGCTCTTTGGGAGAGAGAAGAGGCAGAAATATTTCTGATGAATGTCTGAACAGATTTCAGTTGTAGAAGCCTTATTTCTGGGTCAGACAGAAGCCATGTTCAAATGTTTTTCAACCATTTGAAGGGTGGTATCCCAGCCATGCCTTTTATCATCTCGCTTCTTTTGAGTCCGCGGGTCCATTTTCATAGATGCAGCCAAAGAGGATGAGTCAGAAACTGCTCTGCTGCCTGTGCCAGCCTTCAATCTGCCTTAATTAGCAGAAACAGTACCCACTTCGAAAAGATGTTTGTGCCCTTGTGACTAAGAGCCTTCAAATAGAGTCACTCTCTAAAGGAAATTGTAGGACAATCTTACAAATTAACTTGGGCACAAGGGAATACAGGCCATGTGTGAAATTAGGTTGGCCCCAATGGAAGTGAGGTTAGGAGCTGGGGGCAGATTTCGAGCTACCCTACCCTCGTCACACTCCTTTCCCAGCCCCCTCCCAGCAGAGCAGCTTGTGGGAGCTGAGTGACTTTCCGCAAGTGCTTAACCTCTTGACCCCCGTTTCCTCATTTGAAAAAACAGGGAGAATAACAGTACCTGCCTCACTGAGTGGTTGTAAGGACTGAATCAGATGATGTTTATAAAGTGCACCGCCCCCTCCCCAGGAGTGTCAGTAAAAGTTACTAATTGCTGCTCCCCTTTCTTATGTAGTGAGTTATCTCCTAGCCCTGCTTTACCTTTGCTTCCCACTTTTCTCTATACCCACATTTTCCGTCTGTGGAATGTTGAAGGGCAGATGCACCAGGTAAGTTTCTTTTGAGAGAAGGGGACTGTGTACTAATACTGAACCCAAAACCGTGTAGTTCTTGTTTAACGTGGCAGTTGATAGAAATCACAGTTAGAGCCAATCGAGGGTCCTGGGGCTGCCTCAGGATCAAGTTGCAATGATGGAAATCAGGGCATTCTTGTCTGTGAACCACTGTAGCATTCTAGAAACATTCTTAACCTGCTTGACTTACTTTGGAGCAAGGCACCAAGTGTCCTTTTATTAGTCAGTTCACATTTTTAACAGATAAGAGCAAATCTTTAAAACAATTTTTCAAGCAATGTTGGAAGATTCCTGTGTTCTTTCAAACAGTATCACCTTTCTCGCCTTTTTTAAAACTTTATATACTTAGGTATATTCAGAATGTCAATAATGTATCTGCAGATCTTTATTTTGCAAGTATAGAGTAGTGTTCAGTTAATAGAACAATTATTTGAATTCCTTGTTTCCTCTGGGAGGAGTGTAGGTGGGTTTTTGTGTGTGTGTGTGTGTTTTAAGGTTTTTTTTTTTGCCGTTTTTTGGGTTAATTAGTGCCTTTTAAAAAAATTTATTTATTTTTGTCTGCGTGCGTGGGTCTTCGTTGCTGCACATGGGTTTTCTCTAGTTACGGAGAGCAGGGGCTACTCTTCCTTGCGGTGTGTGGGCTTCTCATTGTGGTGGCCTCTCTTGTTACAGAGCACAGACTCTAGGCGCACGGGCTTCAGTAGTTGCAGCAGGCAGGCTCAGTAGTTGTAGCATGCGGGCTTAGTTGCTCTGTGGTATGTAGGATCTTCCTGGACCAGGGATGGTGTCCCCTTCATTGGCAGACATATTCTTTTTTTTTTTTTTTTAACGGTACGCAGGCCTCTCACTGTTGTGGCCTCTCCCGTTGCGGAGCACAGGCTCCGGACGCGCAGGCTCAGCGGCCATGGCTCACGGGCCCAGCTGCTCCGCGGCATGTGGGATCTTCCCAGACTGGGGCACGAACCCACGTCCCCTGCATCGGCAGGTGGACTCTCAACCACTGCGCCACCAGGGAAGCCCAGCAGACAGATTCTTAACCACTGCGCCACTGGGGAAGTCCCTAGGAGTGTCGGTTTTGATTTCTCTTTCATAATGGTCTTTGTTCACCTTTGCCATGCCTTCAAATTTACTTTCTCTTTGGCAGATCTGCTCTTCCACATTTCTGAGCGTATTTATGAAATTTCCAAATAGCTGGCTAAAGCATTTGGGTGCTTCTTTTTCTTGTGCTTCTTGGTTTCTTAGAATTTCCTTTGCCCGTGTTTAATTATTTTTCCAAAGATTAGAAAATAATGTTGCTGATTCTTGTGCTTCCACTATATAAAGAATAAACAGGAGGGCTTCCCTGGTGGCGCAGTGGTTGAGAGTCCACCTGCCAATGCAGGGGACACGGGTTCGTGCCCTGGTCCGGGAAGATCCCACATGCCGCGGAGAGGCTGGGCCCATGAGCCATGGCCACTGAGCCTGCGCATCCGGAGCCTGTGCTCCGCAACGGGAGAGGCCACAACAGTGATAGGCCTGCGTACAAAAAAAAAAAAAAAAAAAAAAAAAGAATAAACAGGAAGCAGGAGAAACAAAGGAAATAAATTCTGGAAGCAAATTCCAGTCTCAATCATACATCAGTCAAGCAATTCAGGATTTCCCAATTATTTCTTTTAAAATATCCCATTTGTTCAAAACTTTGCTCTTAGGAGGGTATGCTTTCTGAAAGGGGTTGGCACATCCTTGTTTACCCCCAGCGCTGCAGCTGACTTTCCATTTACAGTTTTGAATAGATAATACAAACACATGCTCTAATCTTTTATGGATCTCTGGGGTAATATGAACAAGTGCACCTCAACTTTTGTTTCCTTTGCTTTCACATCACTTTCCCTCCATTCCCAGTTCCCCAACCACCAGTCCCTGCTACCACTTTCATTAATTTACTCATATACCCTTCCAAGATATTTTAAACATATTACAAGTATGAATGTACATGTAATTCCTCCTGATTTTCATACAGTTGTCACGATACTCATCACAGTGTCCAGCAACTTGCCTCTCCACGTAACAATACAGTACACGTAACAAATCAGTACACTTTTCTATGTTTCTAAAGATGGTTTTCTTTCCCTCCTTGTTACCTGCATACATGTGAAACTTTCATTAAATAATTTATTTTGCACACTTAATGCCTACATCTCTCTCTTTTATAAATAGGGGACTAGACATAGAAACTTAAGGTGCCTGACAGTTTAGTGAGGATTCTGTGATGCTCTAAACTACTTCTCTGCTTGTTACTGAATGCAAATTAGTGCGCCCGACAACGGACAGTGAGGCCAAACAAACTGAAACGTCGGAGTTTGGATCAGAGAAAGGTTTATTGCACGGCCATGCAAGGAGATGGGTGACTCATGCCCAAAAAACCCCAATTTCCTGGGAGGCTTGGAGCAAGGCACTTTTAAAGGCAAAGCGAGGGAGGGGCGTGGTTGGTTCTTCCCAACCTCTTGGTGTCAGAATCCTTTATTCTTGCAGCTGTCCACATAGGTCAGGTCTCCATGTTCCTGGAAACCCCCAACAAGACAAATGTTATTCTCTGTTCTGCAACATTTTACCTTTATATGAATGCACCCTTAAAAGTCAGAGTCTTCAGAATAGGCTAACCTGTATATTTCAGGCTACAGGCAACATTCTTTTACAAAAGGTACAGAGCCAGCATGACTAAGCACAGGCGACAGAGCACAAAGATTAAAGTAAAAGGAACAGATCTAATAGGGAGTCAGATTTGTTCTTCCCTGTTATCTGCTGTTTCCCTCCCTGCCTTGGGTCCCGGGTATATGTCCAGGACAGTATTTTTGTCAACAGGGAGCCACAGTGGACATGTGTGTTTCAGGTCCCATTCTAGCCCAACCTTGTCCTAGATTTTTAAACTGATAGTCTATGAGAACTTTCTTCGTTATCTTGATCATTTACATTAGTTCCAAGGGAGTGGAGACTTTGGGGATATGTGGGAAGAAGTAGGAAGGTAGATTACTGTGATGCCAGCAGTGATTAAATAAACACCCTTCTGTCCTCTGATCTTACAGATAGATATACTAAAAAAATTTAGAATTGACTTTTGTTTTGTTTTACTTTAAGTTTTGTTTTACTTTAAGTTTTAAACAAAACTTTTGTTTTGTTTTACTTTTTGTTTTGTTTTACTTTACTTTACTTTAAGAGATTTGTTTTCTTTTGGGTGTGATTGGTGATGGACATGCTCCCAGATCTAGCACAGAGTAAACAGCTATTATGAGTTGAAAAGTCATGAGCCTTAAGTGTTTGTTGCTTTAGGACTATCTAGCCAGTCACCTTTGCCCACAGTGCCCTGATTTTTTTTCTTTTGTAGATTGCCTTTGCACTTCTGCGTGCGGTCTTGGGAGGAAGCCCAGGAACCCAGGTGATGCCTCTTCCTTGGAATAGCCTTGGGGAGGACAGATGACAGGTTTGGCCACTGGGGCAAGAGGACCCCACTTTTATCCCTCTGGCTTCACGTCCGTCCACCCAGAGCCCATACCCTCTTTTCTAGACCATATTCTGGGCATCCTGCCCGAAGTGCCCCAAGCCTGCGAGGGCAGATCAGGCCACAGTGTTCACACTCCCCAGGTCCAAGGGGTGGCTGAGAGCATATTTTGGAGGGAGAGTGGTATATGGGAGGAGCTTGTATGAGAGCTACTCACCAGTGTGTAAAGGCCCCTTGTGGAGGAAAATGGGGCTGCAGCTGGAATGAGAAAGTGGGTGGGTTGTGGGCACAGGCCCTGGGCTCCATTTGAAGGGTTGTCCTGGACCCTGTGAATGTTAAGAGTGAGCCTGGCTGTGATCCGGATGCCTCAGACTCTCTGGAACAGCCTTGATTCCAGCCTGTTTTCAGAGCCTGAACTTCAGCTTCCTGTGGATTCTGTGAGTTCCTACTAACCTTCTAAACGGTTTTGCTTGAGACAGTCAGAGTTGGTTTCTGCTGTATGAAGAAGCACAAAGAACACAGACCGAAACAGAAATCTTAAAGGGAATTTCATCCCACTTTCCTTCCAGTAAACACTTTATCTCCCCATCACCCTGGTCAGCATCACATTTTGTTGGGGTTAAACACCCAGGTTAGAGGCCACAGTCACCCATCCCACACTCACACCCAGCCACTGCTTCATCTTCAGGCCGGATCAGAAAAGGATAAACAAATGAAACCTATAAGTAGTTACACTTTTAGCAAGTCATCATCTGGGTTTCATCTGCTCTGGAAAAAATGATACAGTCTCAAACATTTAAAATATTAAAGGTTGTTAGAGAAAGTTCACCTTCTGGTGCTTTTTCAGTGACTTCCATTTCGAAACCTGTGAAATTCATTATTCTTTCTAAAAGGCCTTTATTACTTTAAATATTTATTTGAGAAGTATTTATACGTGTAATGTTTACTTAGTCACAAGTCTTCACTCCCAAACTGGAATAGGTCAGCTCTTTGAGGGCAGTAACTGTGCCTGAGTCATCTCAGTAGCCTAGTGCCCTGCACACAGTAGGACTTCTGCAAATATTTATTGACATCATATATTTTATTTAGCATTTATAATAAGCATTACTATGTGCTTAGCTAGCATTTTGCATATGCTGATTCAGCACCAGTCCCTGTGAGATGGGGAAAATAGATTGAATTTCAAATAAATAAAAAGAATACACGGGACTTCCCTGGTGGTCCAGTGGTAAAGAATCTGCATTCCAATGCAGGGGACGTGGGTTCAATCCCTGGTCGGGGAACTAAGATCCCACATGCTGCGGGGCGACTAAGCCCACGCGCCACAACTATTGAGCTTGTGCGCCTCAACGAGGGAACCCACGTGCTTCAAACTACAGACTTCATGCACTCTGGAGCCCTTGTGCCACAACTAGAGAGAAAACCCACACGCCACAACTAGAGAGAAGCCCACGCGCCACAACAAAGAGCCCACGTGCTGTAATGAAAGACCCCACACGCCTCAGTGAAGATCCCGTGTGCCACAAGTAAGACCCGACGCAGCCAAAAAAATAAGGAAAATAAATAAATTAAATAAATAAATATTTTTTTAAAAAAAGAATACACATACATGTATTTCCCACCATCCCAGAGTAAAAAGTTCGAGGCACATTGAAGAAGTTATTAGTAATGATGCATAAAGATTTGGGTTGAAGGGAAAATGGAGTTATTGGAGATGATGATAAGTAGTGACATAGTAGAGGATAAAGTTCCAGGCAGGAAGCCAAAGAAGAGTATGGGTGATAAGAAAGAATGAGACAAAAATTGGAATTGTTGGCAGTAAGTATAAATAATGTGACATTATATGTTGGGTTTCGGTCTTCAAAACTTTGTGTTTGGAGCCTGTCATCTCTGGAGGGGTAGATGGGCTGATCATGTTACTGAAGAAGCACTCGATGTTCAGAGGCCTCGTGGCTGTTAAGAGAAGGAGCAAAAATTGAAAGCCAGGTTTTTCTCTTCTGCTTCTGTGACAGTTTGCCGAGTGAGAGACAGAATAGAATAACGGCATCTTTATGGCAAAAGGAGAAAACCTGCTAACAATAGCTGACCTTTATTGACAGTTTACACCGCAGGCATTTGTATTAACTCGTTTAATCCCACAACTTAATGCCTGTTACTCCATTTTGCAGATGAGAAAACTGAGGCCAAGAGATGGTTCAGTAACTTCCCCAAGATCATATAGCTCCTAAATGTTACCACTGGAAGCAGCTTGGATCCTGTTTGGTTCCACAACTGCATTCCTAATCTCTTCCCCTCATTCTGAACATGCTTCTGTGGCCCCAGAGAAGAGTCTACTGTAGTAGCACATATAGACATGTTCAATAGCTTCTGTGATTGTTGGCATGGCAACTGATCTGCTTCTGTGCTTGTTGCTAGGCTAGAAGTACTAAAGATAGTTTCACTTATTTATTGAGCACTTACTCTGTGTGGCTTAATTTTATTCTCAAACATCCTTTAGATATTGACCTTCTAAGCTGTGGAAACAAAGGCATAAAGGATAAATAGTTGCACAGGTTCACACAATGAGAAAGTAGCAGAGCCAAGATTTGGGGTAGAACTTTGTGGTTCCAAAGATTCTTCTCTTAAGAGTTACAGTAGGGGCTTCCCTGGTGGCGCAGCGGTTGAGAGTCCGCCTGCCGATGCAGGGGACATGGGTTCGTGCCCCGGTCCGGGAAGATCCCACATGCCGCGGAGCGGCTGGGCCCGTGAGCCATGGCCACTGAGCCTGCACGTCCAGAGCCTGTGCTCTGCAACGGGAGAGGCCACAGCAGTGAGAGGCCCGCGTACGAAAAAAAAAAAAAAAAGAGTTACAGTAAACAGCTAAAGTGCCCTCTCCCCTCTCCCCCACGTACAGCTCTCTCTCCTCTCTCTGTACTTTGTGACCAGAGTTTTCAGCATCATTATCAAGGTGACTGATGTTGGTTGCCTTCTCAACAGCCATACCCACCTTCTTCCTTGCTAAGGGAACCATGATGTCGTTCATCTCTTGAGAGGCCAGTGATAGGTTTAGGTGTTAGCATGTGTATGGAACTCTGGCTAAGGAGCTGTTGTTACCCAGTTCAAACTTATGCTGCTCGCCATAGGACAGGCCAGTAAATCGAGAGAGGAGTTGTTGGGTGAGGAATAGCGACTATTCAGAAAGCCAGCAGATCGAAAAGATGGTGGACTTGTGTCCCAAAGAACTGTCTTGCCTGAGTTAGAATTCAGGCTTCTTTTATACTTAAGGAGGAGAGCGTAAAGCTCTGGAGGGGTTGTGTTAATTTCTTCCCTCCTGCAGTCATTCACTGGTGGGCCTGGTCAGGATGTTTCCTGTGAGCTAAACAAAGGTATTTTAGCTTAATGCTCATTACCTGGGAGACAGAGTTCCCAGAGATGGGCCATATTATAATTTAAATTTATAAGCAACATCCCTATAGTGATTAACTTATAATAGAATACAAAGTTTCTTCCCTATTACACTGTGAGGGAAGGTCTGCTGATAGAGGGTGGCTTCCAGAAAAATTTTCCTTTTTCTTGAAAAGGAAAGACGTGATCTTCTCCACCTTTGGAGATTGTTAGAAGAAGATGTGGTATCCGGAGTGATGTCAGCCATCTTGCACCCATGAGGTTTAACCCAAGTTAGGAAACAGCCTACGTGTTGAGAAGCTCGGAATGAAGGCAGGAAAGAGCATAGATGCTTGATGACATTTTTGAGCCAACGAATTACTCATTCTGGAACCTCTTTACCTTGGGACTTTTCATCATGTAATGACATTTCTTTACAGTTTAAGTCACTTCTGTTTGGGGTTTCTGTCACATACAGTCGCAAGCACCCTAATACAATTAAGATCATCATCATCACCATCATCATCATTAATACCTGTTAAGTGCTTACTGTTGCCAGACGCTGTTGAATTTGTATGTGCGTTACCTTACCTAATCCGAACCACAACGCTTTGAACTAGGCACTTTTATCATTTTATTTTACAGATGAGGAAATTGTAGCTTAAAGAGGTTAAGGTTAATCTGTCCCAGGACCCATGGTGAAGGAGTGGCAGAACAATAATATGCAGAGCCAGGACTTTCCTTCCTTCCTCTTAATTAATGCTTGCAATAAAATACAAGTTTTATGATCCTTGTTTTATTGGTGAGGAACCTGCAGTTTAAAGAGATTAAGTTCTGCCTCCCAGCTATTAAGCGCAGATTTAAACTGAGGTCCGTCTTTTCTTATGTTGTACAATGTGATTTTTTTAATGATGTACAATGTAATGAGTTAATATACATATATAGTGAAATGATTACCACAATCGAGTTAATTAATAAACCCATCACCTCATATAGTTACTACTCTTTGTGTGTGGTGAGAACACTTAAGATCTACTCTGTTACCAAATTTTAGCAAATATGGTACTATTATTAGCTATAGTCACCATGCTGTATGTTAGAGTCCCAGAATTTATTCGTCTTATAACTGAAAGTTTGTACCCTGTGACTAAACCGAGGTCTTTGTGGCTCCAAGGCTGTGTTTTTACTGCCCTTCCCTGACTCTGAAGGACACCGTGTCATGAGTCTTTCCTTTAGCTCTTCCTTCCCTGCCTCCTACCTGTCCTGTGCCCCAATCCTTCCACCCCTTGTTTTCTCCCAGGTGATGATGGATACTAATCTCTGCTTACAAGTGATCTAACTAATCAGCTGCATCTCCTAGTAACAGGATGGCTTAAGTCTGCTGCCATGCCCCTGTCTCTTGGCAGCCCTGAAATCTTGATGACAGGTAGGCACATGACAGGGTAAAGCATGAGGGCCCTGGGCCTGCTTTGGATCACTGTCCACTGGCATCCTGTTGGGAATGCTTTCCTGCATGTGGCTCTGCTCTTAAACAATTAGAATGCAATACAGAAAAACCTGTATTTAGCCCAAGGTAGAGTCAAAATACTGACAATGTTAAAACATCAGAGACAGACAGAAAAGGAAGAGGACAGAACGAGAGTCAGTCACTGCTCTCAGTGATGGAGCGTTCATCTGGTCCTTCAAATTCCCATCCACTCTTGCCCATGTGTCTCCCCCTCTCCTAGGGGCTGGTTGCCCTCGGAAGCCGTGGCCCTTCCTCTCTGCCACGGTTCTCACACTTGTGCCAGACGCCTAGCCTTTATTCATGCAGAACTGCATAGTTCCTGCTGCTACCCCAGCCCATCTTTCCATCCGGTCCTGCGCATTCTTCAAGACTTGGTGCAAGTTCTGTGTTCTCCATAAATTCATTGGTGCACCCGCGTCTCTAAGTTTCCCTGAATTCAGGTTGCCATTTAGGAGTTGTGATGATTCAGCTCGTAAGCGTGGATTGCTTCTGAAATTTATTCACCACTCTCTCCAAGGCCTTTGAGCTTATGCGCCACGGACATGACTGATCCTTGGAACTGCTGACCTGTGAGCTGTCCCTGCTTGTACCCCAAGCAGTCTTGGCTACACAAGACCACCACATGCCCCTGTCGAGGGCATTTCATATTCTTGTCTGACCTCCATCCTTTCCTTCTTCTGGTAACATCACCTCAATTTTCCTTTGGAGTAGCAGGGCTCCGGAGGGCCAAACCTGGCCAATCAGCTTATTTCATTTTTCAAGTTTCCTGATTTGTTGAAGCAGAGAGAGCATGCCGTGCAGGTCAGTCCATTGTGAATCAGTCCGGGGACTTATGTGGAGCTATACAAAAGGAGAGAAGCTCTCTCCTTAGTCTAATTGAATGAAAGCCTGGATTCTTTGGGAGTTCCACATGATAGTGTGCTGAGAATGAAGGCAACATAGAGGAAATTAGATGAATAGTTAGCAAGAGAGAGATTGATTCCTGGCATCATTTGATCTGAATTAGGTATCCAGCCAGACCCACCCGTGAAATGTTCATTTCCCTGAGACGATAAATTCCCCTTTGCTCATGCCTGCTGAGCAAGGGGATTTTTCTCAGTTGCAACTCAGAGAGTCCCAACAGATTCATCCACCCAACAGGTGGGGTTTCCTGATGTCGCTATTGAACCTGTGCTCTAAGCCCACACCTGCCAGGAAAAAAAAGTACTATCATCCTAAAACAACAACAAGTGCTATAGTTCTTCCTTGTTTTCCTCCCTTTCTCCCTTAGAGTGTAGGAAAGCAAGACGGGGCCCAACATGTAGTCTTGAAAACCTTGGCTTTGGACTTGTCCTCAGAACAGTGACTCTGTGCTTAGAAGGAACTGAGCCTGGTTCCCCAGAACTTTATACAACAGTACTCTGAGCCCAGTGAAATGGTTGCACCAAAGGGCAACCATTTTCTTGGGGAAATCTGGTGCTAGGTCTTTCCTGGAAATGCCCAGCATTCCAGACCCTCTGGACAGACGGGGCGGCGGGGGGTGGATTTGGGCACGTTCTGAGCTTGGAGGTTGTTGGAGATTCGGCCACAAGAAGGCATTTTCAGAGAAAGAACAGAGAGCTTTCAGTAGTTTCACTGCTATAGTGGTAGGGATTTTTGAACAACTTTTGAAAAAGTTTGTATACTCTAGAGGCATGGCGAGTTTCAGGGCTCTCAGTAAAGCAAGAAAGCTAGAGAGGCGAAGTGGAGACGACATTATAGATACTCAAGCAGTTTTCAACCGGAAAATGTAGCAACTGCAAAAAACCAAAAGAAAACAGAACTGATACTTCCTTGACTGCTCTTATTGCAGGAACACTTTTTTTTTTTTTTTTTTTTTTTGTGGAACAGAGTTAAAAAATCGAGTCATCAGATTGTTCCAAGGGTTTACCAGGCAGGAGGAAACTACTCGTCCCTGCGTTGATTCCCAGCAGCCCCTCTGCATTGGGCCCCAGCCTGAGTCCTGGTGTGGGAGGGACTGGCTATGGGTGGCTGCCTGAAGTCTCCCAGCTCAGCTCGTCCTGTGGGAGAAGGGAGGGAGGGGCAGGGGTCTCCTGCCAGGGCTTGGAGGAGTGACCCAGAGCATGGATGTTTCCTCACTTCGCTTCATGCAGATGCCCAGACCTCAAATGCGGGAGAAAGGAAGTGAGGCTGACAGTGGGTTTCTAGGTGAGGCTGGGGAGGCTGCCGGCAGAGATTGCTGGTGTTTTCCTCAACCAGATGATTCACTGGACGAAAACTAGTCAACTGACCACTTGCTTTGGCATCTCATAAGCCCCACCTCACCCTGCGAGTCACCTCACTGGTATTTAAATACAGGGCTTTGTCCTCGGGGACTTTTTACTTTGCTTCCCAAGCCTCCCAAATTCCTTGAAGCATGTTTGAGGCTGTTTTCTTTCTTCTTCTGTTGTTGTTGAACTATCTCCTTAAAATTACACAAAGGGGCTTCCCTGGTGGCGCAGTGGTTAAGAATCTGCCTGCCAATGCAGGGGACATGGGTTCAAGCCCTGGTCCAGGAAGACCCCACATGCCACGGAGCAACTAAGCCCGTGTGCCACAACTACTGAGCCTGCGCTTGAGCCACAACTACTGAAGCCCGCGCGCCTAGAGACTGTGCTCCGCGACGAGAAGCCACCGCAGTGAGAGACCCACGCACCACAACAAAGAGTAGCCCTCGCTCGCCACAACTAGAGAAAAGCCCGCACGTAGCAACAAAAAATAAAGAACAAACGAATAAATAAATTCATTAAAAAAAAAAGAGGTAAAGAGACATAAAGCCCCAAGAAAAATAACAATGTCTGTAGATTTTCTCTTTATAGGAGGGGCTAAGAGTGGAGGTTGGGTTGCAGAAATGGGAAAAAAGATGAGGGTACTTGATGCTACAGAACTGTGCACTTAAAAATGGTTAAAATGGTAATTGTTATGTATATATGTAAATGATCACACCCCAGGTTTTAAAAACGTAAACAACAAGCAGACAAACAAGCACTGTTATATGTCAGGTTAAAAAGAAAAGAAACAGGAGGGCAGGATTTCAGGAGATGAGTGTCACCTCCCCCACAGTTAGCATACATGGACCCTTCCACCATGAGATGTTGGGACTGTAATATGGAAATAATTGTCATTTTAAGAGAGATCAATTTTTAGAGTTGTTTGACAGTTCAAGTTCAATAATTCATCTGTATTTCAGAAGTGTAACTCCGTAAGTTATAACATCATCACATATTCCCTGCATAGAGGTGTACATAAAGTCCAGAAACAAGACAGTGGCCTTCTGACTCTCCAGTGTTGGCAGACTCAGTTCCCAGGAACAGTAGGTCAGCCCTGACTGTGATTTAATCAAATTGGGAAAACCCAAGATATTGAAGGGTCACCTTAGAGTTTAGAGATAGGAGACTTTTTGTTTCTGTTAATAAACAAGTATGTTTCCTTTTATTAGGTAAGAATTTAAAAATTAATAGTTTTCCTTTTTTGCCTTGGCTATCAGGAGCACAGAGCTGAGTTGGGAGATGATTACAATGATCGTCTACAGCTTAGATTATATACTTCAGTGCTTTCCTGGTTTTCCAATCCAGGCCCTGGTTCTTTTATTTTGGTTTTAAGGGGTCTGTTGGATTTTTGGCTTTTGTCATAAGCTTCCTCAGTTTTTAAAAAGGTGAGGACTAAAAGATCAATAAATGGAAGGAGATATGAAAAACAACCACTGGGCTGGCAGGCTGAAATCAAAGGACAGAATAAATTTCTTTATCAGTCACCCATCCAAGTTTAGACACCTGCCTGGCTACCTTTTACCCGAGGCAGCTGCTTCCCTGCCATCCATTTGCAAGGTGTGTGTTCCCTCATCTGTGACTTGCTTGGGGCCTGGCCCACTGAAAGAAGCCAGCTGGTCGTCACTTTGGCTTCTGAAGTTAGTATTCTTATGCTCAGGGAGCCTCTGTTGGAGGAGAAGTGCTGTGTAAACAGTCTGCACCTCGCACACTGTCAGCAGAAATGTTACTTGAGCCTGAGTGGGCAGGGTCACCAAAGTACTGCTGCTGGAGAGCTGAGGCCCCAGGACTTCAAGATGGTAGCAGGGACAAGAAGAAGGGCACCCACAGTGCTTGCTCTGAAGGTCGAGCCTGAGTTGGGGTGGTCTTCCTCTGAGATGCCATCTTCCAGTGGCAAAGGGTGTGTCTGTAGACCCCTCTGTACCTGAGTGTAATGTAGTTTCTGCTGGTATCCCGATCCCTGAGGGGCTGTCTTGTGTTTTAGGCTGGTTGTTAGAAAGGGTTTTCTGTGTGAGATTTGGAGTGTGATGCATGAGGGCAGTAGTGAAGATCCTCTGACCCTGTTTAAAGGAAGAGAAATGAGCCACTTGGGCTGGGGGCTGAGTGAGAGCAGGGCCTGTCATTCAGGGTGAGATCACTTCCTGTTCTTTCTGCCCCTCACCTACCCATCTGGCTTCTGCACCACCCTCGGGCCAAAATGATCTCGAGATCTAGAAGCTCACCAGGGAGCCTCCTGTAAGCATTTGGTTTGATTTTATGTGGGTGAAGTCTCTACAGAACTCTAAACAAGTTTATATTGGGATTAAAGAAGTGAGGAAATCATATCAAAATGACTTATTTTTTCTCACTTCTCTCATTTGCTAGTCATTCTGGAAAATCACATATCAGTTCAAATATAACAAAAGTTCAAGATCTGTTTCTAGGATTAATTTTAATATGTCCTTAAGAAAAGCTGATTTTTTCCATCTCCCAAAGCAGATAGCTTCGATTCCCAGGCATTTCCTTTGCAAGTGGGTTTTCTCTCTTTATTTTCAGGGACCACACAAAGATGATGAAAATGTTGGGAGCAAAGGTTCATTCTTAGCAACTAGGAAAAAGTGTCAGAGGATTTAGAAAGATGGAAACTCAGCTAAGAGCAATGACGCCAACTTATTATACTACAAGTTCAGGAGACTTCTCTGTCTGACACTACTTTTTTAGAGGATCTGTGGCCATATATTCTAATTTCTTGTTACTCAAAATATAGTATGTAAACCAGCAGATATGGCATCACTTGGGAATTTTTCACAAAAGTCTTGGATGCTCTAGATTTACATTAACATGAAAGAGATTGCATCAACTGTTGATATTAAGAGAACCCAAATTTCTTTGCTTCATCAGTTTATTGGTCCCAATGAGCTCTCATTACCATGAATTCATCTCCATGAATTACTCATGGCCATGGTAATTCAACTTCCCTAGCTCGGATTTCCCTGGCAGTGCCTGAGACCGGATTTCAGTTCACCTTCAAAGTGCCCTTAAGCTTTTCTTGGGTTCCCCCGGAAGGTTGCCACAAGCTACCCAAGGAGCAGGTTCCCCTCCCCCACTGTTGTCTGTTGCTTACTGCCTGCTGGGGTGTTCCAAGGGAACCCCAAGTTCCCTCCCAGAGACAGACAATGCAAGGGCCATGTTTCCTTCAGTATTCACCACATCAGACTCCTCTAGGTCCTGACCAGAAATGAGTAGCGCCACCTCCCCCAATCTCTGACACTCTCTTGTGTATACCTTAGTATCATTTCCAGCCCGACTCTCCAGAGATCTAAGACATCATGAAGGCCACAATTTTGATGGCCACCTATATCCTCGTTTCTCATTTTCCTCCAGGCACTCTGGCACCACGTCCTCTCCACAAGCTATTTCCTCCATGAAAATCACCTCATGCAGAATGGTCACTGCCTATGGGTCACCATTAGAACCAGTTCATCAGATAATCTCAGCCTCTGAATCCCAGTTCAGGCTCAGCTGGAACCACTGCTATGAAAAGCAGTGGTATAATGTAGATGGTTTAAACAATAAATCAACAGCCATATTGATAGCCAATGCTTGCTTTTGTTTTGTTGCTAATCAAACCAAAACACTTGGAGAAGTATTCTTCCTGGATCACTGATGATACTCTTAGAGCTATCTGCTGAGATCACAGCAAGGATATACAATTTAGTTTTGGGAACTAAGTGTTAAGATGGACATTCATAAACTAGAGAGGACCGGTATAGGCAAGAAGGATGTTGAGGTGTCTGGAAAGCATTTATATACAGAGTGAAAGGAAGTGGAGAGGTTTAACTTGGAAAATGGAGGCCGGGATAATATCTTTACATTTTAAACACTGTCATGGGGCCAGATAAATTCTCTTGTTCTGGATTATTCTGGTGCACTAAGATTAATGAGAGGAAATTACGGAGAGGCAGATTCTAAGACCACAGGTCGACAAAGAAGGAGTGAATGCCTTGGGAAGCAGAGTTCTATATCACTCATGTGTCTAAGCTAAGAGGAGTGTGTTTACATTAGAGCACTTCAGGAGAAATTATTGAGTTAAGGGGGGATTTAATCCAGATAGCCTAGTATCTTGAAAAACAAAAGCTAGAAGGAATCTTAGAGATTATTATCAGAGTTTAGGAGACTAAGGCCCAGAGTGCAGATTTGACTTGCCCCAATTTACACTAATTGCTGGCAGAGAGGGGAATGGAGTCCAGATTTCCGATCCCCGTCTCAGTACACTTCTTGTTACACAACATTTTTCCCCACTCTCAACTTCTTTGATGCTCTGTCTCCCCCAGGAGGATCAGGTGAATGAATGGGAAAATGGAGAAAAATTTGGTGGAACTTTAAGAATTTAAGTAAGTTAATGCTGTCCAGGCTAAACTATCTACGTATCCTAGGACTAGTCTTCCCCACCAATCAATTGAATCCTTTCATATCTACAAATTGATAAATCTTTTCCAGAATATATTAATAGAGTTCTAAGCTATTCTCCATTTACACTTTGACTTTATTTGATAGCCATTGCAACACGGGGAACCCAATTGAGATTGAGATGGGGGCATTTAACAGAGAACTCTGAGGTCTTATCAATGAATGGGAGCTGGTGTGGAGGAGAACTGGAAAGTTTTCCAGGAAGCAGTAACAGCATGAGTCAAGGTCTTGGGGTAGTTTCCTGGTATCTTGAGAAACTAAAAGTTTGGTGGCCAGTGCTCAGTGGAAGGAGGGAGATCAATAAGATATGAGTTGGTAGAGGCTAGATGATGTGGAGCTTTTTAAGGCGTGATAAGGATTTTGGACTTGATTCTAAGTGGACTTGGAAACAGTTGAAAGATTTAAGCACGGGAGTTACATGACTCAATTCCTGTTTTTTTTTTTTTTTTTTTTTTTTTGCGGTACGCGGGCCTCTCACTGCTGTGGCCTCTCCCGTTACGGAGCACGCTCAGGCTCAGCGGCCATGGCTCACGGGCCCAGCTGCTCCGCGGCATGTGGGATCTTCCCGGACCGGGGCACGAACCCGTGTCCCCTGCATCGGCAGGACCACTGCGCCACCAGGGAAGCCCCTCAATTCGTGTTTTAAGAAGTGCCCTCTGGCTGTCATTAGAAAGATTGAACAAGATGGAACAAGGGTTGATGTGGAGTCCAGGTGATGGTGGTTGGGATGGTACAGTGATATCAAGACCAATTTGAGTCTATGTTGGGATTAGAGAACAGGAGGACTTTCTAATTAGTATCAATCGTATCTGGCTAAACTGCATTTTGGGTTCTTCTCTTCCCACTTAGTGAGTTTTGAAGAATCTGTAATTTGTTTTTCAGTAATTGTCTCTGATCCCCTTTTCATGTTTTTGTTTTTTGGGGTTTTTTTGGCCATGCTGTGCAGCTTGCGGGATCTTAGTTCCCTGGACAGGGATTGAACCTGGGCCACCGCAGTGAAAGCACTGGACCGCCAGGAATTCCCCCATTTTCGTGTTTGATCGATATCAACATCAACTCACTCAAAAGTCTCTTGTCCTGGTTCTCACTCCTCAATTCCTGGATTTCCTTTGGCTCCACGGTGCCAAGCTTCCCTGGGCTCTGTCTTCTCTCTGTCCTTCCTTTCCCCGTCTCCTTCCTGGGGGGCAGAAAGGAGGAAGCTGGCGGGACCCTGTCGAAGGAGAAAGGAAGGACTATAGGGAAGGGAGGCAAAATGAAGGCTGGGGTCCAGAGGAACTTTGCTGACCTCTTCCAGTCTTTGCCACAATTTTTCTTATTTCTGTCCTCTGTGCTTAGAAAAAGAGAAGCTGTGGGCCAATCCCTTTTCACATCCTACCTTTCATACCCCCTCACAGTAGGAATGGTGATGATGAGAAGGCTCCTGTGAGCAGAAATATTGCCCTCGAGGCCTGGCATTCAAAATGCTGACAATTATAGTGATTCCCTTGGAAAACAAAACCAAAGCCCCCCACCCTCACCAGGGGAAAAATTATTTTATAATTTCACTGATGCCTGAAAATCTCTGAGGGAAGTAAGGGAGTGCTGCAATGGGGCAGGACACAGCCCCTGTCCTCTTTGGGGAAGGAGGAACCGACCAGAGTTGCTTGGGGACCTTCCTGGGGAGGGTTTGGAGTGGACCTCATACATCTGTTGCATCCCTGGGCTTAAGCACTGAAGATTTCTGTGAGAAATCAGGTGAAGTTCCTGGAAAGCACAATACATGAATGCATTGACCTTTTAACTCTGAACGCTTTATTAAATTATGGAATGGGGAAGTGTTCGGCATTTTCTTAGTTGACAAGAGCTTCCACTGGACCTTGTGTTAGGAGTGTTTTTTGTTATTCATAATGAGGTCCTTTCAACCTTACCTAAGTTTATGCTAATGGGTTGACTCTTGAGCCATGAGGGGGCGTCCTAGATAGTTTCAGGATGGGGCTAGTGGCCAGAAAGACCGAACAGGTGATTAGAGGGTTGGAACTGTCAGCCCCTGCCCACACATTCTTCGAAGGAGAGTGAGGGGTTAGAAATTGAGTTCAATCACCAGTAGCCCATGATTTGATCAGTTGTGCCTACATAGTGAAACCTCCATGAAAACCTCTAAAGCCTGGGCTTGGACAGTTCCAGGAGAGCTCTGATTAACCCACTCTCAACAGTGTAAGTTGATCCTGGTCACCCAGTAGTTTTTTTTTTTTTTCTTAATAAATTTATTTATTTATTTTGGGCTGCATTGGGTCTTCGTTGCTGTGCACGGGCTTTTCTCTAGTTGCGGTGCGCAGGCCTCTCATTGTGGTGGCTTCTCTTGTTGCGGAGCACAGGCTCTAGGCGTGCGGGCTTCAGTAGTTGTGGCACATGGGCTCAGTAGTTGTGGCACACGGGCTTAGTTGCTCCGTGGCATATGGGATCTTCCTGGCCCAGGGCTCGAACCCGTGTCCCCTGTGTTGGCAGGCGGATTCCTAACCACTGCACCACCAGGGAAGCCCCCACCCAGTAGTTTTGTTAAACTTACTTTTGTTGACTAGATTTTGCTGCCCAGCATCCATCGTCCATTTCCCCTTTCCTCTGATAACACCATGTTGATTTTCCTGGAGGACACATCCTCCCTCTCTTTCAGGCTGTGGGAGGAGCTGACCCTACCCCCAGTAATAGGAGTAGTAGATTCCATCCTTTTAAAAAATAATAATAATAATTGTTTCAAGAATGGGCACATGAAACAAGTTAGTTCAGTAAACTCAATCCTTGGATTTTTGCCTGATGTAACAAAAGAAAGTTCTCTTTTTCTTTTGAGATTGCTAACCTGGGTGAATGTAAACCAAGACCTTCTGGTGGCCATCCCACCTCCATGAGGGTGGTGTTGCCGGAGAATGGAGCCAAGACAAGAGGAAATTGGAGGCAGGGTTTGGGGGTGGGGGGAGAGAGAGAGAAAGAGAGAGGGAGAGACTTTCTATTATAAGAACCACTAAACTCTTCTTTAGTGAGTTCAAGCTGGGTTTCTGTCCCTTGGAACCAAATATAGCCTTCTTAGCATTTCCACATTCCCCTTCCACTCTAGTCCCAGATGGCCTGGGAGAACAGGGACAAAGCTCCTAAGTCTCTCGTCTGAAATTATTTAGGGTCAGGAGACTCAGTTTAAGTCCTGGTACCACCATCATTTACTAATGATGATCAGGACAAGCTATATAATCTCCTGCAAAGCGTGGATAAAAATGCCTCCCGCGCCTCCCTCATGCGTTATTACTATATTGGAATGAGGTGAAGGATGTGCATTTACTATCTTAGCCATGTGAACATATTAAAATGTTAGTATGGAACAGAGGAGAAAAGCACTAATGATTTTTGGTGTCTCCTTGTTCCAGACGTAATGCAAGGCACTTCACATATGTAATCGTATTTCATCTTTACATCAACCCAGCACCTAATATATTTCCTGGTTTGGAGAGGTTGCTCAATACATTTTAATTTCCTGTCCTAATTGTGCTACCAGCTTAGGGATCTAGGATAAGTAACGTCTCCAGTTCTCAGATTTCTTCAACTGTAATATGGGGGCTTGAATGGTATTTAACATTCCATCTAGTAGGCTGAATTGTTTAAGACAGACTTTGGAACTTGGAATTTGGAAAAAGAGTTCTGTGATCGGAAAAGTTTGGGACATGCTGAAATCAAAGGTAAACAGGGTCTTGTCCAAGGTCATGTAACAAATCTATAGCCAACTTGGGGTGACTGGATGTTCTACATCTTGATAGGGGTTTGGGTCACCCAGGTGCATGCATTTGTCAAAACACAGCACCTATTATCTTAGTATTTGTGCATTTCACAGTATGTACATTTTATATCAGAAGGAAAGATCTGTAAAAAAAATTATTGAGCTCCAGTTAATAGTATGCATGCTGAAGTATTTAGGGGGAAGGGTATTGAGGCCTGTAGGTCACTTCAAAATGCACCAAAATTAACATGGAGTAATGGATGGATAGAGGGATAGATGTGATCAAGAAAGTAGTATAGCAAAACAATCAAGATAGAATCCAGGTAGGATTATGCCAGTGTTCCCTGGAAAGTGCTTTCAGCTGTGCTGTATGTTTGAGTTTTTTTTTTTTTAGAAATAAAATGGTAAAAAAAATACCCCACAGCTAAGCCCAGATTCCTGCCCAGAGCTTTGTATCTCTTTGAGCAGCCCACAGCTTCTGCTTCCGTCTGAACAGACCCAGGAGAAGACCCACTGCCTGCGGGCCTGAGAGCTCAGTCTCTGCAAGGCCTCTGAGCTGAAGCACGCACACTGTTTCTTGTGGTGATTCCTCTCCTAGGTAAAATCTCTTGCCCTTTTTCCTAATAAGGGAAGCTGAACTTCCTCATGTTAACAAGAGCCAAAGTGCTCCATAAGTGAGCAGTTCTGCAGCGACCCCTCTGCTTCAGCCGTCATCACTTCTGTTCCCAGGTGTGCCTTGGCCTCGGCACCTCCTCTCCTTCAACAGTCACTCTGTCACCATCACGCCCACCTCAGCTTCCCTCCTGGCCTGGCTTCAGGGCCTTAGAAGCCCAGGAACCTTCTGAGCTTCCTCCTTTGCCCTCTGTCTTTCAGTCTCATCTGAGATGAACCCAGGGCTTTAAAGCAGATGGTTTTTAGTTTTCAGATATTTATGCTTGTAGTTTGTTTAATAAATTAATCAGGCACATCAAATCTGCTACTGCTCTGAAACTGATTTCCGTCCATATTTGCGTAATAATAATTCCATCCATTTGCATATGCTTTTCTTTTCTTTTTCCGCACATGCTTTTCTTAATTCCAGGCACCTTCCATCTTTCTCCATAGCTCATTTAAATTTTCACAGGATAGACTGGCAGGTATCATTCAGCTTTCACAGATGGAGAATCTGGGAGAGTGCAAACTAACATTTATTGAGTTCCTACTGTATGCATTCATTTCCTGCATGTTGCCCTGGACGCGGTCCCACTTAAAGCCCACAGCCTCCCTGTGAGGTGCTCACTGTATTGGCACCACTTTAACAGATGAGGAAACTGAGGCCCGGAGAATGTTTTTTGAGGTCCAACAACCAGACGACAACTGGCACCAGAAGTGCAGTCCCACAGAATGACAGAGCAGGAAGGGACGTTCGTGGCTTCCTAGGCCAACCATTGTATTTTCCGCTTGAGGATCCTGAGGCCTCGGGAGTAGATGTGAGCTATTTAGAGGAGAAGCTAGAATTAGAATTCAGGTCTAAATTTTCTGACTCAATTTAGAAAATGAGAAACTCCATCCAGATTTAGACATACGGGGCAAGTCGGAGTGTTTCATACCCACAGGAGAGCTGTATGCCACTCTAGGCTGGCGTTACAGTTATTAAACCTGGCGTGAGCTGGGTGCCGGGTAGGGTTGAAAACTCAGCCACTCAGTCTGTGAGACACTTGAGCAGCCCAGACATAATCAGTGTTCCTTGTGTGACAATCATCTCATGTGCTGGGAGGCTTCGAAAGCAGGAGCAGAGTCCACACGTGCCATATGAACATTGAAGTGAGTAGTAAAGGGGAAAGGCATGGTGAGTAGACCCCAGACCATCCAGGTACCTGGGCCTGCTCTTTTATAGCTTCTTCCTGTCACGTCCTGACTCCATGTGATTGGGTCTGAGGGTGAATGGCTTGCAAAGGCCCAGTTTCCTCTCTGATCTGATCTGCATCACCTTCCTGCAGGTAGCATAAGCTTGCTGATCAGATATTGGATATTGCCGTTCACACCAAATGTTGCAGACAGAAAGATTTTCACTTCTGAGCTGATATTAGTCTCCATCTCCCAATAGAGTTAGTAGGTAGGTGCGTGGTTTATTTGTATATTTCGGCGCTTGTATATCTGCTAAAATGTCTCAGTCCTCCTACATCCGGAGGTCCTGCCATTGAAGGTGAACCGTGCTGGGCGAACCGTCCTATGGACAGGTGGCTTGTAGTCTGACTGGCCTGTGACAAGGCCAGACTTGAAAGTTCATTTGGACTCCTAATGAGCCTAGCACTCACCTCTCACTGGAAGGGTGACTGGAAAGGGACAGTGTTGATCTTGTCATAATGCAAACCTGGATAGGATGGCTGATGTCCCACGCATGATATGTAAGACTGAATGAGCCAGATTTTGGTAAATGTACTACTTGCAGGCAATTGGAGGCTGACTGTTGTCCAGTCCCACAGGGCCTGATCATTCCCTTGGTTCTGGGGATGGGATTTTCTGGAAAGGAATGGGTATTCTCACTGTCAGTCTTAGAGTAGATTATTCCTAGTCAAGGTGACTGTGAAACTTAACATCCAAACTAAAGCTGTTTGGACAGTGGAAGGGGACCTACCAATAATGGCACTGGGACATCAGGTGTGGAGCAGGACGGATGGTTCTCCCTCTCTCTGGGCAGTGAGAGGCAATATAAGAGAAGATCCGCCCTCCCTGGGCTCTGAGGCGGGAGAGGCCTGGAGCACTTCCCTGCCACAATGGCAGAGGCTGGGCCCTGAGCGGGAGAGGGATGTAAGGGACCCTGAGGGGGGATCTGAGTCTTGGCACTTCCTGGAAGCTGTTCCCTGAATTGTACACATCCATTATCTCTGGTGGTTATGTGTAGATTCCTTAGTTGTCAGTGCCTGGACATTTGTTGTGTGTAGAGAATGAAGGGCAGGGCAGGGCTGGGCATAGAAAACCCCGGGGGTGGGGCGGGGAAGAATTGCCCCCTCCCGTGAGAGCTGAGTGGAGGGGGCAGCGGGGGAGGGAGGGAGTGAAGATGGGGTGTGCGGAGGCATCTCCGGAAGAGCACAGCTGTGCACAGCCTACAGCAGCCTCTCCGGAGGCAGCAGGACAAGGGGCAGCAGGACGACAGCAGCACCAGGAAGGACAGGGACCAGGGGCCAGGTGAGAAGGGGAGGGGAGGGGGCTGGGGGCACTGGTCCTGTCCAGCTCACGAAGGACCTTCTACCTTGGTCTACACAGCCTGGCTCTGGCTCCTTCACTCACCCTCATGTCCATTTCACACTTCCCTGTCTGAGTGATTGCAACAGGGCATCCACTTTGCAGTCACAAGTGAAAATGCTTTTAGATTTCCTTGCTCTTCTCTTCCTTCCTGTGGCTTCTCTTTGGGGAGACGGTGGACATCTGTGGGAAGCAGTCTGAGCTCCAGACTTCCTCACACTCTGCACGCACCTCCAGGCTGGCGTTTGAGTTCTGAATTGTAATTGCCTGTTGGCTTATCCATCTCTCCCACTCCCTCTGCTAACAGCAGCTTGAGGTTGTCACATCCCCAGTGTCCGGTGCCTGGCAAAGAGCCGGCATTCAATCAGTCTTTGAGTAAATGATGGCAAGAGATGGAAAGGACTTTGAGGTGGGATATAGAGGTCAGGGTGTAGACTTGATGCTCCTCAAGGTGTCAGATATCCATGAGGGTTTTCCAAGATAATGTAAAAACTCTAATTGTCTTTTTTTTTTTCTCTATGGCTTTCAATTTGATTTTGTTGATATGCTTTGTACCTTACAGAGAAAGAGAAAAAACATCTTACTATTGGGGCTTAAAAACGATTGGGACAAGCAGGATTTATTTTAAATTAAATGCTTCCAGAAAAATTTCTCCTAATGCATCTCTTCCTTTGTAGTTCTTGCCATTGATAATATATAGGGATGCTTTTTTTTTTTTTTAATCTCCATGTTTTCAGTTTCTCTACAGTACAGGAGTCAATTTAAAAATTGCCATTATAGTCTTTGAGTTCTGAAGTCATTTCATGTCATAATGTAGGAGTATTTTCCTCTTTTAATTTGGCTTGCAATTTTCTGTAGAAAATTTGCCATATTGAACCCAGGGTGTTATGACAAATTACATGCTATAACTAGTTCTATGAACTGCACATTATAATCATTCAATAAATGTTACTTAAAGGGAACGTTTCCTATTTAGAAAGGTTCAATAAAGTTTTTTAAAAAATTAAAGATCGAAGAAGCTTTAGCAGGTACAAATATATGCACTTATTCTTGTAGGCTTTATGTATAAACACAGTTTTTACAAGTTCCCTGGTAAAAGATGGATAGATTTAAAGTTTAAGATTAAAAGTTTACTTTAAAATATTAAAAATTTTTCCTTTTGACATTTTTTATTTGAAAAATGAAAAAAAGGAAAAAATGAAAGTAATAGTCATCCATAATTTTGCCACATTTTTGAGAAATATAATCCCGCCTGTTATCACCACTATGAAAATCTAGTCACTGATATAAACAATTTGGTGCATGTTCCAGACCCTTTTCATTACACACACAACACACACTTACAAACTCACTCACATATATTTTTACTTGAAAAAATGGAATCACACTCATTATATTATACTACCATTTTCTTTTTTCACCTAAAAATATTTTATAGGCCTTTTTCAAAGTCAGTACATATAGATAATATCTCATTCTCTTTTTAAAATTTTGGTTTTTGCATTTAGCTTTTCAATCTGTCTGAAATTTATGTCTGTGTGTGGTGTGAGACAGGGATCTAACAGCAATTTCCTAAATGATTGACAGGTGTCTCAGCAGATCATCAAATAAATGCTTCTCTACTGATTTGAAATGCTGCTTTTTTCTTGACTTGAATTCCCATATGAATGTGAATCTGTCTGGACTTTTATTCTGTTTCATTAATCTATTTGTCTATTTCTGTGCCAAGTACTGTTTAACATATATAATTTATGATGTATTCTGATACCTAGCTTTCATTTAAATTTTTATCTGGTAGGAAAAATTCCTCTTATTTGCTTTTATTTTCTTTTTTTTAAAAAAATTTTCATCTGTTAATTTAAAATTTTAACAAAATAATACATGTATATAATTTCAAAGCTAAATAAAATGAGAAGGATTATAATTACAAACTACATTCGTCCTGCTACTCTTCAACTCTTCATTCCTTGTCCTGAGAGGTCCTGTTACTTCTTTTAGCTGATATTTCTAGCGTTAATCTTTATATTTCTAAGTAATATGATTATACTGCTAATTCTTGACTTATCACTTTTAAACATCATTTATTGGCTTCTATTAATAAGTATTCCTCTCTCTTGCTCCGTTCCCTCTTCTGCTCAACAGAGTATAACAGAAATTTTGGTTAAATCAATAATTAGTGTTTACATTAAGAATAGGCAAACACTTTCTTATAAAACTGAAGTATAGTTGTTTTACAATGTTGTGTTAATTTCTGTTGTACAGCAAAGTGATTCAGTTTTATATATATATACACCCACATTTTTAAAAATATTCTTTCCATTATGGTTTATCACAGGATATTGAATATAGTTCCCTGTGCTATACAGTAGGACCTTCTTATTTATCCATTCTATGTATAGTAGTTTGCATCTACTAACCCCAACCTCCCACACCATCCCCCCCTCCCCCCTTGGCAGCCACAAGTCTGTTCTCTATGTCTGAGTCTGTCTCTGTTTTGTAGATAAATTCATTTGTGTCATATTTTAGATTTCACATATAAGTGATATGGTACGGTATTGTATTTGTCTTTCTTTTTCTGACTTACTACACTTAGTATGATAATCTCTAGTTGCATCCATATTCATTCCTTTTTATGGCTGAGTAGTATTCCATTGTATCCATGTACCACATTTTCTTTATCCATTCATCTGTCACTGGACATTTAGGTTGTTTCCATGTCCTGGCTATTGTGAATAGTGCTGCTGTGAACATAGGGGTGCATGTATCTGTCTGAATTATAGTTTTGTCTGGATGTATGCCCATGAGTGGGATTGCTGGATCACATGGTAATTCTATTTTTAGTTTTCAGAGGAACCTCCATACTGTTTTCCACAGTGGCTGCACCAACTTACATTTTCACCAACAGTGTAGGAGGGTTCCCTTTTCTCCAGACCCCCTCCAGCATTTGTTATTTGTAGACTTTTTAATGATGGCCATTAAGAATGGGCAAACACTTTTTAATCGCAGAATCAACTAGTATATTATGATTGCATTTCCTTTCTTATATAAATGAAATCCTTTTTTTTTTGGAGTTACTCATTGCTTCTGTTTTTACTTGTGTAAGTTTTTATAAATCTATATCTAAATTTTTCCAAATATTCAATCAGTGGTACCATAAACCTATCAGCAGATTTCCGCCCCACCCTGCCCCTATGCTCAGAAACATTAGTTTATCAATGCCCTCCTTTTACTTGGAAGCTTTCTTCTCAGAACCTTCTGTCTTCCTATTCCAGTTCCCTATTTCCTTAATGCCATTTCTTTCTCTTTTTAAATTTATTTCCTCATTTTGTTGGAGTATATTTTCCAGTTGTCAACATTTCTGTATGGTTATGTTTTAGATATGTTACTTTTATTTTATTTTGTATTTTTAAAATTTTTAATTTAATTTTATTTTTTAACTTATTTTTATCTTTGTTTTTTGGCTGTGTTGGGTCTTCTTTGCTTTGCGTGGGCTTTCTCTAGTTGTGGCGAGCGGGGGCTACTCTTCATTGCAGTGTGTGGGTTTCTCATGGCAGTGGCTTCTCTTGTTTTGAAGCATGGCCTCTAGGCACACAGGCTTCAGTAGTTGCAGCACGTGGGCTCAGTAGTTGTGGCTTTCGGGCTCTAGAGGGCAGGCTTGGTAGTTGTGGCGCACGGGCTTAGTTGCTCTGCGGCATGTGGGATCTTCCCTGACCAAGGATCCGTGTCCCCTGCATTGGCAGGCTGATTCTTAACCACTGTGCCAACAGGGAAGTCCCTATTTTATTTTTTAAATTCTTTGCGTATATAGCCAATGATGTTTATTGGCTACACAGTTTTTTGTTTTTTTGGCCACACCACATAGCTTGAGGGAGTTCCCAACCAGAATTGAACCTGGGCCACGGCAGTGAAAGTGCTGAATCCTGATCACTGGATCACCAGGGAACTCCTGGTAAGTTACTTTTAAATAGCATATATTTGGGATTTCTTTATTGGTTTGTTTTTTGGTCTAGATAGGCGATCTTAGTTTTTTAACTGGAGCAATTAGTTTATCTGCATTGAATGTATTTACTGTACCTTGTGTTTAAATCTGCCTTTTTATTTTGTACTTTCTATTGTGTCAGCTGTTCTATGTTTTTCCCCTCTCTTTCTTTGCCTTCTTTTTTATTTGATTGATTGTACTAGTTTGACGTTTTCCCCTCTACTAGTTTGGAAGTTGCACCCTGTTTCTTTTCTCTTGGTAGTTGTCCTAGAAATTACAGTATGCATTCTTGACTTCGTAAATGTTAATTCATACCTTCACCCTCCTCCTAGACAACACAAACACTTTAGTATTAATTACCAACTTCCCAAATTCCACACTATTATTACTATTTTTTTCAATTCTTTCTGTATTTACAATACCATAAGGCATAATAGTCATCGTTCTACGAAGTCAGTATTCATTTAGATTTACTCACATATTTATCATTTTCTTTGCTTTCCTCTCCCTCCCCCTCAAGTTTGCCTTCTGCCTGTGATCACTTTTCCTTATGTCTGAAGTGCATCCTCTAGGATATCCTTAGGTGCAGATTTACAGAAGGCAAACTCTACATTCTACATTTTTACTTGTCCAGTAATGTCTCTGTGTTGCCTTCATTTTTGAAATATATTTTTGTGGAGTATAGAATTCTAGGTAGGTGCTTTTTTTTCTCTCTCTTAGTATATTGAAGATAATATTCCCCTGTGTTCTGGCTCTTTATCATTTATTTTTTGATATTGAGAAGTCAGCTGTCACTCTGTCACTCCTTTGAGGGTAATCTTTTTCTCAAACTTCGTTTAAGATTTTCTCTTTCTTTTTGCTTTTTCTTGCAAACCAAAATGTGCATATTTAGATATTTATCCTGGGGACTTATTGGACTTATTGGACTTATTGGACTCTTGAATTTGTGAATTGCTGTCTGGGGGCTTATTGGACTCTTGAATTTGTGAATTGCTGTCTTTCATGAATTCTTGAAAATGCTTAGCGATTTTTTCCTTCAATTACTGCCTTTACCCTATTCCTCTCTATTTTCCTCTGAGGCCTAATTGGAGACATAGCATACTTTAGATCTTTTAATTCTATGTTAAGTGTGGACAAACTATGGCCTATGAGTCAGCCACCTATTTTTGTAAGTAAATTTTGAATATAGTCATGCTTATTTGTTTACCTTTTTTTTTCAAGCTGCAGTGGCAGATGTGAGTAGTTGCAACAGACATAGTAAGACCTACATAGCCTAAAGTACTTACTATCTGACATTTCAGGCAAAAGTTTGTCAATGCCTACTCGATGTTTTTTTAATCTTCTCTTCCGTTTTCTCTCTCATCCTTTTGGTCTTTCCATGAATGCATTCTGGATACTTTATCCTAATTTATATTCCGGTTCCCTAGCCTTTGGCTGTATATGATCTACTGTTAAACCTGTCCATTAAATTCTTAATTATGAATATTGTATTTTTTATTACTAGAATTTCTACTTGATTCTTTTTCAAATCAAAGTCACTTCTTAGTTTTCACTGCCCAACTGAAGTTTTCAAGCTTTTCTTTTTACCTTTTATTTTTATTTTATTTTATTTATTTATTTATTTTTGGCTGCGTTGGGTCTTTGTTGCAGTGCGCAGTCTTTCTCTAGTTGTGGTGAGCGGGGGCTACTCTTCGTTGCAGTGCGCGGGCTTCTCGTGGAAGTGACTTCTCGTGTTGTGAAGCATGGGCTCTAGGTACGCGGGCTTCAGTAGTTGCAGCACACAGGCTCAGTAGTTGTGGCTTGCGGGCTCTAGAGCGCAGGCTTTTGTAGTTGTTGTGCACAGTCTTAGTTGCTCCGTGGCATGTGGGATCTTCCCGCACCAGGGCTCGAACCTGTGTCCCCTGCATTGGCAGGCAGATTCTTAACCACTGCGCCACCAGGGAAGCCCCGCTTTTTACCTTTTAAGACAGGAAACATGGTTTTGGAGTCTGTGCCCAATACTTTCACTATCTGAAGTCTTCATGTCTTTGTGGGTTTATGTCTGTTGTCTTCTATCCCCCGCCTGGTTCTCAGCCATAGAGACCTTATACTCAATATTGAGTTTGAAGTTTTATTTGTAGAACTAATTGAGGCCCAGGATGAAAATATACACCTCCGCAGAGAATTCTCATTTGCTCCCGACACCCTGGGACCACCTGATTGAACTTCCAGACCTGAGATTGCCTGAGTCATCCATGCGGGAACAGTGTTATTTCCAATTCAGTCTTTCTCCTGTAGTTGTGGTTCCCAAACTCATCTGCACACTGGAACACCTGGGAAGCTTCAGAATACACGGATGCCTGTGTCCCACCCCTAGAGACTGTGATTTAATTGGTCTGTGGTGTGGCCTGCACTTTGGAATTTTTAAAAGCTCTCCATGATTCTAATGTGCAGACAAGTTTGGGAAGCTCTGCTCTAAGAGTAAAGCCCTTCAGGACCTCAACTTAACGTGTGGGTATTCATCAGACTCTCTGCTTGGCAGGCCCTTTTATCTGGTTTGCCCAGCGACGCTGCCAAATACCCCAGCTCCATGGTGCAGCTGTTTCTTCCTGATCACGTCGAAACAGCTTTGAGTGCTTGGTATGGCATTCACATTTTGGCATGGTAATCCTTTGCCATCTTTTTTTTTGGGGGGGTACTTGGGCCTCTCACTGTTGTGGCCTCTCTCATTGTGGAGCACGGGCTCCGGACGCGCAGGCTCAGCGGCCATGGTTCACGAGCCCAGCTGCTCCACGGCATGTGGGATCTTCCCGGACTGGGGCACGAACCTGTGTCCCCTGCATCGGCAGGCGGACTCTCAACCACTGCGCCACCAGGGAAGCCCTCCTTTGCCATCTTATAAACTCTCTGATGCTTTTAAGAAAAAATATAAATATTGATTATTTATAAAAATATATTTACTTATGTATTTAATACCTTTAAATATATAATATTACATATATATATATTCTATACATTTTTTTCCATACAGCGGTTTTAGTTGACCTGAATGGGTTAGCAGACTTGAAAGTCTTCCAGTTGCTTTTTAAAAGAAGGAACGGGGTTAGTGTTGTAGAGTTCTTACCCTTCTGAAAATATGTGATTTTATCCAGTCTGTGCAGTGATGACTTGGCTGCGATTTGAAGCCTAGGTTGAAACTTAGTTTTCTTTCACTTATTTGAAGGCGCTGTCTCACTGATCCCTGACATTCATTGATCTCTAACACTCACTGTAGCTGTTGAATAATCCTAGTCCTACCTGATGCCTGTTTCCTTGCCAGTGACTTTTTTTTTTCCTTTGGGGAACCATTAGGATCTTCTCTTTTCCCCCAGAACTCTCACATCTCAGTTTATGTACCTTGGTATGGGTCTCATTCCATTCATTTTCTTGGGCATGAAAGAGACACTTTCACTCTGGAGAGTTTTACTTTTTACTGCTAGGAAATGTTTTTGCCATATTACTTTCCTATTTCCCGCCTCTTGATTTTCTCTCTTCTCTTTTTAAAGAAATCATTTTGGTTGGCGATAGACCCCTTGCATTCATCCTCTACCTTAATTATCTTTTCTTTCCTAAATTTTAGTGCTCTTTTGTGCTAGTTCTTAAAAGATTTCCTCAACTTTATTCTAGAACTTTTCTATTGAATGTTTTATTTTGATTAAATTTTTATTTCCAGAAGAGAACTGTATTTCTTCTTCTTTGATTTATCCTTTTACATAACCTCTATTTCTGGGTGTAAGGATACAAATATCTTATTTCCCTACAGTTGTGGATTTTTAAATCTTATGTCCTCTTCTGTTTGTTTCCTGTAGATGTTTCTTTCCCTTTATTCTTGCATTGCTTTTTCTCTTTCATGCTAGAGGTTTTACTCAGTTGTTTGAGAGCCTTGGCACTCTGTTCATATTTAAGAGTGAGCCTGTAAATAGTGTTTGGGGGCCCTGATTGAGTGGGCAGGACGAGTGAACCTGTGGGGCCTGTTTAGGGGTGATTGAACAGGGGGTTCATAAGAAAGAGAGAAAGAGGGAGGGAGGGAGGAAGGGAAAAGAAAACTGGAAGCTTTTTCTTTAGGGCCATTTAGCTTGTTGAAAAAGAATCTTCTGCTGTTCTTTATGTGCCTGTCAGCTTATGGAGGGCAATTTGGGGAAAGGTAACTATGTAGTTCATTTCTTTTGCAGACTTCCATGTGCCTCCCCACTGCTGCTCCATCTGGGTAACCCTAAGTCTCAGCCTTTCCCATTAAGTTATACAGAAAATAACTTTTTAATCACCAGTCTGGGAAATTAGTAACCTGACTGTGTGAGGTGAGGGAAAGGTATAATTACTCCATAAACATTTTCAACAACAGCTTTTTTTGGCTCCTGGCTGCAACCCAGCCCTTCAGTGTACCTGCAGTCTCCAAAGCTGAGCATCTCAGGTTTCCCACTGGGGTGACTTGACTCACTCACTGGTGGTCATGCCCCTCCAGGTGACAGACCACTGCTTCCTCTGCTATGATCAGTCACTTACCTCTCCTCCATCTGGTCCTGTCTTCCGAAATTGCATTGAATTCTCTTGTCTGTTTCTGTCTTTATTCTCTTTGTCTTTTATAGGTTTCTACTTTCTTCTTGTTGTTGTAGCTCCTTTATTATCAATCAGGGGAGTTCAAAGCAGGAAAGGAGATAAAAATCTTTATTCTTAAAACATATCCCAATTAACTTTAGATGGCTTGTCTATTAAAAACAATTCTCCTGTGGTTTTACTAAAATTGCTTTGGATTTATAGGTTAATTTGAGAATTGTCAATTCTCTGTTACTGTGTCTTCCTCTTCAAGAACATGGTGAATCTCTCCATTTATTTTGATCATTATGACCTTCTGCAAGTTTCCACAGTTTTCTTTGTGTTAGTTTTATTACTAAAATATTCCTCTGATGAGGAGCACAAGTGACACAAAGGAAGAGCAAATTTGTGAGCTTGAAGGTTGACTGAAAAACTGACCCAGAACATAGTACAAAAGGACAAAGAGAAAAAATAGGAGGGAAGAGTTAAGAGACTTGGAAAACAGATCCAGCAATTCCAACAGCCTTCTAATAAGAGTTTTGCAAGGAAAGAACAGAGGGAAGAAGCCATCAAATAAATGAAAGAATAAACTTTCCTTACGTTGCAGAATGAGGTGAACACACACCCTACTCCACATGGTGGGCAATGTTTCAAATAGGTAATGAGGAAATTCTTTTTTTTTTTTAAATAAATTTATTTATTTTTGGCTGCATTGGGTCTTCATTGCTGCACGTGGGCTTCTTCTAGTTGCAGTGAGCAGGGGCTATCTTTGTTGTGGTGCGCAGGCTTCTCATTGCAGTGGCTTCTATTGTTGCGGACCACGGGCTCTAGGTGTACGGACTTCAGTAGTTGTGGCACGCGGGCTCAGTAGTTGTGGCTTGCAAGCTCTAGAGCGCAGGCTCAGTAGTTGTGGTGCATGGGCTTAGTTGCTCTGTGGCATGTGGGATCTTCCCGGACCAGGGCTCGAACCCACGTCCCTGGCATTGGCAGGCGGATTCTTAACCACTGCACCACCAGGGAAGTCTCGAGATGATGAGGAAATTCTAAACGATTCAAAAGAGTGAAGATAAATTCCATTAACTTATACCCTGAGGACTTTCTCTACTCATCATAGAGAGGTTAGAATCACTGACGATAGAACTGGCAAATAAAAGCTGCAACTATTTGTCTCTTGGGAGCAAGCATCATCTGTCACCAGCACCAGGAAGCACGTGAGCATGACATTCCTGTGTTTATCACTGTACTTGCCACCAGTTAACGGCAGATAGCACAGGGCCCATCTATCTTCCAGGCAGCTGTGATGCCTCCACACTCCCTAGTCCTTCATCAAACATGCTCCACTTGGAGAAACACCTTTTCCCCTCATTCTTCCAACATATCAGAACTCCAGAAAACTCTGTGGAAAAGAGCAGGGCTTGAACACTTAGAATTGAAATCTCCACTGCATTGGAATGGAGGAGGAACATCCCTTACGTGAAGGGAAAGCCCAGAGCAAGGCCCGAGGCTGTTCAGTTCCCAACCTCATATTTCCCTACCTTTCCTTCAAAGATCCACGAAGGAAAGATGTTCATTCAGACACCCTTTTGAGGTAAGTGCTCTTCCAGATATGTCACTAATGAGATGTGATATATTTATATGCACATGTGATATATATATGCAAATGTGTTCTAAATGGCAGCCTGCCAAATGTGGGTGGACAGTCTCACTTGTCATGAGGGTTATGGAGAAGGGGAATTTTTATGCTGATTATGTATATGAGATACCTAATCTGTTCTAGCACAAACTTTTTTTTTTAATTAATTCATTTATTTATTTTTGATGTGTTGGGTCTTCGTTGCTCAGCGCGGGCTTTCTCTACTCTTCATTGCTGTGTGTGCGCTTCTCATTGTGGTGGCTTCTCTCGTTGTGGAGCATGGGCTCTAGGCGTGCAGGCTTCAGTCGTTGTGGTGCATGGGCTCAGTAGTTGTGGTTCGTGGGCTCTAGAGCTCAGGCTCAGCAGTTGTGGTGTACAGGCTTCGTTGCTCCGCAGCATGTGGGATCTTCCAGGACCAGGGATCAGACCTGTGTCCCCTGCATTGGCAGGTGGGTTCTTAACCACTGCCCCACCAGGGAAGTCCCCTAGCACAAACTTTTGAAACCCTGTCCCTTTGCTCCTTTAGATGCCCCTGATTCCTGCCCAACTGCATGTCTGGGACTCCACAAAGCGTAAGCATCAGAGCCATTAGCCTGAGAAGCTAGACTAGCCTGAGAATGTGAGCCTGTGTTCGAGACACAGTCCATTCAGTCATTCAGTTGCTCAATAAACGTGAACTTAGTCCTTCAGAAGAGAAAGATAAACATGGGCCTGCCTTTAAGGGACTCAGATCTCAAGTCCATCACCTACCAGGTAGGCTCAAGTAGGTCATTTAAGCTCCCTGATCCTTCAGTTCCTCCCCTTTAAATATCAATAGAATGCTGGCTTTGCCTAACTGACAGGTTTTTTTGTGTGGATTTAGTCAGATAATATACACGGAAGTGGTTATGGGAAAGCCTGTAGGACATTTTTTAATCATTTTCCTTACCATGTCTTTGTCCTCATTAATCTGAGTTACTAAGTAAACACTGAATTCAAGCGATGCTTCCGTTTCCCACCAGACCAAGCGTGTCTACTTCTCGGCGTGTGGTAGTTGTATTCCCCTCCCTTTTCATCTCCTGTCATCTCTCTTCTGTTGGGGACTGCAGGGCATGTGTGAGTTACTTCTGCTCTCGGTGACTGTAAAATTCTCTACCCTTCCCTTGAAGCACCCGGAAGGAAGGATGCAAGGCCACTGGATTGCTGAGGTCTCCTGGGTGGTGACATCCACCATCCTCAAGCTTCCCGAGGGGTGTCCTGGCTGCCATACGGTGCTGCTCAGGAAGGGGAGGCTGACTTTCCATTGCTGGGGTTCTAATTTCTGTCCACGGGTCTCTTGGCCACACCACCTATCTTAAATCAAGTTAATGATAGCTAACACTTCAGTGTGCTAAGAACGTCACACCTATTCACTTCACACCTATTTAGTTCTCACAACAGCCCTGTATTATCCCACGTCATAGACGAGAAAACTGAGACTCAGACAATCTAACAAACTTGTTCATGGTCACAGGGCTGGTGAATAGCAGAGCTGGGGTTTGAACCCAGGAAATCTCTCCCCTGAGTCTAGGCTCCTAGCCGCATTGTTATCCTAGCTCTTACATTAGATTTGCTCAACTAGCTCAGAGTCAAGAAAATCTCCCAGCCTTGAAAGCATCTGGCAGGATGCTGGCATTCCTTGATTCTTTGATGATTTAAATAAAAGTCAGCTCTGAGGTTCCACCATCTCTGTACCCAGTACTCCAGCCAATTGGACACTGATCTCCCAGATACCTGAGCAGCAAGCTCATGGCAGGTGGAGCCATATGAAATTGTCAGTGTTCGGCCATTTTCGACCGAGACGAATGGCAATCACATGTCTGGTTCCTAGCGGGGTCCTTTTCAGCAGCGCAGCATCTGCAGGCTGAGCCCTGGGGGCTGAGTGCAGCTGCTGCTCCCAGAGGCAAAGCAGGGTCAGGTTACACTAGTTTTGAAGTGAAACATGAGTCAAAAAGGGAAAATAATGTGACCTCTGGAAAACAGGCAGATATGACTCAATCAGCAGTAAAAGGCTGCTTTGGAAAATTGAGTCAGACCTGCTCGATTTGATTCCGTGTGGTCACAGCCACTGGCATCCACAAACTTGTGGGTGTGCTTGCTGCACCTTTAAAGAGAACTTGGGGGTTGGAGGGTGGTTTGCCTAATTGAAGAGCTCTGCTGTGGGTAGTTGAGCAGGGAGAGCCCAGATGGAGGGCACCTGGAAGAGCTGGAGGCCGTTGGGGTAACAAGTTGAGACAAATACACCTAGAGAACCGAGAGGTAGTTTGGCAGAGAGGCGGGATGGGGAGGTCTTTCGCAAGTATAACCAGAAGAGTGAAAATCTGGGGCTCTCCCCAGTCCCTGGTGCTGGCTGAGCTGCCAGGCGCTGGAGAATCCAGTTTAACCGCCTGGAGACCTCTTGGAATGACCTTAGGCTGTAAGGTATGAAACCGGGGCGGGGAAGGGAGGAGGGAGTGTTAAATGCGCACGAACAGAGGAGATGTGTTCCAAATAAGGGGACTATTATTCAGGGATAGATGCAGACATAGTGGGAAGTGGTTCACAGGCGTTCATTTGAATTCTCTGGTTTTCCTCGGTGGGAAACTACTTTCATCTGATTCTTTTCAATATGGATTGACTCACATCCTCTTTATTGGACACAAGAATATATGTGCCATAAGGATTTTAAAGCACTGAACAATTGCTACCTCATTCTTGGGGCTTTGATTGGGGCACTCCTGGCTGAGCTGCTGTCTCCCCGAGGGTAGGAATTTGAGATGAATTCCCAGCCACTGGAACAAAAACTACCGAAAGAAAGTAGGAGTGAGTGTTCTGGATCAACACAGATCTTTGTTTTAACTTTTTTCCGGGCAATCAGGTGTTGGGAGTACAAAGGCTTGCGAGGCTGCCTTCTAAGAGCCTGTAATCGATTTGGGGGAAATATGTCATATACACAGAACACAAAGACAATGTTTTGTAAATGCTAAATGTATGGTGAAGAATCAATCAAAGTTAGAGGAAGCAAAGAGACTGATGTATGCAATGCAGATAATGAGGCAAGGATTCCTGCAGGGAGTAGATTTGAACTAATCCTTCAAGAATGAGTGTTTAGGGGGACAGGGGAGTGAGAGGAAGTCATTGCAGGCAGAGGGAGTGGCGCACACGTGCACACACAAGTCCAAAGGTGGGAGAGCCCATATTTGCTTAGATCCTAAGTAGATTGGTTTGAGCAGAGTGAAAATTTGTTGGGGTAATAGTATGAATGCCCCCCTCCTTCTTTCTATATTCATGTTCCCCTGGGTGAACTCATTCAGTCTTTAATTAAATAATGTCCATATACTGATTCCTGGATTTATAACTCCAGCACAGACCTTTCCTCTATGTTCCAGACTTGTTTGTCCAACCACCTACTCAACATCTCCAACTGATAATCCCACAGGAGTCTCAAATTGAACACAGCCACAATGGAACTCTTGGGTTTACCTTCCTGACTTGTCCCCATCCTCCCACCTCCCATGTCTTTGCCCTCTTGGTGAATGGCATCATGCTTCACCCCAGTATCAAGCCAAAACCCTGGGAATCATGCTTGAATTCTTCTTTCACTTACTCCCCCACCTTGACTCCATCCACAGTAGATGTCAGCTCTTCCACAGGAGAATCTCAAATCTGTCCACATTTTTCTGACTCTCACTGCTATCACCCAAGTACCCAAGCTCAAGGCACCAACCTCCCCTGCGTGTCATTCTGTAATACCCCCTAATTTCAACCCTTCCAAGTTTTGCTGCTTGGAACCCTTTCTCTGCCCAGCCAAATGCCAGCAGACCACTCCCTTGCTTAAAATCCTTTGATGGCTTTGCAGGGCTCGTAGCATAAAATCCCAACTCCTTACCATGGTTGACCATCGCCCTGCTTTATAGATGCCTCCTCCACCCCGATGCCTGCCCAGCATCCATGTACCTTCTTTTGATAGCTGCTTCTCCATTTCTCTTTGGGAGCATGACTCCTGCCTTGAGTCTTACTGTGAGTGGTCTGGCGGGCTGACTCCACTCTACTCCCTGTGTCAGGCGGCAGCATGTAACTCTAGTATAGACAATCAGCATATTTTTGCCCTGTGTCACAGTGATTGGCTCAGAGATTAGCACGTCTCCTGAGTTTATCCAGTAAGACTGAAGTCCAGGTCTTTTGCTAGAACATTGGGGATTGCTGGCTGTAAAGAAGATGTGTGCCTGGAGCTACAGAAACCCATCCATTGGGAGAGGATTCCTGAGCCAAACCCAATTCAGAACAAAGATGACTGAGAGATGGAGAAAGGCCACGTCCTGTTGACTCTGTTTGAAGCCAGTTCAATCCCATGTGATGCCTTCACATTTCAGTTGAGCCAGTCAATTCCCTTTTAAGTTCAGATTTGAGTTGAGTTTCCAGGCTCATGTGTCCTGCAGGATCTGAACACTGCCTAGACTTGAACCTTACCACAGCCCATTCTCCTCTCTACACTCACCTTGGACCTGGGACACATTAAGCCCTTTATCACCTCAGCATCTTTGCCTTTGGTGTCCGTATTGCTGACAGTTCTCTTCCCTAGAGTTTTGAGAGGTTGGCATATTTTCATTTCTTAGGTCCAAACTCAATATCACCTCCTCAAAGAGCCCTTGAAAAAGAGACTCCTCCATTTCCCTTCCATCATGGCGCGTTGTTTCATTTAGAGCAGTGATCAGAAGCTATCTCCCTCGTTTATTATCTGGCTCCTCCATTGAAAATAGTAGCATCGTGTTGGCAAAGGTTTTCTATCTTGTTCAGTCTGTACTCGCAGGGTCTAGCTCAGTGCTTGGTATACAGTAGGTGCTTAATAAGTGTGTGTTAGATGTGTGAATGAGTGAATGCATGCATGCATGCTCGATGCCATAGATTCATCTTGATGGGGAGGAAGAGATAGGAAATATTTGCCATAAAGGACAACAGGCACAGTTGGAAAATGCAATCTTCCTTTTTCCTGAAGGCTTTACTTGGGACTCATGGAACAGAGTGTCCTGCAAAGAAGGTGATCGCAGCCAGATGTGGTCAGCACAGACCTGGGGTGAGTCAGGGTAGCAGATGGGTGAACCGGCTGGTGTTCTACACTGGCCCCAGGCCAGGGTGCCACCCTCAAGTTTACCTGCAAGTCACCCTCAGGAGCCACATCAGGTCATGGCCAGGGTCACCGTGCTGGGTGGAGGTATCAGGTCAGAGTTACACCTTCCTCTTTCTAAGACGAACCACCGTTTATCTGAAGGGTTGTGGAGGGAGGTGGACAGTCAACTGTGAAAGCTGCTGCTTCCCTGATCTTGCCAGCAAGGCTTTTGAATGTACTGCTACTAGTAAAGTTATAGCATTGACCGCAAACGTGCATTAAAAAAACAGCTTCCTTCGTGCTAGAACTAAGTGTTTTACGTGTACCAACACATTTAATTCCCACAGCCATTGAGGTAGATTAAGGATGGCCACGAGTTCTTTGATACTTTTCCCGCTGAGAACTGGGGTCCATGTCCCCTCCTCTTGAATCTGGATGGGCCCCATAATTGCTTTGATCCATAGAATATGGCAGAAATGCTGACGGGCCCGTTCTGAGCTGTCTTTTGGAACACTCTAGGGGGGCCAGACACCACGTAAAGAGCTTTGTCTACTCTGCCAGAGAAACCATGGGGAGGGCCCCTGAGACCACAAGGAGAGGGACAGGGGCCAGTTGAAGCCAGCCTCGAGCTTTTCCTGATGAGGCACCAGACCTGGGAGAGAAAAAGCCACCTCGAATCCTGCCACGCCAAGTGACACCACTTGGATCTGAGAACTGCCCAGCTGAGCCTGCTTAAATTCCTGCCCCATGATCTTTTTTTTTTTTTAAACTGAAATATAGTTGATTTACTGACCTACAATCTTGTGAGCAAACTAAAATGACTGTTCTAAGCCACTACCTTCTGAGTAGTTTGTATTCAGCAATGAACAACTAGAACAACTACCCTACCTCATAAGTGCTACTATATCTGCATCTTACAGATGAGGAGCCTAAAACATGGAGAGGTTCAGTGATTCGCTCAAAGTCACCCAATGGTAAGAGGCAGATATGGAATTCAAGCCCAAGCAGTCTGACTCCAGAGCCTGAACCACTCACGGTAAGGCCACCAGGCTCTACTGGTGCCAGGTCTTAGCTGCCAACGGCAAGTCCTGCCTGACCTGGGCTTCTTAGAGTCAAGATGACTTAGTTCTTAGGGCCTCAGTCTGCAAAGTGACTAGGGCTGGACTAAGTTAAAAATCTAAAACAGAGTTTCTCGACCTGCTTTTTTTTTTTTTTTTTTTGCGGTACGCGAGCCTCTCACTGTTGTGGCCTCTCCCCTTGTGGAGCACAGGCTCCGGACGCGCAGGCTCAGCGGCCATGGCTCACGGGCCCAGCCGCTCCGTGGCATGTGGGATCTTCCTGGACCGGGGCACGAACCCGTGTCCCCTGAATTGGCAGGCGGACTCTTAACCACTGCGCCACCAGGGAAGCCCTCGACCTGATTTTTGGCTGGATGATTAGGCCAGATAATTCTTCACTGTGGGCTGTGCTGTGCACTGTAGGATGTTTAGTAGCATCCCTGGCCTCTACTCACCTTCACTGTGTGGTCCCCTTCCCCTCACTGTGATGAGCCAAACTGTCTCCAGCAGTCCCCAGATCACCTCCAGCCTCGAGCCATCTCATGTCTCTTCCAGCCATGTCTTTGTTGTTTCCCCCCTACGCAGCACTGCCCCGTCCTGTGCCCTTAGCTATGCTTAACTTTTGTTTAAAATCGAGGAGGTGTCATCTCCTCCAGGACTCCTCCTCTGGCCTCTCTGCCCCTTTTGTGCTCCATCATGCCTGGGGTCTTTCTATGGTACTATACAGAGATGGTGATATAGCTGTGCCCCTGCTGGCCTGTAAATTCCGTAAGGACAGAGACTGTGTCTTACTTGTCTTTGTATCTTTAGTGTTTAGCCCAAGTCCTGGCTTTCTTAGTGTTGGTGCTCGGCAAATTCTTATTAAAACAAGGAATGGGGCTTCGCTGGTGGCGCAGTGGTTGAGAGTCCACCTGCCGATGCAGGGGACACGGGTTCGTGCCCCGGTCCGGGAAGATCCCACATGCCGCGGAGCAGCTGGGCCCGTGAGCTATGGCCGCTGAGCCTGCGCGTCCGGAGCCTGTGCTCCACAACGGGAGAGCCCGCAACAGTGAGAGGCCCGCGTACCGCAAAAAAAAAAAAAAAAAAAAAGGAATGAATGACGCGATACTGATGCTGAAAGCTCAGCCTCTGTGCACCAGTGCTGAATCGAATCTCAGAGACAGAGTTTTGGGTGAAGCAGAAATGAATAGCTTTATTGCTTTGCCAGGCAAAGAGGGACACGGTGGGCTCCTGCCCCAACTGTCCCAAGCCCAGAGGATTTGATGAGGAGTTTTACAGCAACGGTTCAAGGGTGGGGTGTGTGCAGGGCCTGCATTCCTTTAATCTTGTCTCAAGTAATCTTCTTGATGAGCTTCTCTGGTCTTCTCCAGTATGAAGAATGCTGACACCTTCCATTTGTTAGGTTTTAATTCTGTAAAGACCTTAAAGATACTGTTATGTGTATCCCTGAGGCAGAACCAGGACCTGCCCCGTGGCTGCACTGTTATTTCTTGGCTGGTCCTCCCTTGTCTCTGCATCGCCTCCCTTCCCAGATTAACACCTGTTCTTTGGAACTCAGGGAGGGTCATGGAGGCTGGAGTCTGTTCCCTACAAGAAACGGGGGACATGGAAAGGCTTCTGTGCCCAGGAACCCCACAGCGTCCTGTTCGGTTTCAGTACATGGTGGTTGTTTGTGGAGCATGGACTTTCAGACAAGCTGAAGCCAGTTTGAATCCTGGCTCTGCCATTTACCAGCAGCATAGAGTTGGGAAAGTTACATAATCTCCTCAACATTCCTCTCTGGAATAGAGACAGTGAAATCTCTATACCTCACAGGAAAAGCAAAAAGGAGAAAGAGTAAGGAGAAAAGGAGATTATGTCTATTAATTGCTTAGCACAGTTTGACATGTAGTAAATGCTCAGTAAATGGTATCTTCTACAGAACAAATGAATGTTATCATTTCATGTCTCCTCCCCCTTCACATGCCTTATTCTGCCCCTTCAATTCTGCAAACTTGTTGGCACAGGTACTGTTAGAAAGTCTCATTTCTCTTTTCTTTGAGACTTCCTCACTGTTGAAGTGGACTTTACTCAGTCCTGGATTACAATTTGTACAGTTTTCTCAGCATTGTCACCAGGTGCCACCCCACCTCTATGTCCTCTGATGGACCCAGAGAGCAAGGGGCAGGGCATCTGAAGCCTTAGAGAGAAGTGAGGCTCATGTGATCAGGTGTGTTCCTTATCCTTAGGGGCTGAGGGTTGCACTGGGAACCAGAGCAAGGGAGCTGGTAGGCAGCGCAGGGCAGTGGAGACTGTAGCTGACTGTGGACAGCTGTAGGGTAGCGAGATGTGCTTGTTACCCTCCCCTCGTCTTTGGGGGGGCATCACTGTGCATGGCCATTGCTAGCAGAGATGATAGTGGTATGCAACAAGGCTGGGACAGTAATGGGATTTATGATCTCGCTTAATAAGAAATCTAGTAGAAGGACCACTCCAGACTTGGCTAATTTGGCTATTCAACAGTGTCATCAAAGACCCAGGTTCTTCCCGACTTCAGTGTGTTGGCTTGTCTGGCTCCCCTGGTCTCAAGGTGGCTGCCATAATTCCAGCTTCACACACAGTCAGTCATGTGCAGAGGTAGAGAAAAGGGCATTCTTGTTTGCTCTCTCTCATCTTTTTTTTTTTTAATTTTTTGAAATATAAAAAGAAAATTTATTTTTTTGGCCATGCCATATGGCACATGGGATCTTAGTTCCCTGACCAGGGATTGAACCCGTGCCCCCTGCAGTGGTAGCACGGAGTCTTAACCACTGGACCACCAGGGAAGTCCCCACTCATCTCTTTTTAAGAGCTGGAAAAAAAAAAAAAAATTCCAAGAAGCCTCCTTGGCCGTCTTCCTCTGTGTTTCATTTACATGTTCATCCTAAACCCATTCCCAGAGGCTCAGACCTTCCCTGAAATGCACGGATCCTTGGGGGAGAGTGAACAAAATTTGGGTGCTGTTGGAAAGGGGGCAGCCAGATAAATGTTGGTTAGGACTTAACAGGGTCTGCTATGTAAAGTTATCCTGTTTTCTTTTGGGGGAAAAAATAAAACATGAGAAAAGAAACACGTGAAAGAAACATGTGCTGTAAATGTGAAAGGGGCTTAAAACCATGAATAAGGAGAGCAGTTAGTTGTGGCAGGAATTCAGAGTTCCTCAGAAAACGTGCATGGAGCTCGAACTAACCATAATTTGTGTATAGGGCACAGACTATCTCAGATAGGTAGATTTTAAAAGGGGTCTCTTTCTTCACAAAGTCAGGAGCTTTTTGAGGATTTACTAACTACTTTATCATATACTAGCTGTATAGCCTCAGGCAAATCAAAAAACAATTTTTATGGGCGTATATTGATTTACCATGTTGTGTTGGTTTCAGGTGTACAGCAAAGTGAATCTGTTATACATATACATATATCCACTTTTTTTTTAGATTCTTTTCCCATGTAGGCCATTACAGAGTATTGAGTAGAGTCCCCTGTGCTATACTGTAGGTCCTTATTAGTTATCTGTTTTATATATAGTAGTGTGTATGTGTCAATCCCAATCGCCCAATTTATCCCTCCCTCCCCCATCCCCTGGTAACCATAGGTTTGTTGTCTACATGTGTTGCTCTACTTCTGTTTTGTAAATAAGTTCATTTGTACCCTTTTTTTAGGTTCCACATATAAGCGATATCATCTGATATTTGTCTTTCTGTGTCTGACTTACTTCACTCAGAATGACAGTCTCTAGGTCCATCCATGTTGTTTCAAATGGCATTAATTTGTTCTTTTTAATGGCTGAGTAATATTCCATTGTATATATGTACCACATCTTCTTTATCCATTCTTCTGTTGATGGACTTTTAGGTTGCTTCCAGCCTCAGGCAAATTAATTAGCCTTTCTGAGCCTCAGTTTCCTCATCCGTAAAATGGGGATAATTATAAATATATATTTTCAGTCCAGATTTTTTTGTTTTTTTTCTTTCTTTTCTAAAAAAAATTTATTGAAGTATAGTTGATTTACAATGTTGTGTTAATTTCTGCTGTACAGCAAAGTGATTCAGTTATACATATACATATTCATTTTCATAATCTTTTTCATGATGGTTTATCACAGGATACTGAATATAGTTCCCAAATGGGGATAATTATAAACCTTCCTTCCAAGGGTGGTTGTGAGAATTAAATGAAGTAAGAGTATAGCCCAGAAGCTGGAGTATAGTACTCAGTAAGTATTGTTATTATGGTGGTGGTGGTTGTTATCGTTGTGTCGTTACATAATCATCATCATCATGATTATTATCATTATTATCTTTATCATTATCTTTGAATCTTTAGCACTTAGTCAAGGTACGTGTTATATGCTCAATACATGTTTGTTGCATGAAAATAAGTGTGGGAATGAATAAACAGGGAAAGAGCACATAGAAAGTGAAATAATGATCATGAAGCTCATGACTAAAGCAGGCCAACGATGCAAGGAGACTGACAACAAGATGGCGGGGTGTGTAATTCACTTCCTCATGGGAGGTACTTACAGGCAGTTCTGTGACTGCAGAATGAAGCATCCCTGTGGGATGGAGCAGTCAGAGAAGCCCTCACCAGGAGGCAGGAGGGTCTGAGATGATCTGTCTAGGATGGTGGGGGCTGAGTAAGGGGACAGGGAAGGGAGACATTTACAGATAGAGGTCCCCCATCCTCAGACCTGACATCTTAGAAATTATGAGCATTGAGGAAGTTCCCTCAGGGAGCTGAAGTTTAGTTTGGTTTTGAGATCTGTGGCTTAGTTCCTCAGGGCGCAGCCCTATCCCAGCGTCTGTTTTATGCTTGCTTGAAAGTGGGAGGCTGCTGCAGTGCAAGCCCAGACATCTGCAGAAACATTTTCTTTGTAAACCCGCTCTCTGTGACAGCCATTGCACGTGTTCTGGGGTAGGGGCCATCTGACTCAGGAATTCATCAAACCCTTTTATGCCCGTTCTCATCAGCTTTCAAAGGGTCTTTACACAGAACACTCCTAAATGAGTAGTGGATGAATATTCATAGATATATTTTCCCTACCGCTGATCTGGAAGGACGCCGCTTTCAGAGCTGTTTGCTGTCTCTGGGTGGAGGGACTGCCTTTGGCCTTTGTGCTTATTGCAGAGAAGAGGGAAATGAGTCAGCCTCTGACACTGAAGAAACAGAATGTCCTCCTCCTATCCATGCTAAACTTGTCAAAGGCCAAGCAGTGTTGGGGAAGGAATCCGAGAGTTTCTAATCAGAGCCCTTGTGTGCAATGTGTAGAACAGACTGGCTCGTGTCTTCTCCACAGCTGACCCAGGTTATACGCTAGGGACCTGGGTGACTCAGTTTCTCATAACCTACTTCTCATTCATTTGCCCTGCCTGATCCACTGTCCTCAGCGTTCTGATCGCTCACCGTCTTTCAGTTAGAATAACTCCCACATTGGAGAGCACTTTACAGTTGGTGAGGGGATTCCATCCACATGATCTGATTCCCTAGAGAGGGATACAGGACAAGAATCGCTGAACATATTGCCCAGGGAGAGTGAGGTAGTCACGGCCAGGCAGAGGTGAAAGGAGAACATGATCCCTAACCCCCGACAGCCCTCCTGCCATTCACCAGCGCTCGAGCCACGGATGCTGAAAGGCTCATAAGCTCAAAAACTGGTCTTTTTTTTTTTTTAAATTGAAATGTAGTTGATTTACAATGTTATGTTAGTTTCTGGTATACAGCAAAATGATTCAGCTGTGTGTGTGTGTGTATATATATATATATATATATATATATATATATTCTTTTTCAGATTCTTTTCCATTATGGTATATTATAGGATATTGACTATAGTTCCCTGTGCTATACAGTAGGACCTTGTTGTTTTTGTATTTTATTTATAGTAGTTTGTATCTGCTAACCCCCAACTCCTAATTTACCCCTCCTCCCTTTCAGAAAAGCCCTTTGGTAACCATAAATTTGTTTTCTATGTCTGTGAGTCTGTTTCTGTTTTATAAATAAGTTCATTTGTATCATTTTTTTTTAGATTCCACATATAAGTGATATCATAGGATATTTGTCTTTCTCTGTCTGACTTATTTCACTTAGTATGATCATATCTAGGTCCATCCATATTGCTGCAAATGGCATTATTTCATCCTACAAAAACTGGTCTTGAGGGCATCAGATCTTTTTTGAGTTCTTCAACTTAGGGTCTAAAGCAGTTGTTCAAGTTCTTTTCCCAAAGGCACCCATGCTGCAGGGCACTTTCTGAGCCCTGTGGTGACTCCAGTGGATTTGGCATTTCTGAACCTCATTCCAGTGTACTTCTGGGTACCACTTAGTACAACACAGAACAGTCTGCTGCCTCTCACCTCTCTCTCACAGAGCATCTTCAGAGCCGTCCCTGCATAGGGAACCGGCTCTCCTCAAACATTTATCCCACCAAACAGGCACTTTCCTACAATGCTTGTGAGGGGCACACAGGCCAGCTGTGTGGAAGACAGTTGAGTTATATCCCTCAAAATTACAAATGCATTGATCCTAGGATCCAGCAATCTCACTGCTGGGAATTTTCCTACACATAGATTGGCATATATATAACAGGATGTATGTCCAAGGTTTTCCATTGCAGCTCTGTTTTGTAATAGCAAAGACTGTACACAATCTAAGGGACCGTCTACCAAGGACCAGTTAAATGAATTGTGATGGAACCAGATAAACACTACACAGCTACAAAAATGACTGAGGAAGTTCTCAGTAAACTAAGAGAGAATGATTGCCAGCAAAAATGCAAAACAGTGTATATTGGCTACATTTTGTGTAAAGGATGGGGAATGAGTGTACTTTCATATTTGGTTGTATCTGCATAAAGGAACACCGGAAGCATACTGAGGAACTAGTAAAATGGTTACTTTGTGGGGTAGAGAATGGAATGGATGGGGTGATGGTGGGTAAGAGAACGTTAGATTTTTCAATGGGAACATTTTATATCATTTTGAGTTTTGAAGCACATTAATGGATTGTCTAATCAAATAATTAAATTCAAGAAACTTTCCCGCTACCAGCCAGCCAAGAGTGGGGCTTCCTAGAGATATGTGAACTTGAACAGAATCTAAATCCTTAATCCTTGAGCCATCAGCGGGGCATCCCATCAAGTCATTGGAACAAACTGTTACCTAACAGGAGCCAGTCAGGGGAGAATGTGTCACCCCAAATGTAGATGTGATAAAAAGTAAGGCATGTCCTGAGCTGGGCAGGAGCAGAGTGATTGCTTGGAGGATTGAGAAGCTGCCCAAGGTTGTTGTAATAACTTTGGGATTTCGTGGAATTCAGGGCCTCACCCTTTGGAATTCTCAGGTCATCATCTTCCTGCTTTGCTCTGGCTTGACTGAGTCCCGTGGCACCAAGATGACACCACTGGAGGAATTAGTGGACATTCGGATGCCAGCTCTGCCTCTGGTCCTGGCCTCGCCTGGAATGAAGCCTGGCTTCTGAGAGCCAGGTCTTCGCACCAACTGCTCTGTTCTGTTATCAGGGTGATGTTGGAGACCTCAAACCGTCCCAGGTCATCAAGTTTTCCACTCAGAAGTGACCAAGTGCCTGACTGCCCTGGCCCTGCCCAGGGGCGATTGAACAATTCAGCTGCACCTTAAACCCCCTCCCTCCTAACACGGACCCTGTCTTCTCCTCTTCTTATTGGTACAGATTCAATTCAAGAAACCTCCTATGTCTTCATTTGACTTGACAAAATTAAAATGAGTTCAGCCTTTAGCAGCAGAGCTGGCAGGAAGCCCTGATGGTCACATCGCTTCTCCTGCCCCACCTCCCCTTCACTGAGGGGAGGGGACAGGTGTGGGAGTAACTTTGTCATTCTTACCATTTTCCTAGAGCAGTTAAAATAAGGTAGAAAAATAGCAGCTTTTTCCTGCTAGGCAAAATAGCCTTGCATTTCACACCTCACAAAGTCTCCAAGTCGGCTTCATTCGTTAGGAATTCTGAACCATGCGCTTAGCACTCAGCACCCGGGAGCGCTTGGTAAGTGCTGGGGGACCGTGTGGAGCACACGGGAGCCTCTGGCCTCTTCCTACGGGTGTAATAGAAGCACGCAAAGCAAGTGGGGCTTTGCCGAGCAAAGTGGCTTAATTTGGCTGAATTGCTCCACTTTTCATTTGTCTCCACCATGAATGACAGAAAGGGAAGTCTTCACTGGTTCCTCAGTTTTCGTCCTTTATCCAGATAGAAGAAATATTTCTTCTGCTTCTTCTTGCATCTAGGGAAATATCTAGATAGGTCAAAGGCAGACAACACAGCTTAATAGAGAGAGCTCTGTGTTGAAAGTCTAGGCTCAGAGCTGGGTCCTACCCACACGTGGTCTGTGGTTGATTTCATCAGCCTGTGGGCCTCAGTATCTTACCTGAGGAATGGGTAGCCTGAATCTCTTTTGAACGTTGTGAAGGACGTTATGAAAAGAGTTGAGCTGGTTCTTGCCCTCTGTGTCCCTGTCTCTTCCTGTCTCCTAGCCCACCGAATCTTCTCCCTGGTACTGCCATAATGCCCCTTAAAAACACCCTGTGTGAAAATACCTGCAGTCCATGCCTTCAAGGAGCTCCCTGTTTCCAACAGGAAGGAAGCAAAGCACATGTTGACAAAAAAGACTGAGAAGAAACAGACGCTACGCTCTTAACAAGATTAAGGTCATGTGGTACGACAGTGACGGAGGAGCCGGAGCCCGTGGGGACGAGTCAGGAGTGGCTGAAGGTGCTGAGTCAGGACCTTGGAGCCAGGTGTTAAAGGGATGGGGGCGGGGTGCTGCGCTCACCTTCAAGACAGGAGCAAGTGAAGCGGGGAGCCAGGTGTTGACGTTGGAGGGGGGACACTCACCTGCGGGGCATGTGGAGTGAGTGGCTGAGTGCAAAACAGCCGACAGAACACTCTGCAGATGAACAAACGCTTCCTGCAGGCAGGATCCAGCCTCCCCTCAGCTGCAGCGTGGGAGCTCTGGACTGGCGGGGCCTGAGCGGACACACAGGGGTGGGAAGGAGAAATGGCAGGAGGCAAGACTTCCCAGCCAGAGAGGACAGCGTGGCACCGAGCAATGTGGGGTGTGGGTGCCTCGGGGGGAGGAGGTCGGGGTGCTGAGCAAGCCCCCGCCTAGGTTAGCCCTTAGCCAGTGTTTCCGAAGCAAGGAGCCTCAGCTGACTCTCAATGCCACAGTAGCCCGGAACTGGGCATGCTTGTATTATTTTTTTTATTATCGTCACTGCTGTCACCAGGAAAGTGCACGTGGGAGCTGGGCCTTTGTCTGGGGCTGCCGGAGCCCGCTCAGGCCATTGCCGGCACCTCCGACAGGCTGGCCTGAGTCTGCGCGGCGCCCCGGCTCCCAGCCACAGGAGGGGTCCTGGCAGAGGTCCCTGCACATGCGGGGGGCAGAGGCGCTGGTGAATTAAATCGGTGACCTTTAGTCCCTCCAGTGCCAGTCCAGCTGCATGGCGGTAGTTCCTCATAATAACACATGTCTAGGAATCTGTATTAGGTACATTTCTGGTCACAAATCAGTCTAAGGAAAGACTTTTCACCAGAAAACCCCCTGCTTCTTTAGACTTGAGGCACCTGAGAAGGTGACAGCATCTCACTCCTTGTTTGCATTAACAGCAACCTAGGTAACATGCTCCTGACGCATCTAATTGTGTTTTTGCAAAGTGGTGGAAGTAGAGAAGCATCAAATCTTAACCAATGTATGTACAGTGTGTGTTTATATATATATATATATATAAATTTTCCCTCAGAAAAAATAGCTGTGGGTGAATCAGGTTACAGTAAAACTTCAGGAATTGGATGACACATTAATTGAACACACACTTCCAGCCGAAGACTTACCCTGTTTCACTTTTCATCTTAGCTGGGGTGCCACCCAGCAACTGACATTTCATATTCATCCTTGGAGTTTCTGCAAAGATAAACGGTCAAAGGAGTTCAGTCTGTTCACAGACAATACTGTCTTGTTCAGTTATGGAGACTTGAGTCTGCAGTGAACGAGGTAACTGGATGAAAAAGGGTAAATTCCATTAATTATCTGGAGGATTCCTGCGAGTCCCTAAATATTTGCTTTATAAAAAAAATAACCAGATGGCTTCTGGAACTTTCACATTTTATCTAAAAACACTTCCGGAGCCACTAGTGCTGAATCCTTGCTGAACTTGGGAAAGTCCCTTCATTTTCCCCTGCGGTCCTGTGGCCTCTGGGCCATGTCAAACGGCTGCTGTTTGTTCTGTGGAGGTACTTGCACTTGAAATGGGTTGGCAGTCATTGCTCTACTTTGTTCTTTAAGGAGAGTGAGGTCAAAAGCTTGTTTTTGTTTAGAATTTTGGCTTCCTTTCACTTGAAACAAAGGAGAAGAAAGGCCGAAGGAAACAAAATGAGGTCACAGGCATTAATTGGTGTAGGGAATGGCTCCACTGGCCCCTCTGAGATGGACCTTCACGGATCAGCCCGGAGATGGAGGTCAGCGTGAAATCTGGAAAACCCCTTAGCATGTTCTCGTAGGAAGAACCTGACTGGTAGGTGGGCTACAGAATGAAGTTATGGTCCTGAATGATTTAGATCAGGGGGTTCAAAATCCTGTGTCTATTGGGATCAGGCTGGTTCTTTAAATAGGGCGAGAAGGAAGTGTGGCTAATTGGGGTCTCTAGGCCCTGTCCCAAAGGGGGCACATGAACAGCTCCAGCCAAGTGTCAGCCAGTGGGGAATATAGGTCCAGTGTTGCTAAATGTCACTGTTTTTCGAGAGAAGCTGGAAATCCAGCTTTTGCATGCACACTTCTGATTTATTGAATGTTAAGAAACTAATTTAAAAATGTTTAAAACCTTACGAGGATCATCAAAATATGTTTGCAATCAGTATGTGGCCACCAGTTTGCTGTCTCTAGTTGAGATATTTTCCTGGCTCAGGGCAGGGTTGTTTTTTCCAGGTCTTTTATTAAAGTCCATGAGCCCCTCAAGTAACAGAGTCTTATTGAGATCTCTGTGTCCCACACTATCCAGGGCTTGGAATGGGAGTGGGAATAGAACAGTATAAGGCAAATTTAAACCTTTAGTTTAAATTTTAGAGGGGAAACAAGATTAACACATATTTCTTCTTTCTACAAAGATCTATGAAGCACCTTCTGTGAACAACACTTTATATTGGTGAATATAGCTTATTTGCCCTTTCAGATTGTAAACTCTTTAGCTCTACAGGGACTTCGAAGATAAATTAAGGTCATAATGAAAAATTAGAGGTGCACAAATTGCTACAAGGCAATATGGTAAAATGCCAAAATGGCAGAGCAAAGTCTATGGGTTCAAGGGTAACTTCCTGAAAGGGGATTGCAGAGGAAATGACCTGAGCAAAAAAGTGTGGTGAGTGAGAAACCAGCTGTGTTTAGGAACATTAAGGAGGCTCATTTGCTGGTGGAGTGAGGTGACTATTGTGAAAGAGGAGATGAGCCATGAGGAGCCTTCACCAGGATGGTGGCAATGAGAACATAAAGAGAAGGAACAGTGTGTGAGAGACTCAAGACAACATGGTGGTGGAATAAATAGTGCTTGGAAATGAGGTGGATGTGGGGGCCAAGGCAAGACAGCGGTCAGAAAATACTGCTAGAGTTGGCACCTGAGTACTTGGAAAATATGGTACATTCATAGTGGGTTCAGTACCAGGAGTACACACACACACACACAAACGCACAAACACATAGACACACACACACACATAGACACACACACAAACACACAAACACATAGACATACACAAACACACACATACACAAAAACACACAAACACATAGACACACACAAACACATAGATGCACAAATACACACGCAAACACACACACAAACACACAGACACACAAACACATAGACACACACAAACACACAAACACATAGTCACACACACACAAACACATAGACACACACAGAAACACACACACAATTTTTTGGCAAAGAGATAATAACTTTAAAAAAATTTATTGAAGTATAGTTGATTTACAGTATTGTGTTAGTTTAAGGTATACAACAAAGTGATTCAGTTTTATATATATATATTTTTTCAGATTATTTTCCATTATAGGTTATTACAAGACATTGAATATTATTCCCTGTGTGATATAGTAAATCCTTGTTGCTTATCTATTTTATAGATAGTATTGGGTTGGCCAAAAAGTTCCTTTGGTTTTTAAATAAAAATAAAAGACACTTTTCATTTTCGCCAAGAACTTTATTGAACAGTGTATTCACCCTTTTGCTCCACTACCTTCTGCCATTTTTCAGTCAGCTGTCTGTTAATCCCATTTTCCTAATTTATCCCTCTTCCACCCCCTTTCCCTTTCGGTAACCATAAGTTTGTTTTCTATGTCTGTGAGTCTGGTTTGTATATAGATTCATTTGTATTATTTTTTAGATTCCATGTATAAGTTATATTGTATAATATTTGTCTTTCTCTGTCTGACTTACTTCACTTCGTATGATCATCTCTAGGTCCGTCATTCTTTTTGTGGCTGAGTAGTATTCCATTGTGTAGATGCATGTATCTTCTTAAACCAGTCATTTGTTGATGGGTATTTAGGTTGTTTCCATATCTTGGCTATTGTTAATAGTGCTGCTGTGAACATTGGGGTGCATGTATCTCTTTGAATTAGAGTTTTCATCTTTTCCAGATATATGCCCAGGAGTGGGATTGCTGGATCATATGGTAACTCTATTTTTAGTTTTTTAAGGAACCTCCATACTGTTCTTCATAGTGCCTGCATTAATTTACATTCCCACCAACAGTGTGGGAAGGTTCCTTTTTCTCCACACCCTCTCCAGCATTTAATACTTGCAGACTTTTTGTTGTTAGCCATGCTGACCTGTGTGATACCTTATTGTGGCTTTGATTTGCATTTCTCTAAAAGTTAATGATGTTGAACAGTTTTTCATGTGCTGTTAGTCCACCTGGATATCTTCTTTGGAGAAATACCTATTTAGGTCTTCTGCCCATTTTTTGATTGGTTTGTTGTTGTTATTGAGTTGTATGAGCTGTTTGTGTATTTTGGATATTAAGCCCTTCTTGGTCACATTGTTTGCAAGTATTTTCTCCCATTCCATAAGATGTCTTTTCATTTTGTTTATGGTTTCCTTTGCTCTGCAAAAGCTTATAAGTTTGATTAGGTCCCATTGTTTATTTTTGCTTTTATTTATTTTGCCTTGAGAGAATGAGCTAAGAAAACATTACTATGATTTGTGTCTGAAAATGTTTTGCCTATGTTCTCTTCTAGGAGTTTAATGGTGTCATGTCTCATATTTAGGTCTTTAAACCATTTTGAATTTTTTTTTTTTTTGGTATATGGTGTGAGAGAGTTCTCATTTCACTGATTTACATGAAGCTATCCAGCTTTCCCAACACCACTTGCTGAAGAGACTGTCTTTCCTCCATTGTATATTCATGTCTCCTTTGTCATAGATTAATTGATCATAGGTGTGTGGATTTATTTCTGGGCTCTCTATTCTGTTGCATTGATATATATGTCTTTGTGCCAGTACCATGCTGTTTTGATTACTGTAACTTTATAGTGTTGTCTGAAGTCTAGGAGAGTTATGCCTCCACCTTTATTATTTTCCCTCAGGATTGCTTTGGCAATTCTGGGTCTTTTGTGGTTACACATAAGTTTTAGGATTATTTGTTCTAGATCTGTGAAAAATGTCAAGGGTAACTTGGTAGGGTAAATCTGTAGACTGCTTTGGGTAGTATGGCCATTTTGACGATATTAATTGTTACAATCTAAGAGCATGAGGTACATCCCTTTGCATCATCTTCAGCTTCCTTTATCAATGTTTTGTAGTTTTCAGCATATAGGTCTTTCATCTCCTTGGTTAGGTTTATTCCTAGGTGTTTTTTTTTTTTAATGCGGTTTTAAATGGGATTGGTTTTTTTACTTTCTCCTTCTGATATTTCATTGTTAGTGTAAAGAAATGCAACAGATTTCAGGACTTCCCTGGTGTCACAGTGGTTAAGAATCCACCTGCCAATGCAGGGGACACGGGTTCAAGCCCTGGTCTGGGAAGATCCCACATGCCGCAGAGCAACTAAGCCTGTGCACCACAACTACTGAGCCTGCGTTCTAGAGCCTGCGAGCCAAACTGCTGAGCCTGTGTGCCACAACTACTGAAGCCCATGTGCCTAGAGCCCATGCTCTGCAACAAGAGAAGTCACCACAGTGAGAAGCCTGCACACTGCAAAAAAGAGTCACCCCCACTCACCGCAACTAGAGAAAGCCTGTGCACAGCAATGAAGACCCAACACAGCCAAAAATAAATAAATTTAAAAAATGCGAAGGATTGTATGTAGAAAACATTAAAAAAAAGAAATGCAACACATTTCAATCTAATAATCTTGTATCCTGCTACCTTGCTGAATTCATTTATTAGTTTTAATATTTTTGTGTGGAGTCTTTAGAGTTTTCTATATAGACTATCATGTCATCTGCATGTAATGATAAATTTACCTCTTCCCTTCCAATTTGGATACCTTTTATTTCTTTTTCTTGTCTGATTGCTGTGGCTGGGACTTCCAATACTATGTTGAATAGAAGTGATGATAGTGGGCATCCTTCTCTTGTTCCAGAATTTAGTGGGAAGGCTTTCAGCTTTTCACCATTTAATATTATGTTGGCTGTGGGTTTGTCATAAGTGGGTTTTATTATGTTATGTACCCTCTATACCCACTTTGGTGTGAATTTTTATCATGAGTGAATGTTGAATTTTTTCAAATGCTTTTTCTGCATCTGTTGAATGATCATGTGTTTTTTGTCTTTTTTGTTTGTTTGTTAATGTGATTTATCACATTGATTGATTTATATATGTTGAACCATCCTTGTGACTCTGGAATGAATCCAACTTGATTGTGGTGTATGATCCTTTCTATGTATTGTTGGATTAGGTTTGCTAATATTTGTTGAGGAGTTTGGCATCTATATTCATCAAAGATATTGGCCTGTAATTTTCTGTTTTGGTAGTGTCTTTCTCTGGTTTTGGTCAGGGTGATAGTGGTGTCATAGGATGACTTTGGGAGCTTTCCCTCCTCTTCAGTCTTTGGAATAGTTTGAGAAGGATAGGTATAAATTCTTCTTTGTATTTTTGGTAGAATTCCCTAGTGAAGACGTCTAGTCTTGGACTTTTGTTTGCAAGGAGTTTTTTTTTTTTTTTTTTTTTTTTTTTTATTTAGAGCTTCTATTTCACTTCTAGTGATTGGTCTGTTCAAACTATCTGTTTCTTCTTGGCTTAATTTTGGCAGGCTGAATGTTTCTAGAAACTTGCCCATTTCTTGTAGATTGTCCAATTTGTCAACATTTAACTGTTCATAGTATTTTCTTATGATTTTTTGTATTTCTGTGGTATCAGTTGTTATTTCTCCTCTTTAATTCCTTATTTTGTTCATTTGGGTCATCTGTCTTATCTTCTTGGTGACCCTAGGTAGAGGTTTGTCAATTTTGTTTATCTTTTCAAAAAACCAGCTCTTGGTTTTATTGATCCTTTCTGTTAGTTTTTTGATCTCTATTTTATTTATTTTCTCTCTGATCTTTATCATTTCCTTCCTTCTGCTGACTTTGGGTTTTGTTTGTTCTTCTTTCTCTAATTCTTTAAGGTGGTAAGTTAGGTTGTTTATTTGCAATTTTTCTTATTTCTCGAGGAAGGCCTGTATTGCTATGAACTTCCGTCTTAGAACTGCTTTTGCTGCATCCCATAGATTTTGTAAGGTTGTATTTTCATTGTCATTTGTCTTGAGGTATTTTCTGATTTCCTTTTTGATTTCATCATTGACTCATTGTTTTTTATTAGTAGCATTTTGTTTAGTCTCCATGTGATTGGTTTTTCTCTCCATTTTTATTTCTGTGGTTGATTTCTAGTTTCATACCATGGTGGTCAGTAAAGACACTTGAAATAAATTCTATGCTCTTAAATTTGTTGAGACTTATTTTGTGTCCTAATGTGTGGTCTATCCTAGAGAATGTTCCATGTGCACTTTAAAATAATGTGTATTCTGCTTTTTTTTGGATGTAGTGTTCTGTAGATATCAATTAAGTCAAACTCTTCTAATGTGTCATTTAGGATCTCTGCTGCCTTATTGATTTTCTGTCTGGAAAGTCTGCCCATTGATGTCAGTGAGATGTTAAAATCTCCTACTCTGATTGTATTCTTATCACTTTCTCCCTTTATGTCTGTTAGTGTTTATTTTATATATTGGGTTGGCCAAAAAGTGTCTTTGGTTTTTAAGTAAAAATAAAACAGTTTTTCATTTTCACCGAGAACTATAATGAACAATGTATTCACCCTTTTGTTCTGCTACTTTCTGCCATTTTTCAGGAAACTTCATAATTCCATCTTCACAAAACTTTTTATCTTTTTGAGCAAAGAATGGTTCCAGGTGCCTTTTACAGTCTTCCATTTTTCAAAAAAATTGAAATTTTTTCCATTAAGAGAAATTTGTAAAGACCTAAATAAATAGAAATCGAAAGGTGCAATATCTGCTGAATACGGCAGATGAATCAGAACTTCCCAGCCAAGCTGTAACAGTTTTTGCCTGGTCATCAAAGAAACATGCAGTCTTGCGTTACCCTGATGGAAGATTATGCGTTTTCTGTTGACTAATTCTGGATGCTTTTCGTCGAGTGCTGATTTTAGTTGGTCTAATTGGGAACAGTACTTGTTGGAATGAATCATTTGGTTTTCTGGAAGGAGCTCATAATAGAGGACTCCCTTCCAATCCCATCATATACACAACATCACCTTCTTTGGATGAAGACCGGCCTTTGGTGTGGTTGGTGGTGATTCATTTCACTTGCCTCACGATCTCTTCCATTCCACATTATTGTACAGTTTATCTACTTTTCATCACCTGTCACAATTTGTTTTAAAAATGGAATGTTTTCATTACATTTAAGTAGAGAATTGCGTGCAGAAATATGGTCAAGAAGGGTTTTTTTGCTTACCTTATGTGGAAGCTAAATGTCAAAGTGATGAACATAACCAGGATGGTGCAAATGATTTTCAACACTTGATTTGGATATTTTGAGTATGTCATTGATTGTTCTCAATTAATGTCTCGATTTGATCGCTAGCAACTTCAACTGGGCTACCGACTGTGGAGCATCGTCCAGTGAGAAATCTCCAGCACGAAACTTTGCAAAACACTTTTGACATGTTCAATGAGTCACAGCACCTTCTCCATATACTGCATAAATCTTTTTGTGTGTTTCAGTTGCATTTTTACCTTTCTTGAAATAACAAAGCATAATATGCAGAAAATGTTGCTTTTTCCTTCCATCTTCAATATTAAAATGGCTACACAAATATTCACCAATTTTGATTTTTTTTTTTAATGCACGTTGATATGAGAGCTGTCACAATACAGTCTAACAAAATTGTTTCGAATGAAGTTAAAGACAACTAAGCCCTACTAGAGCCATCTTATGGAGAAACCGAATGAACCTTTTGGCCAGCCCAACATTTAGGTGCTCCTATATTGGGTGCATATATGTTAATGATTGTAATATCCTCTTCTTGTATTGATTACTTTATCATTATATGGTGTCCTACTTTGTCTTTCTTAATGGACTTTGTTTTGAAGTCTGTTTTGTCTGATATGAGTATTGCTACCTCTGCTTTCTTGTGGTTTCCATTTGCATGAAGTATCTTTTTCCATCCCCTCACTTTCAATCTATATGTGTCCTTCACTGTAAAGTGTGTCTATTATAGCATCATTTTGTAGGTTCTTGGTTTTTTATCCAAACCATGACTTTTTGACATATTGAGATTTAGGTACCAGAGGAACAGCTAGGTGAAGAGGTTCTGAATATGGGAAAAAATATTAGCCTAGAGCTTATGAGAGAGGTTGCAGCTAGAGATACACGTTTTGGAGTCTTCTTTATCACAGTGATAATGTTTGGGGGTAGATGAGATTGTTAAGGAGTGGTGGAGGAGAAGAGAGACCAGCTGAAGAAACACTTTGGGGAGTACTGTGCTTAGGATGTCAGTTAGAGATTCTCCTTCAAATAAAGAGTCAGGGGGAAAAAAGCCAAAAAGGAAGGCATAGTAACAGCCCCAGATGCAGCTGAGGGTCAAAGGCAGTGTGGACCCAAGAGAATCTGATAACTAATGAGTCATCAAGAACTCTCTAATGCATGGCTTCAGTTGGGTGGGGGTGAAAAGCAGAAGTCAGGGTGCAAAAACATTTAAGGGTAAGTGGGTGATGAAGAATTAGCAACAAGCCATAAAGGAAATTTTCTATAATTTGGGCAGGAAAGGAAAAAACAGGGCACAGCTGAAACAGCACTGAATACTGATGGAATGTAATGGGGGCAGGTGATATTCTGAAATACTACTTGAGGATGTGGTTTCCCACATGTGCTTGTACCCCAGGCCTTTCCACCATACAGGCAGCTCAGCCTTGCAGTATGTATGGCCTCAGGGAAGGGCTGCTGAAGCAGAGCAAAGATTTCTTAGAATATCATCAATAACTTTGGGGGAATTTGAGGCTCTCTGGTTTCAGGACTGGTTTCGGCCCCCCCTGGTTAAGGAAGAAGGAGAGTTGAAGGGAAGTGAGGGGTGCATTAACATTGTATTTCTGAGAAAGGGGCCCTGCTCTCTGCTGCATCTCTGTGATGGTTAATTTTACTTGTTAACTTGGTTAGGCTATGGTGCTGAATTATTTGTCAAACACCAGTCTGGATGTTGCTGTGAAGGCGTTTTTAAAGTTGTGGTTAACACTTATAATCAGAAGACTTTAAGTAAAGCATATTACCCTCAGTGGTTTGGGTGGGCTTTATCTAATCAGTTGAAGGCCTTAAGAGTGAAGACTGGGGTTTCCCAAAGAAGAAGGAATTGTGCCTCCAGACAGCAACATAGAAACCTTGCCTGAGTTTCTAGATTTTGGACTCAAGACTTCAAGATCAACTCTTACCTCAATTTCTAGCCTGCCAGCCTGCCTACAAATTTTGGACTTGACAGTCCCCACAGTCATGTGAACGAGGCCTTTAAAGTCAATGAATATATCTCTCTGCTCCTCCCTGAATGTATGTATATGTGTGTGTAGATAGGTAGGTAGGTAGATAGATAGATACAGGATATCTATCTATATCTTTATCTGTCCCGTGAGGTTCTCTTTCTTTGGAAAACCCTTACTAATACAAACTTCTTAAAACTTTCAGAGAAAAAATGGTAACTGAAGTGAGTGAAGTAGGAGTGACAGAGACAATGGTGAATGAGGGACCCAGGTTCCTTTGAAAAGGAGTGATGTCTTCTCAACCCCAGGCAAGGGTTCCTATGTGGGAGTGGAGTCTGGTGTTATCAGACAATGTGATTAATTAAGAGAAGCCAAAATCTGAATTATTGTGAGAAATCACTCTAGAAAGGGTTTTGTAGAAGAGGTAGGTTTTGGACATTCCCGTAGAAGTGCAATCTGCCCTGAAGTGTAGGAAATACTGAGTTTGAAGCCATATAAAATAAGCACAAGCCCCCCTTTACACTCAGGGACCTCCCTACCCAAAGAAGAAAATGGGTCCCATGAGTTTGAGCCTCTTTGAAGAAAATAAATAAAGCTCAGTTTGGTCAACTGAGGCATTTGTTTTTATTTAATCACCAAAATGTTTCCTTTTTTAAAAGGGAGGAGTGAAGAGGGCTCACTTTCCATTGACTTCACTTATGTCATTTTTTAAGAATCCTGTGTCAGATATATTTTAAGAAGGCTTTTAAGTGAATAGCGTTTCATGAAGGCAAGGTAACTTCCTGAAACTTCAACCGAAGTTATTTCCAACTTGCTACTTTCAAAGGGCATCAGAGCTCACAAAGCAGAGAGAAGAAGGAACAAACAGCAGAAGTGAAAAGCAAGCCCTTGCACGTAGGAGGCAGGCTTGCCTGGAACATGCGATTATGTGGCAGGAGGTATGGATGTGAATCATGAAATTGTATAGCAATTTTTTCCTAGGAAAAAAGGTTCAGTGAAACAGACCAGTCTATCACTGAAAGTGACATAAATGCTGGTTAGTATTATTGAACCATAGAAAGCTCAACTGATTTTGATTTTTTTCTTTTAAAAAGCAGCTAATTGCCAAGCATATAGTTCCCCCTGCTTTTCAATGCATTCTGATGTTAGGGCGAATCTGATGATTCATGTAATTGAACAAAAACATTTGTTATTACATAAGAGGAGGAAAATGATTAAACTATCGCTCGGGTGTCTCTCATTTCTTAGTTCATTATGCAACATGGGAGGTACCTTGAAGTTTTCTATTCTCTTAAGAGTGAAAAATATCCTTTGGCTGAAATAGTTTTAGGTAAACCATTGGTACTAAGAATTCACCAAAAATAATAATACCCTAATTTTGGAAACCTGCCCTGGAATATGCTGAGTGCCAGATGGCACTAGGCACATCAGTAAAAGACAGTGATTTCTAATGCAGTAAGTGAAATGCTCATTGCAGATGCCACTAGCTGCAGGGCCACAATGGCTGCAGACGGGGTCTCTGGGAGCTGTGCTTTGTCGGTTCTCATTTTTCACCCCTTTCAGCTTGCTCTTCCAGAAGATTGCAGAATGAAACAGGATAGTGGTTCTTAACCTTGGCTGCAAATCACCTGGAATCACCTGGGGGAGATTTAAAATATATATTGAGGCCTGCTCCTATCACCAGAAATTTGCACCTCATTGGTCTGAATTGTGGCCTAGGCATCAGGGTTATTTTTAAATCTCTCAAGCTATTTCTAATGTGCAGTCAAGGTTAGGAGCCACTGCCCTGTTACAGAGCTCAGTAAGCTGTGGATTCTAGAATGCCAGAACTTAAAGAGAACAAATTCATTGTTTTATAGATGAGGCAGCTAATGCTCAGAGAGACCAAGTGGTTTGCTTAGAATCACACATCTTTATTAATAGCAGCGTGGTGACTAGAACCCACCCTAATGTTTTTTCTGTAATGCTCTACCACACACGCTTTGGTTGTTCGACTGGTGAGAAAGTAGGGACTTAAAAGTGCTTGTGAAATTGTCAAAATTTTGTGTAAGGAGCTACCCAGTTCCCCTAATACACAGGACCAGACACAAGTTCACCTCTCAAAAATGTTCTGGGGTGTTGGGTATCTAGTTTAGATAGAGTCAAATCTCCTAGCCTGTTCGGGCTTCCTGTTTGAAGTTAAAATGCTAGAGACTCATTAAAACCTGTGTGATTAAGCTCTGCCCTTTGGTGAGGTCCTTTGTCTTTGCAGACTGCCATGCATGGCCTTTGCTCAGAGCAAACCCCCTGGTTTTTATTGCTCTGCTGGAGTCAATCAATCAACAAATGGTGTTGAGTGCCTGCTAGAGCTGAGGGTCTCTGCCAGCTGCTTTGAGCAGGAAGATGCAGGACATAGTTGCTATTTTCAGTCAACATATGATATGAATGAGGGATAAGGCATAATGGTAAACACCTTTTCTTGCTTACCCAGCATCTCTTGCAGAATCACCCCTTCTCATTTTCAGTTCATGTGTATGTGGGCAGCCCTACCTCCAGATTTATGGCTGGAAGTAACCCCAGCCTTGGCCAAAATAGCCTGAGACTAAGACTAGGGCAAGTGATGCAAGCTGAACCACACAGGGACAGCCCCAAATCTTACTGAAGTGATGAAGAAGAGGCTCCAGTCTGTGCAATGACCCCAGTGTTCCAGGCAACCAGAGCTGAGGGAAGAAAGACAGGAGCGCTGCCCCAGTGGCACCCCAGGAGCGCTGCCCCTGGATTCAGGCTTGCCCAAAGTCCCCTGACTTTGCTGAAGACCCAGGGGTCCCCATGTACATAAACCATAACCTCCCCTCCTCCTTTCTTTCCTTGTGCTAGTTGGAGTTGGGTTTTTCTCCCTGTCGACTAAAAGAGCCCTAAGACATGGAGCTTTACGTCAGACCACTTGAATTATTTGCAGTCTGCTCCCATTCACCTCCCGGACGTCAAACCCCGCTGAGGTTTTTGGCCAGCATGAGTGCTGATACATTGGCTGTGCTGCCAGACCTGTCTAGTGGCTATTTTAAGGTTTAATTTGTTTTCAGTAGCTGGTAGAAAAACCTGGGGACATTTGTTGGGTGATATGTAGATTAATTTGATTTTTACTGGTAATACCCTCCTTTGATGGGGCTGTGGCATCACAATAACCACCCTTGGTAAGATTGGCCACTTTTTTGTAAAATAAATTCACCATCTGTCTGAATACTAACCCGAGGGCCAAATCTGGAGCATCTTTTAATCCTTTGGCTATTGTGTATATTGGGTATAGTTGAATATGTGACTTGGGACTTCAGCCAGCTTTTCAGTTCATCATTCTGTGCTGCAAAATGTCACTGATGGCGTTACTGAATAGGCAAACTCAGCCTAGGATTAGGATGCCAGAAAGTAAATATTTTTTGAAATATGTTTGATATTTCAAAAAAGTATGAAAATATGCACAATAGGAAATACTAGAACTTTGCTGTCATTCTACTAATTTTGTGATTTAGAATTGTGTTAGTTTTCAACTATGTATCAGTAGGGAATGGGAAATGTATCATAATTTAGTGTCTGGAGGTTTTAATCTGTCTCTAAGTGCTAAATAGCATAAAAACAAGAACTGGAGAAGAAAAAGGTTTACCAGCGTGGGAAATGAGTGTCCAAAGATGGGGGGGGGAAGGGATGGGCCATAGACTCTTTAATCATTGGGCTAAAAATACTTCTTAGTAAAGAATGTCCTAGAAATGTGCGAAAGGTTTGCATTATTTTATGTAGAAAGAGGAGTCTCAATTCTTTTGTAAACAGTTTGAGGTTTCAAAGACTCTTTGGCTTTCTAACTTATTTAAAACATTCATTGCTTCATGAATTGGCCTCAAGCACTCCTCGGTGAATTATTTATGTGATACTTGACTGTTGCTGCAGGTTTAGATGAAGCCACAGCTGTATAAACAAAGACTATGAACCTATGGGTTGGATTTAGCAGGCACTTTGGTCTGTTTAAATGCACTGACATTTCAAATTGTGTGTCTACAGATTCTTTGCAGAACAACCACCGAAGGTGACAGGGCTGATTTCTAAATAGCCCTACAGACAAACAATGTGTGTGTTCTAAAGAATGGCCACTGAAGAAATGGGGACTGGGGTTTTATTTACACTCAAAATCATGGAGAGAAATTTCAAAGAGGATGGAAGGGAGTTAAGATGGCTCAGAAAGGAAGGAGGTTTCAGACAGTCTTATGTTGGTGATGCAAACTTTTGTATTTTCCACATAGAGTGAATGATTAATAGCAGTAGTTTATCGGCCAATTGTAAAATATTGGGATTTCCTGCCTCTATATTCTTTTTCGAATAAGATTTTAGATGACTGTTTTTGTTTGGTCTCCCCCCAACCAGACCTGGAGACAAGGCTGAGGTTAGCCAGTTATTTGGGAGTGGATCCCAGAAAGCATCTCTGAATGGCTGGGACTAGGCAAATGGGACGAAAGCCAGTAATAAGTGGATTACCACTGCAGGCAGCTGCGGCCCAGTCCTACCAGGAACCTTCAAGTAAGTGAGTAGAATGAGCTTTACAACTTTCCCAGGGAGGGTCAAGGAAGTTGGGAGTATTTATCCATCAACTCTGCTCTGTTGGTTGAGAATTGCCCCTGGGGGCTTTGAATCCTGAAGAAAACTTCCAGGCAGAAAAGGAGAAAGCCTTGGTGCTTTAGATGAGAAGCTGTCACGGGGCAAGGAATGGGTCTAACATCTTGCAGGTGAATAGATCAAGAGAAATATGGGGGAGGGGACATCAATGGGGTCAGTCACACTGGCCATTTTTATATAGTTGGAAAACAGATTTGTCATGAGAAATTCTAGTTATTTTCTCCAACAGGAAGTGGGTCTATTTGTCTGTTTCCTAAAAAGGACTTAAGTGCAATGATTTGGGCAGGTTTCCCAGTCCCACCCTCTAGTAACTTAACATGACATATGAACAGAACAGTAATAGAAGCCTGGCTAAATTGTCAGAGTACCTCTGTGATAGGAAATATTATGAAGCCATTAACATCATGCTTTTGGAATTTTTAATAACATGAAAAATGCTAAGTGAAATGTTACTGCTAAGTGAATCAGGTTGCGAAACTACAATTTCAGTTACATGAGGAAAAAAAAGACTAGAAGGAAATATACCAACATGTTAATGGTATTTATTTCTGGGTGGTGGGATAATGGATAATTTTATAACTTAGTGCTCTTTTCTTCATTTCCTAAATGTTCTATGTTGAACTTTTTTGCCTTTTTTTTTGTTTTTTGTCTTTTAAGTCAACGTGTTTTTGGTTTTCTCCAGGTGATCAGATTAAGTGGGGAGCTTGCTGGGTAGACAGGTGGGTTTACTCTTAGGCTTGTTGGTTTGAACACAGGAGGCAGGCTGTTACTCAGCTCTGTCTTTGCTGCCAAGTTCCCCAGGGTATTCTGACAGTCTCATTTCAACGTTAGCTCCTGAGACTTTTCTGCATGAACTCCAGAGACGAAGAGGGCAGTTCACAGGTGGAATCTACCCAGCAAGATTCCTGCAAGGGCTGTAGGGAGCCAGTGGCTGTTACCTGCTTGGCTCAGAGGAGACCGCTGGGCAGGCAGTACCTGGGAGGCGTTATCTATGTGCCCTTTTTGGGTCAAGCTGAGGCGCACATCCTGGTTCACTTTTATGTCAATTTATTGTCCTCAGTTAGCCATCCAGGCTAGTGGTGGTCACAGGCAGTGCATTCTCAGCCCCATCTTGGAATAAGCATGGTGCTAGGGGTGGTAGAGGAATACAAACAAGAGTATCCTTAAGGAGGTAATATTCCAGAGGGAAGGTTTTGTGAACCATTGAAAATGATTGATCATGTAAAGAGGATGTGTTTAAAGACCAACATAACATACAAATAAAATGTGTGTTAGGGTTTCAGGAGGTGGTTGGGGCGGGGTGCTCTAGGAAAGAGTCACTGTGGACTGGAGTGGCTCAGAAAGGCTTTTTAGAGAAGGTGGTGCTTTGAATAATGGGTCACTCATAAAATGATGAAAATCCACGTACCTTTGTCTCGGGTAATGTATAGCCCTGAATATCTAGAAGTCCGATCATGGTTCTGCCTCAGATTCCCTTTGTGTCATCAGGAGTATGTTTCCTGGTCCGTAAAATGCCAGTGTTCACACGCCCCTGCCCTATAGGCCTATTAAGATGAGTAACTGATGGTAAACATCCTGGGAAAATTTGGTGGTACTGTTGCTAAAGCCTTAAAAATGTCAGACAATTAAATAGAGAGAGAGGCACCAGCGGGTCCTAGAGATACAATACAATGATAGCGATAGAAAGCTCAGGTATGCTTGAAGTGGCAAGAATCAGCAGGTTGATTCAGGAGTAATTTCTCGTCTTGGGTATTCTAGTTACAAGCTGAATACAGAGAGGTGGAATCAACAGAGGCCTATTTATTCAATTCCTCATTTGTGCTTAGCACAAGTTGGGTAACATTAGGGGAATTTAAAACATCATTAGCAAGTGTTGTTTTGGCAACTTTAAGGCACACAGACCTGAACTGGAAGCTACAATCCTCAGGAGTGCAGATGCTCAGGTAGATTTGTATCACAGAGTTCACAAAGCCCTGGGGAAGAACCCTAAGAGAGGCTCACTCTTTTCCAAAGATCTGACTCATCACATCTTTGAGCATAAGAAAGCTTTATGCACTTACTTGTTCCATTAATGTGAAATGGATTCAAGCGATCAGGAAGCCGTGCACCAAAACCAAACAAACAAACAAGCAAAAATAATAGAGAACTGAGTCTAGTTCACACAGAGAGTGTACATTTCTTTCTGTTGAGCTGTTTACAGTATGGCTGGACCTCCGTTGCCCACAAGCTGCGTAAATACCCACAGCCAGTTCTCCTGCCCTTTGGGACTGGGGCAATCCTGCTGATGAAGGGACCAAGAAGAGGCCAGGGTTTACTTGGTCAGGTCTGGCTTTCAGGAGGGCCTGTGTGGCTTTTTGCTCAGCAGTGAACCATTCTACCCCAAGCTGCAAACCACCTGATAAGATTCCTTATAATGAACCTGGAGTAGAAAAACAATAAGCAAACAATAAAAACGAGGCCACGGGAACACGTTAATAGCATTTCCTTGGAGTGATGTTTGCGGTACTTTTGCAAATATTGACTCTCAAATATGAGGGGGAAAAACAAACCTGGTTTAGAGCTGGGCCAACCATGTAAAGCGCTGGGTACTCCCTTAGGCAGTTTTTCCCTGGCCCGGGGATCAAGCCGAGAAATGAGCACTCCTTTGTATGCAACCTGTAGTATCTTCTACACCCCATCTAAATTCAAAAAGGGCTTTCTCTTCTGGCTTATAACAGCCTTTTCTCCCAGCCATTAGAGACAGAAGGAGGCAAGACCGGCGGCATGTGACCGACTTATAGAAACAATCATTCTATTTTAACATGGAAATGTACTGTTTTCTCTCCACTCTCCCTTTTTTGTCTACACTAAAGGACCCCAACATAAAGTCTCCTCTCTTCTTGGGAGTGTTTGCTGATCAGGGCCTTGTACCCATGCATTTGGTTTGTTCATCCTCAGACCCTGGGTAGAGTAGACCAAAACAATGATCTTAAAAGAACAGAAAAGAGAAGAAGCAAGTGCCTTGAAGGAAGCTGCTTAGTGAAGAGGAGGTTCTCTTGTAGCAGAAGAGGAAAGAGGTCAGTGGGTTTCTGGAGGAGGAAGTGTGCCCGTCGTTTGGTTCAGGAGTGTTGTCGAGTCCAAGCTCGTACTGCTCACCACACAGCAGGGCAAGGCGTTGGGACAAGGAATAGCAGCTTTTTCCAGAAAGCCAGCAGACCGAGAAGATGGCGGACTAGTGTCCCAGAGAGCCAGATTGCCTGGTTTTGGGTGCTACTTTCTTTTATAGAGCAAAGAGGGGGAGTTGAAGAGATAAGGTAAAAAAAGGTGATAAGTTGTTGCAAATATTTCCTGGTCCAGCCAGACTCCAGAGGGAATGTGTTAATTTCTTCCTTCCTGCAGCTCTTCACAGGTGGACTTGGTCAGGATGTTTCCTGTGAGCGAAACCAAAGTATTTTAGCTTGACACTCAGGCTTGGGAGGCAGGGTTCCGGGAGATGGGCCATGATGTATACTTTAAGCTATAGGCAACATCCCATTAGTGATTAACTTGTAGCAAAGGCAGCAGAATACAAAGATTAAAGTAAAAGAAGGAGATCCAGTATGGAGTCAGATTTGTTCTTCCCTGTCAATGGAGCCCACGGAAGTGGCTAATCCTCAAGGAAGGTGGTTGTATGATGTGCCTGAGGGCGTGGGGACACAGGCTCTGAGGTTCTCGGCCTTGGCAGCAACTTCTGTGCCTCCAGTATGGACAGAGCAGCCATCCTCAGGAGTGTGCATGCGTGTGTGTGTGTGTGTGCGTGCGTGTGCGCGTGCACAGCCGCCCAGCAGAGTGGTGCTTCCAGGTGGCAATCAGGTTGATTCACAGAAAATAGAGAGATGTGGTCCTTCTTGCACATTGAAGTGGAAGAGGCAACTCTGAGCATTTCCATCCAGGACCCACCTCAGCCTGGCCTACACATGTAACTCTGTTACAGAATCTCTACCTGGCACACTCAGAGGCTCACCCAGATTTTGTGGGGCTGAATATTTAATCGGGAAAAGGGGTCTTCTTTAAGAAAAAAAATAAATTTTTAAACGTAAATTAGCTAGAGAGCCTTAGAAGGAGCCTTTTGCAATTGAGGAAACCTGAGCTTATGCTTCATTGGTTTTATGATAAAACCTCCTCTCTGTTATTACATTTTGTCCTGGTTGAGCCCTCGAGGGCTTTTCTCCCACCATCCATGGACATCCTTCCTTCTCTTGAAGGTATTTCACACTCTGTTTTTGCCAGCTTTCCATACTGTCCAAACCAAAGGAAGATCTGAAAATCATGTACACAATTTGTTTATGTGAAGGCTTACTCGCTCCCTTAACTAGGTTACTCAACCTTTAATTAAAAAAAATCTTTTATTGCAGAATGAAAGGTTTCACTGCTTTGATAATCTCTCTCCCTGCCAAGTCTCAGCCTTACCACTTTTAAAAGAAAATTTTGGTATCGGCAAGCAGTCCAGAAGATTGGGAGGAGGGAGGAAGGGGACTTTGTACCAAACCTCACTGGAACTATTTATCTGGGTCTTGAAGGGAGACTGATTTGCTCTCTTGATCCTGAAAGCAAGCATAGCTGAGTCTCTCTCCTAAAGCACAGCAGATTTTCTAAGACGGTTGGTTTTCTCAGAGCTGGAAGAATACTCAGGTTCACATAAATGGTCTGCATTCTCTGAATCACCACAGTGGAGAGATGAAGGTGCACAATGGAGTCTTTGTTTCGGTGGCCTTTGCTAGAGAAGGTGCTAAGAATCCAGTTTCACCAAGAGGTAGGATCATTTCCCTGAAGACATGCAAAGACTCTAAAGAAAATGCTGAAGAAATTCTGAAGAAGATTCCAAAAGAATTCCAAGACATTCTGAGCATGGTGTTTATGCCACTCATTCAGACGCTTGGTCTCATTTGAACAAGGAAATCTCATTGTTTAGGAATTAGGCTTCACATATATTTAAAGAAAAATACCACAGAATGTTTAAAAGTGTAGTGCTTTATGTATAAAATGTCATTTACTTTAGCTGACATCTTCTAATCTTCCTTGCATTGGGCATAATGAGTAAAGAAACAGCAGGATCTTGCATTGGTAAAGGAAGCACTTGTATCTGTTTTCCGCATTTGGGTTTACAACTTGCCTCCTTTGTTTTTTCAATGCCTTCCTAAAAAACAATGGAAAATCCCAAGTCTTCAGAAAAGGATTAGAAGGTCAAGAAACAGCCTTGGCCTAAGGTGAAAGAGCAGTATACAAGGAGTCAGGAGACCTAGGGCCTAGGCTCCCTTCGGCCACTGGCTAACCAGTCTGGGAAGTTGGTCCACATCCCTCAAGCTGTCTGTCTTGATTTGCTCATTAGTGCCATGAGAAGCTGGGCTAGGTCATCCCTCAAGTCCTTCCCAGCTCTCGTGTTTGTTTAATGATTTTCCTTTGAGAATTCCAGAGCCTTTATATAACTCACAAGGCTAAGAGTCCATTTAGGGAAGTATAGGGGCCTCAGCTCTGCTCTCATCACATACAACTAGTCAAGCTCAGAAAGATACTTTGGCCAAAGGTAATATGGGAACAGATTGTTCAGACACAGACTGGGGAGAGGTAAGAGAATTCATCATCCTAGGGATGCAGGTATTAGGATGGGGCTGCTGTCCAGCTTGGGGCTTGATAAGGGACAACTGGCTTTTGGTTAGAATCCTAGTGTAAAGAATAGGTGTAGAGGGAGACCCGAAGCCAAGGGTGGGCCAGCTCTGCCACGAACATTGTCCTACTCTTGGCCAAGTCACTCGCCTCTCTGGGACACTATTTCTTTATAGGTGTGAAGGGAGGGTAATAAGATCAGCCCTGCCTTGCTGAGTAGCTTTGGATAAGGTCAAAATACATATGGATGTAAAAGAGTTTGAAAACTGTACAGTGACACATAAATAGAAGGAATGTGATCAGCTTTAAAAGATGTTTCTGCCCCTGTGGCCGGCCTAGGGAGGAAACAGGGCAGGGGAATTTCAGCACAGGGATGATGGGGGGAAGAGCCTGGGCTGAGGGCGGAGAGGCAGGATTAGGTAAAGAGCAGGCCTGGAGGACTGGTGAGTACAGGGAAAGCCTCCTACCCAGCAGCCAACTTCAGGCTGGGGTAGTTGGCAGCTCAGGTCTACTGTGTCCACTTCCAAAGGCCCTCTGTTTATTGACGGTGGCCTTCCTGCTGGAAATGTCTGTTGCACTCTTTCTTCTAAACAGAAAATGCCTGGCTATGGGACCACAGGGGCTGATACCCTGTCGTCCCACCCTAGGGCCCTCTTGCCTTGTGAGACTCATGAGATTCCTGTTTGGTGGCTCCTGGCAGCTGCACAAGAAGCAGGTACCCTGCTCACTTCTCAGGAGGGGGCTCCATAGACTAGCGAGGCAGTGACAGGGCTGAGATAGAAACCAGGTCAAGTAATAGCAATAATAATAATCATAGTTATTATTTATGGAGCACCATGTGCCCGATGCTGAGGTAAATGTTCTATATACATTTGCTTGCTTGACTTCCACAGCTTCCCAATGAGCTTGTTATATATATATTTTTTCCAATTTAGAGAGGTTAGGAGAGGTCATGAGACCCTAAATCTCCTAGTGTACTTTAACATTTTTTTAATTAAAAAATATTATTTAAATATGGTTAATTTACAATGTTGTGTTAGTTTCAGATGTGCAACAAAGCAATTCAGTTATATATATATATATTTTTTTTCAGATTCTTTTCTATTATTGGTTATTACAAGGTATTGAATATAGTTCCCTGTGCTATACACTAGGTCCTTGTTGTTTATCTTTTATATATATAGTAGTGTGTATATATATATATATTTTTTTTCGGTACACGGGCCTCTCACTGTTGTGGCCTCTCCCATTGCGGAGCACAAGCTCCGGACGCGCAGGCTCAGTGGCCATGGCTCACGGGCCTAGCCCCTCCGCGGCATGTGGGATCTTCCCGGACCGGGGCATGAACCCGTGTCCCCTGCATTGGCAGGTGGTCTCTCAACCACTGCGCCACCAGGGAAGCCCCTAGTGTGTATATTTTAATTCCAAACTCCTAGTTTATCCCTCTCCTGCCTTTTGTAACCATAAGTTTGTTTGCTAAGTCTGTGAGTCCATTTCTGTTTTGTAAATAAGTTCATTTGTATCATTTTTTTGGATTCTACATATAAACGATATCATATGATATTTGTCTTTCTCTGTCTGACTTATTTCACTAAGTGTGATAATCTCTAGATCCATCCATGTTGCTGCAAATGGCATTATTTCATTCTTTTTTATGGCTGAGTAATATTCCACTGGATATATACACCACATCTTCTTTGTCCATTCATCTGTCGATGGATACTTAGGTTGCTTCCATGTCTTGGCTCTTGTAAATAGTGCTGCTGTGAACATTGGGGTGCATGTATCTTTTTGAATTACGTTTTTCTCCAGATATATGTCCAGGAGTGGGATCGCAGGATCATATGGTAGCTCTATTTTTAGTTTTTTAAGGAACCTCCATACTGTTCTCTATAGTGGTTGTACTAATTTACATTCTCACCAACAGTGTAGGAGGGTTCTTTTTTCTTTGCACCCCCTCTAGCATTTTTTATTTGTAGACTTCTTGACGTTGGCCATTCTGACCAGTGTGAGGCAATACCTCATTGTAGTTTTGATTTGCATTTCTTTAATAATTAACGATGTTGAGCATCTTTTCAAGTGCCTCTTGGCCGTCTGTGTATCTTCTTTGGAGAAATGTCTTTTTAGATCTTCTGCCCATTTTTTTTTTTTTTTTTTTTGCGGTACGCGGGCCTCTCACCGTTGTGGCCTCTCCCGTTGCGGAGCACAGGCTCCAGACACGCAGGCTCAGCGGCTATGGCTCACAGGCCCAGTCGCTCTGCGGCATGTGGGATCTTCCCGGACCGGGGCACGAACCCGTGTTCCCTGCATCGGCAGGCGGACTCAACCACTGCGCCACCAGGGAAGCCCTTCTGCCCATTTTTTGATTGGGTTGTTCTCCTAGCTTATCTTCATGATAGAATTGACTTTGAAACCACTTTGTTTGGACGCTAAATCCTATTCTCAATCATTGTACTGTTCTGCTTCTCCTGGTTCCACAGATTCCTATCAAGTCAGCCCAAAGTTGTCTGGACTTTAGCAGAATCCCAAAGTGATGATTGAGTCAGTTCTGAGCAGTTAAGAGACCAAGACACAACAGTGATCCAAAAAGGGTCTGATTTGGTCCTTTTTGGGGGGACAGAGGTAAAGTAAACAAAACCAGTAGTTCTGTACTGGTGTAGGAAAAGTGAGATGCTCTGGAAGGGACAGAAGTGATTTGTTGTTGACCATTCCAGCCAGTGACGTGCTGATGCCACCTTGCACTGGCTCGCATCTGCCTTCAGGAGCCAGTTGTGTGCATCTCCTTCCAACTCTACATTCAGTCAAGTTAGATTAGCTTGGTCTTGGCCAAGGTGGGAGTATTAACAGTGTGGAAAATGGCAAACACTACAAATTAGAGTTTATTTCTCTGTAGAGCCAGTTGTTAAACATGTATCTGCACTGATTCTAGCCTTGTTTGTCATTTCTTTTTTTCAGTGAATTGTAGGTCCCTCTAAAGAGTTGTTTCTGAAATGTGGTGTCTAAAGGGAAGTGTTAATTCTACATAGGTAGATACTATACGTGGATTAAAGGAGCCATTCTAACATGTGCAGGTGAAGGCCTCACTGAAAGTTGCTCCATAACTAAACATGCTCAAGACAATTGAGTAAGAGTGGCAGGACTTTGCTGCTGGTTCCAGAAGGGCATCTTGCTCTCAGAGCTGCCATCTGGGCCTGCAGGGGAAGGGATCTGTGGTCAGTTTCCTTTGGCGAGGCCTGGTGGCTCGGATTATGACAGTGCGACTGCGTGTCTGTGTGAATGACCTTTTCCTTTTTTGCATTTAAAAATAACCTACCAAAGATAGCATGGATAAATGAAGCACGGGGCTGAGCGAATTCCTTGGAGAAAAGTATTTTTTCAGATCACCTGTCTTTTCAACTACACGCGCCTTCACTGCATATGGCACTTACAAGGTTATCTGTAGAATCACCTCCCCTGATTTTCCATAGAAATGGGAACTAGGAGTAGAATGGAAAAGTAGAACTAGAGGTGACCTCCACATCTCAGGTTTCCTGTTGCTTCCCGAGTCTCTCGTATTAAGCCTTTTGTCTGAACTGGAGGAGAAACGTGCATTTCAGCTGTTCTCCCAGCTCCCTCCTTCCTCCCTCCATGCAAGGGCTCCTGGGGAGGTGGAAATGTCTGTTAGACACTTACCTTGATGTCCTTTAGCTATAGTTATGAGAGAGTAGCACTAGACAGTCTCTCTTACTAAGGTCCCCTCTAGTTCAAAGAGCTTCTGTGCCTAAATAACCAACATCCATGGGGCCTGCAGCACAGACAGTCCCTTGAAATGTGCCGTTGCAACAGCTTGAAGGGGGAACTGGGTTTCAGTCCTAGTTCTCTGGCCAGTTCAAGACATTTGTTCTTTCTTGATCTGGACTTAACAGGTAGAAGGATACCTTCCCCCAGATTCCCGAGTAAAGGAGCAGCCAGAGCTGTAGTGGAAATAACAAGAGATAAAATTAGCCACCCTGAGCAGCCGGTAGCTCACATGATGGGGTCGGGGAGCGCTGGGCCAGCTGGGAGGCGCTGCCTGGCACGGTCCTGCTTCTGTTGGGCTCTGCGCCACCCGGGAGGGTCTTACATAAGACATGTCACAGCAGCCTGCCCCTCCCTGCTGGGGCAGTTTGCAGGGCACAGGGTTAGCTGACCAGAGCCAAGCTCTATTTCTGGAAGGCAGAAAGTTCAGCTAAAGGGTAGCCACTGAGAAGATATTCGTTTACTCCATTGAAGGGAGCAGACACAGAGACTGCTAGAGGGAAAATTATTTTAGGAGATCATTTTGTACAGATACGCCAAGAACATTTGGGAGCAGAGCAGAGGAAGAAAGCAGAGCGTGAACAAACTTGAAAAGTAACTCTGTTCCTCTTGTTGTCATCCCTCCTTTGGCTACTGCAGTGATTCAACCCCAGGATTTTAGAAGTATGATTTATCCAGTGAGTCTGCCGAAACAAGACTGTATGATTTCATCTTTGCCACCCACCTAAACTTATGTTTGGATGCACATTATATATAATATATTATACAGTAAATTATGATCATTCAACATCCTGGGGAACCTCTGTTAGCCAAATAAATACCAGATCCCCATGTTGGACTGGACATTTGTTATTATATTCAGGTCGTGGGGAGGGGTGTTGCTATCATGCATCCATTTCACTGCCTCACTACGCGATTAATTCCTTCAAGACAGAAGGAAATATGAGGTATGGTGATAATGTGGCCAATTAAGGAGAAATTATTTGAGCTCATGTCTTTGCTGGTGGTGATGGGTGTGTGTGTGTGTGTGTGTGTGTGTGTGTATGTGTGTTGGTAGAGTAGGTGTGTATCGTCTATTGGAAATGACAGTTTTGAAACGGTGTAGGTCCAAAGCTAGGAAGGGGAGAACCAAGCTGGGATCTAGGAACGGAGGTTAAAAACTAGCACCCAAGGCAGGCTGAAAGCAGGGACACTGAGGCATGCGGGCAAGGAAAAATCCAGAAGGCAGAAATCAAATCAGGAAAGTGCTATCTGACAGCAGGAAAGAATAGAGAATGTGAACCAGGAAACTGGACTTTAATGAGCCCCAGGACATTCCTGAAGCCCTAGGGTTAGCAAAGAGAGTGCACGCACCAAGGCCCAGAGCGATTCTGTCTGAACAGTTGTACCACTTGATATCTGATATTATATATTCAGGTGAGCACCCAACATTTTTGGAGGACACATCTTGGAAATTGCTTTCGGAGACAAGTTTTTGAACAACGCAAGAAAAAAATATAAGTTTTTTGTGAATGATCTTATTATTTTACTCTATTTAAGCAGAGGGGTGCAAGACAAAATTTGTGCCAGGTGGAAGACGGATGGGTGCATGGGAATGCCCATTGGGAGGCCATCGCAGTGGTTCAGGAAGAGATGATGGTGGCCTTGACCAGGGTGGGTGGCTGGGGTGGGAGATGGGGGCTGGGGATGCAGAAAAGGTGACAGATTTGAGTACTAGTTAGACCACCAGCTGCTAACTGAAATGGCTACAGGCTTTTATATGTGTTTTAAATTTTCCATAAGTTTATTTTAATTGTAAAAAACAAGAGATGGAGAGCTCCAGTAATTATGCTGGAAACCTCCAAATTAAAAGAGACTTAAAAATAGATAGCTAGTGGGAAGCAGCCGCATAGCACAGGGAGATCAGCTCGGTGTTTGTGACCACCTAGAGGGGTGGGATAGGGAGGGTGGGAGGGAGATGCAAGAGGGAGGAGATACGGGGATATATGTATACGTGTAGCTGATTCACTTTGTTATAAAGCAGAAACTAACACACCATTGTAAAGCAATTATACACCAATAAAGATGTTAAAATAAACAAACAAATAAATAAATAAATAAAGAGACTTACACATATTTACCAATTGCAATGCAGGGGCCTTACTTGTATTCTTTTTTTTTTTAACATCTTTATTGGAGTATAATTGCTTTGCTGTGTTAGTTTCTGCTTTACAACAAAATGAATCAGTTATATATATACATATATTCCCATATCTCTTCCCTCTTGCGTCTCCCTCCCTCCCACCCTCCCTATCCCACCCCTCGAGGCGGTCACAAAGCACTGAGATGATCTTCCTGTGCTATGCGGCTGCTTCCCACTAGCTATCTACCTTACATTTTGTAGTGTATATATGTCCATGCCTCTCTCTCGCTTTGTCACAGCTTACCCTTCCCCCTCCCCATATCCACAAGTCCATTCTCTAGCAGGTCTGTGTCTTTATTCCTTTTTTACCACTAGGTTCTTCATGACATTTTTTTTCTTAAATTCCATATATATGTGTTAGCATACGGTATTTGTCTCTCTCTTTCTGACTTACTTCACTCTGTACGACAGACTCTAGGTCTATCCACCTCATTACAAATAGCTCAATTTCGTTTCTTTTTATGGCTGAGTAATATTCCATCGTATATATGTGCCACATCTTCTTTATCCATTCATCCGATGGTGGACACTTAGGTTGTTTCCATCCCTGGGCTATTGTAAATAGAGCTGCAATGAACATTGTGGTACATGACTCTTTTTGAATTATGTTTTTCTCAGTGTATATGCCCAGTAGTGGGATTGCTGGGTCATATGGTAGTTCTATTTGTAGTTTTTTAAGGAACCTCCATACTGTTCTCCACAGTGGCTGTATCAATTTACATTCCCACCAACAGTGCAAGAGGGTTCCCTTTTCTTGTTCAAGCAAATTGTTAATTATGAGACTTGGAAAGTTGAACACTGACTTTTTGTATTAAGGAGTTGTTATTTTTACATGTGATAATGGCATTGTGGTATTTTTTTAAGAGTCTGTATCTTTTAGAGATATATGCTGAGATATTTATAGATGAAATCATATGACTGGAGTTTTCTTCAAAAAATATGGGGGAGTGGGAAGGAATTAGCTGAAAAGAGATTGTCTCTGAGTTGAATTTTGTTAGAGCTGGATGATGGTTTCATGGGGACTCATTATACACGGCGCCAAGGCCTTCCTTGTGATGACAGCTGCTAGTGCCATGTGCCAGAAATTTTTCAGAGCTCCATGTCTGCTCTGCTTGTATGGATGAACATTGCTGTTGCTCTAGGATGAAGACATCCAAATGCCCACTTTAATAGAGAGATGAAACAGAGCCACAAGAAGGTGGGTGTTGTAGAGGAGCTTTTTTGTTTGTTTTAAATGTATGTATCCAGCTCTTTCTGCTAAAAATTGAAAAGAAGAAGCATTTTGGAATTTATCAAGATGAGTAATGATGTGTGGGAGAAGCTAGTTGCCCCCTTTCTCTTTTCCTTCCTTAGAAGCTGAACCCTAATTGTTTGGCAGGCTTCATTGCTGCCTAAACATTTCCCAGCCTCCTTGTTATCAGGTGTGGCCATGTGATTTAGTTCTGGTCAATGAGATGTAAGCAGAAATGTTACGTGGATGTGTAAAACAGAGAGCTAGTGGGAACCTGCTGTATAGTGCAGGGAGCTCAGCTGGGTGCTCTGTGGTCACCTAGATGGGTGGGATGGGGGGGCAGTGGGAGGGAGGTCCAGGAGGGAGGGGATGTATGTATACATATAGCTGATTCACTTCATTGTACAGGGAAAGTAACACAACATTTTAAAGCAACTACACCCCAATTAACAAAGAAAAAAAAAGAAATGTGATGTAGAACTTTCTGGAAGGCTCTTTAAAGGGAGCTGACTCATCTAGGAGGTGTGTCCCTCTTTTCTTCCCTCTCTTTTTCTTGCTGCCTGGAATGCAGGTGTGAGGTGTAGAGCTCCAGTAACTATGCAGGACCACTGAAACTGGAAGTCACATACCCAGTGTGGCAGAGCAGAGAGAAAGAAGGAGCCGAGGTCACTGATGACTCTCTGAACTTCCTGTCTCTGGACTTATTTTTCAAAGTGAAAATATACTTTCATGTGGTTGAGCCAAATTTACTCTAGATTTTTAATTAGATGCAAAGAGCCTAAATGCTAATTAATACAAGTAACAGATTGTTTATTGTTAATAAATAAAACATTAATCAAAAATAAAAGTGTATAGAGTTGTTTATTCAGCAATTCCAGTCAGGATTTCACCCTGTAGATTTGCACCAAGATATAGTATTGTTTGCAAGAGCAAACACTACAAGCAACCTAAGCATTCATGCATGGGCACTGGTTACACAGACAAGCCTTTAGTGGGTTATCAGGGAGCCAGTCAAACGGTGAGATCTGTGTTGCCGTGAAAAAGCCTCAGTTCTTATCATTCAGTGAAAATGAGAAAGTTACAAAGAAGCATGTGTAGTTTGATCTCTTGTGTAAATTATATCGTATAAATATAAATTATATTATTATATATTTAATTACTATATTTTATTATACATATATAAATTATATATGATTTTATATAATTATATGTATATGTTTTATCTATTTACTATATTTTATTGTACCCTATATATGAATTATATATATAAATTGAATTGAAAAAATGAATTATATACCATATATAAAAGTTATATATACGTATATTATGTATATATGTATCTGTATACATATATATGGTATAATGTTATATATGTATGTATATCATTTTTATATATGGTATATGTATAACCATATATATATATATATATATATATATGTATATATTTTTTTCACCTAGAAGGAAATAAAAATGTGCTAACTGATGGAAGAGAGGACCAGGGAGTTGGTGTGGGGAGAGGCTTTTATTTGTCACTGTATATATTTTTGTACAGATTGAATTTTCTCTCTACAGTCTTTCTTTATATTAATAAAAGAATTACTTCCAACAGCACACATCCTCTCCAAGCCTAATTTTATAAATTAATAGCACAAAGAGTTTGACTCATTAAATTTCCTTCAGTATCATTATCTTAATATTTAAGGTATAGACTGATTTCAGTCTGTACTAATTTAAATGGTTACAATAAAGGTATTATTGGGCTTCCCTGGTGGCACAGTGGTTGAGAGTCCGCCTGCTGATACAGGGGACACGGGTTCGTGCCCTGGTCTGGGAAGATCCCACATGCCGCGGAGCGGCTGGGCCCACGAGCCATGGCCACTGAGCCTGCGCGTCCGGAGCCTGTGCTCCGCAACAGGAGAGGCCACAGCAGTGAGAGGCCCACGTACCAGAAAAAAAAAAAAAAAGGTATTATTGTCCCCCTCCCATCTCCCTGACACTGTTCTTCTCTCCCTCTTTCTCCCTCTCTTTTACTCCCACTCCTCACCCTCCTCTCTCCTTCCCCCACTCTCCTCCTTCCATAAATATGTAATATTACTGACCAAGGACCTGGTCTTCCCAAGGCCCATGCAGAGGATCGGGGAGACCAGAACACAGGAAGGCATCTCCCCAGGAATGGCTAAGCTAGCTGAGGATTCTGTCCACCAGTGCCGGGACAGAAACAGATACTCTGCCTGGACACACAGTCCTGGGAACTCTCAGTGGCCCCCAAGTGGTTTTCACCAGGTTGTTTGTTTGTTGCCGATGAATGAGGTCACATGTGCTCCAACAGGAGTTGGCACATGTCCAGGAGTTTATTTACTTAGGCTTCAAGTGAAGCCAAAGGTTTATTGTGACACTTTCCCGCAGCATCAGAGCTCTGCTTACAAGAGCAGGATGGGAACACAGCAGGAAGACAGCAGCAAGACAACCATGTGCCATGAGGCAGGTGGTAGAAGAGGTGACATTTGTTTCCAAGGGATCTCAAGGCCCTGCGAAGCCCACAAGAGCTGCTCAATTGATGTTTTCAATTTTAGGACAGTTATTTCTACGGGAAATAACCTTAGTTCCTGACCACATACTTTAGTGATAAAATCTGAACCTTGGCAACCCCGTGAACCAGAAAGGATTACCATAGGATGATCAAGAAAACTCATGTCTAAAGAATGGCAAGTTCCACGGTTGCTTCAGGGATGGATTCTCACATAGATTAATATGAGTTGTTAAAGTCTGAGAGATGAAGGGAGGAACATGGGGGAAATGAGGGGTCTAGGAATTTGTCACTAGACCAGGTGTATTGGTCCCAACCATTCTGGTTTTGAAATCCATGCCTGAAAGTTTGGTGGGTGATTTCAGGCACAGTTAGATCCAGGGCTGTCAACAGTACGTGAAGGACTTTTGTCACTGCCTCTTTCCCTCAGCCCTGCTTTCCTCAGTGTTAGTTTCATGCACAGTCAGGCATTCCCTACATGTTGGTAAAGGGTTACCAAGGGGTTCCATCTACCAGTTTAGCAATACTGGGCTCAAATACCTTTTTCTCTGTATTTCTAACAATGTCAGGGCCGATTTTCACTGCTCAGTTTGCGACACGTGCCTGTCTCTGAACCAGTCACTGCCCCTGTGATCTTCTAGGCCCAGACCTGGTACCCAGGCCTGGAGCCAGTCACACCAGACTGGGGAATGGGAGGGGAATTTCAAGGGAAAATTAGTGTGTTGTTATCTATCAGAGGCAGGAGGAGATAGCTGACAGGCAATTAAATATCCCCTACACTGGCATAGACTGCCTAGCTTCAAGTTTTTTTCCAGTAGTAAATGAAAGGGAGAAGGGGAACTACCAATGTACCCCCAGTATATGATCCTTCTTGGAAATGTTAGAGATCACAGGCTCCCAGACTACAACCAAGGCTTTGGGGCTTACTCTAGAGTTTTGGGGTGTCTTGTAGTTATCCCAAGTATTGGGGTTGAAAACAGATTGGGACTAGAAAATATAAATGTGTTCTTAGAGGTATTCTCCACGCCTGGATGAATTCCTGGTCTAGGATTTTCCTCAGAAAGGTAGAATATTAGAAAAATTTTCCTAAGGAGTCCTTAGGAAATCCTAAGGAGTCAGCCTGTTTTACTTTTGCCATTGTTCCATGATTGCCTCTAATTAAAGACTTTCAAAGCAGTGAGTAAAGGGAGAGCTGGACTCACACTCAGGAGTTCTGCCCCCAAATCAGGGGGCTCTTCTCTGCTCTGCTGTGGGTGGGTAGAAAAAGCAGTAAAGAACATTGGTGCCACCTTCCAGAAATGGCATGTTTGAAAATAATTCTTTGTAAGACTGAGAAATGTTGCCTTTCTTAATACACAGATTGAGTGGAGTCTACAGAGACTTGGAAAATGCTGGATCAGAAGGTAAATGATGTGGTTGAACCAAGCAAGCAGAGAAAAATGCAGTACTGCCAGCCCTTTCACCATGTCAGAACATGAGAACTGGGTGAAGACAAGTAGCTCACCTGCCAATTTTTTTCCTTACTGGGGAGAGAATATTCTGGAACTCTTGCTGCAGGAAAGGCCATCAGGCATAGACCTATTTCCAAACAAACATTACTAGTAAGGAGGAGTGGTATAGTTTGGAAATGTGAAGAAAGAAGAGAAAGGAGTCAATTTTGGCTGCAGGAACAGCTCAGGTGATGCCCAGGGGAGAAGCACCCGCCACAGACCTGTCAGTTAGATTCCACCTCTGAGCATGCTGGGAAGTTTTCACAGAGCTTCTGGTCATTTTTCATTCCTTTTACTGAGGACAGTTCAGGAAGTCCAGGTTAGACAAACCCTGTGCCTCCTTCTCAGTTCCAGAACATGACCCAAAGAGGAAGCAAGATCTGGAAATGTCAACAAAGGTAACCCAGTTGACCTGCCACACATACTTCCTCACCGACAACTACTGGAAAGGGCCATCCTACCCACCATGGGACTGGACCAGGAATGGCCCCTAACCAAACCAGGAACCAACAGAATTACTCTTTCTGAAATCAGAGACATAGCTAGAACTGCCAAACATGCTTGAGGAACGTAAGGAAACAGATACATGGAACATAAGCTGAGGCACCAGGGCGACCACTTGCTGCACTGGGGACCCTGAGCCTGAGTGACTAGCACTTTTCTGTTTTAGACCCACTGATTCATGTGTGTGGACCCCCATAGGCTTTGGAGCCTGTGACCCCTGTGCTAAGTCAGGGAGCTCAGCTCTGGCCATGGAGGGTTTCTCAGGGATCCCAGTTCCTGTCCCTTCTGAGGTCTAATTTATTAGTTATCCTGAATTCCCAAGACTTTTTCATACATAGAGTGAGCGCTCTCTCTTCTCTCTGCTACCCGCACACAATACACAACTTATCTGAGCAAAGTTGAGTGGGTTTCAGACCCAGCTGCCAAACGAGCTTTCAGTAAAACAACTTCTGAGCATTAACCTAGCGGAGGCAAGACGCCACGGGGAAGGGAATTGGAGTGTATGGTACTTCATTTCCATGCCTTCACCTGGCATTGGCTCCTCTAAAAAGGTCCTCCACACACCTCCTTGGCGGCCTCTGAACCGCTGTTGATGTGGATTCTTTCAGGCCTCACCCCACCCCAGCACCTGGGCATAGCTAACTATGTCATGGAGACATCAAGCTCTAAATGACTTTTTTTTTTGCCCCTACCTTCTCGCTCAAGTTGTCAACTTGTATGTTCAGGAGATAGTTTTAGATGTTTGCTTGTTTTTTGCGGAATTTTGGTGACCTCACTCACTGGGTCTGTGTATAGATGCCAGGAGAGAAAAGGGTGCTCACCGTCGGCGCTCAGAGACCTGTGTGTTTTGGGGCTGTTGCCCAAGGAAATGGGTGTGCAGCATGCTTTAAAGCCATCGTGCAGTACTGTGCTCTCTTCTGTGAGTCAGTCATGTGCTGTCTAAAATAGGTGTTGAGTGTGGGCAGGGCAGTTCAAAGACAACAGGACTCATCGAGTTTATTCCCAGGGAGAGTGCGACCCCTCATACAAAGGCTTGGTGAGGCTCCTTTTGGCTGTTGTAAGGGTCGGATTGAGCCTGCAAACCCACTGAGTTGACTGGTTCAGCTCGGCCCTGGTGATCCCCACATACAGCTGTGCGCTGTGTCTTTAGGGAGGTGGGAGCAAGTGGATTTTACCAAATGTCTGGACCTGAGGCAGGCGCACACTTGTGGCTGGGCTTTCCTAATAAACTCTACAGTGTGTGGTTCCCTAAGAATGCGCAAGCTCACTAATGGAGCCGAAGACTGAGGCACGCTAGGGATTTTCACACTTTTAGAACATGTGTTTGGAGATGAGGAACCCTCCCCTGCTCCACACACTTGTATGAACATGTTGTCATGTTGGTCATGTGAACGTTTAACCAATAGCTCAGGCTGATACAGGACAATCGGCTTAGTTCTAAGGCCACCCATGGCCCTTCCTGCTCAGCTGGCTATTCCATGTTAGATCATTGAAAGGGTCATCACATGACTATGAGCAATCCCATGTGAGACCTGAGGAAAGGAGCCTTCTGATTTGAAGAGGCCACGTGGTGATGAGCAAACTCCAGGCAATCTGCAGCTGTAATGCATCAGGGCACAGAATGGACACCTTTTCTGCAGTGCAAGGAGGAGGGGAAGTAGTTGTTTAGAAACATTGCAAATACTGGTGCAAGAAAAGCTAGGAATTTCCAAGGATTATGTGTGGCAGGTGCCTGTTGTGTCAGAGAAAACCTTTAGAGATCACTCTGTAGGGGGCGAGGAGGAAGGTTTGCTGGACTAACAAAAATACTTGCTTTCCACCCAGCCTTGCCCTAGGCAGATACGTGGCAGAAGGTTATCCTTCAACTTCCCTTTCTGTACCATTTTCTTGACCTCGCTCTTAGCTTTCACATCCCATATCACCACCATCCATGCTGTAGGCAACCATCACTCTCTCAGTCCGCTTATATCCCTCATTTTTATCCTAGAATAAGTATTAGTCACTGTGTTAAGTCTTCTGAGATGATTCTAAGCCTTACTGTTAACTGTGAAATATTAGAAGAATGTGTCCCCCTTTTAGTGACCATCATCAGAAGTGGAAGGCCCTGTGGACAATAGGAGAGCTTTTGTACTTTCTTGACACTGCAAATCGTGATTTAAGGCAAACTCTGCTTAAGACAAAGACAATAGCATATCCAACAAGAGACCAGAAGCAGAAAGTCATCCAAACAGAAGGACAGTGTCCCTGAAAGGGACTCACATTTTTCTTATGTGTTGCCGCTTTTTTTGTTGTTATTTTCGTTTGTGTTAATTTGTTTTTTAAATTATATTTTGTTTTAGTTTGTTTTTTGAGAACTTGACATTTTCCCTTCCCTGGTGCCCACAACTGTGGGAGCAGCATTGGCTGGCCCATGGCATCTCTTTGGGACTCAGGAGTCACTACAGCTTCCAGGTAAGATTTCAGGTCCTGAGGTCCCTCCCTACTGCATTTGGGAAGACATTTTAAGCAACAAAAGAGCTACTAACAAACTACAATATAGTTGAAAACTTTGCTGTCAGATGGTAGTTATATACAGCCTGAGTCTCACCTTGTTGTCATGTGTAAAGGCTACCTCTGAGCCCAGGCTCCCAGTACATACAGATATGTCATCTGATTGCCTTATTGCTTAAATTTGTTAACTTTTGAGAGCAATATCATGGAGACTAAGTAAAGGAAGATTCTAGGATTGTTAAACTTGCTAAAGCTTTTCACCAGTTCTCAGATGATTTCTGAAATGATGACATTTGGAGACATATTGCATGCAACGTTTCCACCTGTTAGAGCCCCATGAAATGGCCATTCCAAATGGTAATAATGCCGGGAAGTGAGTCCTATTCCTGCTAGATGAAAACCCCATTAAGACTTCATTTGCTTGAAAGTAATTTACTTGGACCTCTTTCCTTACCTGACTTAATGGTTCTTATCAATGTCCCAGTGCTCAAGGGATATAGTAGGCATTGTTTTTCTTTTTTTATAAGGAGAAAAAAAATATTGAGAAGGCAGAACTACAGCTTGTTCCCTCTGAGTGGGGGTCTGTTCTTTTTTTTTCCTATCACAGTTCTGTCAATTCTCTTGCCAATATTTTCTAATTTCTTTCTTAGTTCTAAAGATTTTCTTCTAATTTATTCCACCCTCCAATTCGATGTCCCGCCTAGTAACAATTTCCCATTCTCCCCCAGTGTCTTTCCAGTCAACATCTAACTTTGCTTCCTCCTCGTTTCTTTCACCTCATGACTTCTTCTCTTACCCATAATCATAATTGGGTGGGTTTTTGCCATCCATGCAACAGTGGCTCAGTGGGATATCTGATAAATTCCCAAAGCCTTACAGTTTGACAGTAGCCAAATTCTGTATCCACGTGGCCTGACATCCTCTTTACTAAACACACCTTCTCATTGCCTATAAGTAATCCTACCCCCTTTGGAGTCCTCTACCACCACCACCAATTTTGAATATTTTTTTTCCAATCTCCTGACATTATGAAGATTTTCTCAGCTTGCTGAAAGGAGAGCAGTGCTACTGTGTCATAATATTCAAAGTTCTCTTACACACATCCCCCATCTTTTCTTCTTCCTAATACCTACTGCCCACCTGCACTCTATTCAAACTCATTTCATTCTGCATACCTGGTGTTTTCCTATTCCTTGCTGGAGAAGGCATCACTGTAAAGCTGTCTAGATGGTCAACCACCAAAAATGTGCAAGGATCTCACAAGACCATGATCATAGGCCTAATTGGAGAATAAGGACATCCCATAATTGCACATAAACATGTTCCCATTTCAGTTTATGTAAGTTTATGTCAATTATTAATAGAAAATTTAGCTGTTTTTTAGAGAAATGCATTGTTTTGGGTTACTTCATCTTCAGAATCCATTTAATTGGCTTTTTCCCAGATTTTTAGTTAGAACTAAACAAAAGCTATTGTAGACTAGAAAACATCAAACAAATATATCATGATTTCATTGCAAGTTGGTTTCACAACCTGCATACTTGAAAAATGAGCATCATCAGCTGAGTTTAAATACAATAGAGATATCAGAACTCAACCCACTGGCCACACAGGAAAAGATATTTACGTAAGCAAGCTTTCAAAAATCAGTAACTAGAGTGACATTTGATGTGGCACTTGATAAACAACAGCTAAAATGAAAAGTGTTAGTTATCCATGGTGATGACTAATGATAAAATATCCATTGCTTCAATATTTCCATGTGTGGGAGAAAAAAGTACGACAAGGAGGGCAGAGCCTTTTGTGATGAATGTTCCAGCTGGCGAGACTGCCAGGTGGTTCTGAGTCTCTGTAGAAAACTGTTTAGAAGGCTTGCCCTCTCAGAGGAAGTCAGCTCTGCTGCTTGAAGGTAGTGGTATACAAAAGCCAGGGAGCTTTGAAAATACAGCAAACATAGCAATAACCATGGCCTCTACCCATGATAACCAAATAAAAATATCCAGGGTGTCAATGTTCTGTCTTAAAGCTCCCAGCTGATTCTAATGTGCAGCCAGAGTTGAAAGCCATAGCTCTAGGCCTGATGACTTATGAATTTTGAGGGTGGACAAGGAAATGTGGTTCCATTTCAGGGTGGTGGACTAAGTATATCGTCCAGCATCTTCATCCCTGCAGCAAGGGCCTTAATTGATGATCCTAAGTAAGAAGTGAAACTTTCAGTGAACCAGAAACCAGGATAAATCCTAAAGTATGGGATGTACACTGGATTGATGCAAAAACGCAGAGCCCAATCTAAAATGTGTACAGAAGACTAGTGCCAAAAAGGTGAAGGAGCACCAAGACTCCATCCCCAAGGTGGCACACACCCGAAGCAGGAGGGTAACAAGGACAATCAACACTTCAGTCCTTGGGGCACTGCTGCAGGAGGGGCCATCAGTTCATCCTCTACTGATGCCTTTCCATCTGCTCTTGAGCCAAATGGCAGTGACAAAGTGTCAGCCTCCAGGCAGGAGTCATGGCCAGGGAGCCCAGATTAGATGGATATGGCTCTGTGTCATGAGTAGGGGAATTGGGCACCAGACCTGAACACCCCAGAGAAATCTCACCCAGTGGCTTTTCCTTCTTCACTGTCCCTGAGAAAAGGCCAGAGGACAATTTAGAACAGCAGTCTCCCCAAGAAGATGACTACTCATTGACAGACAATGCAATTTAATGGAGAATCTCAACCATATAGATTACAGAGACAAGATCACCACACATATGAAGAAGACCAACAGTACAAAAGATTACAAACTCAACAAGATGGATGAACTAACAACACCCAAGCAAGATAAATGATAGAGCAAGCAAAGCAGGAATTAAGAATAAGCATAAGTCGATTCTTCTGATAGATGTGTGAGGATAGAGCAGTCGCAAATAAATCAACTGGAGGTCATGGAGATTAAAATTTGGTCCTTATAATAAAAAACTGAATAAGCAGATGAAACTGATATTTTTCCTGAAATTTAATTTTATTAAAGACTGATGATGTCTTATAACCTACTGACTAGTGATAGTTCGTAAGTTTAGTAGTTTACTTTTTGGAAAGCGTATAACAATATTCAAATAAGACATTATAGAAAGTATTTTAAAGAATGAAATGTTTTCTGTAATTCTTTTTAAAAGGCTTGGTCCATATTGAAAAATTGACAATGAATGAAAAATAAAATCAAAAGAAAGAAAAATAAGTTTTCCCCTCAAATACGTAAGAAACACTTGCTGGTATTTGTATTTGAAGTGCCTGGAGTAAGATGGGCTGAATTTTTCAAAGGCAGTTAGTAATAGCTTGTACAAGGACTTGTTTCATTTGATTTAGCACCAAGTAAAATAAAAATAAATATACCATTTAAGATATAGTCTGGTTTCTCCTCCATTTCTCATACTGCCCCACTACTCCAGGGCACAGTACATAAGCACTCATTCTCAGATTACACACACTGGCAAGATTTTTTCCCCTTAAGATAGGATGTCAGCGAACGCCAGCAGGTATCAACTTCTTTGATCAGGAATAAAGAACTCTACCTTCAGCAAATTCAGTTTCTTTCCTGGTCCTGTCATATAAAGCCTTTCTATTGCCACATCTGTTTTCTAATTATGATGGTTATTTCTGTCAAGGAAATTTCCCACCAGGTATGCTTGATCTATTTCTATTTCCTAATGATACAGTATTTTATTTTATGCAGTATCACAAGTTTTCTTCTATTCATTCTTCTTTTTAAAATACTTTGTTACTCACCAAGGCATAGAGATCAAAAAGAGAACTGTCAAGTAGATCCTAAAACACTTTTTTTTTGGCTGCATGGGATGGGGGATGTGGGATCTTAGTTCCCCAACCAGGGATTGAACCAATGCCCCCAGCAGGGGAAGCGCACAGTGTTAACCACTGTTTTCAGTAACATCTGAAAACATAAGACGTCAATTACATTTTCCATTAAAGAAAATGCATTCAATTTTGGTGCTTGTACAAGAACTTACAATGTCAGTTTCTAACATGTTATATCCCTCAGTGAACACGTATTTTCAAAAGAAAAAAAATCATATCGAAGTAATACTTTCCTAAATTTTTTTTTATAGCAAATTGAAAATTCTGAGTAAACTGAAGGTATGTTTAACAACAAAAGTAATATAGCTCATACGGCCTCCTTATAGGTTTCTTAAAGACATCAGTAAACTCGCATTCTGCAGTGGATTGGTAAATCCAGTTATTTTTATCTGGAATTTTATAGAGGTAGCATCTCACAAAACCACATCCCCTGTGCTAGAAATGTCTTTTTTGGTATCTGGCTACACAAAAGCTTCTGATGAAATACTTTCTGCAAATTAGTATAATGTTAATTTTTTACTTTTCCAGAAAAATATGAAACCTTACCAATCACTTATTCTTACTGAACACAAGTTAGATTACTACCAGTTGCTCTTGTACTTTTGGTCTATAAGAATTTTTTAAAGTTTAGACATTTTTAATGTTTCTGAATTGCACACTCATAGAAGACAGCTGGATAAAACACACTAGACAATTTCAAAAAAAATCTTTTTTTAAATTAATTATTTTTGGCTGTGTTGGGTCTTCGTTGCTGCGTGCAGGCTTTCTCTAGTTGCAAAGGCGGGGGCTACTCTTTGTTGAGGTGTGTAGGCTTCTTCTTGCAGTGCCTTCTCTTGTTGCGGAGCACAGGCTCTAGGCCTGTGGGCTTCAGTCATTGTGGCACTTGGGCTCAGTAGTTGTGGCGCATGGGCTTAGTTACTCCGTGGCATGTGGGATCTTCCTGGACCAGGGCTCGAACCCGTGTCCCCTGCATTGGCAGGCGGATTCTTAACCACTGCGCCACCAGGGAAGTCCCCAAAAGACAAATCTTACTATCAGACTCATTTGGCATATCCTTAGTATCCTGAATAAAATCCACAGAAGTGAAACTAATAATATTTTCAAAGAATTCATTCATGGTGGGGTCTTAGAACAAGGAACTCCATGTGAAGAAAGGAAGAGTTCTGCTCATCTTGCTAATCACAAGGATTTTTCCTCGTGGGGTAATTGAGTTTTTTGGGGTCTCTGTGGGACTTTTGTTTGCAGGAAACCATGCATACAGGCCCAGATTTGATTGGTTTCTGTTCCAGAAAATGTTTCCAACACTCCCTTTTTCTCGTAATATTCCAGGACCAGTTTTGTTTGGTCTTAGTAAACCTTCATTCTCTTGATAAGTGTTTCTGGTTTATCATCCACACGCTGAATGAGAGGCTCTCCAGTCACATCATCCACGTCGACTGCTTTGGGACGGTTAAATTCGAGGTTGTAGCCGCGGCCACTGGCTGGATGAATCCAGCGAGCCGTGAGGCGTTGCCGGATGATCTCAAAGGGCACGTTCAGGTTCATCACCAGGTGTACCTGATCAACTCTATCCAGGGCTTCAGCCTGTGTGAGTGTCTTGGGGAAACCACACAACAGCCAGTTATACTGGGTGAAATTTTTCGCTCCTGGAGGATCAGCCGAGTCATGAGGTCGTCTGGGATGAACTTCCCCTGGGACATGAAAATGTTGGCCAGCACACCAATTTCTGTGTCCCTCAGCATGTTGTCTCGGAGCACGTCCCCGCTGGAGAACTTCTTCAGCTGGAAGTGTTTGATGATGCGCAGCGCCAGCGTGCTCTTGCTGGAGCCCGGGGTGCCCATGATCATGGAGCGCGCTGGAACTGCCTTGACGCTCCCATGGCTGCTGAGTGAGGCCAGGGCCAAGCCAACGACTGGGCTTCTGGTTGGAAGCCAGCTGCGCCTGCGCGCTCGCTCCCAGTCTCGGCGGCCTGACGTCGGGGGTGGAGCCACGAAGAAGCGCAGAGGGCGAGAGGGCGTAACCCACGTGGAAACGGACGGACGCTACGGAAGAAGAGCGTATGCGTGAGTTTTAAGACTGAGTCAAGGAATTCTGCCACGATGCAGTGTGAAGGGCGGAAGAGATGGGAGGTATGAAAGGAAAATGAAACAAAGTGTAGATTCAAAAGTTCCACCTTTCACAGGAGGAAAAGGAGAGGAGGGAGGGATACACTACTTAAAGAGATTATTAAAGACAAGAATTTCTGGAATTAAAGAACGATACAAGTCACGGAACTATACAGCGGAACAGTTCAGAACATCTAGAAGCAAATGTTGGCAAAGGTGTAAGTAGGTCTCTCACACTCCTGCTGGTGGGGTGCCCCCACAGCTGGTTTGGAAGGCAACTTGGCAGTGGCCATTTTTTAAAAAAATTCCTTCTCAGTATCTTCCTTGGAAAAACACTCTCAAGTGACAAGAAGGGTATAGGATGTTCATTTCAGCCTTATTTATAACAGTAAAAAACTATTAACAATTTAACTGTTCATTAATTAGAGAATAGCTAAGTGAACCTTAGCCATACTATGGAATATTAATGCAGCAGCTAAAAAGACATATCTCTATGTGTTAACATGAAAAGATTTCTAAGACATTGTAAATGCAAAAAGTTGCAGAATGATACAATTTAGGTTAAAGAGAGATGTAATTTATGTTTAAATATAACTATTAAGTGAACTGGAAAGCTGGGTTTCAAGCAGTGGAAGGACATGACTTGATGTTTGTTTTTAGATGATTGCTCCATCTTCAAGAAGGAGAGCAGTTAGAAGGCTATGTCAATAGACCAACAAAGAGGTGAGAAAGTACTATTTTAATTTTAATTTCTTCAATATAAGTGAGATTGAGCATCTTTTCATTTGTTTATGGACCATTTGCAGTGTATTTCCATGTAGAATTTTTAAAGTGACAATTACCTTCTAATCACTTCCCTGGAAAAATACTTGGGGTTTGGTTTACTCAACAAGATGTGAAACAGATCCTCAGCTTTGTCTCAGGTGGTCCAAGTGCACTGGCTTAATACAGTATCAGACTGTGCATCATATGGCGCTACTCTAATTAGAGGCTGCTGAGCCACCAACCTTGCATCCGCTTCCTTCTCTAACCATTTTTTAAAAATAAATAAATATTTATTTATTTATTTATTTTTGGCTACGTTGGGTCTTCGTTGCTGCATGCGGGCTTTCCTCTAGTTGCGGCGAGCGGGGGCTCCTCTTCATTGTGGTGTGCAGGCTTCTCACTGCAGTGGCTTCTCTTATTGCGGAGCACGGGCTCTAGGCACGCAGGCTTCAGAAATTGTGGCCCGTGGGCTCAGTAGTTGTGGCTTGCGGGCTCTAGAGTGCAGGCTTAGTAGTTGTGCCACATGGGCTTAGCTGCTCCGCGGCATGTGGGGTCTTCCCGGACCAGGGCTCCAACCCGTGTCCCCTGCATTGGCAGGCAGATTCTTAACCACAGCTCCACCAGGGAAGTCCCTCTAACCATTCTTGAGCCACTTCATTTCTGAAAAAGATCCATAAAAATGATGTGATGGCTTGTTCTCATTCTATGAGCAAGAGAGAAAGCTATTTCCAGAAAAAAGATTTTGGGATTGGAAACCTAATTTCTGTATTTTTATTTTATGGTAGCAAAGTAGAACTGCTGCTGTAATTTCTCAGACTTAAAGAAAAAATAGTTTTTGCTATTTTAGATATTTAAGTTAGTCATATAATCTCTTTTATTGTTGCTATATTCAAAAGAGTTACACTGAATACATAAGGTGTTTCAAAAGGTATATGGATATTTAATAGAAATTTAGCTCATATCTTCCAGCAAAGGAAAAAAAGATCATGTTATAACTTGAAACAGTATTTTGCATAATACTAACTGCTTTGCATAATAAAGCAGCACACTATGACTGTCTTTTAGGATAACTAATTATATACATAAAAAGTGATCCTGCCAAGGCCTTTCTATCCTACTAGATAGATTTAGCCTTCTAGTGTGTTCAGCCTTTAACTGAGATATCTAATTTGGTACCAGACTCTGATCACAGAATATTTCAGAGGAGTATCTGTGGAGTGTGGTAGGGTTCACTTGGCTATAGGTGTGAATGGGAGAGGATGTGTCCCAGAGCAGCTTAGAGCAGACACAGTCGGTGGTGGCCTGCTGGTAAGTGACAAAGGGTTTTAAAACTTACTCTTAATAGCATCTGGTAAGAGGTTCTTTGACCAAATACATATAAACTAGTAGTAGCCAAGTAATATCAGACAATACATTTGATCTCATTTAGCAAAACGCATCCAGTGCCAACCAGATGTGACTGTGGAAGTTTATGGAAACTTTCTAGGTATTTTTCACAGTAATGGAATCCAAATGGCATAGCAGTAAAAGAAAAACAGCAGGGGCTCTTCAGATTATGCCGGTTTTTATGGTACTAATCATTCATTCGTTGACTCAGCAAACTTTAATCAGGCATTTATCTGTGTGACCAGTTGTTCTAAGCACAGAGGATGCAGCCTATGAGATAGAAAGAAGGCTGAGTGTCTGTCCCTGTGCCATGACCTTCTCACGGGTATTATGGACCAGTGTTTCCCAAGGTGTGACAGTTGCTTCTCTGGAGAATGTGAGATAAGTTTAGGTCTCTGTGAAAGAACATTCCCCTCCCCCACCTCCAGGTTTGATAATTGTGTTTTATTTTATTTTTAAAACTATTTTATTATGAAAATTTCACAGATACCTAAAATTAGAGAGGTAGTGGTGTAGCCCCATGTACTCTAGTTTCAACAGTGATCAGCCTTTTGCTAATCTTGTTCTATCTCATATTTTTTCTTGAGTATGTTAAATAATAACACTTTTAAATTATAACGAAGAGTATGTATGTTTTAATGTGCATAAGAAAAATATAGCTAGCACGTCCAACCTAATACTTCACAGTGTTCTTGCTTAGGACAAAACTAAGCTATAAATTTGTTTTAAAACTGTTACACAGATAGGGCAAAGTTCAACGAGGGCAAACTTGACTGACTCATAGACACTCCCCTTCATCGATTCCTTCCCTCTCTGAGGCTGGGATGGTTAGAAGTGATTCCTTCTTCTATAGGGAATGCTTAGCACCATGTGTGACACTTAATAAGCACTTACAAAAGAGAAGCTAATATTGTGTTTGGGAGCCATCTTTGATTCCACAGAACTGATACTGGCCAACATTTATTAAGCACTTACTGTGTACAGGCACTGCGGTGGGAGATTTACATATGTTATCTCATTTCCTCTTCATAGCCACACTCTGAGTAGATGTTAGGATCTCCATTTTCGGAATTAAAAATCAAGGCTCAGAAAAATGAAGTAACTTAAGGTCACAAAGCTATTAAGTGGCAGGGCTAGGACTTGAGTTGAAAGCCTGTTTTCCTGCAAGGTCCATCATGGTTTTCCACCCAGTTCCCAGGACAGCCAGGGCCTACATCCCTACCTCTGGGAAACAGCTGGGGAAAGAACTAGATATGTGGAGTTTGGAGGCTTGATATAAACCTGATTCTTCCATTTGCTAAAGTTGTGACCTTAAACATTTCATTTCACTTTTTCTGGCCCTCTGTTTCTTGTGCATACAGTGAGGACAATAATACTAATTACCGAATGTTCGAGCACAAAGTACAATCATTTATATGGAAATTTGACACCGTGGGCACTAAATAAATGTTTGTACTGTATTCACACGCCAGTAACAGGGAATGTGATCTTGAACAATCCCCTTTCCTCTCTGGGTCTTGGTATCCTCAGCTGTAAAGATGATGGCGTAGGCCCTTAAAGTCCTGCTAGGGATAGTTGTTCTACGATTGTATTCCAACTGGACCACAAGAAATATTAGTGACTGAAGTTAATGGAAATAACTAGGTAAACGTCCATTCAGTGTGATTTTGTTTATAATTATGTATACTTGTCTTAGTCTGATTCCTTAGAAAGCAGAGCCAGACAATGACATGTTGCTGCTGCTTGTTAGGAGGTACAATGCCAAGGAGCAGAAGCCAGAGACCTGAGAGACACAGGAGTGAGGCAGGGAAGGAGGGAGAGAAATTGGAGCAGGCGTAACTGAGCTGGTCGCCACCCAGTGCTCCTGGTTGCTCTGTCTTAAAGAAGCAGCCTCTGAAAAGCTGCATCTCAGTCTTTCTGGAGTGAAAAAAAAGAGAATGAATTTATCTACCAGTTTCCGGCTCCTGTTTGGCAACACCTTGACCACAAGGGGTTTATTCCTCTGCAATTATGGGTTGTACAGTTCTGGGCTCTGGGGCAAGATCCTTTGTGTCCCACATCTCAGTGTGAACAAGGAGGCCCAGGATGAGAGATGAGAGGGGTGTGGCCTGGGCACGAGGCTGGGCTCTGAGAAGTGTACCTGCAAGTAGTTGGAACTGGTAGCCATGGTGGTATTTGGAACAAGAGATGGGAGGCTGAGAGGACCTGCGGTGGTGGAGGTGTGTGGTACAATAACTTCTGCCCCATTGACTTTTAAACAGAATCTGAAGGGGCTTATAAAATAAGGATGATGATGAGGAGGAAATAATTCATAGAAATATGAAAAAGAAATGACCTCAGTTTATTACCTGCAAAGAGAGGATAATAATAGTACTTATCCATAAGGTTGTCATAGTGAAAGAATGATTTCAAGAAGGTAGTATTCGTAGAGCATTTAAAATATACGTGGCATATAAAAGCCGCTATGCAGATGTTTGTTTTAAAAAAGAAACTATTTAGCCACATGAGCTTTGATGGTTTCTGCAACTAAGCATTACATTTACCTCTAAGCTTTCTAGCAGTTAAGGAAAAAGGGAAAGATGGTAGTTTTCATAATTTACATTATCTGATCAAAATGAGCCTGCTAATTCTGAAAGAGAGCCAAGAGTCTATCTGACAAGAAAACCTAAAGGGAGCTGATCCCAAAGGGACATTAAAAAGCAGAATAAGTAACGTTTTCAAAATGAGTACTTCGGTAAGTCGTGCTGAGGAATGTCTCACATGGCTAATTCATTCACTGATACTTTACCAGACACAGTATTTCTGGGAGCTAAGATAGAGACGTTCAGATCTGTAGCCTTCTGATGTGTTACCCTGAATTAGTGGTTCTCAAGCAGGGACAGCTTTGCCCCCCAAGGGATATTTAACAATGTCTGGTAATATTTTAGGTTGTCACAACTTGGGGATGGACGGTGGTAATGCCGCTGGTCTCCGATGGATAGAGGCCAGAGATGCTATTAATATTGCGTGGGATGTACATATACTAAAAAAAACTTGCTGGTTATCTGAAATTCAAATTTAACTGGGAACGCTGTGTTTAAATTTGCTAACTCTAGCAGCTACGCTTCCTACATTGCACAGGACAGCCCTCCACAACGAAGGAGTATCAGGCCCCAAACGTGAATAGTACTGAAGGGGAGAAACTCTGCCCTAAATGAGTACAGATCTTTGCATACTTTCCTAGAGCAAGGGAGACAGAGTATGGACATTAAGATATCTTTTGTTTAAGATTAGTTAGCTGACAAGTTTCAGGTCCAAACCTCTGGCCTCAGCCTAGCTTATTTATATCTGTGATGCTGACAGAAGCTCGAATCCTGTCTCCAACAAACAAGTGTCAAAGTGGACATTGCATAGGAAGCTTCTTGAACACTCCCATTGCTCTTTAAATATCTCCTCTTCGTGGCACTTGTCACCTGGTGCCTCATCTGGTTACTTGGAGAGATTTATTGCATAAGCACTCAGCTAATCTGACGTTGAACAAGGTGATTTAGGCAGGAAATAGAGCCTGCAGTACTTGAGGGGTTTACATTCTAGTTGCAGAAGTCATTCAAGGGAAGGATACCCTAGGAAGGCACTGGCAATCCTGTCTTCACGTAAGAGTAAGGAAAGGTTCGGGGGTTGACTGAATGACAAGCTGGGACAGAGAGCTGGGTGAAATCCATTTTCCAGCGGAGGGGCCCATCTCTTGACTGGGCGGTGCAGGTGGGCCATGGTTGGGCTCCAGGGAGACATGGTCTTTCCACGGAGAAAGCCCAGGCAGGTGTACATCCCTGAAAGAGGATAACAGAAAAGACTTGGTGGGAAGTCAGGATTTTAATCCCCCTCCTCTGCTTCTCTGGCGACCTGTCACCAAGACTCATGTCATACTGCTTTCTTTGGTTTTATTAGACACTCCTACATGTAATAGAAGCCAAATAATTCCCCATGTTATACATCATAAAGAAGATATTCCCTAAGTAGAGCTGGAAAGGGTCACAATTTAAACTCCCTCCTGAAAATATCAATGAGTTTACCACCCCTTCACCTGCCTCCCAGGCCTGGCATGAGATAAATAAGGATTATTGGGGTCTTCAGTTGTCCAGAGGATACGCTTTGCATTCAGCAAACTACAGAAATTGTGTTACAAACCATGAAAAGGCACAGAAAGGGGAAATCAGCTGCTCTCCAGCTAAATTGCTTATTTAAGAGGGTGGAAGATGCTTTCTACTCCGTGCTGGCTCACCTGTGGTTACGCAAACACCTGGCACATCCTTAATCCACATCCATCATTTTTGGCCTCTCCTTAGTCATTTCTTAGGTGTGGAGAGATGGCCTCTGCATTTCCAATTCCATGACTCAGTAAAGAAAACTGAAAGCTTGGTATGATGTAATAACAGACGTTCACACCGGTGACCCTGATTAACCCAGAAAGGATTCAGTTACACTTACTGTTCTCTGCTCAGAGGGCAGGGAACTTTATCATCTACTTTTGAAGGCTTGCCATCAAAAAAAATTGCTGAAGGTAATATTTTTTGTGATTGAAGGGTTAGTTTCAATTTTCTGAAAAATTGACCCCCATGGTGCACTCCCTTCTTGATTTGGGTTGGGAAATAAGGTACCACTGTACTTTCATAATGTGCTGCGACTCCCAAAGGTACAGGTGATTTCTCATTGGCTTCATTTTTTTTTTTTTCTGTACGTGGGCCTCTCACTGTTGTGGCCTCTCCTGCTGTGGAGCACAGGCTCCGGACACGCAGGCTCAGCGGCCATGACTCACAGGCCCAGCCGCTTTGCGGCATGTGGGATCCTCCCGGACCGGGGCCCGAACCCATGTCCCCTGCATCGGCAGGCGGACTCTCAACCACTGTGCCACCAGGGAAGCCCTCATTGGCTTCATTTTGAGTTGGAGGGTTCTTGATGACATACAGTCATTCTTTAAAAAATAAACTTTTTTTGGTGGAATAATGTTAGATTTACAGAAAAGTTGCGTTAAGTAGTACAGAGTTTTCCTATGCCTCATCCTCCAGTTTCTCCTGTTGTTAACATCTTACATAACCACCATACATTTGTTGCAACTGGGAAACCAACCTTGGTACATTGTATTAACTAAACTCCAGACTTTATTTGAATTTCACCACCTTTTGGATTAATGTCCTCTTTCTCTTCCAGATTCCAGTTCAGGCAACCACATTACATTTAATTGTCATATCTCCTCAGTCTCCTCTTGTCTGCGACAGTTTCCTCATCTTTCCTTGTTTTTTGTGACTTTGACAGTCTTGAGAGTACTTGGCAAGGTATCCCATACAATGGGTTTGTCTTTTGTTTTTCACATGATTATAAGTTTCTGGAAAGAATACCAAAGAGTTAAAGTGCTCTTCTTGTCACATGATATCAGGGGTACATGATACCACCTGACATCTCTGGTGATACTAAACCTTTTTGCTTGGCCAAGGTGGCGTCTGCCAGGTTTCTCCACTGTACAGTCATTACTTATCCCTTCCCCTACTATGTCTAGCCTTAGGAACTGAGTCTAGCCTACCCTTGGGAAGGATGGGGTTAGGCTCTACCTCCTGGGGGGAGAGTATCTACCTATATTATTTGGAATTCTTGCATAAGAAAGATTTCATACAGCTATTTTAATGAGATATTTTAATAAATATGTATGCCAGACTCCCAGATCCAGCAAATGTTAACATTTTGCCAAATACGCTTCAGATCTTTCTTTTAAACAGATTTTAAAAAATTGTTACAGATATGGTTGACGTCTCCTTTGTATTTCTTCGTTAGCCCATTCTTCTTCCTCCTTCCCTTCAGGTAACAGTTAACCATGTTTTTACATATATGTGTGTATCCATAAAAGGATTTTCCATATTTATGTTTCATTGTGCAACTTGCTTTCTTCATTCAGCTTTATGTTTCTGAGGTCTATCGAGGTTGAAGCAGGCATATGGGAAGGCATCTTAATCTTAACCAGTAATTTGTCTCCAAATCACTTTATAAATTGGATTGTTTGTGGAAAAGTTTCCTGCAGACTGTTAATCCTCCCCATGGTGTGTGAATTTGTGGAAGGTGAAAGATACCTCCTAACCTTGGTCTTAGAAGCTGGGCCAGGGCTGAGGTGGCTTCCAGAATGGTGAGAGGGAAAACAGGAGCTAATTACCCTTTTTGATGTTTCCTACATTCTCTTTCTACTGGCTGTCCCTCTCCTTATTCTTTCTATCTGGCTACCCCTTTCTCCAACATCTGTCTCCTGACTTCCCACCTTCCCACCTTCCCCAGTGTAGGTGAGTCTTCAGACCAAGTACCTGATGATCAGTGAGGATGACTGGAGATGGCCCCATCAGCCCTCTAGAGACAGTGCAAGGCACTATAGGACTGAAGGTAGTAGGGTTTCAACACCTGAGCTCCAAACTCAAATGTCTTATGACTCAAACTCGATATGTTTCAAACTAACCTTTTCCCACAAGCTGTTCTTCCACCAGCGTTCCTAACTTCAGTAGCCATCCACTTGCCAAAGTCAGAAACCTGGGAGTTGTTCTTGACTCCTACCTTTCTCTCTCTCCCATTAACTCATGCCCGAAGTCCTATTATTCTTATTTCCTAAAGAACTTAATTCTTGTATTTCTCTCTAGCTCCATGCCACCACTCTCATCCAAGTTATATTAACTCACACCCAAATTACTGCAGCACGTGCTCAGCTGGACTCCCTGCCCCCAGTCTTGCCCCCTCCAGTCTCTCTTCCTTCCACTCTGCAGGCTAGAGAAATCAAGTCATATTACTCCCCCAGCTCAGTCTTCCCCATTGGCCGTAGGACAAAATCTGAGCTTCTAACAAGATTTACAAAACCCCCAAAGCTCTTTGTTGCTTATGCCTCTAGTCTCACTTCCTACCCTCTTTGCCTCAAACTTTATTGACCAGTCATAACCAGTTTCTTTCACTTTCCCAAATGCATTGTGCTCCCCGAACTCTGAGGCCTTCACACCTGCTCTTCTCTCTTCCAAGGATATGCCCTAATCCAACTTTAGTGAGCTTTCAGTTTGTAGCTGAAATACTCCTTTCTGTGCAACAAGAACTCTGACAAAGACTTTCTTCTTGACCAAACTTTAGACAGCCTCCTCTGAGCCCTTTTTTTGACTAGACCTTGTCCTTGGGCCCTGTCCTTAGCCTGCTGAGGCCAGTTTTCGCAAGAATCCTGCTAAGACAGTTTAGTGAGAATCCCCCCTTCCTTGATGTCTGACCACCTTTGATATCTCATCAAGTTCCTCATCCCCTACCCTTGATGTCTAAGTCCCTGGCCTGCCTTTAGCAAAACTCCTGTTCGGCCAATTTAGCAAGAATCCCTAACCCTTGAAGTGTCCTCTTAGTAATTTTCCATCCACTGACCCCCCTCACTCTGCTTGTTGGCTGTGAACCCCTATCTGTCTATATTGGCCTTGGAATTGAGCTCAGTTTTTTTACTGAAGTCTCTTTCCCCTACTGCAGTAGTTACTGAATAAAATCTGCCTTTACTACCTTTAACTGGTGTCTGGCTTTATTTCTTTTTAGCAAGACCCCTAGACTACGTTAGGGTTCCTATCATACCCCTCTTCTACTTCCCCTATCATGATTCTCATTATACTTGATTGTGACTTCTTCTGTAATTGTGTTTTTTAACCTTAAGTGTCCTGAGAGCAAGGATTAGGTCTTGTTCACCATCGTATCCCCAGCACGGCCTAAGACTTGCATGTGTAGGACACGACCATTGTGGAATAATGGAATGAATTTTCAGAGTTGCTCACTTGCTCGTATGGAACGTTCCTCCGTCACAGGCAGTTTCAGGTAGTGTGACACGTTCCGGAGGTCGTGTGGTGGGCCCTCGCCATAGATGGAAGGAATCTGTATCTACTTATGTACTGTTAGGCAACTCTTTCCTGGGTCTGGTGTGCCCTGGAGCAGAAACACTGAGCTGACTTTCTCTAGCGATGTCTCCAAGTGGAACTGGCAGCTGCCTAACTCATTCATTCACTCGGGCAGACTCTCTCATCACAGGTGCCTAAAACCCATGATTGTACATTCTATGTTTGTTTACCCATCTTTCTCTCTATTTTCTGCCTACCACAAAAAATAGACTAGACGTAAGTTAATCAAATTTAATGCTCAGGCACAAAAGATGATTAAGTTCTTTGTTTAATGTAACCATTCCTCATTTTACATCTGTCTCTCTGCTTATTTATTTCATTGATGCTTGGAAGTAATTGGTTTTGATACATTTTGGCTCACTGATAAAGAGTGTCAGACACATCTTAAGTTTGACTGGGGGCTCTCTGCTATCTTGAAACAGACGTGGCTGATAATTTTCAAACAGAAATATCTTCATTTTCTAATCTATTTTAATAAAGCTTGGAATGTGGGCAAACGAGACGGTGATTACATTAGGTAAAAATTATCTTTTGTCAAGCAAATAGGTTAAAAGCAAAAGACTATCATTAATACTGATATGAAGAGACCAGAGGGACCACCTGTGGCTTCTTCACAGACCACCAGTACTGCCCTCCGAAGGGGGGCAGGTCTCATTGAAACTCCTCTGACTCATGAGGCTGTGTCACAGTTTTGAAGGTTCATGGAAAAGGGAATTCTATAACCTTCCTGGCAAACCCTTCTAGGTGTTAGAAATGCTGACTCTAGGAAACCTGAGTCTATGGATTTTTCACTTAAATTCTTCATACTGCAGGTAAAACCTAATTCTGTTTATCTTTTTGCAGTATAGGAGGAAACAGAAGGTTAAAGATGGTAAATGACTTGCCCATAATCTTACTTGTAAGTGGTAGACTTAGATTTGAACCTAGGCCCATCTCTACAGCAGCCCCTCTTTTGTTCTTAGCCATTGTACTGCCTTGCGCAGTTAATGAGAGGTTTCAGTAAACAAGGTCATTCAGTTCCTTAGCTAGCTCGGATTAAAGATAGTGCCTACTGTTGGCCATAAACCTGTGCGACTCCAGCTCTATGTCCAGGGCTCAGGTGATTGTGAGGCACCTCACAGGCTCCCTTTGGAAATAGTGGACATGGATGTAGAAAACTGCAGTGCCGCATGGCCCAGTGTGGTTCGGGAACAAGCCGCAAAGCTCTGGCATTGAGCATCCCAGGCCTTTGGTGCAGTTTTACGCTTCATGTTACTCCATAAATTTAGCTCTGACATTTGAAGAGTGGTAAAGGCTAATCTGAGTTTGAGACTAGTAACTCTGTCTCAGATCCCTTGTTTGTAGATTAGGATAATATAGTTCTAGTAGGATCAATGCCATATTACATGTGAAGAGGTTGGAACAGGGCCTAGAGAATAGTAAGCTCTCAATAAAGCTTAGGTATGAAAAATATATTTAAACAGTTGCTATTATTTTTGTTATTGTAACAACATGAGAACAAAGTGTTTAAACACAGCCATAGCCAATTAAGCAGTGACTAGGCCCTCTGTAGTGAGGTTCCTGACTGGCCAGTGACTAAGCCAGTCAAAGATGGTGACCCCAGCAGCTGCTGCTACAACACATATGCTTACACAGGTGACTAGACACCTTGAGAATTCTGTGCATTCAGTATAGCTCTTCCCAGAATTACATATACTCTTTGAGAAAACGTTAGTGTTTACTAATAAAATATTATTGTGTTTAACTCTTGTCCCCAAAGCCTTACTTTGCAGTACTCCTGTTTACTTACTCTTGGGTTTCTCTTTTTAATTTCAGCCCAAGATTGTTTTCATAAGTCTTATATTTATTCTACACATTTTTAACCATCCTTTCTACTGAACTCTTATTTTTGCATTCTTACTGAATTCATCTTCCTTTTCTCTCTTCATTTGTGTAGTTTTATTTGTTTCACGCTCTCTTTGATGTTTAATCTTTCATAAACAGTTCTTACATATAGTTCATCTGTTTTTTTACACTTCTTAAAACTTAAAACCTTTGTTTAAGGACCTAAATGCTCAAACTGCACAGGATTATTTTCCTGCTGTAAGACACCTAGAAATGCATAGAATTCTTATAAGCACTTGTCCAGCCTTTATTAGCTTCAAAATACTGAACATCTGTTTAAAAGTTATAATTGTAGAAACTTTATGTTTTACTTTAAAACACGTAACAAACAAAGCTCAGAAATGCATAACATGATTATGAAGTGTCCCCTGACATTGTTAGCAGTTCTTTAATTAACAGACGTGGTCTTATGAGCTCACTAGATACTTGCACATTCATTGGCTGGAGGGGTCCCATGAGGAACTGTTTCAGAGGAGTTAGGAGGATGCATGTCTGCGTTCTCCATTGTCACCTTAGCCCACAGGTAAAGCTGATGGGGTTCCCCTTCCGCCTTATACACAGACACAAACACGCCCACATGCCTTGGGCTATCCTGAAACTTTCTCCTTGAAGGCCACACTAGATGTTCATCTTGATCAGATTTTACCTCCCTGTAAAGGAAAGGAGGGAGACTATGTCACACGAATGTACCCACACCCATGTCCGCAGCGCTCCCCACCCCCCCCACCCCCCACCCCCGCCAACACCGACAGCCCTGTATTTGTGAATGAGTGTATGTGCATGGACCGAGTGGGGTAGAAAATACCTAAAGGGAGTTTGTTAGGAAGAGAAACCACACGTTTCAGTTCTTCCTAACATTCTAGCTGCTGATGAATGTGAGGCCACTGTCATTCATGTCCTTATCTTTCTCTAAGCAAAAACCCTGTCATAAAAATGACAGTGTGACCGTGCAGCTGGACTCATGCAAATATAAAGAGGTTATTGAGAGGTCAGGGCCCTAATTTAGGAAGATTTAATGGGACCTGCTCATAATGGGTACCTTGCTAGTGTACACACACTAATCACGTACATCTGCCCAGGGCCAGCTGCCCACGCGGAAGGTCCTGAGTGCCCACACGGTGAGTCAACAGGTGGCTACCACCTCCCAGGCATGTAAACGCTCTGTCTCTTTTAGCTGCTTCTTCTGGCTGCTGGTAGCAGGAAGTGGCTGCATTAATGCAGATGCGTCCTAAGTGTCAAGGTTGGAGAAATAAAAAGTATCAGAAGATGAAGGGTTTTTCAGAGATTTAAAGTTCCTATATGAACTAACATTGAATTTGTAGGAAATTTTGCTTTGGAGATTGAGGTAAAGAGAGTCTGATTTCTGAAGTCTTCACTATGACTCAGCAAACCACCACGGGCACCAGGTATCAGAGGAATGCACCCCTCGCTCTGTGTCAAGGCAGCAGTTGGAAACAGCTGCTCGGTGCAAATTTATCTGGACGATCACAGCATCAGAAAGAGACCCAGGTTTATGTCAGGACCTGGGCCAGAGACCAGCGAGACATTTTTCTAGGAAATGGCTGCAGCGCCAGCAAACTTTTTGTACTAGATATAGAAACAATACAATGTCAAGCTCTGAAATAATTTTTTTTTTTTAAAAAAAAGCTCTAAGACTGTTTATTCTATTACTGGAAAAGTAGAGATATTCTTTCTTTCTATACTTGCTGTAATCCGTAGCAGGCAAGGGAAGCTGCAGGGTTCCTAAAGGTTCTCTAAGGGAGTCTGTTACAATTCCCCACTTTTCTGTCCATAGGACAGAGGAACATTAGACAGCAGCCTACATAGGGACTTTCAGAATCATGGTTCTCAAACATCCAACCTAACCACAAATCTGTTCCTATATAATTGGTTGAAAGTTCATTTCTTAGACTATGCAGTCTTTTCTTGAGCGATTTGTAAAGTGAAATCTTAACTGCACCCATATAGAATTTTTCCTGTATCTCGTCCCATCTACTCAATATCATTGACTCAGATCCCTGTCTTGGAAGAAGGACAAAGGGAGATGGGAGAGGAAAACAGTGCTGTTGGTTGTCAGGTTTTTTGGAAATGGACCAACATGCCTAAAAGTTCATTTTCCAGAATCAATCTTGGAGATAACCACTAGCTACTCTATTTTATCAGATAGCTTTTGCCACATAGCAGACTGCCTCCATAGTTGTGGGTTAAAACAATAGCAGTTTGTGTGGCTAACAATTTTGTGGATCAGCACTTTGGACTGAGCTTTGCTGGGCAGTTCTTCCGGTCTGGGAAGGCTCAGTCGTGAGTCTACTGGGTTGGCTGGGAACTGTAGGGTGGTTCCAGGTTGGTCAGCTTGTCACTGCTTTACATGGTCTCCTTACCTTCCAGCTGGCTAACTTAGGCTTTGTCACATGGTGTCTGGATAGGGATCTGAGAGAGAGCAGAATTGTTCAAGGCCTCTTCAAGGGACTGCCTTGGAACTGCACAGCATCATTTCCACCACATTCTATTAGTCAAAGCAAGTCACAGGGGTACTCCGGATTCAAGGGCTAGCCTGCCTGTTGATGGGAAAGGTTGCAGTCACGTTGCTAAAGGCTCAGGTACGGGAAGGGGAAGAATTGTAATCATTTTTGCAATCTTTTACACCTACCAAGTAAAAGTAAAGTAGATCCAAATAGTTTTATCCACAGATGAACTTCCCATAGAAGAAAAATGGGCTGATAAATAAGTTGTACCTTATTTAAAATAGTAAGCAGTCATTCTTGCTAATATTGACACCATCAAAAGAGGAAACACAACATTCTCAGTTAACTCTAGTCTAGCTTCCAAGATTTTTTTTTTTTTCATGGTACGCGGGCCTGTCACTGTTGTGGCCTCTCCCGTTGTGGAGCGCAGGCTCCGGATGCGCAGGCTCAGCGTCCATGGCTCACGGGCCCAGCCGCTCCGCGGCATGTGGGATCTTCCCGGACCGGGGCACGAACCCATGTCCCCTGCATCGGCAGGCGGACTCTCAACCACTGCGCCACCAGGGAAGCCCTAGCTTCCAAGATTTTATAGACAATAAATGTAAGGCCCTTCCACTTAATATAATAACTTTTGTTTTATAATAGTTTGTGTAGATGTTGTTACAAGCTGGGTTCTTTGGCAGGTAGACTCTGAGGTGGAGTGTAGTGTGAAGGATGTTTATTAGATCCCATTCCTGGGATCAACACCCATGGGAGAGGGAAGGTGGATCAGAGGGAGAAGTTGAATGGCCGTGCAGGTCCACAGCCTCCGTCAACCCCATGGAGAGCTCTGGATCTGAAACAGCCTGTCAGAGTTGTCCCAGTTTGGGCCAGTGTGGCTGGGCCTTTGTAAACAACCCTTCCTCCATCAGTGACTGATTGTGGGCTTCCTCTGGGAAGGACATGACCTTGGGCAAAGTGGCTTTCTGCAGCTGAGGCATCTCTGATGGTGCCAGTGGATGAGGAGTGTCTGCTGACAGCAGTTCTGGAGCTGAAGGCCCCGCCTTCCAGACCCAGCACAGTGCTGATGGAATTATGGTAAGATTCAAGCTACACACCGCTGATTTCATCTGCAGGAGAAGCAGCATGGACACATAACAGGATGATATTTATTGACTCTCTTGTTTTCCTCAGGGGATTTCAAACAGCTTCATGAAGGGTCTCTGACTCACGGCACCGCTGAGTTCATTTTGCTGCTGGAGCTGAGCAATATGTAGTGGGCTAACTGAGGAATTAATTAGCCATCGTGCAAGGCTGCTTTCATGCGTGTTTCAGGCTATCTCCTTCTCCTCCTCCCCCTTCTCCCCCCAAAGGAACACTGATTCCTGCCACTCTACCCTCTGGCCAGCAATCTTTGGCCACTGGGGATGTAGGTTTTCTCTCTCTTCTGTCTGGATTACAAGTTACCCACATTATCAGCAGGGAGTGAATTGGGGCTAAGGGGGGTCAGGGACCAGCAGTTGAACCCAACTCTAAGGTAGTCATATCCATAAAAATTAAAGCTCACCAGATAGATGATTTGGAACTAATTGTATTGCAATAATCACATTTTCCTTCTCTTTGTGAAGAAATAAAGCAAGCTTCCCCGGTGAATTTAGAATAGGATTTGATTTTTAAAAATTTGATTTGCATACGGCCATTCAATCATCTGCTGCACTACAGCTGGATTAAGAAAGCCTTAGCTGTGCTTCCTGTCTGAATATGGGACTGCCCTCTTAAGGGCCTTAGAGTGGTCTTTGTAAGAGTTTGACCAGCCACAATGGGAGGCAGTATTGCCTAGTAGCTAAGAGCCCAGGTCCTGGAGTCTGACTGTTCCGACTCTGATGCTTTCTAGATGCGTGTTCTTGGACAAGTCAATCTATCAAAGCCTCCGTTTCCTCATCTACACAATGGAGACTATAACAGCTGTTCCCTCCAGGAACAACTATAAGAATTCAGTAAGGTGATGCCCTTGAAGAGCCTGGCATAGGCCCTGGCACCAAAGTGTTAGTTTTTCTTCTTTAGGAGGAGGAAGTTAATAATAATGGTGGTGGTGATGATGGTGAGGCATTTGGTCTTTGCCCTCTGTCACATTGCCCTTTGTCACATCCCCACGAATCCTCACTCTATGGTCTAATTAATCTGCTAATTCTTTGAAGCAGTAGGTAGTGGATAGATGTGAAAGAATGAAGAGGAAAGAAATGTATTTTTGAAAAATATCTAAAATACAGATTCGCATTCAAAATAATAAGGTAGCTTAACATGAATAAAGTCTAGGAGAATTACCTAGAAATAAACTGCTATGGCTACTTCAGTGATGCCTGAGAGCAGATACCCAAGGCAGTAGAGGGAGGTATGTATTTATGGGGTGGTGGCAACACCGGGAGTGAGTTGCTTGGGTTGAGGACCAGGGGCTGGGGAGTGGGGTCAGCAAGCAGAGCCTAGGGCCCGTGGTCTGTGGGCCCGTGGTCTGTGGGCACGTGGGAAGCACACAAAGCCACAGGCTTCTCACCTGTCCGATCCCCCAGTGTCTAGCCAGCAGTGACTGATGAGGGGGCTGACAGTGCACAAGGTAAACTGAGCAAGGTTTCTAAATAGAAGGAGTTTGGATGTAGTCCATGAAACCTCAGCTGTTCTGTAATAAGCTTTTAAGCTTTGTCCACTGGAGCAAGACTTCACGAGAGGGTGGTTTACTCTTCCTTGGCCTCAAGTCACAACAGTTTGTTGCAGAGAGGGACACTGCTGAATTTACAAACCAGAAACATAAAGATACTTGTTTTTAAAGTGTGGGTTAGCTATGAGCTTAATGTTCTCCAGTGGGAAAGAAGGTCTCTGTCTCTGGCAGTAGTGATTTAGTAGTGTACTTCTGGATTTGGCAAACTGCTCTTTAGTTGGCCTGCTAGGGATCTGGTATGTTGTGATTAATCACTCTGCCTTACCGGGTTATTTATCATGGTTATACTTAGGTTACCAACTTTCAAAGAACTAGAATTCGGCGAAATGCATTGACACTGAAGCAAGTAAAACGAGTTTACCTTTGCTTTGGCAATTTACAAGAGCTTTAGGATCTTCGAGGACCTCATTGCTGTCATTATCACTGTGCAGTCTGACAGGTTAGAAGATGGAAACTGTTGGGCCCAACATATGCCCTGAACCTGTCTCGTGACTATGTCCTCAGTATCTGATTCTGGGCTGATGCTACTTTTTTGCAAAAGGACATGCTTAGGGAACTACTTCCGGTTGTTTGAGTCTTCTGCTTGTCTGGGTTCTGAGTCAATGGGGTTGTCCTGTTGGAGAAGCCCTCCCCGAGACATGCTGAAATGGAGCTACAGGCAGAACTCCTCTGGAGGGAAAATGTTGATGGGAAATACTTTGCCTGGGAATTCCAGACCCTTTGCTGTCTCCAGGCCTGGTGACAGGCTTGAATATGGGCTGCCTGATGTTTTGGTCTGATTTTGACAGCCCCTTAATGAAAGTAGCCTGAAGGACTTCTTAAGTCATCAGAGAAAATGTAAATCCCTGTTCAGCTAATTAGTTCATGGCCATAATCAGACATGATCCTTAACCTCTAATGTCCTTATATCAAAGTCTTTTTGTTGGTTTTGTTCCAGTTGTTTTAATCGTCTTTAAAAGGAGGGAAAAGCTCTCACTGAATTCTTGATCCTACCGCGTGTACAGTTTAAAACAAGGAGACTGTTCTTGGATAATTGTTAAATGGATTGAATTCAAGTGGGCGTCTGGGGGGGCTTTGAAGAACACACCAAGTGTGCAGCTGTTCCTTTTAAAATGTGTGGTTTGGGACTTCCCTGGTGGCGCAGTGGTTAAGAATCTGCCTGCCAATGCAGGGGACATGGGTTCGATCCCTGGTCCGGGAAGATCCTACATGCCACAGAGCAACTAAGCCTGTGTGCCACAACTACTGAGCCTGTGCCCTAGAGCCTGCGAGCCACAACTACTGAGCCCACATGCCACAACTGCTGAAGACTGCAGCCTAGAGCACATGCTGCGCAACAAGAGAAGCCACCGCAATGAGAAGCCTGCGCACTGCAATGAAGAGTAGCCCCCGCTCCATGCAACTAGAGAAAAGCTGCACATAGCAACGAAGACCCAACGCAGCCAAAAATAAATAAATAAATAAATTAAAAACCAACAACAATGACAAAAACAAACAAACAAACAAAACGTGTGGTTTGCCCAGACACGGGCTACACCACCAATCACTTGGTCTGGTGCTCTCGGGTGAGCTGGCCAGGCTCTTCCCCAGCTGGACAGCCATGGGAGCACACTCCTCAGCGCCCTTCCTTGGTCCCCACCCTGTCTCCTGGACACTTCTCTTGCCCTATCTGCTATTCCTCTCTAGTTCTTGACCGTCTTGGCATCGTAGCTTTTGCCTCACCTGCAGTTTCTGGCCTCACTCTTGCCCTTCAGCCCTGGTGCTTGGTGACCTGCCCTTGTCACCTTCCATGTGCTCTGGCTTGCACTCACGCCTAGGGTTACCTCTCCTCCCTGCTGCTCTTGGTCACACCTTCTGCCAGTCCTGCTGGACCCTGGGCCCTTGCCCCATGGCTAGTGCATATGTGTGTGTGCGTGTACACTTGCCTCAAGAAAAAGGTACTAAACAAACTTGTTTTTACCACAAACACCTTTTAATGGGTTCTAAACAGCTTTTACCAGTTCTGCAGTATGTTTATTCCTTAATTCTATAGGTTCAACATTTTTGGTTATTGATAAGTTGGCAAATATCTGTTGAGACCTACTCAGTATCCAGTGCTGGCTCGGCATTGAGAAGTTGCCTTGTTACCTTCAGTCTTGAAGAGGATGTAAGGTGTGTGTCTGTCTCCCCACACTTAGAGGAGGTTGCTGCACTTACCTCCGTGGTTGAGATATAGACCATTTTCCCTCCTAGTCCACATGGGCATCTCCTGAAGCTGTCAGAAGAGAGACATTGTTCCCGGATAGACCATTCTTCATAGAGTGCATACACATTGTCAAGTGCAGAAACAAGAATTTTGTGTAGAGTATATTTATGTCAGTTGAAAAAGCAAGGGAGAAACTAAATATATGGTAGCTCTGGAAGAACATGCAAGAAAATGATAGCATAGAATGCCTCTGAGGAAGGGAACCGGGCATCTGGGGAATCAGGTGAAGAAGGGAAAGTTCACTGTATGTGCTTTTGTAACTTTTGAATTTTAAACCATGTGAATATTGGAGGTATTTTTAAAAAAGAAACAAGTAAAATCTATTTTTAAATGTTAAGTCCTCAAAAAGGAGGTGGGAGAGTGTTAGAATATGGGGAGCCTGCAGTCCTGTGCTATAACTTGGAATCTTGAGCAAACTGATGAGAGAGGTACACAAGTGTAGATACAGAAAGGGAATCCATAGGAAATCGGAAGGAAGCAGAACTCAGCTTTACAGGATTAGGTGTGGTTGTTATTGTTGTTTTTTCTGAAAAATATATTAAGATACCTCTCACGAACGTGCATGTGCTGGGCCCCCTTGGTGATGGCTGGGAAGGGCCAATGACAGGCCAAAGGAAGATGCTAGAGGGAACCATCTAGAAAGCTGTAGTGAATCTGAGTGGTGTACCCAGCAGAGATTGCCAGCTGCATTAATTCTGCATAAACGCAAGTGTGGGTTTCTGTGAAGGCCCAGCACCAATTAGGGATTTGAAAACTCACAAAGTGTTTAATTTTGTGAGGCTCGTTTGAATTTTAGGCAGGAAGATACTGGGTTTTGATGATATCCTGCACAGTATCTTCCTTAATGAACGTCTGTTCTCCTCAAAACAAAATAAATTTGTGTTCCCTGGTCTAAACAATAAATAATGTTCACAGAAAGTGCTTTGTGATATTGGCTAAGGCTCTGTCGACAATCTGCTGTTTACATTCCTATCACTTTTTCTCGGTGACAAATGAGCTTAATACAGTGAAGAAGCTACAACAGAGTCCTGTGCAGCCCACAGAAGGGAAGTCACAATTCACCAAACACCCAGTTTGGTTATCAAATTTGTAAATCAATGACAACAGGCCACCAGCACTGAAACTCTTCAAAGCAATTTACAAATGTTAAAAATTAGAATTTACTGAAAGCTGTACTGTAATAGCTTCTATGCACAGTCTTTAAAACCTGGGCTTTTTTTTTTTCTAGAAAAGCAAAACATGCACAAGATTTATTCTTTGGGTCACGTTTGATGGACATTTAAAAGGTTCATACCCAAGTAGTCTTATTGCAACTCTAAACCATGGGAAATTGGAACAAAGGCAAATCCCTGAGGTAGGCAGAATTCTCTGCTGAACTAAAATCAAATGAGCCACCCCTTCTGGGATCACAAAGCAGGACCAGAGCCCTTCATTTTGTTTCTCTCCTTACAGTCAAGTTGAACATGTTTGGCTGCCAACTCATCTTCTTAGTTTCACAGATTAAGCAGTTTACGTGGATTACTTCATTAAATCTTCACAACTACCACTTGGGCTGTAATTATTCTATTTTATGGATGAAGAAGATGGGACACAGAGAGGCTAAGTCATTTGCCCAGAATCACAAAGCGAGCCAGTGGTCAAACCTAGGCAGCATGACTCCTAAACCTGCATTCTAAGTACCAGATTAAAGAAAAATACTTGTGTTCAGTGGGATCATTTTATATATACTGTGTTTAATGGAAAAGTATTAACCTTAACTATACTTGAATATTAGAAGAAAAGAAAACTATAGTAAACTTGGGTGGCCATGTACAGTTGTGCAAGTGAGTGCTGAACAACTGCAGGGGCCCATCCATGTTACAGCCCCTATGAAAGGCACCTGTTAGTGCTGTGCACTGCAGAGCATACACAGTCACGTGCCATGACCCTGAGTACCTGAAGGATTGATGAACTTTGGGTAACTATTTCTTTACCATGAGCAATACTAGTTCCTGAATGATCCCTATAAAGGTAGGAAAGTTGATTATAGAAAAAGAAAAGCAGGAGAGGGAAAGAGATTATGTAAACCATTAAGAGACTGGCAAATTTATTTTTTAACTGTATGCTTCAAATTTGACAGACAATGAGCTCACTCTGCAATGAGAAACTTGGTAATTCGAATTATCACTATCTTCCCACATCTCTTTCCTCTGTCTTCTGGATTTTGTTTGTCATGTCATTATTTTTACATGATCAAGATTTATAGTATTTACGATGTGCTAGAGATCATAATTCCCACAGTCACTTAGTCTTCATCCCACATCTTTTTTTTTCTTACATCTTCATTGGAGTATAATTGCTTTACAATGCTGTGTTAGTTTCTGCTTTATAGCAAAGTGAATCAGTTATACATATACATATGTTCCCATATCTCTTCCCTCTTGCAACTCCCTCCCTCCCACCCTCCCTATCCTACCCCTCTAGGTGGTCACAAAGCACCGAGCTGATCTCCCTGTGCTATGCGGCTGCTTTCCACTAGCTATCTACCTTACGTTTGATAGTGTATATATGTCCATACCTCTCTCTCGCTTTGTCACAGATCACCCTTCCCCCTCCCCATATCCTCAAGTCTGTTCTCTAGTAGGTCTGTGTCTTTATGCCTGTCTTACCCCTAGGTTCTTCATGACATTTTTTTTTCTTAAATTCCATATATATTTCTTAGCATACAGTATTTGTCTTTCTCTTTCTGACTTACTTCACTCTGTATGACAGACTCTAGGTCTATCCACCTCATTACAAATAGCTCAATTTCGTTTCTTTCTATGGCTGAGTAATATTCTATTGTATATATGTGCCACATCTTCTTTATCCATTCATCTGATGATGGGCACTTAGGTTGTTGCCATCTCCGGGCTATTGTAAATAGAGCTGCAATGAACATTTTGGTACATGACTCTTTTTGAATTATGGTTTTCCCAGGGTATATGCCCAGTAGTGGGATTGCTGGGTCATATGGTAGTTCTATTTGTAGTTTTTTAAGGAACTTCCATACTGTTCTCCATAGTGGCTGTACCAATTCACATTCCCACCAGCAGTGCAAGAGTGTTCCCTTTTCTCCACACCCTCTCCAGCATTTATTGTTTCTAGATTTTTTCATGATGGCCATTCTGACTGGTGTGAGATGATGTCTCATTGTAGTTTTGATTTGCATTTCTCTAATGATGTTGAGCATTCTTTCATGTGTTTGCTGGCAGTCTGTATATCTTCTTTGGAGAAATGTCTATTTAGGTCTTCTGCCCATTTTTGCATTGGGCTGTTTGTTTTTTTGTTATTGAGCTGCAAGAGCTGCTTATAAATTTTGGAGATTAATCCTTTGTCAGTTGCTTCATTTGCAAATATTTTCTCCCATTCTGAGGGTTGTCTTTTGGTCTTGTTTATGATTTCCTTTTCTGTGCAAAAGCTTTGAAGTTTCATTAGGTCCCATTTGTTTGTTTTTATTTCCATTTCTCTAGGAGGTGGGTCAAAAAGGATCTTGCTGTGATTTATGTCATAGAGTGTTCTGCCTATGGTTTCCTCTAAGATGATAGTTTCTGGCCTTACATTTAGGTCTTTAATCCATTTTGAGCTTATTTTTGTGTATGGTGTTAGGGAGTGATCTAATCTCATACTTTTACATGTACCTGTCCAGTTTTCCCAGCACCACTTATTGAAGAGGCTGTCCTTTCTCCACTGTACATTCCTGCCTCCTTTATCAAAAATAAGGTGACCACATGTGCCTGGGTTTATCTCTGGGCTTTCCATCCTGTTCCATTCATCTATCTTTCTGTTTTTGTGCCAGTACTATACTGTCTTGATTACTGTAGCTTTGTAGTATAGTCTGAAGTCAGGGAGCCTGATTCCTCCAGCTCCATTTTTCTTTCTCAAGATTGCTTTGGCTATTCGGGGTCTTTTGTGTTTCCATACAAATTGTGAAATTTTTTGTTCTCGTTCTGTGAAAAATGCCAGTGGTAGTTTGATAGGGATTGCATTGAATCTGTAGATTGCTTTGGGTAGTAGAGTCATTTTCACAATGTTGATTCTTCCAATCCAAGAACATGGTATATCTCTCCATCTATTTGTATCATGTTTAATTTCTTTCTCAGTGTCTTGTAATTTTCTGCATACAGGTCTTTTGTCTCCTTAGGTAGGTTTATTCCTAGATAGTTTATTCTTTTTGTTGCAATGGTAAATGGGAGTGTTTTCTTGATTTCACTTTCAGATTTTTCATCATTAGTGTATAGGAATGCCAGAGATTTCTGTGCATTAATTTTGTATCCTGCTACTTTACCAAATTCACTGATTAGCTCTAGTAGTTTTCTGGTAGCATCTTTAGGATTCTCTGTGTATTGTATCATGTCATCTGCAAACAGTGACAGCTTTAATTCTTTCCTGATTTGGATTCCTTTTATTTCCTTTTCTTCTCTGATTGCTGTGGCTAAAACTTCCAAAACTATGTTGAATAAGAGTGGTGAGAGTAGGCAAACTTGTCGTGTTCCTGATCTTGGTGGAAATGCTTTCAGTTTTTCACCATTGAGGATGATGTTGGCTGTGTGTTTGTCATCTATGGCCTTTATTATGTTGAGGAAAGTTCCCTCTATGCCTACTTTCTGCAGGGTTTTTATCATAAATGGGTGTTGAATTTTGTCGAAAGCTTTTCCTGCATCTATTGAGATGACCATATGGTTTTTCTCCTTCAATTTGTTAATATGGTGTATCACATTGCTTGATTTGCGTATACTGAAGAATCCTTGCATCCCTGGGACAAATCCCTCTTGATCATGGTGTATGATCCTTTTAATGTTTGTTTCTAGGTTTTGTGTCTTCCTTAGAAGACCTTTCTAAAAAAAATTTTTATTGAAGTATAGTTGATTTACAATGTTGTGTTGATTACTGCTGTACAGCAAAGTGATTCAGTTATACCTATATATATATATATATTATATATACATTCTTCTTTTATATTCTTTTTCATTAAGGTTTATCATAGGATATCAAATATAGTTCTCTATGATATATAGTAGGACCTTGTTGTTTATCCATTATATATATAAAAGCTTACATCTGCTAACCCCAAACTCCCACTCCATCCCTCCTCCAACCTCCCCCACCTTGGCAACTACCAGTCTGTTCTCTGTGTCCATGATTCTGTTTCTGTTTCACAGATAGGTTCATTTGTGTCATATTTTAGATTCCACATATAAGTGATACCGTATGGCATTTGTCTTTCTGACTTACTTCACTTAGTATGATAATCTCTAGGTCCATCCATGTTGGTGCAAATGGCATTATTTCATTCTTTTTTACGGCTGAGTAGTTGTATATATGTACCACATCTTCTTTATCCATTCAACTCTTAATGGACATTTAGATTGTGTCTGTGTCTCGGCTATTGTCAATAGCACTGCTATGAACATAGGGGTGCATGTATCTTTTTGAATTAGAGTTTTGTCTGGATATGTGCCCAGGAGTGGGATTGCTGGATCTTATGGTAATTCTATTTTTAGTTTTCTGAGGACTCTCCATGCTGTTTTCCACAGTGGCTGCACCAACTTACATTCCCACCTTCAGTGTAGGAGGGTTCTTTTTTCTCCACTCCCTCTCCAGCATTTGTTATTTGTAGACTTTTTAATGATGGCCAATCTGATCAGTGTGAGGTGGAACCTCATTGTGATTTTCATATGCATTTCTCTAATAATTTGCGATGGTGAGCATCTTTTCATGTGCCTGTTGGCCACCTGTATGTAGAAAGACCTTCTTTATTCCAATATTGAAATTTAAAATATTTCATATTTTCTTCAAGTGCTTTCATGGTTTCATTTTAAAATATTTAAATATTTGACACCTGCTACTTATTAGGAGTAAGGTAGACATTCATTTTCCTTTCTGTTCTCATTGTTGGCCTATTGAATATTGAATGATCCATCTTTTCCCCACTGCTTAGAAGTATTACTCTCAAGAAAATTATAGAATTTCCATACAGTGTCCTTTCAATTAGTTTCCAGTCTATACATACTCTGCCCTTGCCTGTCCTCCATCTCCCCAGCCATGGTGGGAACAGTATAGAATCGAGTGGAAGTTTTACTTATTAATTGGGTATTTTAACAGTCTAGGTCAACCTTAGGATATTTTTTTTGGGAAAATTAAAACTAAACATCCCTGTGGTATACGAGTCCACCCATTTCAGACAGGGGACAACATCTGTGCCACTTGCCCAGAGCTCTCTTCTCTTCTTGGTTTTTTTTTTTTTTTTTTAACATCTTTATAGGAGTATAATTGCTTTAGTCAGCTATATGTACACATATATCCCCATGTCCCCTCCCTCTTGAGCCTCCCTCCCTCCCTCCCTATCCCACCCCTCTAGGTGGTCACAAAGCACCAAGCTGATCTCCCTGTGCTATGCGGCTGCTTCCAACTAGCTATCTATTTTACATTTGGTAGTGTATGTATGTCCATGCCACTCTCTCACTTCGTTCCAGCTTACCCTTCCCCCACCTGTGTCCTTAACTCCATGCTCTACATCGGCATCTTTATTCCTGTCCTACCTCTAGGTACTTCAGAACCTATTTTTTTTTTTATAGATTCCATATATACGTATTAGCATATGGTATTTGTTTTTCTCTTTCTGACTTACTTCACTCTGTATGACAGACTCTAGGTCCATCCACCTCACTACAAATAACTCAGTTTTGTTTCTTGTTGTGGCTGAGTAATATTCCATTGTATATATGTGCCACATCTTCTTTATCCATTCATCTGTCGATAGATACTTAGGTTGCTTCCATGTCCTGGCTATTGTAAATAGAGCTGCAATGAACATTGGGGTACATGACTCTTTGTGAATTATAGTTTTCTCAGGGTATATGCCCAGTAGTGGGATTGCTGGGTCATATGGTAGTTCTATTTTTAGTTTTTTAAGGAACCTCCATACTGTTCTCCATAGTGGCTGTATCAATTTACATTCCCACCCACTGTGCAAGAGGGTTTCCTTTTCTCCACACCCTCTCCAGCATTTATTGTTTCTAGACTTTTTGATGATGGCCATTCTGACTGGTGTGAGGTGATACCTCATTGTAGTTTTGATTTGCATTTCTTTAATGATTAGTGATGTTGACCATCCTTTCATGTGTTTGTTGTCAATCTGTATATCTTCTTTGGAGAAATGTCTATTTAGGTCTTCTGCCAATTTTTGGATTGGGTTGTTTGTTTTTTTGATATTGAGCTGCATGAGCTGCTTGTATATTTTGGAGGTTAATGCTTTGTCAGTTGCTTCATTTGCAAATATTTTCTCCCATTCTGAGGGTTGTCTTTTTGTCTTGTTTAAGGTTTCCTTTGCTGTGCAAAAGCTTTGAAGTTTCAGTAGGTCCCATTTGTTTATTTTTGTTTTTATTTCCCTTTCTCTAGGAGGTGGGTCAAAAAGGATCTTGCTGTGATTTATGTCAGAGAGTGTTCTGCCTGTTTTCCTCTAAGAGTTTTATAGTGTCTGGCTTTACATTTAGGTCTTTAATCCATTTTGAGTTTACTTTTGTGTATGGTGTTAGGGAGTGTTCTAATTTCATTCTTTTACATGTACCTGTCCAGTTTTCCCAGCACCACTTATTGAAGAGACTGTCTTTTCTCCATTGTATATCCTTGCCTCCTCTGTCACAGATTAGTTGACCATAGGTGTGTGGGTTTATCTCTGGGCTTTCTATCCTGTTCCACTGATCGATATTTCTGTTTTTGTGCCAGTTCCATACTGTCTTGATTACTGTAGCTTTGTAGTATAGTCTGAAGTCAGGGAGCCTGATTCCTCCAGATCCATTTTTCTTTCTCCAGCTTGCTTTGGCCTTTCAGGGTCTTTTGTGTTTCCATACAAACTGTGAAATTTTTTGTTCTTGTTCTGTGAAAAATGCCACTGGTAGTTTGATAGGGATTGCACTGAATCTGTAGATTGCTTTGGGTAGTAGAGTCATTTTCCCAGCGTTGATTCTTCCGATCCAAGAACATGGTATATCTCTCCATCTGTTTGTATCATCTTTTTAATTTTTTTTACTTTAGTTTTATTTATTTATTTATTTTTAAACATCTTTATTGGAGTATAGTTGCTTTACAATGGTGTCTTAGTTTCTGATTTATAACAAAGTGAATCAGCTATACATATAAATATATCCCCATATCTCTTCCCTTTTGCATCTCCCTCCCTCCTACCCTCCCTATCCCACCCCTCTATGTGGTCACAAAGCACTGAGCTGATCTCCCTGTGTTATGCGACTGCTTCCCACTAGCTATCAGTTTTACATTTGGTAGTGTATATATGTGTTTGTATCATCTTGAATTTCTTTCAGCAGTGTCTTATTGTTTTCTGCATACATGTCTTTTGTCTCCTTAAGTAGGTTTATTCCTAGGTATTTTATTCTTTTTGTTGCAGTGGTAAATGAGAATGTTTCCTTAATTTCTCTTTCAGGTTTTTCATCATTAGTGTGTAGGATTGCAAGAGATTTCTGTGCATTAATTTAGTATCCTGCTGCTTTACCAAATTCATTGATTAGCTCTAGTAGTTTTCTGGTAGCATCTTTAGGATTTTTTATGTATGGTATCATGTCATCTGCAAACAGTGACAGTTTTACTTCTTCTTTTCCAATTTAGATTCCTTTTATTTCTTTTTCCTCTCTGATTGTTGTGGCTAAAACTTCCAAAGCTATGTTAAATAATAGTGATGAGAGTGGGCAACCTTGTCTTGTTCTTGATATTAGTGGAAATGGTTTCTGTGTTTCACCATTGAGAACGATGTTGGCTGTCAGTTTGTCGTATATGGCCTTTATTATGTTGAGTTAAGTTCCCTCTATGCCTACTTTCTGGAGGATTTTTATCATAAATCGGTGTTGAATTTTGTTGAAAGCTTTTCCTGCATCTATTGAGATGATCATATGGTTTTTATCCTTCAGTTTGTTAATATGGTGTGTAACATTGCTTGATTTGCGTATACTGAAGAATCCTTGCATTCCTGGGATAAACCCCACTTGATCATGGTGTATGATCCTTTTAATGTCCTGTTGGATTCTGTTTGCTAGTATTTTGTTGAGGATTTCTGCATCTGTGTTCATCAGTGTTACTGGCCTGTAGTTTTCTTTTTTTGTGACATCTTTTTCTGGTTTTGGCATCAGGGTGATGGTGGCTTTGTAGAATGAGTTTGGGAGTGTTCTTCCCTCTGCTATATTTTGGAAGAGTTTGAGAAGGATAGGTGTTAGCTCTTCTCTAAATGTTTGATAGAATTCACCTGTGAATCCATCTGGTCCTGGGCTTTTGTTTGTTGGAAGATTTTTAATCACAGTTTCAATTTCAGTGCTTGTGATTGGTCTGTTTATATTTTCTATTCCTTCCTGTTTCAGTATAGGAAGATTGTGCTTTTCTAAGAATTTGTCCATTTCTTCCAGGTTGTCCATTTTATTGGCACAGAGTTGCTTGTAGTAATGTCTCATGATCCTTTGTATTTCTGCAGTGTCAGTTGTTACTTCTCCTTTTTCATTTCTAATTCTATTGATCTGAGTTTTTTCCCTGTTTTTCTTCATGAATCTGGCTAATGGTTTATCAATTTTGTTTATCTTCTCAGAGAACCAGCTTTTAGTTTTGTTGATCTTTGCTATTGTTTCCTTCATTTCTGTTTCATTTATTTCTGATCTGATCTTTATGATTTCTTTCCTTCTGCTCACTTTGGGGTTTTTTTTGTTCTTCTTTCTATAATTGCTTTAGGTGTAATGTTAGGTTGTTTATTTGAGATGTTTCTTGTTTCTTATGGTAGGATTGTATTGCTATAAACTTGCCTCTTAGAACTGCTTTTGCTGCATCCCATAGGTTTTTGGTCATCATATTTTCATTGTCATTTGTTTCTAGGTATTTTTTGATTTCCTCTTTGATTTCTTCAGTGATCTCTTGGTTATTTAGTAGTTATTGTTTAGTCTCCATGTGTTTGTATTTTTTATAGGTTTTTTTCCTGTAATTGATATGTAGTCTTATAGTGTTGAGGTCGGAAAAGATACTTGATATGATTTTGATTTTCTTAAATTTACCAAGGCTTGGTTTGTGACCCAAGATATGATCTATCCTGCAGAATGTTACATGAGCATTTGAGAAGAAAGTATATTCTGTTGTTTTTGGATGGAAAGTCTTATAAATATCAGTTAAATCCATCTTGTTTAATGTGGCATTTAAAGCTTGTGTTTCCTTATTTATTTTCATTTTGGATGATCTGCCCATTGGTGAAAGTGGGGTGTTAAAGTCCCCTAGTATGATTGTGTTACTATCAAATTTCCCCTTTTTTGGCTGTTAGCATTTGCCTTATGTATTGAGGTGCTCCTATGTTGGGTGCATAAATGTTCTCAATTGTTATATCTTCGTCTTGGATTGATCCATTTATCATTATGTAGTGTTCTTCTTTGTCTCTTGTAATGGTCTTTATTTTAAAGTCTATTTTGTCTCATAGAGAATTGCTACTCCAACTTTCTTTTGATTTCCGTTTGCATGGAATATCTTTTTCTATCCCTTCACTATCAGTTTGTATGTGTCCCTATGTCTCAAGTGGGTCCCTTGTAGACAGCATATATATGGGTCTTATTTTATATCCATTTAGCCAGTCTGTGTCTTTTGGTTGGAGCATTTAATCCATTTACATTTAAGGTAATTATCGATATGTATGTTCCTATTCCCATTTTCTTAATTGTTTTGGGTTTGTTTTTGTAGATATTTTCCTTCTCTTGTGTTTCCTGCCTATAGAAGTTCCTTTAGCATTTGTTGTAAAGCTGGTTTGGTGGTGCTGAATTCTCTTAGCTTTTGCTTGTCTGTAAAGGTTTTAATTTCTCCGTCAAATCTGAATGAGACCCTTGCTGGGTAGAGTAATCTTGGTTGTAGGTTTTTCCCTTTCATCACTTTAAATATGTCCTGCCACACCCTTTTGGCTTGCAGAGTTTCTGCTGAAAGATCAGCTGTTAACCTTATGGGGATTCCCTTGTATGTTATTTGTTGCTTTTCCCTTGCTGCTTTGAATATTCTTTCTTTGTACTTAATTTTTGATAGCTTGATTAATATGTGTCTTGGTGTGTTTCTCTTTGGGATTAACCTGTATGGGACTCTGCGCTTCCTGGACTTGATTGACTATTTCCTTTACCATATTAGGGAAGTTTTCCACTACAATCTCTTCAAATATTTTCTCAGTCCCTTTCTTTTTCTCTTCTTTTTCTGGGACCCCTATAATTCGAATGTTGGTGTGTTTAATGTTGTCTCAGAGGTCTCTGAGACTGTCCTCAATTCTTTTCATTCTTTTTTCTTTATTCTGCTCTGTGGTAGTTATTTCCACTATTTTATCTTCCAGGTCTTCTCTGTTCTTCTGCCTCAGTTATTCTGTTATTGATTCCTTCTAGAGAAGTTTTAATTTCATTTATTGTGTTGTTGATCATTGTTTGTTTGCTCTTTAGTTCTTCTAGTTCCTTGTTAAACGTTTCTTGTATTTTCTCCATTCTATTTCCAAGATTTTGGTTCATCTTTACTATCTTTACTCTGAATTCTTTTTCAGGTAGACTGCCTTTTTCCTCTTCATTTGTTTGGTCTGGTGGGTTTTTACCTTGCTCCTTCATCTGCTGCGTATTTCTCTGTCTCCTCATTTTGCTTAACTTACTGTTTTTGGGGTTTCCTTTTCACAGGCTGCAGGTTCACAGTTGGGTTCAGTGGGTAAGGTTGGTTCAGCGGGTTGTGTAGCCTTCCTGGTGGAGGGGGCTGGTGCCTGTGTTCTGGTGGATGAGGCTGGATCTTGTTTTCCTGGTGGGCAGTACTGCATCCAGTGGTGTGTTTTGGGGTATCTGTGACCTTATTATGATTTTAGGCAGCCTCTCTGCTAATGGGTGGTGTTGTGTTCCTGTCTTGCTAGTTGTTTGGCATGGGGCCTCCAGCACTGTAACTTGCTGGTCATTGAGTGGAGCTGGGCCTTAGCGTTCAGATGGAGATCTCTGGGAGAGCTCTCACCTATTGATATTACGAGGGTCTGGGAGGTCCCTGGTGGACCAATTTCTTGAACTCAGCTCTCCCACCTCAGAGGCTCAGGCCTGAAACCTGGCCGGAGCAGCAAGACCCTGTCATCCACACGGCCCTTTCAGCCCCTGTTCATGTGCTTCCCACCACTCCACCAGCTCCTGCCTCCACGCCTCCCTCCCTTTCAGTTTGATCTTTACTTCCTACACCAGGTGGGGGGTGGAGGGCAGTGCAGAGGATGCCAGTGGGCAGCTGCCCTGCCATGTCTTCGTCTGCACCCACGCCAGGCTTGCCGGGTCCCTCCCAGTTACGGGGCAGGGTCCGCAAAGACAGCCCCACCGCCGGACAGACCCACAGACCTGGCCAGGAGGGAGGGGGCGGAGCAGGCATGGCTCTCTTTTTGTTTAGAGCCTGCTCTCCAGTCCTGTGCCTACATAGCATCATGCAGCTGCAGCAGCTCCTTGAAAGCAGGTTGTGCGTGACAATTTATATCAATCAAGCTGTAGAGAATGCTGAGGTCTTTCATTTTATCTCCTGGAGGTTTCAGGGCAGACAAAAGAAAACGACCCACTGGAAGTAGCTTGGCGTTTCCTGATAGACTCACGTAACAATTCATAGTCAGAAAGACAGTTCAACTTTGCCATAGCAACAAATCCATTTCCTCCAGTGAGCTAGGCCCTGGCAAGGTTGTTAGCTGCCCTCATAGCTCAGCAAACACTTGGCCTCCAGGCTGCAGGCTCTGTGTGAGGTGCCCTATGCAATTCCAAATTCAGGCCCAGTGAGCTCCTGAAGTGTCATTTGGATTCCAGGCTTGTCAGATGGTCCCAAGGCTCAGTCCTACCCCAAGGAAGTCACTGAGTAGGTGGTGCTTCTCCCCGTCCCCCTCAAGGGTGATGCTCGGTTCGGGGGATGTATGGGGAGGCTGCAACAGCCTGGATTCATAGTGCTCCTTGGAGGAGGTTTGTCTTTTCATGGAGCAGGCAAGGGCAAAAATCATCTAAAGCAGGAAAGAGAGGAGCCCAGAGTGAGTAGAAGAGAAGAAGATCAGAGCATCTAGGGCCTTGCATGGGAGCCAGTCTCTCTGCTTCTCCAGAGCATGACCCCCTGCACCCAGCACCCTACAGAATGGGCTGAGGGCAAGGAAACAACTCTCACTGCCCGAGCCTGACCCCAGACTGCCACTGCCTTCTCTAGAGCTCTCTAGCCTCTCCCAGAGGTAATGCAGCCCCTCAGGTCTTAAATAAAAAGGTGACTGCTGTTACTGAGGAGAAAGAGCAACCAGAAATCTCCAAGGACTCAGGGAAGAAGAAGGGGTGGCCCTCAGTCCAGGCGTGAAGAAGGGGTAGGCCTTCAGCATTATTTGGGCCCAGCCTGATCCTGCCAAGGCCCGGAGAGTAACAGTCCAGTTCAAGTTGGAGGTCAGATGTTCAAGAAGAACCCCAGGAAGGAGGTTAGGGAGAAGGACCCAAGATCCTGAGAGTAAGGCCTCCTCTCCCACTTGACCCCGCCATCTTCTTTCCTACCATCATCCTCGCCTGAGGTTATGCCTGGGTGAGTTGGAAAGTTAAGATTCTTTTCTAGGGGGTGGGAAGGAGACACTGAGCAGAAAAGGAATCAAGGAGCTAACGCTCTGGGCCCCAGCGGCGTTCTCCTTCAGTCCATGTAAACATGACAGAAGCTTTCCTTCTTCATTCTCTTCGCGTGTAGATTGACTTCTGCCCTGTAAGATAGTATTTTCCTTCTTGTGACAGGCCTCCTACGTATCACTCCCTTCCAGGCAACCAACCCACTCATTTGGGGGAGGTTATTTTTGTGCCCAGTTTGCTTGTTGGAAACTACTGTGCTTCAGTGTGTGCAGTGCAGATGGAAAGGAAAACAAAAAAATCCAGTTCTCTGCCTCGGTGATGAGAGTGGAGAATCAAAGCAGCATTACTTGCAGCTAACAAACATTTAGTGGTGAGGGAAGAGGTGAGAGGAAGGGTAGAGAGCCAAAGGTCATGGCCAAGATATGTTTCCTCTACTCAGTATTTGGTCTAGGTCTGACCGTCTTTCTATACACCCGGTTCTGTCTTCCAGAAATAGTTGGGGTGACCCCAAATAAAAAACACTAAAAGCAAATGGGGTGCTTCTTTAACCCTTTGATGAGTTTAAAGTTGTCTTTGCAGATCAGTTATAGTCAGAGCAATCTATAGAGAAACTTTTTTTTTTTTAATGATGAGAATTAACACCATGACATAAAATTGTCAAATTGACATAAAGTAGCCTGGAATTTTTGAAATGAAAAATAACAGAAACATTAGCCCTTTTGTTGTTAAGGAAATGAAAGAAATGGAAAGGGAGAGGCCACTATGCCTTGAAGAGAGAAGTGCAGAGTCTCCAAGTGCATGCTGAGAACCATGAAATACTCTGCCTGAGCATGTAAGAATGTGGCTGTAAGATTCTCTGCACAGAAGTACTTTCTTGACATGCAAAGCATATGAAGTAAACAGACAGCCATGGAGACCTCACCCACTTTACACTGTTCTAGTAAATACTATGAGAAAACACTTGGAGCTTAAACATTCTCCCTTCCATGACACTGCCCACCATCTTGGAACATTTAAAGCAGTGCCTATGGGAAGTTCAGAATGAGCTGGAAAATTCCCTGCCAAAAGGGGAGCACTCCAGCTCCAGAGCGCTCCCACTGTCCTGAGCTGAGTGACATCAGCTCCCCTACACTACACTCTGCAGAGGCAAGGGAGAGGAAAGGGGGTGGCAGCAGCAATGAAAGAAGGTCTGATTTCAGCCTTTTGGTATCTATCCCAGGATGCAGAAGCCCTCCCTGTGTGACCATCAGTGGATGAAACCATTAGACAAAACATTGATGGGAAATTTTACAAAGGAGTAATCAAGATATACCCACCAGAACCCATCAGGCCCTACCTGATGAAACTTGACATCTGTAAGGGTAGGACAGCCTTACATGTGTCCCCTGGTATTGTGCACTAGGAAATATACAGCATCACTTATCACATATTCTTGCCAAAAATATTTAACCTAAATTCAATCAATCCTGTAAGTCTAACCTGTAGAGGAACAAAGTTAAATGATCCTATCAGGAACCAAACAGTCAAAGGCAGGTCATGGAACATTCTACAAGACAGTTGGCCTTGTTTCTTTCAACACATCATTGGGATTAACAGGTAAGAGAAAGAAGGAAAAGGAGAAGATGGAGAAGGAGAAGGATCTGCTCTGTATTAAAAGATACTTAAGGGACAAAATAACCAACTGTAACCTATGGACCTTATTTGGATCCTGATTATAACAAACTGTGGAGAGAATATTTGAGGTAATCATGGAAACTTGAATACGGACTGCCATTAAGTAGCAAGGAATTATCATTAATTTTGTTGATTATGATGTTGGCGTTGCAGTTATATGAGAAAACGTCCATAGTTTTAAAAGCCACAGGTTTTAAAGTTTGTAGGGGTGAAATGATAAGGTACATGGTATTTGCTTTAAAATATTTCAGAAAAAAAAGGATAGGTAGGGCAAGAGTACTGTTTAGAATTCTTATGAGGTGCTTTTATTAATGATTTTATGTACATGAATATACAGTGTGCACCAGTAAAACACATTTTCTCTGTGAAACACACACACAATGAAAAACATGTTAGGCCTGTTATTACTCACTTAAGCAGGGTAAGTGTTTTTCTGAGTCACTGGCAATAGATCTGTTCTTTCTCCGTCTTTCAAAATAATCAAAACCAAAAGAACTTCTTTAAGACAGAGATGGGCATCTCACATGCAAAGAAATATGGATGACTTTTGAAAAATACGATTTCTTTGCAAACCCACTGATCTCTAAGAAGCTTAAGGAACGTTAACCTCAGAGTTGCCCCTTGGGACAAAACGGGGCTGCATTCGGTCTGGTGCCCAGGCTTTCTCTAGGATGGTAGTCTTCACAGCATCACCTGGGAACTTTTAGAAACGCAGTTTCTCCGGGTTTACCCCAGACCTACAGAATCTGAAACGTTTGGAGATGGGGCTGAAATGTTGTTTGAACAAGCCCTCTGGGTGATTCTCTGCACACTAATGATGAGACTCACTGCTCTAAGAGCAGCAGGTTAACTGTTAAGAAGGTACATCAATTCTGGGATCGGATGTTTACGGCAATGCAGAAGTAATGCACTAAATGATTCGTAGCTCTTATTTGCTAAATGGTGGGGGTTTATCCAGCCGTAATATCCCACATCCCCTCTTACGAACCTAACTCAGCTGTATAGCTGTCGTCAGGAAGTGTGGGTTAACAATTCTCTTTAAATCCAGACCTGCCTAGGAGGTTAACATTCTCAAAGGATTTTGAATCTGGTTGCCAGTTTGTGTCCATTTAACATCTCATTCCTTGTGCACATCTCAGCCCCTGATTTGATAAACCTCATCCTTGAAGTGTTGTCAGCTTCAGAATATTTGGTAGAGTCCTTCAGCCTCAGGAGACTGACTGTATCCTCTCCTTGACAGGTTCCCACTCAGGCATTTATATTTCTTCAGCTAGTTGGTTTATGCAACAGTTTGAAACAGAGGTAGGGAAAGGAGCAGAAATCTGTGCTTACACCAGAAATATTTTCTCTGGCTTAATCTCAGTGAGAAGTGAGAAGTCTTTGTTCTGCAAGAAAAATATCATATTGTTCAAAGAGATTAGAAACTCTTCTTGGAAAAGTTAGTTGTACTTCTAAAATGATCATCTGAATGCTAACTGTCGAGTGAAAGCGGGACAATGGAAAGTCACCTGAACAGGCTGAGGCTGAGTTACTGGAGGGTCCAAGGAACCAAGTCTTCACCTTGTAGAAAAGTCAACTGGCACCAATCTTTAATTTCAAAGACAATACTGACTGTGCAAGTCCAGTCTCAACAGGGTCATGACTGCTTACCAACTTGGAGATGTAGGTCTGAATTTCTAAATGTGGAAGCTGGTTTCCTAGTAAATGACAAGACAAGGTGGAAAGAGAGTAGATCTTAAAACCTGAAAGTAAAAGCTTCAGATCTCAGTTTAACACTTACATCTGTTTGAACTAGGTCACATTTGTTATTCTGAGCCTCCACTTTCTCATGTATGAAATGAGAATAACAATAACACCTGGTTTGCAAAGGTTGTGTGAATTCTCTCTCTCTCTCTCTCTCACACGTGCGTGCGTGCGCGCACACACACACACACACACAGACACACACACAGAACATTCTGTTCTGCTACAGCCAGGCTTCTGCAAACATGAATGAGCTCATACATGATTGGTACAGAGTGGAACAATGACAGTCTAACATGGAAGTCCTGATGAATTTCACTAGCATGCTAATGTTTTCCTCCATGGACACCAGCAGCTCATCACAGGGTGTATCTACACAGCTGAACATGGCAAGTGTGAGGAATACAGTATTGTCCACGATGTCTAGGCACTCCTTATTTTTTTGGCTCAGTTCAATCCACTGCTCTGTCCAGAAAGTGTTTGTTGCATAGTTTCCCCCAACCTTTGGGCATGTTGCCCTTGCTGCCATAACTCAGCAGCCTCACACTCCCTTGTACCCCTTCCCTTAAGGTACATTCACTTTTTAATTATTTTAAGTAAAAATTTTAGATTTATTGTACTTCTTTATCAGGAATTTCACTTTTTTGCTGTACAAATATTTTTATTAGGATTGTTATTATTTATGTTGATGCTCTGGTTACAAATTTGTATAGATTTTAAGAGGTATGCTCCTAATACTATTTTTCCTATAAGCCCTGTTAGTTTTGATATGAAAACTAATTTTAGTATTAATTTTATAGAATGCTAGGTTTATCAGGAAGACAAATATTATAATAAAGCAGAAATTGCATGATGCAAGTACACACACACATATAAATATATACACACATGTTTTGATTCCTGGTAGCAGTGGAGAACTCTTGTCACTCATTTTAATGTAAACTTCTGTTTTTGTAGAAGTCACCCTTACCCTTATGACTTTGATGGCGACAAAGACGACCTCTCAGTATAGAGTCTGAAAATGCTGAATACTCACTCATTTGCTCAGCCCCCTTGCAGCAAGGGCAGAGGCCTATGCCTCAGGCTCTGCCAGTCATAGCCACCCATGACAAGACTGATGTGAGAGAGAGTGGCACTAAAACCAAGGAGCCAGGTTTACCATCATTTTTGTGGTAATGATGTCAATGATTTCCTCCCCAGAATGGTTTTGGGCCGTAGCTTTGGTGTTCTTATTTCCTGCTTAGCCTGGAGCTAGATCTTCAGACCTTCCTATGATTCATGACTTACCCACTGTGTTTTCAAAAAACTTGTGTGTTGGGCTTCCCTGGTGGCACAGTGGTTGGGAATCTGCCTGCCAATGCAGGGGACACGGGTTCAAGCCCTGGTCTGGGAAGATCCCATATGACGCAGAGGAACTAAGCTCATGCACCACAACTACTAAGCCTGTGTTGTAGAGTCCGCGAGCCACAACTACTGAGCTCATGTGCCACAACTACTGAAGCCCACGCGCCTAGAGCCCGTGCTGCACAACAAGAGAAGCCACTGCAATGAGAAACCCGCACACTGCAACCAAGAGTGGCCCCCACTCGCTGCAACTAGAGAAAGCCTGCACGCAGCAACAAAGACCCAACGCAGTCAAAAATTAAAAAAGGAAAAAAAGAGGGCTTCCCTGATGGTGCAGTGGTTGAGAGTCCGCCTGCCGATGCAGGGGACGAGGGTTCGTGCCCCAGTCCGGGAAGATCCCACATGCCGCGGAGCGGCTGGGCCCGTGAGCCATGGCCGCTGAGCCTGCATGTCCGGGCTCCGCAACGGGAGAGGCCACAACAGTGAGAGGCCCACGTACCGCAAAAAAGAAAAAGAAGAAAAGAAAAACTTGTCTGCTTAACTCAGCCAGAATTAGCTTGTGTTGCTCGCTATGAAAAACTCTAGCTGATATGGTAGTTATTATTATAAAAATGTTATTTTTTTTAAACATTTGCCTCATCTACTACGCTTTAAGGGATACCCAGATCAGCAAATTACCTGTCTTTTCCAGATATCTATTGCTGCATTTAACAAACCACCCCCAAATCTTAGTAGCTTAAAACAATTACTACTCTCTTACATGGTTCTGGGGGTTGAGTGGACTCAGGTAGGTGATTCCATCTTGGATCCTCTTTTGTGGTTGTAGTTAGATAATGGCTGGCACTGGAATTATCTGAAGGCTGGACTGAGTTGGTTGCCCAAGATGGTTTCTTCATTTGCATGTCCGGCTCCTTGTCCTCTCTTTTTATATGGTTCTCATCCTCCAGGATCTCTCCTTGTGGCTTCGGGCTTTTCACAGCATACTAATCTCAGAGCAGTTATACATGGTAGCTGGATTCCAAGAGGCAGGAAATTAACACTTTAGGGCTACACCTGGAATTGACGTGTAACTTCGTGTTCTGTTGGTCATTGGTCAAAGTAGTCACAGGGTCCAAGGCGGGTGGAGAAATGGAGAAATGAACTCTAGTTCTTAAAGTGAGAGTGGCAAGGTCAGGCTGCTACGGCCAGAGATATATTTGTGGCCACCTATAGAAAATACAATCTGTCAGGCTACCCTTGAGGGGATAGGTACTGTCAGAAAACAATGTAGAAAACATTCAGCAATATGGTTTTTATTTTTTATTGAAGTATAGTTGATGTACAGTGTTTCAGGTGTACAGCAAAGTGATTCAGTTATACATATGTGTGTAAATATATGTATTCTTTTTCAGACGCTTTTCCATTATAGGTTATTACAAGATGTTGAATACAGTTCCCTGTGCTATACAATAGGTCCTTCTTGTTTACCTATTTTATATAGGTAAACTCTCAATTTATCCCTCCCTCCCTTCCCCTTTGGTAACCATAAGTTTGTTTTCTATGTGTGTTAGTCTATTTCTGTTTTGTAAACAAGTTCATTTGTATAATTTTTTTAGATTCCACATGTAAGTGATATCATATGATATTGGTCTTTCTCTGTCTGAGTTCACTTCGTATGATCATCTCTAGGTCCATCCATATTGCTGCAAATGGCAACATTTCATTCTTTCTTATGGCTGAGTAATATTCCACTGTATAAGTACAGCACGTCTTCTTTATCTGTTCATCTGTTGATGGATATTTAAGTTACCTCCATGTCTTGGTTATTGTGAACAGTGCTGCAGTGAATATTGCAGTGCGTGTATCTTTTTGAATTAGAGTTTTCTCCAGATATCTGCCCAGGAGTGGGATTGCTGGATCATATGGTAACTCTGTTTTTAGTTTTTTGAAGAACCTCCATACTGTTTTCCATAGTGGTTGTATCAATTTACATTCCCACCAGCAGTGTAGGAGGGTTATTTTTTCTCCACACCCTCTCCAGCATTTATTATTTGTAGACTTTATGATGATGCCCATTCTAATCGGTGTGAGGTGATACCTCACTGTAGTTTTGATTCTCATTTCTCTAATAATTAGCGATATTGAGCATCTTTTCATGTGCTTGTTGTCCATCTGTATGTCTTCTTTGGAGAGATATCTATGTAGGTCTTCTGCCCATTTTCTGATTGGGTTTTTTTTTTGATATTGAGCTGCATGAGTTGTTTGTATCGGCAATATGGATTTTAAAAGGAAAAGTGCCCATTCTTCAGGAGTAAAATTGGCTGTCCATGGAATAATACACAAAATATACAATAGTATGGTCTTTAAAGAAAAGTACTAACTTCTCAGTGAAGAGGGTCCCCCACCCACTTCACACAAGGTCTTAATCTCTATTTTGTGGCAAATAATGCAGTGCAATTTGAAGCCCTTTTAGAGTTTTAGAATTCAACAGAAAAGTTCTCCTCCAGTTTTTGCCTTCTTTCATTACTTGGGAAAATCTATCAGGTGAAGAAACTGATCAACAGTCTCCTAGCTAGCAAAGCTTTGGAATTGAGTGTTAAAAAAAAGTAAATGGAGGGCTTCCCTGGTGGCGCAGCGGTTGAGAGTCTGCCTGCCAATGCAGGGGACACGGGTTCGTGCCCCGGTCCGGGAAGATCCCACATGCCGCGGAGCGGCTGGGCCCGTGAGCCATGGCCGCTGGTCCTGCATGTCCGGAGCCTGTGCTCCGCAACAGGAGAGGCCACAACAGTGAGAGGCCCGCGTACAGGAAAAAAAAAAAAAAAAAAAAGTAAATGGAAAAGATAGTAAATAAACTGCTGAGCTCCAGGCCTTTCCCTGAGGTACATGATACATGAGTGTGGCGTTAAGGAAGAGGGACAGCACTTCTGAATTTCGTTATAGTGGTTAGAAACTGGGAATACGTCTAAACACAACTTGATTTAACATAGTGGCTGCCCAAATAATAGTCTGTTTACTTTCACACTAAATACTCCTTCCTTGTGGCTATGCTTCAGGGATGCAAGAAAGTGTGCTTTGTCTCTGATCTCTAATACCTCTGACTCTTATTAAAGATTGTTTTTCTTATTTACCATTTGACATTATTGCTTAGGGCAACAGGCACTCTTAGTAGCCAGTACCTGACAGAAATACCTGTATTGGTTGCACAAAGCTTCTGAATCTAGCTTAAAAAGAAACAGTCTATTCCTCCTGGGGCTTCTCCAAGCTTGACTAGGAAAGCATCCTGCTGTTCTGGAGCATGAGTGGTCTAGGGTCTGGTGTATAGTGTTTGTTTCATGTACCTCATTGGGGCCAAGGTTAATTCCATTTGATTAACAGAATGAGCCAAAAGTTCTAAACGATGTTTCCCTGGATCTTAGTTCACTAATTTCTGCTTTGCTTCTGTCAAGACAAGGTTCCTATAAGATCTATAGGGTCCTATTGTCTAATACGATCTTCCCTGTCACATAAAGTGTTCATGGGCTTCTCCCCATTATCCTGGTCTTATCATTATTACCAGCATTATCATTTGTATGAGTTGTTTCTTAGTTTCAAGTGACATAGAACCAAACTATAGTTGGCTTACAACAAAAAGTACATTTCTTCTTTTTTTTTTCAGTTCCTCTATTAATTTTCCTTCACTATTTTATTTTAGTGGTCGCTGTCAAGATTATAATATGCTTTTTAATTTATCACAATCTACTTCAGATTAATTCCAATGAAATGCAGAAATTTTGCTCCACTATAGTTCCATTCCTTCTGCCCTCTTTTGTCTTTTACTGTCATTAAATACTATATGTTACATCTATATACGTTAAAAACCTACCAGCACAGTGTTACAAGTATTGCTTTGTACAGCCTTCATTTATTCTTATAGGAAGGTAAAAGGCCCAGAGTCTGGGCCAGCTTCAGACAAGGCTGGATTTAGTGCTTCAACCATGCCATTAGGACTCAGTTTCCCTCTATTTCTTTACTTTGCTGCCTAGTGTTCTGACTTCATTCTTAGTCTCCATTTAGCTCCAGGCTAAGTAGTGACAAGATTGCCGGGGCAGCTCTAGCCTTACATTTTCTCAGGTTCAAGTCCAGCTCAAAAGAGGTCTTTTATGGTAGCTTTTGAACAAGTCATGAAATTTATTCTGATTGGACTAGTTTTGGTCATGTGCTCATTTCTGAACCAATCATTGTAGATAGACAAATATGCAGTACATTCAGTGGCTTACGCCTGACTCATGTGTTCTGTCCTTAGAACCAAGGGAAGGAACCTCACGGGACAAGGGGCACATCTGCAGTGGGAGTCAGGAGCTGTTGGAGGAGGGAAAATGAATTCTAGGGAGGCAAACAACAACTATTAGTGTTCTATTACTATTATAATTATCTTTAGGCTACCATTATTTATACAGTTCCACTTAGTCCGTAGTACCTGGCACAGGAGCTGCATAATGTTTTTTTTTAAAGGGAACTTTATTATTTTTACTTATTTATTTTGGCGGCGTTGGGTCTTCGTTGCTGCACGCGGGCTTTCTCTAGTGGCAATGAGCGGGGGCCACTCTTCGTTGTGGTGCGTGGGTTTCTCATTGCAGTGGCTTCTCCTGTTGAGGAGCACGGGCTCTAGGCACGCAGGCTTCAGTAGTTGTGGCACGTGTGCTCAGTAGTTGTGGCTCACAGGCTCTAGAGCGCAGGCTCAGTAGTTGTGGCGCACAGGCTTAGCTGCTCCGCGGCATGTGGGATCTTCGCGGACCTGGGCTCAAACCTGTGTCCCCTGCACTGGAAGGCGGATTCTTAACCACTGCACCACCAGGGAAGCCCATAATACATGTTGAAGGAATGAGCTGTTTAGTAATGATAAACATGGGTTCAGTCTCTCAACCGCCAGTCAGACAGGGCTGCTGAAAGTCAGGTGCATAAAATGAAGAAAACATTATTCCCTTGAAGCATAAATAATATATCAGATTTTAAAGCTGTTCTTCAGATCTTTGTTATTAGATTGTTTTGACTACCTAGGCAGTTTTTGCACATATTATAAAATGAAATACATTTTATATTGCTATATAAATTGATGGTTTTAAGTCTCTCCCTAAGTGAGTGCATCTGACACACTTCACTTTCAGCCAAATTGGAATGCTTCCAAAATGTGCTTTCAGATGTTGCAAATGCACCTCCATTCTGGTGCCTCGCTGCCTAAGCAAATGCCTTCCCACCCCCTGGGCGAGGGAGGGCGGAGGCGAGAGGGGAGAGGAGGAAAGTGCCAAGTCGGCTTCGGCAGTGCAGAGAGATGTGTTCTTTCTTTTGCATCTTTCCACTCCTACTGCTTACTTTTTCTACCCTCTAAGCAGGGAAAGGCAGGACCGAGACTTTTGGTAGAGGAGAGGGCACAGAAAATTATGTAACTATTTCTAAATTCTCCCAAGCGTGGTACTAAGAATGACATATAACTAGTATAATTCTGTATGCATAGAGACAAGATAATTCATTACTAGCACCATTGTATAAGCATAGAGCAGAATTAGTTCATTTTATATATGCATGTTTTAGGGCAGTAGGGAATAATTCTCTCATAGAACTCTGCTTGAGAAAGGCTGAGTTAGATCTTAGTATATCATCATCTTGTTTTATTTGAGTACCCTATTGTCTGTTGAAGAAAAGAAGGTTAATTTTTTCTCTGGCGATGGACAGGAATACAAATCAGGATCCATCAAGTATGCACACATACACACATGCATACACACATGCATGTATATGTACCTATGTAACATATATTTGTACAATACATATTGTGTTCGATATATTATGTATATAATATATATTCAATGTCCAATATGTATTTCAATATATATTTGTATATATATGTACGTATGTGTGTATACACACTTATACACACACACACACACACACACACAGGAAATTCTTTTTTAACTTCAGGAAGGAAGGAGCAGTATGGCCTTCTGAGTGTGAAGGAGAGAAAACCCTTCCTCAGTACCCATGGCTCCCCCCTTGGAGATGCAGAAATTTGTTGCTGAGGAGCATCCCAGCAGCCCAGTATGAGCAGAAAATGACAGTGTAGTCAACTCCATCCTTGGGCCCTGCCCCCATCATTGGACTCTGTAGGTCTGCTTTGAGAAGGGCAGGTGTCTTTCCCCTTGACAACACGGTGTGGGCACCCTGTGCTTTGGTGGCTGTGGTGGGTTCCCCACACTTAGGGAGGAGAGCCGGGTGAATCTCACGGAGAAGCACCTTACATGTTGCCTCCATTCTGCCCAAGATGGCAGCCCTTCTAGTGGGAGGAGGCTCCCTCCATTCTGCATGAGGCTAAGCTTTGTCACTATCTTGCCCTTTGGCCATGAAGTAACTGAAAAGATTCCTTCTACGTATGTATCTTCAGTTTCATTGCCTGGAATGAGAGCTCTGGAGAAGGGTATAGAACCATGAGTCTTCTGAGGAGGTGTCAGAACTGTGGGGCAGAGACAGCTGTGCCTTATGCACACTTGGCCATGGCTCCATGCAGCATACAGCTCAGAGACTGTGTAAAGGAGCAGCCGTAACCCAAGTCAGACATGCAAGTGGGGTAGGTAGGGTTAGAAGGATACTCCTCTCTCTTCCATGAAGCACACAGAAAAACCCTCCTTCTTCCCTGTGCACAGACCACATATGAGTTGGACACCTTGAGTTTGCATAATGCTTTCCATCTAGATACTTCAAAACGCTTCCTTGGAGAGAATTTCTGAAAGGTCAGAGAAATGGGAAGAAAATCAAAGCTTGATTGTTACAGCCTCACTCTGATTTTATAACACACTGAGCAGGAACGGTCTATCATGTCAGTTAATATTCCTGTGCATTTTTTCCTCCTCTCTCCACTGACTGCTTCCCAGGGGTAACTCAGCAAAATCTAGCAAAGGACTCCATCAGTCAGGGCTACATTATGAAATTTTGACTCACTGAAGGCAATTTGGTGAGCAGTTTTTCAAAGCTGATTTTCCATTAGGAAGAAGATGGGACGTTGGGAATTAAGTGGGAACAAAACAAACTGGCAAGGACATGTATTACAACTGCTGAATGAAACAAGTAGTAAGGCATCTGGTTTCGCCACAGCCCTTCTCTGTGAAAGCTGCCCTGCCTGTGGACTTTGCTGCCTTTCTGTATTTGTAAACTGCAAATAGGTTTTAAAACATTATCCTGATAAAGGGTGGATTCACTTTATTCTTGTTCCCTAAGGTCTGACCTAAGGGTTGGACTTAGGAGTAGATTTTCTTAATAAAAACTGTTCAAACATTTCATGATTTAAATATTTATTTAATCCTTCATTTTTAATTAAAATTAAACTGACCTGTTTCACATAGCCTTAGCCTAGTAAAAGGTAAAGTTTACCTTTTATTCAGGTGGTATTAGTGTGAAATATTTGCTTCATCACAAAACAAACTGAGAGAGCAATTTGAAATCAGGTCAAATAAAATCAGCAGTCAGTTTGGATGGTAGTCTTTTCCTCTACCCTTGCATTCTATTTCTGCAGCCCTAAATTTTCCATAAGGGAAAAAAATGTAACAACAGAGAAAAAGAATAAAAGAGGAAAATAATCAGAAAAACAGAATACTATGAAAATGTGCAAAACTTTCTGTGACCAAACTGCTGCTGCTGTTAATAAAGGACCCAGTGTGTAACTGCTGCTATAGAAGGGATGCAAGCAAAATGATTTGAGAAGGTCATGGTTCATAAACTCAAATGGCAAAGGATCTAAGCAACAAACAGAAATGAGTGATTGCAACCAAGGCAGTAGGGGTGACCAAGCCAACAGGAGAATGCTTGTTCAGTCTAAAACATTCACATTGAATTTAAAGACTACTGAGGGCCTGCTGTGGACTTCCAGTTTTCCATCCCTGGAACATGGAGGAGGAAGTCAACTCTTACAGAAAAGCTTTCATTTATATTAAACCTTGCAGAATGAGTAAAATTTCAAGAAAAAATAGAGAAAGAACAGGAAGGAACATTCAAACCTGAAAAGTTTCACAAACACAAGCCTAGGTGGCAGTGGGAGAAGAGCTTTTGTGAGTAGAATGAGGTCTTGAGTGCCAGTGTGAGGAGTTTAAACTTTATTTAGTATGTCCAGAATAGAATTCTACATCCCCTCCAAACTATTCTTTTCCCAGGGTACCACAGCTCAGAATGTCGCTACCATTCCACCTGTCACTCTGGCCAAAACCTAAGAGCTACCATATTTTACTTTCTTTTTCTCTCAGACCCCAGGGACAGAGTCAGGTTTTGTGTAACTGAATCTCACAAATTGGTGGAGGGTTCTCATTAAGGAAAAGGCTATAAAACTAGGTGCAAACATGAGTATTTATTTTGCATGGCCTGTGCAAGTGGCAGGAAACCCACTTCTGCAGAACTTCCATCAAGCCATCATTGGAATCTGCTGCCTGTACCTTCAGAAATACATTCCAAATCCAACTGCTTCTCCTGACATCCACCGCTACTTCTCCAGACCAAGCCTGCATCAGCCCTGGCATAGATCACTATAATTCTGGCCCCCTAACTGGCCTCCCTAGTGACATTCTTGCCCTGCTGCAATCTATTCCAGACACATCAGGCAGAATGATCCTTTTAAAATCTAAATCAGATCACATCGTCTCTTTCCTCAAAATCCTTCAGTGGCTATCTATCGTACACAGAATAAAATCCAAAGTTCTTCCTCTGGGCTCCACAGTTGTAGTATATAGCCTCTACTTACTTCTCCGGCAACATCTTCCACCACTCTTCCCACTGATCACTCCCCTGTAGCCACACTGGCTTCCTTGCTATTCCTTGAACCAGGCAAGCACTCCACTGCCTTAGGGCCTTTGCATTTGTTTTTCCGTCTGCTTGGATCACCCTTTCCATAAATACTTTCATGTCTCTCCCCATCACTTTATACAACCTTAGCTCATATGTCACCTTCTGATCACCCTGTCTAAATGTCCACCCTTTAACCTCTATCCCTTTACTTCTCTTTATATTCTTTATCACTGCTTACTTTATTATTATTTTTTCATGTTATTGTCTATTGTCCCCACTGCATGTAAACTCCATGAAGGCAGAGATTTTACCTGTTTTATTCACTTCTGTTTTCCCAAAGCCTAGCAAAGTACGTGCCTTAGAGAATAGTGTAAATCCTTCTCTGGAGGTATATGGCATTCTCCAACGCCTCCACAATTTTTCAAACTCAGTGTCCAGCATTTACTTTTAAAAAATTCCAGGCATACCAGGAAACAGGACTGAAAGAGAAGAAATAGGCAATAGAAAGAGACCTACATATGACCCAGCTATTGAAATTATCAGGTACAAACTAAATTAATATGTTTTAAAAAACCCAGATTAAACATATGAGACATGATGAAGATACACATTCAGTAAGGTAAAAAGATCTAACATGAGTGCAGTTGGACTCCTAGGGAAAAAGAGAAGAAATAAGGTAGAAAAAATATTTGAAAAGATAATAGCCAAGAATTTTTCAAAAGTGATATAAAAAAAAAATTCCATCCACAAACTCAATCAGCTTTCCAAGCCCCTAAAGGGATAAATACAAAGAAAACCACAATGAGGCACATCATTGTAACACTGCTAAAAGTGACAGAGAGAACACCTTGAAGAAGAAGGAGGAGGAGGAGGGGAAGGGTGAGAAGGAGAGGAAAAGGAAGCTAGAAAAATAAGGCACTGCCTTCAAAAGAATAACAAGACTGACAAGTTAGGTCACATTGGAAGATACGGCAGAAGAGAGATGGTGGAAGTCAGAAGGCAATGTAATGGCATCTTTAAAGTGCTAAAAGAAAACAGTTGTCAACCTAGAAGTTTCTACCTAGCAGATATATTCTCCAAAGATGAAGGCAAAACAGTAATTTCCAGACAAATAAAATCTGAGAGAATCTGTTATCAACAGACCTGAACTGAAAGAAATATTAAAAGTTTTTCAGACAAGGGAAAATTATTTCAGACAGATGTCCAGAAATGTAGTTGATAACCTCTCTGTGATCCTCTCAGCGTGGAAACCAGCTTCTCCAAGGCCTCCTGCCCACACTGGCACTCTGATTTCCTCTGCAGGCCACCCACACCTTGCCTTGGGGCTCCCATCAAGGTCCTGCTCCCTCTGCACACCCTCATCTCCAGTTGCTGATCCCCTACCTCCACCTGCATTCCAAAGAGTTGCTTCCTGCTTACCCAGTGACTGCAGACCAGCTCCGGCCTGGGCGAAACCAGTGAACTCCTCTACTATACAATAATCTAAGCTACTCCTTCTCCAGCAAGGTCTGAACTCCTTCCATGTTTGTCCTTTCTTGAGTACTCTCTCAGATGTAGGATACCATGTAGATTTCCCTTATACTTTATAGTCACTCTTATCAGGGTATAATAATTGTTTATTAAGCCTATTAACTTTATTAAACATCTACTGTTTAACCCACTGATTGGATTCAGATTGATACAAAGGACTATGTCAAAATGATAAAGGGTCATTCCACCAAAGAGATAGAACAAATTCTAAATTTGAATTCAGCTAATAATATAACTTCAAATTATACAAAGCAAAAATGGACATAACTAAAAAGAGAAATGAATTAATATGTAATTATAATGAGAAATTTAATATCTCTCAATAATTGATAGAAAAAGCAGAGGTAGCTTCACTAGATATAGAAGATCTAAACAATACAACTAACGCACTTGATCTAATTGATATCCAGAGTACTCCACTTAAAGACAACAGAATACACACTCTTTTAAAGGGCACATGGGACATTTACCAAAATTGAATGTATGTCAGCTCATAAAGGACACCTCAACACATATTAAGGTACTGAAGTCATTTAGAGTATGTTCTCCTACCACAGTGGAATTGAGTGAGAAATAGATCATCAAAAGAAAAAATTTCCAAATATTTTGAAAATTAGCAATATAGTTCCAAATTCGGTGTAACCTTGTGAGGTTTTGGCCCCATTCTAAATAATGTTCTCTTTGTTTAATGTAGTTTAAAAACATTGCCTTTAAGTTATACTTGGATCTGCCATATCAAAATCACAGGCTCATTACTCATATTTTACAAGGTTACATGTTAATTCAACTTGATCTATGTCCCACTCCCTGTCTTTTATTCACATGTCACACTGAGTGACTTTGCGTATTTCCAAAAAAAAAAAAAAATCAAATATGCATTTAAAGGACAATGGCTTGCTAAAATTAGGATATTTTTAAAGTGGCCTGCCTTCACCACTTAACCTCTCCATGCCACAGTTTTCTCACATATAAAATAAGAAAGTTTGAACTGGAAGTCTTTAAGAGCTTTCTAACTCTTAACATTTTATGAGTAAGTGAGCTCTAAATATGTACAAATATTTTATTTTAAGAAGTATATATATTAGATTACCAGAAAACACTGTCAAAGACCATTAATTAAGCTAGATGCAAATGTATAGTATTCATTTACATGGATTCTTTTTTTTCTTTCTTACAGATTTATTTATTTTATTTATTTTTGGCTGTATTGAGTCTTCATTGCTGCGAGCGGGCTTTTCTAGTTGCGGTGAGTAGGGGCTACTCTTTATTGTGGTGCGTGGGCTTCTTATTGCAGTGGCTTCTCGTTGTGGAGCACGGGCTCTAGGCGCGTGGGCTTCAGAAGCTGTGGCACGCAGGCTCAGTAGTTGTGGCGCACAGGCTCTAGAGCACAGACTCTGTAGTTGTGGCGCACAGGCTTAGTTGCTCTGCATCATTTGGGATCTTCCTGGACCTGGGCTCGAACCCATGTACCCTGCATTGTCAGGTGGATTCTTAACCACTGCGCCACCAGGAGAGTCCCCATTTACATGGATTATTGATTGAGCAAAGAAATATGAACAGTTCAAGTCATTTTTTTTCCAGAACAGTGGTTGATTTTTGGAATTTGGGGTGACTGTGAGATGAAAAAAAAGTAAATCTGGGAGATGTTAATGATGATGTGACATACTAATGACAATGTTCAAAATATCGTGGGATTAATCTAGAACGTGCTCATGTGTGCTCTCAAGATGTTGTTAATGTGAAAGGCCTTTACTGGAACAGGTTTCTGGTTATCTAGTCTGACTTGAGCTGTCAGATCTACCACCAGTAAATAATCTGAACATCAGATATATTTTATTATATATTTTTTCTCTATGTTAATGTTATTATTATTAGGCTATATCGGTACGTTTCCTGATAGGAGTGGGGAGAACTCTCAATGATATACAGAAGGGTTAACGCTGATATTACTTTTGCATTTTTCTTGGAGTTCGTAGTAACTAAAATTTGAATGCAGCCTTTGCAGTGTGCAGATAACTTCATATTTATTTGATACTTGGGAGCATCATGATGCATCAGGAAAAGCAGGGACATTTAAGCCAGACAGACAAAAGCCACACTTTTCAGTTCTAGTGTGGCTATTTACTTACTCTGAGCCCTCCAAGTATTGGTTTGGCCAAAAAGTGCCTTTGGTTTTTAAGTAAAAATAAAAGACACATTTTAAATTTTCACCAAGAACTTTATTGAACAATGTATTTACCCTTTTTTTCCACTACCTTCTGCCATTTTTGAGGCAACTTCATAATTCCATCTTCCCAAAACCTTTTATCTTTTTGAGCAAAGAACTGTTCTAGGTACCTTTTACAGTCTTCCAGGGAATTGAAATTTTTTCCGTTAAGAGAATTTTGTAAAGACCGAAATAAATGGAAATCCGAAGGTGCAATGTCTGGTGAATACAGTGGATGAATCAGAACTTCCCAGCCAAGCTGTAACAGTTTTTGCCTGGTCATCAAAGAAAGATGCGGTCTTACATTATCCTGATGGAAGATCATGCGTTTTCTGTTGACTTATTCCGGATGCTTTTCTTCAAGTGCTGCTTTCAATTGGTCTAATTTGGAGCAGTACTTGTTGGAATGAATCGTTTGGTTTTCTGGAAGGAGCTCATAATAGAGGACTCCCTTCGCATCCCACCATATACACAACATCACCTTCTTTGGATGAAGACCAGCCTTTGGTGTGGTTAGTGGTGATTCATTTTACTTGCCCCATGATCTCTTCCACCCCACATTATTGTACAGTATCCACTTTTCATCGCCCGTCACAATTTATTTTAAAAATGGGACATTTTCATTACATTTAAGTAGAAAATCACATGTGGAAATACAGTCAAGAAGGGTATTTTCACTTAACTTATGTGGAATCCAAACATCAAAGCAATGAACATAACCAAGCTGGTGCAAAAGCATTTTCAACACTCGATTTGGATATTTTGAGTATGTTGGCTATCTCCCATGTGGTATAACGTTGATTGTTCTCAATTAATGTCTCAATTTGATCGCTATCAACTTCAGCTGGTCTCCCCGACCGTGGAGCATCGTCCAGTGAGGAACCTCCAGCATGAAACTTAACAAACCACTTTTAACATGTTCGATCAGTCACAGCACCTTCTCCATACACTACACAAATCTTTTTTTGCATTTCCATTGTGTTTTTACCTTTCTTGAAATAATAAAGCATAATATGCCAAAGATGTTGCTTTTTTCTTCCATCTTCAATATTAAAATGGCTACACAAAAATTCACCAGTTTTGATAAGTTTTTTTTTTAAATGCACGCTGATATGACAGCTGTCACAATACAGTCGAACAAAATTGTTTCAAATGAAGTTAAAGACAACTAAGCCCTACTAGAGCCATCTTATGGAAAAAACTGAACAAACCTTTTGACCAACCCAGTAGTTACTTACTGTTTCTGCGGATGCTTTTGACTGCAGGTAACTGAAATCCAGATCGAAACTAGCTTAGATGAAAAAGGAATCTATAGTCTTTTAATTGAAAAAGTCTAGAGAGGGCAGCTGTCAGGGGCTCTCTCGCCGTCCCTCTGTGACTGTTCCGGCTCTGCCCTCCTCTGTGTGAGCTTCTTCCTCTGACTGGTAGGGGATGGATGTAGCACTTTCAGGCATCACACTTGAACATCCTAGTATAGCCTTACCAGTTATTAATGTATTAGAGTATTTTGGTACCAGTTGATAAGTACCTGCTAAGTGCCCCCAACATCCAGCTGCTGCAGCATCACACCCCAGGACTTTCCCACAGTCTAGCACCTAAGGGGGTGATATAGGGCACAACAGGGAACTCCAGACCCTGCTTCAGTATTATGTCCAGCATTCATTCTGATTACCCTGCTGGCACATATCACCATTTGGAGGAAGAGAGTCTATCTTTCCCTATGGCTTTGTGTACGAGCAAGAAAACTTCTTTCTCAGAAGTTCCCTAGTTCACTGTCCCCCATTTCCCTTTTCCCATACTGGATAATGTGTTCATTTTCTAACCAGTTTCTTTGGCTAGGGGAATGTCATGCCCTTATTAGCGTAGAATAAAGTTCAAAAATGGAAAAATGGGATAGGCTCACCCTTAAAGTTAGAGGAAGGGATGACTTCCTTGCTGGGTGCAAAAGGGGTGGATATCAGAATAAAAGTCAGAATATAATTGAGAAGGGGGAAATGGCTAATAGAAAGGCAGCCATCAGTGCCTGCTCTTTTAGTCTCGGTATCATCAGCTATAGAATGGTGTTAATGTTATCTACTTCACAACAAGGTAGTAGGGATTAAATGAGGTCATATGGTACATTATTTAGAATAGAGTTTTGTTCATTGATTCACATTAGGTGCTCAAAAAATAGTTACCAACAATACAAACAACAATAATGATTTGCTGTTGTCAAGGACTCTTAAGGGTCTGAGATTTCACACCATTTGCAAGCTTAACAAGTTAGCCTGCCATAGTTTAATGGATCTTGGCCAAAGATACAACACCTCTAGGTCAGAAATAAAGAACTTTTTCACTCCTGGCATTAACAGTAGCCAGAGTATCAGCATTTTCTGTTCCAGTTCCTTGAGCCCCAGTTCCCACGTGGTGATTCTAAGAAGGGCAGGTGACATCTCGAAATGCAGTGAGTGACATTATAAGGGAGAAACTCTGAGCTTAGGGAAGCCAAATATTTTATAAAGGCAGTAAGCATGCCTGTTCTTTGCTCCAGAGGGAGACATGATCTTTGTCTTCCAAGGCTGTTCTCTGTATAAACATCCTTGAAAAGATATATAAGAACAAAAGCAGCCTGTGCCGCTATTCACAAGACATGAAGAAATTCAAGAGTCTCTGTGGAGAATTATCTCCCAACAGTTGTTTGCTGGTAAATGGGTAAAAAAGTTTAAATATTTTTGCTTAGCAGACAAGTTTAATTTTTCTTACTTGAAGCATTTGACTAATATTCTTTCAATGTAAGATTTGCCATGTGTATAATATGTTGGTGGGGGACCAAATGTTCCTGGGCCCTTATATGAGAAGTCTTAATAGATGAAGTGAAACTTACTATGTATAATCATTATCCATGTCCACTCACAGTTTAGTGTACACTGATAACTGGGCAGCTCTAACTGGAATGCCTTAAAAATAACACAGGTTAGTATAAATTCTACCATATCCCTGTAAAACCCAGCACAACTCTCATCTGCAACAAGATAATGTCTCCTCACTTTAAATTAAACGGACAGGCATTGGTTCAAGATGGCAGAGTAGAAGGATGTGCTCTCACTCTGTCATGCGAGAGCACTGGAATCACAACTAACTGCTGAAGAATCATTGACAGGAAGACACTGGAACTCACCAAAATGATACCCCACAACCAAAGACAAAGGAGAAGCCACAAGGAGATGGTAAGAGGGGTGAAATCACAATAAAATCAAATCCCGTAACTGCTGGGTGGGTGACTCACAAACTGGAGAACACTTATACCACAGAAGTCCACCCACTGGAGTGAAGGTTCTGAGCCCCACGTCAGGCTTCCCAACCTAGGGGTCCAGCAACAGGAGGAGGAATTCCCAGAGAATCAGACCTTGAAGGCTAGCGGGATTTGACTGCAGGACTTCAACAGGACTAGGGGAAACAGAGACTCCACTCTTGGAGGGCACACACAAAGTAGTGTGTGCATCAGGGACCCAGGGGAAGGAGCAGTGACCCCATAGGAGACTGAACCAGACCTACCTGCTAGTGTTGGAGGGTCTCCTGCAGAGGCTGGGGGTGGCTATGTCTCACCGTGAGGACAAGGACACTGGCAGCAGAAGTTCTGGGAAATACTCCTTGGTGTGAGCCCTCCCAGAGTCCACCATTAGCTCCACCAAAGAGCCCCGGTATGATCCAGTGTTGGGTCGCCTCAGGCCAAACAACCAAGAGGGAGGGAACCCAGCCCCACCCATCAGCAGACAAGCAGATTAAAGTTTTACTGAGCTCTGCCCACCAGAGCAACAGCTACCTCTACCCACCACCAGCCCCTCCCCTCAGGAAACTTGCACAACCCTCTTAGATAGCCTCATCCACCAGAGGGCAGACAGCAGAAGCAAGAAGAACTACAGTCCTTTAGCCTGTGGAACAAAAACCACATTCACAGAAAGACAGAAAAGATGAAAAGGCAGAGGGCTATGTACCAGATGAAAGAACAAGATAAAAACCCCAGAAAAACAACTGAATGAAGTGGAGATAGGCAACCTTCCAGAAAAAGAATTCAGAATAATGATAGGGAGGATGATCCAGGACCTCGGAAAAAGAATGGAGGCAAAGATCCAGAAGATGCAAAAAATGTTAAACAAAGACCTAGAAGAATTAAAGAACAAACAGAGATGAACAATACAATAACTGAAATGAAAAATACACTAGAAGGAATCAATAGCAGAATAACTGAGGCAGAAGAATGGATAAGTGACCTGGAAGACAGAATGGTGGAATTTACTGCTGCGAAACAATTTAAAAAGAGGATGAAAAGAAATGAAGACAGCCTAAGAGATCTCTGGGACAACATTAAATGCACCAACATTCGTATTATAGGGGTCCCAGAAGGAAAAGAGAGAGAAAGGACCCGAGAAAATATTTGAAGAGATTATAGTTGAAAACTCCCCTAACATGGAAAAGGAAATAGCCACCGAAGCCCAGGAAGCGCAGAGAGTCCCATACAGGATAAACCCAAGGAGAAACATGCCGAGACACATAGTAATCAAATTGGCAAAAATTAAAGACAAAAAAAAAATTATTGAAACCAGCAAGGGAAAAATGACATACAAGGAAACTCTCATAAGGTTAACAGCTGATTCTGCAGCAGAAACTCTTCAAGCCAGAAGGGAGTGGCATGACATGTTTAAAGTGATGAAAGGGAAGAACCTACAACCAAGATTAGTGGACCCAGCAAAGATCTCATTCAGATTCGATGGAGAAATCAAAAGCTTTACAGACAAGCAAAAGCTAAGAGAATTCAGCACCACCAAACCAGCTCTACAACAAATGCTAAAGGAACTTCTCTAAGTGGGAAACACAAGAGAAGAAAAGGACCTCAAAAACAAACCCATACCAATTAAGAAAATGGTAATAGGAACATACATATGGGTAATTACCTTAAACGTGAATGGATTAAATGCTCCAAGCAAAAGACACAGGCTCACTGAGTGGATACAAAAACAAGACCCATATATATTATGTCTACAAGAGACCCACTTCAGACCTAGAGACACATACAGACTGAAAGTGAGGGGATGGAAAAAGATATTCCATGCAAATGGAAATTAAAAGAAAGCTGGAGTAGCAATACTCATATCAGGTAAAATAGACTTTAAAGATTGTTACAAGAGACAAGGAAGGACACTACATAATGATCAAGGGATCAATCCAAGAAGAAGATATAACAATTATAAATATATATGCACCCAACATAGGAGCAGCTCAATACATAAGGCAACTGCTAACAGCTGTAAAAGAGGAATTCAACAGTAACACAATCACAGTGGGGGACTTTAACACCTCACTTACACCAATGGACAGATCAAACAGAAAATTAATAAGGAAACACAAACTTTAAATGACATAATAGACCAGATAGATTTAATTGATATTTATAGGACATTCCATCCAAAACCAGCAGATTACACTTTCTTCTCAAGTGCACACGGAACATTCTCCAGGATAGATCACGTCTTGTGTCACAAATCTAGCCTCAGTAAATTCAAGAAAATTGAAATCATATCTAGCATCTTTTCTGACCACAGTGCTATGAGGTTAGGAATCAATTACAGGAAAAAACGTAAAAAACAAAAACACATGGAGGCTAAACACTACGTTACTAAATAACCAAGAGATCACTGAAGAAATCAGAGAGGAAATCAAAAAATACCTAGAGACAAATGACAATGAAAACACTATGATCCAAAACCTGTGGGATGCAGCAAAAGCAGTTTTAAGAGGGAATTTTATAGCAATACAATCCTACCTCAAGAAACAACAAACATCTCAAATAAACCATCTAACCTTACAACTAAAGGTACTAGAGAAAGAAGAACAAACAGAACAAAAAGTTAGTAGAAGGAAAGAAATCATAAAGATCAGAGCAGAAATAAATGCAATAGAAACAAAAAAACAATAGCAAAAATCATTAAAACTAAAAGCTGGTTCTTTGAGAAGATAAACAAAATTGAAAAACCATTAGCCAGACTCTTCAAGAAAAAGAGGGAGAGGACTCAAATCAATAAAATGAGAAATGAAAACGAGGCGTTACAATGGACACCACAGAAATACAAAGCATCCTAAGAGACCACTACAAGCAACTCTGTGCCAATAAAATGGACAACCTGGAAGAAATGGACAAATTCTTAGAAAGGTATAACCTTCCAAGACTGAACCAGGAAGAAATAGAAAATATGAACAGACCAATCACAAGTAATGAAATTGAAAAATCAAAAAGTGATTAAAATTGAAAAAGTGATTAAAAATCTTCCAACAAACAAAAGTCCAGGACCAGATGGCTTCACAGGTGAATTCTATCAAACATTGAGAGAAGAGCTAACACCCATCCTTCTCAAACTCTTCCAAAAAATTGCAGAGGAAGGAAAACTCCCAAACTCATTCTATGAGGCCAGCATCATCCTGATACCAAAACCAGACAAAGGTACTACAAAAAAAGAAAATTAAAGACCAATATCACTGATGAATATAGATGCAAAACTCCTCAACAAAATACTAGCAAACAGAATCCAACAGCACATGAAAAGGATCATACACCATGATCAAGAGGGATTTGTCCCAGGGATGCAAGGATTCTTCAGTATATGCAAATAAATCATTGTGATACACCATATTAACACAATGAAGAAGAAAAATCATATGATCATCTCAATAGATGCAGAAAAAGCTTTTACAAAATTTAGCACCCATTTAGGATAAAAACTCTCCAGAAAGTGGGCATAGAGGGAACCTACCTCCACTTAATAAAGGCCATATATGACAAACCCACAGCCAACATTATTCTCAATGGTGAAAACTGAAAGCATTCCCTCTAAGATCACGAACAAGACAAGGATGTCCACTGTCACCACTATTATTCAACATAGTTTTGAAAGTCCTAACCACAGCAATCAGAGAAGAAAAAGAAATAAAAGGAATACAAATTGGAAAAGAAGAAGTAAAACTGTCACTGTTTGCAGATGACATGATACTATACATAGAGAATCCTAAAGATGCTACCAGAAAACTACTAGAGCCAATCAATGAATTTGGTAAAGTTGCAGGATACAAAATTAATGCACAGAAATCTCTTGCATTCCTATACACTAATGATGAAAAATCTGAAAGAGAAATTAAGGAAACACTCCCATTTACCATTGCAAGCAAAAGAATAAAACTACTAGGAATAAACCTACCTAGGGAGACAGAAGACCTCTGTGCAGAAAACTATAAGACACTGATGAAAGAAATTAAAGGTGATACAAACAGATGGAGAGATATACCATGTTTTTGGATTGGAAGAATCAATATTGTGAAAATGACTATACTACCCAAAGCAATCTACAGATTCATTGCAACCCCTATCAAATTACCAATGGTATTTTTTACAGAACTAGAACAAAAAAGTTTAAAATTTGTATGGAGACAGAAAAGATGCCGAATAGCCAAAGCGGTCTTGAGGGAAAAAAACGGAGCTGGAGGAATCAGACTCCCTGACTTCAGATTATACTACAAAGCTACAGTAATCAAGACAATATGGTACTGGCAAAAAAACTGAAACAGAGATCAATGGAACAGGATAGAAAGCTCAGAGATAAACCCACGCACCTGTGGTCAACTAACCTATGACAAAGGAGGCAAGGATATACAACGGAGAAAAGACAGTCTCTTCAGTAAGTGGTGCTGGGAAAACTGGACAGCTACATGTAAAAGAATGAAATTAGAATACTCCCTAACACCACACACAAAAATAAACTCAAAATGGATTAGAGACCTAAATGTAAGACCATACACTATAAAACTCTTAGAGGAAAACATAGGAAGAACACTGTTAGACATAAATCACAGCAAGGTATTTTTTGATCCACCTCCTAGAGTAATGGAAATAAAAACAAAAATAAACAAATGGGACCTAATGAAACACAAAATCTTTTGCACAACAAAGGAAACTATAAACAGGATGAAAAGACAACCCTCAGAATGGGAGAAAATATTTGCAGATGAATCAACTGACAAAGGATTAATCTCCAAAATATATAAACAGCTCATACAGCTCAAAATTAAGAAAACAAACAACCTAATCCAAATATGGGCAGAAGACCTAAATAGACATTTCTCCAAAGAAGCCATACAGATGGCCAAGAAGCATATGAAAAGCTGCTCAACATCATTAATTATTAGACAAATGCAAATCAAAACTACAGTGAGGTATCACCTCACACCAATTAGAGTGGCCATCATCAGAAAATCTACAAACAACAAATGCTGGAGAGGGTGTGGAGAAAAGGGAACCCTCTTGCACTGTTGGCGGGAATGTAAATTGATACAGCCCCTATGGAGGACAGTATGGAGGTTCCTTAAAAAACTAAAAACAGAATTACCATGTGACCCAACAATCCCACTACTGGGTATATACCCAGAGGAAACCATAATTCAAAAAGACACATGTACCCCAGTGTTCATTGTAGCACTATTTACAATAGCCAGGTCGTGGAAGCACCCTAAATGCCCATCGACAGACGAATGGATAAATAAGATGTGGTACATATATACAGTGGAATATTCAGCCATAAAAAGGAACGAAATTGAGGCATTTGTAGAGACGTGGATGGATCTAGAGACTGTCATACAGAGTGAAGTAAGTCAGAAAGAGAAAAACAAGTATCGTATATTAACGCATATATGTGGAACCTAGAAAAATGGTACAGATGAACCGGTTTGCAGGGCAGAAATAGAGACACAGATGTAGAGAACAAACTTATGGACACCAAGGGGGGAAAGTGGCGGGGGTCGGTGGTGGTGGTGTGTTGAATTGGGAGATTGGGATTGACATATATACACTAATATGTATAAAATAGAAAACTAATAAGAACCTGCTGTATAAAAAAATAAATAAAAGAAAATTCAAAAGAAAAAAGAAGGAAAAGTAAATAAATATATTAAGTGGACATTTAAGGTCTTGGAAGAATATGGAGAAAGGGGGATTGGGGTTGTCTGGGAAAAGAGAGAAGGGCTAAGAATGTACAACAGGAAGTGATCCATAGCTACTCAATTCTGTTATTTAGCCATACACAAAGAGATATAAAATTTTCTCTAAATGTATTGCAACACTGGCTCTCCCCTCAAGTATCACAACATAAGCTGAACTTTGCTTCATCAATTCCAGCGTGTAGGACTCCAGTGGACTTTGGAATCAAACAAGACATTCCAGCCTCTGCTGCTGACTAGCTTTGTGAGTGTCCACAAGTTTCACATTTTTGCTTCTTAACTGGAAAGTATATATAATAATAGCACCTACCTCATAGGGCCATTATGAAGAGTAAATTCTGAAAATTTACTCTTTAGCATAGAGTCCAGTATACATTGTCAGTAAATGGTAGCTGATATACTTGTTGAAAAAATTTTAGTGATGATAGTCTTAATGATATATGAAAATATATATATATATATCCTGTTCTCCATCCATATTCCTCATACATGTGGGACAAAAGCCATTTTATAAGCCAACTACACATGATGAGTGTAGACTGGTCATCTAAATGATGAGGCATCCCAGAGACTCAGTGCCACCTCCAGGCCACCATGAGGTGTCTCTGGGTAATGTTCATCTGTCCATTTCCTGTACTCTGTGCAGTCATAGAGCCTGTTCCCAACTCCAGAAGATGGGTGTAAGATGCAGTAGTTAAATTTCAGAATATTCTTTATGCATTCTGGTTCCACTTTTTTTAATTGATTTATAGTTGATATACCATGTTGTATAAGTTTCAGGTGTACAACGTAGTGACTCACAATTTTCAAGGTTATATTCCATTTATAGCTATTATAAAATATTGGCTGTATTCCCTGTGCTGCACAATATATCCTTGTAGCTTGTTTATTTTATGCATATAGTTTATATCTCTTAATCCCCTATCCCTGTCTTTCCCCTCCCCCCTTCCCTGTCTATATCTGTCTCTCTTTTTTTCTTATATTCACTGGTTTGTTTTATTTTTTAGATTCCACATGTAAGTGATATCACACATTATTGTCTTTGTCTGACCTATTTCACTAAGCATAATACCCTCCAAGTCCACCCATGTTGCTGCAAATTTTTATTCTTTTTTATACATATATATACACATCACATTTTCTTCATCCATTCATCTGTTGATGTCTCTCTTTTTTTCTTATATTCACTAGTTTGTTTTATTTTTTAGATTCCACATGTAAGTGATATCACACATTATTGTCTTTGTCTGACCTATTTCACTAAGCATAATACCCTCCAAGTCCACCCATGTTGCTGCAAATTTTTATTCTTTTTTATACATATATATACACATCACATTTTCTTCATCCATTCATCTGTTGATGGACACTTAGGTTGCTTCCATATCTTGGCAATTGTAAATATCGCTGCTATGATCATGGGGGGTGCATGTATCTTGAATTAGTGTCTTGGGGTTTTGTGGGGGATATGTACCCAGGAGTGGAATGGTTCCACTTTTTGACTGTAAACTAATCAACACCTCAACAAGAAGTTGTAATATTTAAATAAATTATGTTTATAAATTTCTAACTAGCACCGTCTCTGGCACATTTTACACATTCAATAATCATTTATTCTTTCTTTTTCTCTCTGTTGTATTTTAAGGACCAGGTATTTTCTCCAAGTGGTTGTCAACTGACACTTTTGGGGTCTAGAAGGAGCAATTCGTTCAGCAAATCTTAAAGTCCTTAAATTTTAGTGAGCATCAGAATCACTCGGGGAGATTGTCAAAAATGCAGAATTCCCAGGCCCCATCCACAAAAGTTTTGAATGAATAAATCTGAGGTGGTGCCCAGTAATCTGCACTTTTATCAAACTCTCCAGGGGATTCTTCTGGTGTCAGGGATGCGTGGACCACACTTTGAGAAATATTTCCTCAAATGTACCAAACTGTTTTGGGCTTAATTATCTATCTAATATTACTTATTTCTAGTTCTCTTTTACTATATTACACCATAAAAATTTGCTTTGTGGAATAAGGTATATAGAACAGTGGTAGAGAAGACCAAGTAGGGTGAGGGAGGGCAACTCTTCTGTTTCCACCCCAGAGCACTTATTTGTCAAACCTAGAGTTGACACTACAAATAAAAAGTGAATTTTCCACTAATTAGGAGACTCTGTCTTGGTTTGCGAGAAGAGAAATGGAGAAATTTTCTAACTTTAAGGGTACAGAAGCACATGAAAGAAAAAGGGTATCAAAGAATAATGAAAAGGGTTTTTATTAAGTAAAAAGAACACCATCCATTAATGTGGTTGGTCAGTGAGGATTTAGGTTATTATACAGCTAAATACAGAAGTGGTTTATATGTTTTCAGTAACGAAAACAGACCCTCACGTTCTAATTATGTTAACATCTGCTGAACTTGAGAAGAAAAAAATCATATGAGGATAAAATTGATAATAAATACTCCGTACTCTTCCATGGTATCGTATTGCACATGGAAATACCTGATGGGGGGTGGCTGTCAGTTTTTCCCTATAACACAGGCCTGGGGACGATTGGGGTATTGTGGCCTGTTTCCAGCTGGCTATTTCTAAGAAATAAAAGATTTCTGTGACAGAGACTCTGTGTTCCTGCAGGAACTTCCCTATTCATTATTCAAATCCATACAAATCCCTGGAACAGATTCAGCAGCAGAAGTTCCTTTGCTTCAGGACAGTGAGGTATAAATAGTTTTGTAAGATTGAACGCCTAGATCATCTCATAATATTGAGAACATTGGAAGGTAACTGTGAATCAGGTTTCAAGCTGTTGTACCCTTTCTTGAAAAAAAAAAGTATATTTTAATTTATCTCTCAAAGGTCTAATGAATTTAATTGCTCCTGTTTTGAGCCTGGCTTCAAACAGTACACCCAATTAACCTGGCTGTAGTTAAAGGAGGAGTAAAAATCATCAAGTCAAATAAAAAGGCAACACTCAGAGATACAAAACTGAAAACAGTGTTCCTCTTTATCGGGTCATTATTTGAGAGGAGTTGTGTGACCTGGAGGCCTGAAATCTCTAGGCCACCCTAAATTTGGAGGTGAACATGGACACAGTGAGATGGGATGGTTGACTTTCTTCACCAGGAGGAGGAAGCTGATCTACAGCCCAGAGAAGGGAGAAGAACCTTTCTTCTCGGTCTCTGACGTAGGCAACATCACACCCCAACACCTTCCTAGGAAAGAAAAGCCTTCCTCCACCACCTTCCCAAATTCTATCACAAAGGACGTGATAGATGCTATGAGAGATGCTGACCCAAAAGCTTTCCTACAGTATTTTTAAATGAAACAGAACACCGTCTACCAATTATTTTCAATCTGTAAGACAACTGTGACTTACTGTACATACCTCTTTTCCCTTGCTCTTACTTAGATATAGCTGTCCAGCTATCTGTCCATCTCTTCCCTCCCACTCTCAGACTCACTGTTCAGAGATCACTTCCCCAACCCTTTCCACCGTGGTCACTGACTTGTCTCACTTCTTATTCCCTCTGTACAGAAATTATCAAAGGAGATTGATGAAACACAGAAGGCCGTAACTGCATCTTTAAGATGCATCACAATTTCTCTGTGCGTTTTTGAAAAGCGCTGGGTTTGAGAAAACCAGATGACAATAACCAGCTGATACTTTAGGAGCGCTTATCATGTGCCTGGACTTGTTCTAATTTAAATACTTCATCCTCACGTCAGGCCTATGTTTATTATATCCACTTTGCGAAGAAGTAAATCAAGGAGGAGAAAGGATAGATGACTTGGCCCAAGGTCACAGTTCACAAGGCTTGGAGCCAGGATTGGAATGCAGGCAGTATGGCTGTAGAATCTCTGCCGTTAGCCACTACCTAAACAAGAAGATTAACCAACAGTGTGCGGTCAACCCCCATTCTCCTGGCCAGACCTTCAGTGGACCATGTGACTTGAGTAAAAGTGGGGAAGAGGAGGCACTGCTGCTGTCACTCAAAGTCAGGAGGACCAGCCTCACCCCCAGCTGGAGAACCCTCAGAGGGAGCTGACAATAATGTTACGTGAGCCCCCTCAGACCTGGGCTCTGGAAAACAGGTCTCCTTCTTTCCTGAAGCCACAGGACTCTGAAGATCAATTGACATCGTGCCGAGCAGACTGTCTCTGAGAAAAGGGAAAAGTTTCATTTCCCCTTTAGGTGTCAGGACCCCCATCACACGTGTTGGTGGGGAGGGAGGCCACTGTCTTCTGTCCTGGCTCTGTGGTCTTGAGCCTGCTCAGCCTCATTCCCTAAAGCAGAGGTGCCAGAGCTCCCCTCCACCGCCCCTCTGGTTGGACGGAGGTCCTGAGCTGTGAGGATTCGGTGCAGACGGAGGGGTTTTCTCCTGTGAGCAAACAGGACCCTCAAGGCCCCGGGGGTGGCAGTGGGAGGTGCTCACCTGAGAGAAGGAAGACACACTTCTGTTAGGGCCTGGTCCAGCGTGGCCCCTGGGCACTCACACAGCGAGCGACACTCACGGGCATCTTTCCTGTAGTCCACTCACCAGGCAGCCCCTCCTTCAGTGTATCCCAGGATCAGATTGCAGGTGCAGAAGAGTATGTAAATTATACCTGTTTTAATCACTTCAGTTATATATATAAACTCTCAGAAAAATCGCTAGATATTGTCTTCCTTTCTCTTTTTCCTTTCTCTTCTCTGTTTTTCTCCCACACGATGAAAGCACAGAGTATCTTCTGTGATTCTCGACAGCAGTTCACTTTGCTTATATCCCCTCCACTGTTTTTTCATAATAGTGTTTCCAGTAATTTCTAAACTTCAGCATAATGCAAAGCTTGCTTATCTTTGACAAGTAGAAAACCACTTTTAGAGAAACAAAAGTACATACTTACGTTTACATATGTTTGCAATAACATGGAAAAAATAGGTGAAAAGAATACACCCCAGGTCATGAACATTGGTTATCCTGGAAAGGGGGGTAGAAATAGGGGGGTAATGGAGGCAGAGTTTATATTACTGTTTTCCTTATACATACTTTTATTGTTTCACTTGTCAGAGTAAACATGTTTTTTTTTTGTAAATTAAAATAGAGAACTTTTTTTTTTTATTATTTATTTTTATTTGCGGTACACGGGCCTCTCACTGTTGTGGCCTCTCCCGTTGCGGAGCACAGGCTCCGGACGCGCAGGCTCAGCGGCCATGGCTCACGGGCCCAGCTGCTCCACGGCATGTGGGATCCTCCCGGACCGGGGCACGAACCCGTGTCCCCTGCATCGGCAGGCGGACTCTCAACCACTGCGCCACCAGGGAAGCCCCCTAGAGAACATTTTAAGAGGAAAAAGTGGACTTCCACTTCTAGAAAGATGGAGTAGACATACTTTTCTCTATTCCTCCCACTAAGTGCAACTAAGAACCCTAGACATTATATATAAAAACAAAAATTAAAATAATCTGAAAGGTGGAGAGAGAAGGCAGACCGTCCATGGACAGAGGAACCCACGGAACAACTTGGTGTTTAATTCTCTGGGTTCTCCTTCTGCCTCCTTTATCCCTGACTTGGAGCTAAAGAAGCTAGCCACCCAGAAAAGCCAGTGGTTGCAGACACAAAAAAAGCCCAACACTTCCCTGGTGGCGCAGTGGTTGAGAGTCCGCCTGCCGATGCAGGGGACACGGGTTCGTGCCCCGGTCCAGGAGGATCCCACGTGCCGCGGAGCGGCTGGGCCCGTGAGCCATGGCCGCTGGGCCTGCGGGTCTGGAGCCTGTGCTCCGCAACGGGAGAGGCCACAACAGTGAGAGGCCGGCATATAGCAAAAAAAAAAAAAAAAAAGCCCAACAAAAGCCAGCGCTCTCTAACCAAAGGACCCGGAAAAGGGCAGCCTAGTAAGACAGAAAGCCTTTAGATAATAACCACTCTCCTCCAGCCAGACACCCAGCGAAAGTTAAGTGGGGAGCCTAGACTTCCACCCTCAGCAGGCTGGAAGGAGATGGTGTCAGAAAAGGCCAGGTCGGAAGCCATCCCTGTCAGACGTAACAGGCCCCTCTCTTGGCGGTGTCAGGTGAGATGTCAGGTGAGAGCATGCGGGGGCCTGGCAGGGTCAGTAACAAGGCACTCCTCCTCCTTCCCCCCGGGGTGGCGGCAGGGAATCAGTCACCACCACCCAGTGGTAATGAGACTCCCTCCCTCCCCAGTCAGTATCTGGAGCAAGGGACTTCCAACCCCTCTCAGCCAGGGAAGTACCCACGGAGGCCTAGTGAGAGCCAGAACTCCATCCCTGCCTAGCTGTAACTTCTATCACACCAATTTTTAAAAGCTGTGAGACTCAAAATAAGCACAGTGAGAAGTTGTATGTTTACTTGACTAATGAACTACTAATTAGCACTTCATTAAATCTGGTGCCTTGGATGTTTGAAATATCTGGTTTCCTCTTTGTTCTCAAACCTTGAATGTTTACAAAATTTACATAAAACAAGAAGATATTCTAATTTGTCTTAAAAGTTCAAAGTATATAGAGGTATATAGAAGAAGAAGACAATCATGGCTAGCAGTTTGCTATATATCCTTCCAGATGATTTTATATCCATTTGTATAAATACACATATATATATTTATAGATCTACAGATAGAAAAATGTCCATTGAAAGTTTTAATGTAAGTGGAATTAGGTTTTATGGGTTGTTTTACCACTCTTAAAAAACTTTTTAAAAACTTAGCACAATGTCATGGAGACCTTTACATACTCGTACATGATAGTTACATGTCAGTACAGTTTTTTTCTTCACTGTTGTGAATATATCACATGCGTATATCATAACTCCATCGTTACCATAATGAATATCTTTGTATTCTTTGGGCACGTATATATATGTATTTTTCTAAGGAAACTAGCTAGATGTTTAATTTCTGGTTTGAAAATCACGCACATTTAAAATGTTTGACCCGTACCGCCACGTTGCCATCAGTAACGCCTGTACCACTACGTACTCCCAGCGTTGTGGGACCCTCGTGTCCCCGTATCTGGGACCCAGCGTCTGTGATCCGGGAACACTTGCCCTCTCCAGCAGCGTCCTCTATCAGCCAGCCCTGTCTTCTCGCTGTCTTTCAGGGAATTTTCAAAATGTCTAGTCCATTAGTGGCAGTCCTTGTTTTTTAGCATGACTTTATTATTTATTTTTAAAATATGTATCCTGTTAATTGAAAAGATTTAGAGAGGTAGGTATGTGTGCTCAGTCTGACATCTTGTTTTGATCTTTCAGCTCTGCATAAAGGAAGATGAGTGGTTCAGAACTGTCACAAGGGAAGGACTTGCTAAGAATCTTTACATAGAAACTCTCTAGGAAATTTTCCTCTTTTGGAAATCTCTGACCCTGAAATTTGCCAGTGGGCTCTGTGAAACATCATCTGTCACGCTAGTTTTTTTTTTGGTTGAATGCGTGGGTCATGGGGGCAGAGGACATAGATTTTTATATCATCCTAATGGATTAATGGCTCGAAGTCAAATCCTGGCAGAGTATCAAAGACTCACATCAGAAATGCAAGGGTGAAAGTTCCCTCTCTTGAAAATGTACAGTTTGGGACTTATTTTTTAAATGTTGAATATATTTATCATTTTCTTTTAATCTAAGAAATCAAAAGAAAACCACATGGTGCCAAAGTAGGAAAGAAAGCCTCCAAATAACACAATAATTTTGGAAGCAATAAAAATCTACTTTAAAAGATTTGCTTGTTTTGAAGAGCAGCTAAATGACCTCATGTTTCACATCAGATTCTCAAATCTGAGCGTTTGTATTCTGTCTGCCTAAAAGTTCTGTACGGGAGTCCAAGCAAATGCTTTGTTCAGCTGCTTTGTGCCCTGAGCTGCGTCTGCTGTGACAGGATTTCACCTGCTTCGGTTGGCAGGAAGGTTTCTGGCCACAAACTCCACACTCAGGGCTGGATCTCAGCAACGTTGTGAAGTAAAGAGATTTTTTTTTAGCGCCCGGCTTCCCAGTTTGAGCAATCTTTTTCTTCTTTCTCTGCATTTTCTTCTGTCTCCTACCTGTTAAAAAACTTTGGTTCTTTGTTAGATTTAGGTGCAAATAACTGACAGTAGCTTAAACTTTTACCCCTTTAAAAGTACCTGCATTTGATCATTGGTGCTGTAACTGTGGCATCCTGGTGTCAGCAAGCAGGTGAGGGGCAGGTGAAGCAGGACTCTGTGGGCACCAGGGCCTTCCAAATCCCACATAGTGAGGGGGAGGCTCTTTCATCTGCTCACCTGGGTGCCATTTCTCTTCTCACCAGGACTCTCATCCCGTTGCAGCCAACAGGGTAATACTTCTGTGCCTCTTCTGTTCAAAGGAGAGTCAAAAGTCAGCAGGGCTTCATATAGTAACTGCTTCAGTATGAGCCCCTCGGAGACCTCCAGTGGAGGGAATTGGTGAGAGCAGGTGGGGCTCTGGCCCCTCCCCAACCCTGTTCTTCAAGCAAAGCAATTATTTTTTCCTTTTCTTCAGTGTAAAATGTTTGAAAATGGGGTTCTGTGGCCAAAAGAAAGATAGAAAACAACAGTGAAGGAGAAAAAGCTCTCTGGAATGGGAAAGATCTGGGCTCTAATTCCTGCTTCCTGAAGCTCAGGTGAGTTCAATATGCAGTGACTGATATGAATGAGTCTCAGTGCCACGTCTGGCCAAAGGAGATTGTGCCCTACAGCCACATCCCAGCTCAGGACACACATTTGTAGAGAGGGGATCTCTTCACTCCATTCTTGGGGCAGGAAGGGTAATGTACATGAGAGGGACATTTTCAGTAAACATAGAAAACCAGACTGTGGTAAATGACATGTGATATTTTCACTAACTCTCCAAGCCTCAGTTTCCTCATCTGTAAGATGGGAGTGATGGCAGCAACCTCATAGGGTTGTTGTGAGGATTGAGTAACGAGTAACATGCAAAGCTCTCTGCCCAGTGTTTGGCCCACAATCAGTGTAAGTGCCAGCTATTACCATTAAGTATATGTTGTTCTATTTCACTCTCCAGTCTCTTCATGTGGGACCATGTGTCTCCCAGCTGGACAGGAAGTGTTTGGATGGCATTATACTTCTTATCCTATATTTTTAAACTTCCATTTCCCTACAATACCTAGCACAGTGTCGGGCATATCATGGGTTCTCAACAAAAACCTGTCAGTTGAGTCATTAATATTGCAGCTGAGATCATTGACTCTTTTTTCTTCTGCAGTCCATGAAATTGTGTCACCTCGGCTGCCCCCATTTCTGTTTGTTCTTTATATATAGAATGCTACCTTTACTTCTACCTTTACTTTTGATTTTTTTTTAGAAAAAGAAGTTTCTCCTGTTTCATCTTTTGGTCTACCTACATGAAAATGTAAAGGAAAAAAAGGGATAAAAATCAACTTCTTCTGTTTTTTTTTAAATGTACTTTTAAGTCAACTCAATAAGAGCTTATATTTTCTGCTGTTAAACTACAGGATATTGGAAGAATCTTTTTGCTTTATACTCTTTGCTTTATACTCTCCTCTTGTTCTTGAGTGCTGCGGAGACTGTCTTGTTTTTATAAGATTAGAGAGGTAAACATCAATAAAGATGAACTGCGTAAAGTGTATTCAGTAGTAGGGACATGAAGAGGATTACATTCTCTTCCATCATTGGGTGAATTTTAAGTTAAAAATAGATCTGATATAAGGTTAACGTTGTAATTTATGAGGTGGCAAAGTAAATGGTTTAATTTTTTAAAATATGAACCATAAACATTGTAGCTAATATTGAATAACAAAGGAGTTTTCTTATTTAATGTACGCTTTAAAAACAAATAGAAATAAAATGGTATAGTTACTCCAGAATACAGTTGGGTATTTTCTTTAATACTAAACATGCACTTATCACGTGACCCAGCAATTGTACTTTGGGGCATTTATCCCAGAGAAATGAAAACTTATGTTTACACAGAAATTTGTACATGAATATTCACTGCAGCTTTATCCATAATAGCCCCAAACTGGTAACAACCCAAGTGTCCTGCAGTGGCTAAATGCTTAAACAGACTGTCGTCCATCCATACTCAGCAATAAAAAACCCAACTATTGTTACACACGACAGGAATTATGCTGAGTAAAAAAGCCAATCTCAAAATATATGATATTACATACTGTATGACTCCATTTGTGTAACGTTCTTGAAATAACAAAATTAGAATGATGGAGAACAGATTACTGGTTGCCAGGGGTTAAGGAGGGAGGGCATAGCTATAAAAGAGTAGCATGAGGCAGCCTTGTGTTGATGCAACTGTTCTGTGTCTTGATTGTGGTGGTGGTTACATTCATCTACACATATGATAAAATTGCATAGAGCTGTGCACACACACATACACACACACACATAAGGGCATGTGAAGCTGGTGAAACTGAATAAGCTCTGTGTATTCTACCAATGTCAGTCTCCTGGCTTTGGTATCGAACTATAGCTGTGCGGATGATACAGTTGGAGTAAACTGGGTAAAGGGTATTTAAGACCTCCCCATGTATCTAACTCCAGATATGTCTATTAATCTCTTAAAAATCCAGGCGCGTTCCCCAGCACGGCTGTTAAAGAGCACACATACTTATCCATATTTTTAGAGAAATAAAATGAAGCATAGAATGTCTCACTGGGTGTATAGTTTATGCTACCGAATTTCTGTTATCCCAGAAATTCTTTATTCGCCACAGCTCTCTATATTTCTTTCCCTTTTATTTGATCTTCACAATAATCACATGAAATATGTAGGGGAAAAAACAGAAGTACAAAAATCTTAGGCTGCTAATATTACAGTTCTTCTGTGAACTGCCAAGATGATCACACATATCCAGGCACTGGTGTCCTCAGTAACCCAGAGGCCCCTGGTATCCCTCAAATATTACATCAGAAGGACAAGGACACAGAAATGTGGAGTGACTTGACCACTCCTCCTAAGCACTGTGCTGATGCAAGCATTGTACTGTTTGGTTCATTCCGCCCCCCAGCCTTTTGTTCTTTCACAGTCCTATGAGGTAGGCATCTTATAAAGAATCCAGGTAACTCGTAAACTCCGATGGAATCTGTAGACGACTGAGCGCAGGGCTAGTCCTGGCCGTGGCACACTTGAGGTGCCTCTGTGCTCAGTGGCTGGAGTCACTCTGTGTGGGTGTGAACTTCAGCTCTGCAAGGGATGAGCTGTGCCGTCCAAGCCAGTTACATGGCCCCTCTGTGCCACGGTTCATTTGTAAATTAAAGGCTATAGAGTGTTTTGAAGATCAAATAAGTTAGTACATGTAAGTCACTTAGACCACGGGTCATCAGTAAGTCATTTAGATCAGGAGCCGTCAAGCTGTGTCCTGTGGGCCACATCTGGCCCCACCCCTGTTCAGGAAAATTAAGTTTCGCTGGAACACAGCCAGACTCGTTCCTTCCATATTACCTGGAGCTGCCGTCTTACTACAGCAGCAAAGTTGAGCTCTGCTAGCAACAAGACCAGATGCCCCACAAACTGAAAACACTTTCTGTCTGGTCCTTTACAAAAGTTTGCCAACACCTGAGTTGGATGAATGCTTGGCGAAAACTAAGTGCTCAGGTAGTGGTGACTATTGTCACTGTTATTGTTAAAGTTGACCCTGAAGTCTTGGAGAACAGGCTTGCGCCATCCATTGAGGGCTGGCACAGTTCATACTTCAAGTAGTTTATCCTTCAGTCATAATTCTGAAGTCTCTCACTCAGAAAACCTATACAGCTAGCCATGTTTTAGGCCTGTGTCCTGAGGGCAGTAACCTGGTAGAACTGGTTTATACTTTCAGGGAAAACTACAGTCACTCTAATTAATCTAGTATAGCTGACCTGTCAAAAATTCTCGGTTTTTGGCAGAGTTGCAGCATAACTTTTCCAGGTCAGACAAACAAATGTGTTTGCTAGGAAAGCATGAGGCAATGGACTGATATTCTCCTATACTAGGTCATGATGGTCATGTTCTCTGGCGCTAGGAAAGGTCATCACCTAGAAGGCCCTGCTGTTTCTGGAGGTCAAGTCTAAAGATAATAAGGAGAAACAGCAGAAGCTAATCTGGATTTGCAAAAAATAGAAAATAATAATAAAAATAATAATAAATAATTTATTTATAAATAATAAATAAATAATAATAATAAAAAAAACCACTGACCCCAGTAGGACTCCTGGATGAATTGGGATCAGCCCAAATTATAAAGCTAAAATAGATCCACTTGTCACATAGCATGTAGCTCCATCTTTGACAACACAGAGCAGGTTACATCCCTCCCTTGACTAAAATCTTCCACCAACTTCTCCTTGTAGCATAAAGTCAGAATTCTGCGATCTTACACTGCTACTTCTCTGACCTCGGTCTGCCACCAGTCTCCCCCTTGCTCACTTGGACGCATCACATAAGCTTTCTTTCCTTCCCAGCATGTCCAGAGGCTCCTGCCTGAGCTGTTTGTACTTGCTTTCCTCTCTCTTCTCTCTGCCTGGAACCCTGTGTCCCACATCTCCACAGGGCTGGTTCCTGCTTATGTTGCGGGTCTCAGCTCAAATGGCACTTCCGCAACCAATTTTCTCTCAAGATCACCCACTCACATTCTCCATTACATCTTCCTGTTCCATTCTGTTTGTAGCCCTCCTCACTAACTGAAATGATCTTAGGTATTTGCTTACTTGATAACTGTCCTTCACCATTAGTATCCAGGCTCTGTGATAGCCTGGAATTTCCCTTGTACATAATCGGTGCTTAATGAATAGTTGTTCAATGAAGAATGAATGAGCCAGCAAGGTTTTTACCTCACAACTTACCAAAAAAGTCTGAGGTAAAGAAACAACTCTCTAGGGAAAATTAATTTAGGTTAAAGAGTAGGGTGTAGTTGGAGTGCAGTAAAGTAGCAGAGACTGTGTCAAGCAGAACTCTTTGGGATGTGCTTTTGAAATGTGATCTGCTGATACATGCATCCTGTCTCCTCCCATTTAGGCAGGACTTTCCTGCTTACAAAGTCTATGGAAGTGTGCTTTACCTAGCAATTCCATTCCTCCTTGTTAATCTTCATCAAGCTGCCTTTAAAACCAGCAGACAAATGGAATGTCCCTGAGTGTTGAGTTCATCTAAATGCTTGCAGGTAATTTTTCCTTTCAGGTAATTTTTCCTCTGGCATCGTGGTCAAAAGGTCATGTCCCTCTTTCAGTAGAGAACAAAAATCACTTATAAACACTCTTTGAACTTTTTGTTAATCGTTCCATTTCCAGTTTTTAGAAAAATATGAAAAGTTATTAACACATAAAAGCCCATTCAGGAAAACAATTTTGTATCTGAGAGTAGTTCTCTAATATTTTCACAAAAAGTAAAACCGGATTGTCATATGGAAGAAATGATGTCATTAACCCTTGGAAAGACCTCTAACAGACGTTCTTTTGTACTACTACCAAAATTAGACAAACATTCCACCCAGAATGAGAGATCTAAACAGCCCCTTAAATTATCTATACTGGCAAAATAAGGCTACTGTGAGAGCAGGCATCCGTTCTTCAGGAATCTCTCTTAGGACCAAACATGTCTAGTTCATTTGTCAATAGCACATGGGTGTTATCATTGAAAATGTATTTAAATTTTCATAAAAGGTAAAATGTACACAGTTCATACATGTGAAAGGTTCTAGATTAACTTTAGAAATGAAAAAGAGAGGAGAGTTAAAAATAATTAAAACTACTTGTAAAACTCAGTGCTTTTAGATGAAAAAAGCTTAGCCTAGTACAGATGTTATTTTCTAGCCCAGGTATTATTTTTTTAGTTGTGTGGTAAAAAGCTTACTGGTTCATTCACCATTCATGCATTCATTCAACAGTGACCTATTAAGTCTCTATTATGTACCAGGTGAAATTCTAGATTCTCACAGGACTTATATACTAGCGAAGGCAGACAAACAATTAACAAGAAAGAAATTTAATTTCAGATTTAAAACTGGAAGTTTTAAATGTCAAGCAAACTGTCTGAAAGAGTTATAGTCTTGACCAAGCTTTAATATTCTTCATGTAAATTATTGAACATCGATCTGGGCAGACTTAGGGAACATTAATTCTAGCAAGAATTTCACATAGACACAGATTTGAGTGAGAATTTCAAAGTGGGACAGATGAGAAGTGTGTCTTGCAGTAGGATTTTATTTTTATTGAATTGAAAGAGGATTGGGCCCAGATTTTACTGAAACAAATTAAATATTGGGCATTTGCTCTAATTATGTAACTAAATGCATTTTGTAAATGGAGGTTATAAAATAAAAAAAAGCTTTTCATCTATTTGGTGGATTAGAAAGACCAGTCTTTCATGGAGCGATACGTTTTGCTGTTCTCCACGGAGCTCTCCTCTGAGATGGGTCTCTGAGGGGGAGCACACGTGTGTAGGAAAACTCAGGGCCTTACTTGCTGACTGCTGGGTCTCTGCCATGTGCAGAGGGCTTTATAGCCATCACCTCATTTAAACCTCACAGACAGCCCACCAAGACAGGTAAAGGAAATGGACGGAAACAGAGAAGTAATTTGCCCAAGGTTTGCACAGCTAGTAGGTTAGTGGGAGAATCTAGATTCAAATTTAGGTCGGACTCAAGAGTCCGTAAGCCCTCAACCACTTCACTGGGACCTCTCTCAGTTGAGAAATGTGTGGTGAACTTGAATTTGAATCGAGAAAGCGTTATGGGCTGTTTGACTGTTCCCCTAAAGGGAACTGCACAGATCCCCTGGACAAACTCCAGGCATTTGACAGGCTTATTTTGACAATGCCTGACAAAGATATTTGGTCCCAGTACATAGTTTTCACTATGGGTTTTGCCTTAAATTTTTGTTTTTCCTACAAATTTATTAATAAACCATATCAAAAGGAAATTCATGACATATTTAAATGCTAAGAGACCAGGGGACAAACTTAGCACTGGAAATAGTGACCTGATTTCACTAGATATTACAGGAAAATTACTGATTTATAGGTCACTGTTTTTTTTCTACCAGAAGTTTTTGACTAAATTAGGTTACAGCCTGCAGGCCCTTCACCTGTCTCTCACATAAATAAAATGTCCCAAGAGTGCCCTCTCAGCCCTACTCAATGCATGGCTGACACAAAGACATTTCAGCTAGTATAAACTACCTTTTGTTGGTTTGTTTATTTCAGGAGAAACTCCGTTCCCTCAAATGGGTGTGGGAGTGATATGAAGATTTGCTCAAAGCCAAAGGTGAGTGATAAAACATAATAGTCTCTAAAAGGATCTTTCTATGATTCTAGAATTCTTTGATTATAGGATATGGAATAGAAATTAATGAGACATGTTTCACATAAATGAGCAAATCTAGGATTAGAAGTATGTCATAATTTAAAGACAACCCCAAATTTATTTTTAGGCTGCATGAATCCTTCAGGGTCCTTGATTTACGAAACAAAAACAAAAAACAAAACACATTCTAGTTTAAGGGAAAAATAGTTTTTTTATTAAAGGTTTTAAGTAGTTCTCAGAATCCTGGTGAGGACCAGAGAATCAACTATGATGCTCTGAGACCAGGAGCTACATGCAGCTTACATAGGAGGATGGTCCTAGGGGATACCTCACTGTCCCTAGGCCTAGACAGCTCATCTCTTGCCCCCAGTGGCGGACCCTAGAGGCTACTGCTAGGACCTCTGGTCATGGTCTCTCGGAGGTGCTGCTTCTCCCTCCACCTGCCATGATGGATTGCGTGAGGTACCTTGCTCACTTCCCCATGGAGTTCTCAGTCAAGTGGGTCTGACTGACAGAACCTGGACCCTATATTTGGACATTCTCCAAATATAACATAAGCCCAAAGATAATGAGTAGCCAAAAAACATGACAAATGCCTACTTCAGTAAAGCAGTATAACCTCAGCTTCCCCCTGGTGCCTGGAGACACTGAGTCATGCCTTTCCAGGGTAGTTAATGCCCCACAGGCCCCACTGTTGACCAATGGCAAGTGAGGAGTGGGAAAGAGCTGAGAGATAGATTCCTTTCCCTTCCCTTCTCCTGATGGGCTGCCTTGAGATGCAATAGCTTATCTGGTCTTACTGAACACATCGCATGAGATGGAGCATTAACTATACTCGTTACCAACCACAGGCTGACTGAAGCCTCCCTCACGTTGCCTCTGCCTCACTCCTTTTCCCCTCACTCTTGTTTCCCTGAGATTATACCTCCCTAGAAAGTGGCAGCTCATCAGCTTTTCCCTTAGGCTCTGGTTTCTTGCAGCCCAGGCTACAAGAGCATCTCTTGCAGTTGCAGTGTGTTCTCACTAGAGTCTTTGCCTGGTCTCTAAGACCAGCTTCAATTATTTTCTCTAGAAAACTAGTAATAGTAGCTCGTGCTGATTTGAAAACCTGCGTTTGCCATAACTGTCACTCATGTTGAAAACTTTTCTACTGTCTCTATTTTTTCCTCATGCGCAAACAAAAAAGAAAGAAAGAAAGGAAGAAAAATTCACCGGGAGGTTGGGTTGTGAGAGTGGGAGTGGAGGAATTAACTTGTCTTTGAGAGTCTCCTAGCTTCTAGTTAACTCTCTTCTAATTCCCTAAACAAGCCATAGTGTCTCATTTCTCTGAGCCCTCCCTCAGGTTATTTTCTCTTCTAAAAAGCTATTTGGGGCTTCCTGGTGGCACAGTGGTTAAGAATCCGCCTGCCAATGCAGGGGACATGGATTCGAGCCCTGGTCCGGGAAGATCCCACATGCCGCGGAGCAACTAAGCCCGTGCGCCACAACTACTGAGCCTGAGCTCTAGAGCTCACGTGCCACAACTACTGAGCCCATGTGCCTAGAGCCCGTGCTCTGCAACGAAGAGTAATCCCCGCTCACTGCAGCTAGAGAAAGCCTGCGTGCAGCAACGAAGACCCAACACAGCCAAAAATAAATAAATTAAATAAATTTATTAAAAAAAAAAAACTGTTTGCCTTTTCTTTATTTTTACAGTTAAATGTTTCTTGTCCTTGAAGACTAATCTTGGGTGTCTCCTCTTTAAGGAAACTGTCTTGACCCCCGACCCAAATCTAATTTACATTGAGCTGTATATTCCTATGGTACCCTGTACATCGCATTTATGTGGGCCATGCTGGACTTCAGCTATTGGTCTTCCCTAAAAGCCTGTCTTTCCTAAAAGATAGTAAGCTTCTTGGGGACAAGGACCATGTCTCATTTGGCTTTGCAGCCCTGGCTTAAATCAATATAACTGGCACATAATGAGTACTCAATTTAAAAATAGCTGTTGAATATGTGATTAATATATGTGGAATAACTGGTTGAATAATTCCATTCAGGATCCCTGTGCCATGTTGTGGCAGTGCCTGGAAAAATCCCCCATCTAAGCCCTTGGCTGGGTGGAAGAGTTGTTTCACCCTTGCACCCACCTAAGAGATAGTCAATAATTGCACTGCACTGTTCTACTTGACAAATCCCAGTAATTTCTCCAGGAAAGAAGAAAACCCTATAAAAGGATTTAGTGTTGTATTTTTTCTTGGTTCCTAAGTGAGTGAGTGAGGGTGATAAGAAACAAAATTTCTACTAAAAAACATAAGTGAAGTGTAATTTCACCTAGAACTTGCCTCATAGGTGACCAGTGTTTTTGTCATCCACATACCACTTGGCCAGTGGACAAAAATAGCTGTTAAAAAAGACATTTAATTGTTCCCGTGTTTGGCAGCCCTGTCTAAAGTTAATCCTCATTTCATGTATGTGTCCAAATGTGTTCTAATTTTTTGTGTAGAAGATATCTACTCATTTATTCATGGATCCATTTAACAGATGTTTATTGATGCCTGCAATGGGCTTGTGTTGGGCTAAGGATGCAACAGTGAGCAGAACTAAGCTCATTCCTCATGGAACTTGCATTCTAATGGGGGAGGTGTACAAACATTGTAATCCATATTCAGTAATTCTTTCTTTAAATAAATTTTAAACATTATTTATTTACAAATAAGTAAATATAAATTTATTTATATTTATTAAGCACTACTGATGACCAGATGGTAAATATATGGGTGCCCCATGGAGGCTACTCTCTAGATCAAATCAAATGCTGACAACTGTTAATGAAGGAAGGGATCCAAATTTCGGTAGGGGTGGAGGTGGCCAAAGAAGGCTTCCTTGGGAAGTGACATTCAAACCGTGTGCAGAAGGATCATGACTAATAAGATAAAGGGAGGGTTAGAGGTTCACTCTAGATTGCACTGCCAACATAGGCAAAGGGATACTTGGCACATTTGGGGATCTGAATGAGGCCCAGGGTAGCTGGAGAACCAGGAGAGAAAGAGTGGGAAACAAGAACGGTGGTCAGGGCCAGATCACACAGGGTTTGTAGATCATTTAAGGAGTCTCATCACACACACCAGGGGATAATAGATTATTGAAGTCTGAATGAGACTGTTGGTAAAAATGAGTTTGTGAACTTCAGAGTTAGTAGTATCTATTCTTTTGGCTTACAGTCTAGTATGAGTAGTTGAGTTTTTTAACTTACATTATGTAGAAATTAGTATTAAAAGCTATTCTAACAATTTTCACTAAAAAGAACTCTTATATTTAGTATAAAATTTGGGAAACTCAATCTATTTAAAAGACTTGAATGTCAGTTGACTATATTTGAGAATCTGAATATGAGAGTAAATGTTTTTACTTTTCTGTCTGGGTTTTAACTGGTATGTGCCTTCATATCCCTACTGCTGGTATATCCTAGCAAGAACATTCTAATTTTTATGCATAAAAGATGAAAACATTATTCTTTTGCAAAGAATCAAATATAGACTCCCCACTGTTGTTTATTGTTTCTCAGGTGACATCTGGTGGATAAAAACTGAAATGCAGTTCTCTGTAGTTTAGGAAAGGTGAGGTTCTCAAATGTCTTTGGGAGGAAATCATTAAAGAATATGAGCTGAATTGGTTGAAGATTAATTTTGCTTACAATTTTGGCATTATATTTTCTGCATTAAGTAGGCATTATGGTATCAGATGTAATGGAGAGAACACTCCAGTGCTCTGCTGGATTTGGCAGGCTTTGAGTTCTGCTCAAACCTCTGACAGTAAATAGCAAAGTGATTTACTATTGATTTTGCTTTTTTAAAGAGCTTCAAAATTAAAGCAAGAGATTAGCTACAGATGGACAAGAATCAGATTGCTATTGGACTTCTCAGTGGCTATACTGGATAAAAGAGACAAGAGAACAATATCTTCAACATTCTGAGGGAAAATTTCTTTCTATCTAGAGTCCACTACCGAATCAGGCTCTCCTTCAGGTATGAGCAAGATAAAAGCATTTTCAGACATGCATGGGTATGAAAGTTATCCTTTTGTGTAAGTCCTCTCTGAAAGAGTTACTAATTTAAAATGTTGTCTTTGTTAAGCACTATGTTTCAGTTTATTTTTAGATATTTCCTTTTTTGCTGTTGCAATTTTGGTCTTTATTTCCATTATGTTTTCTTTTTTAACTTTGAGATGTAATTGACATGTCCATGATGTTTTCTAACTGGTTGTTTGTATAGATGAAAGCAATTAAATTTTGCACACTAATTTGATACCCATCCATCTCATAAGTCCTCATACTGTTTGCAACAGATTTTTAATTGAGTTTATTGGGGTTTCCAGGTATACAATTATCTATAAATAGTAATAAATGTACCTCTCTTCCAATGTTTATACCTCTTATATCTTTCTCTTGTCTTATTGCATTGGTTAAACCTCTAGAGTTATGCTAAATAATAGTGGTGACTGTAGACATAATTGTATTGCTGTTGATTTTAATGGGAATACTTCTAATGTTTCCTCATTAAACATAATGCTGGCTTTTAAGAAATATGGATCTTTCCTATTTTATGAAGATTTTTAAAAATTAATTATGGATACTGAAATTTATCAAATGCCTTTCCCGCATACTTGAAGAAAATTGTACATTTTTTCTTTCTTTTAATCTGTTTTATCATTCAGAGTTCACTTGCAGAAAACAGAAAGGGATTTAATACACGGGGTGAACTGCTTATAAATCAGTGGAGAGCTAGAGGTTCAAGCTCTCTAGAAATAACTCCCAAATCCACACTGTAGAACTGGCCCACCAAGAGACCTGCTCCCTCTGCCACAGTAGAAAGTCATGGTCCCACCATTAGCTCCAGGAACACACCATCTTAATGTGATCTGGGAACGAGAAGTTGCCACCAGAATTCTTAGCTGCCAGAACACACCTTCTTATCTGTCACCTCTGAATCAGAAAACTAATGCTAGAACTGTCAGCTGCAGAGTTTTACTATGTCTGCTATAATATGTCCCAGCAAAATGTGTGCCTTGCTACTATGTCTTCCCCTATTTAAATGAGTTCTGAAATCGAATTTCACACAAGTGTATCTGATTAGTAAAACATAATTTACATTGAGGAACCTAGCTGCAAGGGAGCCTGGGAAATGAGGGTTCTGAGCTTTCCAGCCTCTGCAGTATACATGGCACACTAAAAAGAGGCTGAAATAGATGCTGAGTGAGCCAACCAACTGTACCCAACCACTTCCTAACATAGGAAATGAAACTGAATCATTCTTATGATACTGGGAGTGGGGGGAACTAGTTTTCCTTTAATTCTTCTAAGATGCTGCTGGATTCAGTTTGCTGAAACTTGGTAAACATTTTCTGCATCAATATTCATAACTGATTTTTGTCAGTAGCTTGCTTTTCGTGTTATTGCTGTCAGTTTTTGGTAACAAACGTATGCTACTGTTATTAGAATTCGGAAGTTTTCCTCTTTTTGTCTCTGCTCTGGAACAGTTTAAAAAGCATTAGAGTCTGTTTATTCTGTAAAATTTCCTAAAATCAGCCTATGAAGCCCTCAGGGCCTGGTGCTCTTTGGGAGCCTACCATTTTAACAATTTTTTCCTTTTTCTTAGGTTTTTAATGTTTAGATTTTTAATTTGCCAACTTTAGTAAACGGTGTTTTCTTAGAAAAATGATTCATTTCATCTGGATCTTCACATTTATTTGCAGATAATCGAAAAAAATAGTCTCTTGTGATTCTTTTCTTTGTATTTTTATTATGTATATTTGTGCTTTCTTAATTTTAATTCTTGATCAGGTTAGCTAGTGGTTAATCTGTCTTAACTGGTTAAATTTATTCATTAGGATTATCATTCCTCTGGTTTTTATTTTATTATTTTTTTCTTTCACATTAATTCATTTCTCCTTTTTTCCTTTTTTGATTATTGATTATTTTTTCCCCTATCTTCTTCAGCTAGATGGTTAGTTCATTTATTTTTATTCTTTCTTATTTATTAAGGTAACTACTGAAACTGCTAATTTTCTGCTGAGGATGGCTTTAGCTGTATTACTTGGATATTGGTTTGTAATGTTACCAATGTTTTCTAATTAAATTGCAATTTTAGTTTTGATATCCTCTTTGACTCAGGATTTTAAAAATTTTATGTGATAGGGTCTTTCTGTCTTCTCAGTTGATTTCTTTCATGACCAGAGAATTATATCTGCATTATTTCTGCTTTTTGACATTTACTGAGGTTTTTGTGGCCTAAATATATGGTCATCTTTGTGAATATTTCATGAGTGTTATAAAATATAGTCCCTGTTTTCAGTGAATAGAGTTCAGGATATGTCAAGTAGAATTACCTTATAAATCTGTCATCTAGTCTACTCTTTATTGAAAGCCCCTTGTCTGTGACCTTCTCCAGGTAGTCTCCCTGTGGCTTGGCAGCCTTAAAGAAGGAGAGCAATTCTGATGTAGGTGTCTGACAGCTACAGTCCCAAGCTCTGCCAAGAAAGTGAACATCCCTGCCTCCCCAGCTAAGAACTAGTCCTTGCAGAAATATTGATAGGCAGGGGAAAGAAATCTGCAAGAACTAGTCATTATGTCTTATTCATTTACACTGACCAATATAGCCAAGTCAGGCACACGCTTGGCTTTACATATTTGTACAAAACCAAAACCTTTCCTTTTTTCTTTCTTTCTTTCTCTTTTGATTCCACTGAGGTTTTTCCACCAAGTACTTCCTGCAGACAGTTGTGTAACACCCTCTGAGCAGTCTTTCAGTGCTGCCTACTTCCATGCCCAAGTCAGAATGGCACTTCCTTGTATTTCCCTGTCCTTGGAAACCTGGTTTGGTGTCTACAGTCTTTCCCTGATAATGGCCTAACGCTTGTTGATTTTCCTTCCAACGTGAGCAAGCCATACAGTGTCTCTGTGCTCCAGATTATGCCCATCACTAGACATTTACTGGTGTTATAAGCACCAGCTAGTGTTAAAATGTTAAGTTTATCTCAGTCTATGTTTAACAAAAATTCAAAAAGCACTGGTTTTAAAAATAGTTCTTTTTCTCACATAAAAGGAAGCCTGGAGGCAGCCAGTACAGCTGCTCAAATTAATACATGATAATTGTCAAAAATCTCAAACATTACAGAAGTCCCAACCATTCAGTAATATTTTCTTTATCATTTTCATGATGTACAATTCCTTAACTTCCACATTTATATACAGAGATCTGTTTTTGATTTAAAATTCTCAAGCAAGAGTATAAATACTTAATTGAAAAGTTATTTTGTTCCTGTGAGCTAGGAGTTCCTGAAAATTTTCCCATAAATCCAAGGGAATATATAGATGATATATGAGTTTAATTTTCTATCTAACTGTAGAAGAATGACCCTGTGATAACTTCTGAAATTAATTTTTTAACGATAGGTTCATGTTCATCAAATGGGTTTGAATTTTCAGGGAAAAGTGCTCTATTGGGACTAAATGGTATAGTCATAAAACTGTCAACCATACTGAAGATTTTTCATTTCCCTGAGTCTGATCTGAAGGATGTAAACCTGGGACTACCTGCAAAAGAATAATCAACATCCATTCAAACACAAGTGATTATCTTCTTTATTTTCTACTGGCCTCCAGGAAAAAAATTATTTTTCAAAAGAAGAAAAATAGACTTGGAGTTTTTTTTTGCTTTAGGAAAATAAGTTTTAACTATTAAGTCAGATCCAGGCTTGATGCTTGGCTCTGCCATATTCTAGCTGTATTATCTTAGAAAGTTTATTGACTAAGATTCTCAGACTTTATTTATTTACAGCAAAGAGTAGCTGTGTGTGTTGTTAAGAGTGTTTGGCACATGATAGGCCATCAAAAGTAAGGATTATTATTTTTAAAGTAAATATTCACATTTTTTCCTTTTATCTAGACCTACCTTTAAATTGTCTTAACAGCTACATTTGGTGTAAAGATTCACTGTTGTTGCTTTGGCTGTTGTTGTTGTTATTGTTCAACAATAAATATTTTTGCCCTATCAGGGAACTGACAATCTGTTGGAGAGTATCTGATTAGGGAACTCTGATATTGCTGAGGAACTATAAAAAAAGAGCTGAAAGACTGGGAAGTCTTTACACAACTTTCTCTTTTCAGTTTCTATAAATATAGTTAAGTTTAAACAATTGAACATTTTGTATAGGGATAGTCATTTAAAGGTCAGTGGAAGGAGTTCAACTGTTTTTATTTGAGAATAAAAATTGTGGAGGAAGTTATCACCCCTTACATAAGTAATATTGATTAGCTTTTTTTTTTTTCCATTAGGGATATCAAGAGGTATCCTTTTTTTTTTTTTTTAACATCTTTATTGGAGTATAATTGCTTTACAATGGTGTGTTAGTTTCTGCTTTATAACAAAGTGAATCAGCTATACATATACATATATCCCCATATCTCTTCCCTCTTGCATCTCCCTCCCTCCCACCCTCCCTATCCCACCCTCCCTATCACACCCTTCTAGGTGGTCACAAAGCACCAAGCTGATCTCCTCGTGCTATGCGGCTGCTTCCCACTAGCTATTGATTTTATAGTTGGTAGTGTATATATGTCCATGCCACTCTCTCACTTTGTCCCAGCTTACCCTTCCCCCCGTCCATGTCCTCAAGCCCATTCTCTAGTAGGTCTGCATCTTTATTCCCATCCTGCCCCTAGGTTCTTCATAACCATTTTTTTTTTTTTAGATTCCATATATATGTGTTAGCATACAGTATTTGCTTTTCTCTTTCTGACTTCACTCTGTATGACAGACTTTAGGTCCATCTACCTCATTACAAATAACTCAGTTTCATTTCTTTTTATGGCTGAGTAATATTGCATTGTATATATATGCCACATCTTCTTTATCCATTCATCTGGCAATGGACACTTAGGTTGTTTCCATGTCCTGGCTATTGTAAATAGAGCTGCAATGAACATTGTGGTACATGACTCTTTTTGAATTATGGTTTTCTCAGGGTATATGCCCGGTAGTGGGATTGCTGGGTCATATGGTAGTTCTATTTTTGGTTTTTTAAGGAACCTCCACACTGTTCTCCATAGTGGCTGTATCAATTTACATTCCCACCAACAGTGCAAGAGGGTTCCCTTATTGATTAGCTTTTATTCTGATTTCAGAAGTCAATATGAAGCAACCTTATTCCAGACCTGTCAGTTTATACTGGTGAATTCTATAGCTCACCATAAAATTATCCATTTGTTAGTGTATTTACGACAGTAATACAAATATTTTGTTAATAATTAAGCCTATATAAAAGAATAAATCTGGTGCCCAGGCATAAGAGTCTATTTGATTTTGCCTAACTGTCTGGAGCAATTCCACACATTTTCCAGCATATTATTATGTAGCTTTGGGATGGATCATAACTGCTCCACCATTGTTCAGTTTGCAATAGTGATCTTTACATAATTATTAAAGCAAAATATTTGCCTCTTCTAAGTCCTAGTTTCATGATCTGACTTCAGGGGAACCCAAATTGAAAGCCTTTCTTTTTAAGTTAATTTTTATTGGAGTATAGTTGCTTTACAACGTTGTGTTAGTTTCTACTGTACAGCAAAGTGAATCAGCTATACGTATATATATATATCCCCTCTTTTTTGGATTTCCTTCCCATTTAGGTCACCACAGAGCACTGAGTAGAGTTCCCCGTGCTATACAGTAGGTTCTTATTAGTTATCTATTTTATACATAGTATCAATAGTGTATATATATCAATCTCAATCTTCCAATTCCTCCCAACCCCTTCCCCCTTGGTATGAATACATTTGTTCTCTACGTCTGTGTCTCTATTTCTGCTTTGCAAATAAGATCATCTATACCATTTTTCTAGATTCCACAGATATGCGTTAATATACGATATTTGTTTTTCTCTTTCTGACTTACTTCACTCTGTATGACAGTCTCTGGGTCCATCCACATCTCTACAAATGACCCAATTTCAATCCTTTTTATGGCTGAGTAATATTCTGTTGTATATGTGTACCACATCTTCGTTATCCATTCCTCTGTTGATGGACATTTAGGTTTGACAGCCTTCTTCCATCTTCCTGTATGGAAGAAGTGTGAGAATTGGAAAGAAAGCGATAACATGATCTCTGTTTGCAGATAATGTAATAGAATAAAAGGAAACCCTAAGATAATCATTCTAAAAATAAAACCAAAATTAAGAGAATTGATTAAAGTAGCAGCATAAAAAACTAATAAAGAAAAATCAATAGTTTCATATATCCGAAGAATAACTAGCTAGATGATGTCAAGGGAGCGGAAATCACACTTGTAGTTGCAAGAGAATATTTTTTTAAACTTAGGAATAAGCTTAAAATGTTTACTCTTCAAAGATGCAAAAGTAGACTGGAACAAATGTAAAGGCATCCCTCGTTTATGGGTAGGGCAACTCTACATCATACTTATGTTAATTCTTCCCAAGTTAATAAAGAAATTTAATGTGATTCCATTAAAAATATTGAGATTTTTCTCTTAAAGTAGACTGTTGAGTCTAAAGTTCTTTTGGGAAATGAGTAAGCAGGAAAAGGAAGGGAAACCCAAAAACAAGAACAATGAGAGGAACTAGCCCTGTAAGATATTAAAACACTGTATAATTTCCCTATAAACAAGAAAAGCATGTTCACTGATACATAACTAGATATACAGAATGATAGAATAGGCAAAAAATTCAAAATAGAACAATTATATGTGAAAAGTTAAGTGACACCTCAATCACTGGGGAAATATACTGTTTTAAATAAATATTTTTGGCATAACCAGGTAGCCTTTTGGGAAAAAGTAAAATTGAATCCATATCTCATCCTGGATATCAGAATGAAATCCAAATTATCCAGATATCTAAATGTAAAAAGTAAAACTGTACAAGAACACAAGGATTCATTTCTTTATAAACTGGGAGTGAGAAAAGCCTTTCCAACTATGATTACAAATCCAGAAGCATCAAAGAAAATACTAAAACATTGACAAACTTGACTACATAAAAATAGAAAGAACTTTTTCAAAGCCAAAAAAAAAAAAGCAAAAGTCACTAAACAAATTAAAAACCTAGAAGAAAATATTTTCAATTTATATGAAAAAATTATATAACAATCACCTAATTGATAAAGAGCTCTTAAAAACTGGGAAGACCATACACAAATATAAACTCCAAATGGCTTAAAGACTTAAATGTAAGACCAGACATTATAAAACTCTTAGAGGAAAACATAGGAAAAACACTTTTTGACATAAACTACAGCAAGATCTTTTTTGACCCACCTCCTAGAGTAATGGAAATAAAAACAAAAATAAACAAATGGGACTTAATTAAACTTAAAAGCTTTTGCACAGCAAAGGAAACCAAAAACAAGACAAAAAGACAACCCTCAGAATGGGAGAAAACATTTGCAAATGAAACAGACAAAGGATTAATCTCCAAAATATACAAACAGCTCATGGAGCTCAATATCAGAAAAACAAACAATCCAGTTAAAAAATGGGCAGAAGTCCTAAATAGACATTTCACCAAGGAAGACATACAGATGGCCAAGAGGCACATGAAAAGATGCTCAGCATCACTAATTATTAGAGAAATGCAAATAAAAACTACAATGAGGTATCACCTCACACCAGTCAGAATGGCCATTATCAAAAAATCTAGAAACAATAAATGCTGGAAAGGGTGTGGTGAAAAGGGAACCCTCCTGCACTGTTGGTGGGAATGTAAATTGATACAACCACTATGGAAAAAGTATGGAGGTTCCTTAAAAAACTAAAAATAGAACTACCATATGACCCAGCAATCGCACTACTGGGCGTATACCCTGAGAAAACCATAATGCAAAAAGAGACATGTACCCCAATGTTCATTGCAGCACTATTTACAATAGCCAGGACAGGGAATCAACCTAAATGTCCATTGACAGATGAATGGATATAGAAGATGTGGCACATATATACAGTGGAATATTACTCAGCCATAAACAGAAACAAAATTGAATTATTTGTAGTGAGGTGGATGGACCTAGAGTCTGTCATACAGAGTGAAGTAAGTCAGAAAGAGAAAAGCAAATACCATATGCTAATGCATATATATGGAATCGAAAAAACAAAAAATGGCACTGATGAACCTAGTTGCAGGGCAGGAATAAAGAGGTAGACATAGAAAATGGACTTGAGGACATGGGATGGGAGGGCAAAGTGAGAGTAGCATCGACATATATACACTACCGAATGTAAAATAGTTGGCTGGTGGGAAGCAGCAGCATAGCACAGGGAGATCAGCTCAGTGCTTTGCGATGACCTAGAGGGGTGGGATAGGAAGGATGGGAGGGAGGCTCAAGAGGGAGGGGGTATGGGGATATATGTATGCATATGGCTAATTCACTTTGTTGTGCAACAGAAACTAGCACAATATTGTGAAGCAATTATACTCCAATAAAGATCTATTAAAAAAAAAAGAAACTGGGAAGAGGAAGACTAAATACCATTGGGGAAAGATGTGAACAGTTTAAAGAAAAAACTTACATTCTTCAACTTACGAAAAAAGGCTTCATTCATAAGAAGAGAATGGTATATTAAAATTCCTGAGAGATACCATTTTTCACCTATTCAGATTGCCCAAAATACAAAAACTTGAAGAAATACTGTGATGGCAAATAATAAGGAAACAGGCACCCTCAGGCATTGCTAGTTGGAGTACAAAATGGTACAACTTCTATGGAAAGGAATTTAACAATATCTAACTACATTGCCTTTGCATTTATCACTTGACTCAGCAATTCCACTGAAGATACACTTCCCCAAATATGAAATACTTATCATTACTTGTGATGGGGTTCAGGGCAGGCCACCCCAAAATACGCTACTTTGGCATATTGATTGCTTTGAGTTCAAGTTACTTGAGAAACAGCCAGTGCAAGATGGACTCCCTGACCCTGCCCTCTTTCTGCCTGAAAGCAGGAAATAAATTTCCCATCTGAAAGGCAACCTCTGAGCACCAAGACTTAGGGACATTTTTACCTCCAGGGATAGAAAATTCAGAGTGGAAAAGGCTATGTAAACTAATTCTGCTTAGTTTCTTCACTAATTAATACCCAAGCCTAAGTGTCTTTGTCAGTTCTTCACAAATTAATTGTTTCTTTGTCTAAAAAGTATAAAAGCTGCCTGCTTTGGTCATTTCTTTGAGTCTCCTGTTTCTGTGAACTCCCATATGTATGAAATTAAAATTTGTCTCCTGTTAATCTGTGTCATGTCAATTTAATTATTAGACTCTCAGAAGAACCTAGAAAGGTAGAGGAATATTTTTTCTTCCCCAATACTTGTCACAGCAAAAGATTGGAAATAACCCAAACATCTGTCAATAGATGCCTGGTTGAGTAAAATAGAGTATTATGCATCCATTAAAAAAATGAGGAGGATTTCTGTGAACTTACATCAAGCGAGTTGTAAGATATATTGTTAAGTGAAAAATGTAAGGTGTAGAGTATTATATGTGTGTTATGAGTTGAATTGTGTCCTCTAAGGAGATATGCTGAAGTCCTAATGCCCAGTACCTGTGAATGTGACCTTATGTGGAAACAGGGTCTTTACAGATGTAATAAAGTAAAGATAAGGTCATACGGGATTAGGGAGAGCCCTAATCCAATGACAGGTGTCCTCATAAGAAGAGGCAAATTTCGACACAGAGACACAGACACATAGGAGAGAAGGCCATCCAACCATACAGGCAATGACTAGAGTAATGCTTCCACCAGCCAAGGAATACTACAGGGTGCTAGTGACCTAGGTGCTGGGAGAGAGTGCTAGGTGCTGGGAGAGAGGCATGGAACAGATAACTCACTCTCAGGAGAGGAAGGAACTCAGGAACCAACTGTGCTGCCACCTTGATTTTGGACTTCTGGCCTCCTGAACTGTGAGAGAATACATTTCTATTGTTTTAAACCACCCAGTTTGTGATACTTTGTTATGGCAGCACTAGCAAAATAATACAATATGTTTTTGTAAGAGAAAAGGAAAAATAAGAACACATATATATATACTCATTTTTGCAAAAAGAAATGTAAAAGAGCAAGCCAGAAATTAATAAAAAATGGTCACATATAGAGGATCAGTTGAAAAGGCCATGGAGAGGGTGTGTTTGGGGGCAAGATTTCCTTAAATATGTCATATCATTTTGACTTTACATACATTACATATGTTTTACATAGTTTTTAAAAAGGATACTATAAAGAAAAAAAAATAGAGGAAACACTAAAAGTGAAGACAAATACAATCAAAAGAATCTGACTACCTAAAAATAGATTCTGTTACCACCCAGAAAAGAGAAATTTCAGTAAACTCTTGAACACAACACTCTGACTGAATATCCTGTGCAGGACATATTCTAAGGGCAGAAGGAACTACAAAATGATCTTAAACTTCTTTCAGTAGGTTTACTGTTAGTGGTAATTTCAGAATTGTAATTTGAAACTACATAATTGTTGCAAGAAAAAGCAAATAAGTAAATATGTTGATATTCTAAGGAACCAAGATTTTTAGTGTTTAAGAGAAAAGAAATACAAATATAAAAGAAATTAAGGAATGACAAACCTCTGATGTACTGTTAGAATTGGTACAAAATGTAAGAAATGAAACTATACAATGAGAATATATTCTGTAGCTCTGGCCACTGAAAGGGCCCCAAAGTGAGGGCCCAGGCAGCTGCCTAATCTTCATGTTGCAAAGGCCTGCTCTGGTTTTCTGTTTACGAGATTCTTAATCATTTTTTGGAATTTTTCATCCTAATAAAACAGTAAAAAGCTTAAAGTGGCCATCTTGCGTGTTGTTACTATTAATATATTCCCTTATAGTATCCAATCCAGTGTTGTCCCTGGCAGAGACCACTCAATTCAAGTAATTGGTTGACTGTTTTCCCTTGAGGCTACCAGATTATTCTAGACTAACAGTTACAGGAACTCAGACAGTGCTGTGACAACAGGCCTCATTTTGGGTGAAAGGTAAGTACATAAATTAAAGAGGTCTTACCTTCTCAATACCTGGAAGCTTCCCTCTTCCTTCTAGTGCATGGGGAAAGGAGAGCAGCCCATCTTTTGTCTCCAAAGCTACCAACCACTTTGTGCTGCAACCCTCCAGTAAGGAAGAGCAGGTGCCCCTCTCAGACATCAAACTTTCCATCTGTGACCTAGACTCCAAGGTACAGATGCCCTCCACTAGTCCCCAGCTTGAAACATACACACACACACACCACATGTATCTTCTTTGATCACACATCTTCAAGCTACCACCTCATTTCACTGATCACCTGCATCACAGAATCATCAAAATAGTTGTCTAAAGACATTATTTCCACCCCTCACCTTCATCATCTCCTCAGCTGTCTCAGCCAGGCTCACCACCCCACTGACAGTGCTCTTGTCAGGGTGGGGTGGCCAGTGGCCTCCTCATTGTCAAATCCAACCATCAGCTGTCTGTTTTCATGTCACTCAACCTTTGGGCAGCAGACCACACAGTTGATCATTCTTGAAACACTTTCTTCCATAGGATTCCGGCTTTCCTCCCTTCTCACAGACCTCTCCTGTCAACTCCTCCTGTCTGTGTCATCTGTGTTGGAGGGCTCTAGGCCTCAGTTCCCGGACTTCAATTTATACTCTCCCTGAGTAATCTCATTCACTTTTTAAGATGTTTTCTACTTGGAGATGAAGACCAAATTCATATATTTAACTCTAGTCTCTTTCCTGGACTCCATCTGCCTGTTTTAACATCTCTACCAGGATGGTCTCTGGAGTTAGACCAGTTAGGCTTATATCCCAGTTCCTACTTGTATATGGTCTTGTGTTACTTAACATTATCCGTGAAATGAAAATGATAATAGTACCTACTTCACTAGATTGTTTAGAACAGTACTGGCACAAAGTAAGTGCTCGATAAACACCCTGTTTGTTTACTTGTTTGAATTCCCTGATAGAAGTTTGGAGAGAAGGAACTTCGTGTGTGTGTCTAATTCAACAGTTAATTCTCAAGGTCTGGCATATAGTAGCAGCTGGATATTGATTGAATTAATGAATCGATGAATGCATGAATACATTCCTTTAAAGGAGGAAAACGCAATGCATCCACAAATCAGCTGAATTGCCACTGGTTGCCAATGCCTTGACTGCAGGAGTCATCTCTGGCTTTTCCCCACCTTCCCAACACTGTATCTTTGGAGTCTCTCTTCTAAATGGCCAAGTCCTAGGAGTGTGACATCCCTGCGTCTGATATCTGATAGTGTAGGGCATGCTGTGTTTTGTTTGAACATGTGAAATATATTGTTCAGGCTCATCAATAATGTTTTTTAATTTAGACTCAGTTTCACCAGAACTTAGTAGAAACCTAGAAAGAAGTTCTATTATGTAAAGTATATCTCTCTATGGATATATAGATATCTATGTATATCATATATCTATATATAACACGAATAAATTTAAGTAGGACAGTGAAAAACAATGAATTTTCCCGGTGGTTAGGGGACAGGGGCCGGGGAGAAAGACTTTTTGCCAAATAAAGAGTAGATAACGTGCACTGTAATACAACTGCGCCGCAGAGCACAGCGAAGCCGAGCCCGCCACCGGCCCGCGCTCCGGCCCGCGCTCGGGCCCCGCCCTGATCCCGACCCCGCCCCGCCTTGCACCGCGGCCCACCTCCGCCCCGCACTCCCGCCCCGCCCTGCGCTCCGGCCCCGCCCCGCACCTCGGCAGCGTTCTCCCTGCCGGGGGAACCCTGCCGCCCCGGCAGAGCCAGAATCTCCCCACGCCCGAACCCCTCCACCCCAGGCCTGGGGGGCCGCAGCGCACCGAGCGGATCGGTGTGGAAAGATGGCCGCCCTGACGACGGTCGTGGTGGCGGCGGCGGCCACAGCTGTAGCGGGGGCTGTGGCCGGGGCGGGCGCGGCCACCGGGACCCGCGTGGGAGCAACGCCTGTGCCGCAACAGGTAAATGGAGGAGGCAGACGTGGGCCGGGAGGTTGCAGGCGCCAGAGGCTGGACGGGGCCCCAGGCTGAACAGGTGTGCTCTGCAGCGCGGCCCCGGGAGGCGGGAGGCGCGGTGTTAGCCTCCCTTTGCTCGGGGCCTGGCACACGCCAGCGTTTCGCTTTGTTCGCTTGTGCGTTTAACTGCTTTTACGGAGCCGCCTCTCTTGAGGTTTTGGAGAGGAGGAAGATCTGGGTGGAAACGCTGGCTCTGCCTCTTCCTAGCGTGTGATAGGAACATATTTAACCTCTCGGTGACTCAGTTTCTAATCTAAACGTTGGAACTGATAATATGCAGTTTCCCGAGCCGTGCACATTGTCTGGGAAGCCCCTGGTACAATGCTTGGTCGGAGAGAGATTCGGTGCCCAGTGACTGGTGGCTGCTGTATTATTGTATCAGCGCTGGGAACACAAGGAGGAGTCAAACATGGGATGGTCTGAGGCTGATGTGTTTCCAGAGATCTTCTCAGGACCCGTTTCTCTGCAGTGAGGACCAGAGGATCCCCCAAGGAGAATTGTTGGGTCCAGTTGCTCAGGTCAAAGAGCACCTCTCCTTCTCTCACAGCCCACATCCCAGAGCATGGGCAGTTCCTGTCTGTTATACCTTCGGAATAAGTCCAGAATCCCACTCTTCTCACCACCTCACATGGTGGTCCACACCATCATTTCTCCCCCAGCAGAAATACTTTCCTAGTTGGTTTCTATTCTTCCACTCTTGCCTTCCTCAAGTATTATCAACAGTCAGGTGATTGAGTCCAGTAATGACACTTGTCTGCTCAGATCCCTCAGAGTAAAAACAAACGTTTTTACCGTGATCCACAGGGCCTCTGAGCTGCCCCTACCACCTCCCTGTCACCTCATCCCCAGTCCCCTGCTCTGAGTCGGCTGCAGCTATACTGGCTTCCTGGTGGGCCTTCAGACAGGTGGAGCACACTCCTCTCTCAGGATTTTTGCAGTTGCTCTTCCCTCTGCTTGGAATCTCTTTGCTCATGGTCTCATGGCCAGCACCATCACCGCCTTCAGATATCTTTGTTCAAATGCCATCAGCTCAGTGATTCTTTCCTTGACCTCCCCTTACTGAATCCCCCTACCCAGCACACCCTGTTGTCTTTTCTGGTTTTGTTTTTCTCCATAGCACTTATTACCATATAATATATTACATATTTTATGCTTACTTTTAAATTTTTCTCCACCCTGCCTGGGAATGTAAACCCTCCCCTCTATGAGGGAAGAAACTTTTGGAAGTTTATTCACTATTGTATTCCCAGTACCAAAAGCTGTGCCTCTTTAGTCCAGGAACATAGTAGATGCTCATTAAATATTTGTGGATTAGTCCAAACCTGAAAGAAGGCTGTTATGAGCTGAGGACAGCTTCTATCATTTTCTTCCTCTAAGGAAATACAGTGTCTTTACCTGTTTCAAGAAATTCAAGAAATTCCACCTCAGACAAATTTTCTCACACATCCTCTGTATTTCTTTTTATTATTCTAACTCTGGCCCAAATGTCTCAGGAAAAAAATATAAAATACAGAAAAATACATAATAGATACATAATTTTTTCAGATATATTTAAAATACTTTTAAAATCTTTTTTAAAATGTATGGCCCTAGTGTTTTAGTCCTCTTGGTGGCTCTCTCTGGCTTACTTTAGTTGAAAATGATTTGTTCTCCAAATTCTTATAACCATGTTTAACCTCCTGGTTCGCATTTCTCACAAGTTGCCTAATGCACACTCTTGCCAACTACAGTGATTCTCAGAGGTTTGCCTTCCTTGGTGTTCGATCAGAATCACCTGTGGAGCTGTTTCAACTGTGACATCGGTTTCTCACATTCAGCAATGTCTGGAGACAGTTTTGGTTGTCACAGCTGCAGGGGGACTGTGGGGTGTTTGTGTGTGCTCCTAGCATCTAGTAGGTACAGGCCAAAGGACAGCTCCCCCAAAACAAAAAATTACCTGGTCAAAAATATCAGTAGTGCTGAGGTTGAGACACCCTGCTTTATACCCTCTCACCAGTTTAGGGAAGGCAGAGCCTCATGACTGACAGTCACAGCAGTAGTGAGGTAGAATTTCTCAAGTGTGTTTGGGTTTAAAAAAAAAAAAACAATTAGAATCTCTACTGTACCATACTGTGCTTTTTGAGGAGTTTAACTATGTGTTATCCCTCTGTGTATTCCCCCCAACATACCACATACACATACACACAGACACACACACATACACACTATACACTCAAATTCTACATCCTAGCACTGAACTTGGATATTTGTCATAGGATTTCATGAATGAGTATTCCTAATGACTCTAACAGTGAAACCAACTAATGTTTTCCTGAGAAGAGATAATTTTCCTCATGATATTAGAGATGTCTGCCAAAATATCTAAAGTTCCTATAGTAGCCTGCTAGGGCTTCCATAACAAAATACCACAGACTGAATGGCTTAAATGACAGAAGTTTACTTTTTTACCATTTTGCAGGCTGGGAAGTCCAAGATCAAGGTGCTGTCAGGGTTAGTTTCTGGCTTGTAGACAGTCACCATCTTGCTGTGTCCTCACATGTGCATATGCAGAGAGAGAGAGTTTTCTGGTGTCTCTTCCTCTTTTTTTTTTTTTTTTTGTGGTACGTGGGCCCCTCACTGTTGTGGCCTCTCCCGTGTGGAGCACGGGTTTCGGACGCGCAGGCTCAGCGGCCATGGCTCACAGGCCCAGTCACTCCGCGGCATGTGGGATCCTCCCGGACTGGGGCACGAACCCGCGTCCCCTGCATCGGCAGGCCAACTCTCAACCACTGCGCCACCAGGGAAGCCCTCTTCCTGTTTTTATAAGGACACCAGTCCTAATGGATTAGGACTCTATCCTTATGATCCCATTTAACCTTAATTGCTTCTCCAAATCTAGGGCTTCAACCCGTGAATTTGGGGGGTGATAATTCAGTCCATAACTGTTTCCTTAAATTATTTTGGAAAAATTATCTTTGAAGTTTTAGAACTATTTTATATTGTGTTTTATTTTACAACCTCCATAGAGTGTGGAATCCCATGAATTTCTCATTCATTTTGGAAAGAAATAATGTACCCTCTCTATGCATTTTAATATTTGTATATTATTTGTCCATAATTCTCCTCAGCCATTGCCTTTCAAGGCCGAAGACCATGAATCTCTTGATTGTCCTCTCAGATGCCCTTTCCCTCTTGATCTTTCCAGCAGCTGAATTATAACTTTTTTGAAGTATCTCTAGCAGTATCACCTAGTGTACATTCTGGTTTTGTACCAAGATAGAACTGTGTCTTCTGTTTGATTTGTTTCTAATGACCTTCCTGTGATGACTTGTATTTTATGGCATTTGGCTGCCTGGAGTGGTCCTTCAGTAATAAGCACATTACTTTTCTGACTTTAAATGATTACTCAAAATGGATTTCCTCTAGAAGATCACACACATGAATAGGGCTGTGTGTGTGTGGTAGAGTGCAGAATCCCCCTCCCCCCTCAAGGATAGTCACATCCTAATCCCCAGCACCTGTGAATATGTGACCTTACATGATTAAAGGAACTTTGCAGATATGATTAAATTGAGGATCTTTAGATGGGGAGTTTATCTGGGTGGGCCGATATATTCACAAAGGTCCTTGTAAGAGGGAAGCAGGAGGATCAGAACCAGTAGGAGAGGTAACAGTGGAAGCAAGAGGGTGAAGTTATGTGAGGAAGGGGCCATGAGCCAAGGAATGCAAGTGGCCTCTAAAAGCTGAAAAAAAGGTAAGGAAGTAATAGATTCTCCTCTGAATCTCCAGAAAGAACACAGTCCTGCCAACACCTTAATTTTAGACTTGACCTCCAGAATTGTAAGAGAATAAATTTGTGTTGTTAAGTTTGTGGTAAACTAATCTTTGGTAAGTTTGTTATAGTAGTGATAGGAAATGAATGCAACCAGAGAAGGCCTAAGAAGGCCTGAGCCCTCACCTTTGGCTGGTCTTGAAACTCTGTGCAACAGGAAGTGAAGGCTAAAGTAGAGTTTTAAACTGCTTGCCCGAGTACTGATGGCATGCTCCAGCATGTACTTAGACCACCTCAGCAAAGACTGGGGGCTTAATTTGTTCAAGACATCTAAGAAAATCTTTGACCAACCAATTGTTCACGGACAACTAAGCTAACAAAACAGGGATTTCAGTGCCACACAAACAAAGAGTACAGACTTTACCGAATTGGTTCAGAAAAATGACTAAACAAACAGGGACAACAACAAACCTGGGAGAGGGGAAAGAATCTCATTTTCAGAGTTGCCACATTATATTATTTAAAGTGTTGAGTATTTGACAGACAAATTATGAGATGTGCAAAGAAACAAGAAAGTATGGTCCACACACAGAAGAATTAAAAAAAAACAGAACAGTAAAAAGAAACTGTCCCTTAAGATGACCAAATGTTGGACATAATAGACAAAGACTTTAAATCATCTACTTTAAATATGTTCAAAAATCTAAAGGAAACCATTTCTAAAGAAATAAAACAAACTATGGGAATGGTGTCTCACCAAATAGAAAAATCTATAAAGAGAAAAATTATAATAAAAGAATCAAATAGAAATTTTGGAGTTAAAAAATACAAGAACTCAATTCACTAGAGGGGCTCAACACTAGATTTGAGCTGGCAGAAGATAGGTCAGTTCAGATTATCCAGACTGAGGAACAGAAAGAAAAAAAGAATGAAGAAAAATGAACAGAGCCTTAGAGACCTGTGAGATACCATCAAGTGTCACAGCTAATGAGAGTCCCAGAAGGAGAGGAAAGAGAAAACGGGGGAAAAGAATATTTGAAGAAATGATGGGTGAAATATGAATCTGCACATTGTTGGAACTCAGTGAACTCCAAGTAGAATAAACTCAAAGAGATCCATACCTAGACATGTTATAATCAAACTGTAGAAAAGACAAAGACAAAAAGAAAATCTTGAAAGCACCAACAGAGAAGCAACTCAACACATACAAGGGATCCTCAGTAAAAACTGGTTTCTCAACAGAAACCTTGGACTCCAAAGGCATGGAGTGATAGACATAGTCAAAATGCTGAAAGAAAAGGACTCTCAACCAAGAATTCTGTGTCCAGAAAAGTAATTGTCTAAAAATGAAGGAGACTGCATCAAACTAAAAAGATTCTGCACAGCAAAGGGAACATCAACAAAATGAAAAGCCAACCTACTGAACGAGAGAAAACATTTGCAAGTCATATAAGGAGTTAATATCCAAAGTATATACTTGTACAACTCAATAGCAAAAAAAAAAAAAAAATCAGATTGGAAAATGGGCAAAGGAACTGAATAGGCATTTTCCTCAAGAAGACATACAGATGACCAACAGGTACATGAAAAGATGCTCAGCATCATTAATCATCAGGGAAATGCAAATCAAAACTGCACATTTTAGAATAGCTGTTATCAAAGGGACAAGAAATGACAAGTGTTGGTGAGGATGTGGAGAAAAGTGAACCCTTGTGCACTGTTGGTAGGGATATAAATTGGTTTAGCCTCTCTGGAAAACAGTATGGGGGTTCCTCAAATAATTAAAAATAGAACTACGATATGATCCAGCAATTCCGATTCTGGGTATTTATCTGAAGGAAATGAAAACACTAACTTGAAAAGATACATGCACCCCAGTGTTCACTGTAGCATTATTTACAATAGCCAAGAAATGGAAGCAACCTATGACCGCTAATGATGAATGGATAAAGGAAATATGATACACACACACACCACTGGAATACTATTCAACCATAAAAAGAAGGAAATCTTGCCATTTACAAAAATGTGGATGGACCTTGAGGACATTATGTCAAGTGAAATAAGTCAGAGAAAGACAAATACCATATGATCTCACTTAAATGTGGAATCTAAAAAAAAAAAATTAAACTCATAGGTACAAAGAACAGGTTGGTGGTTGTCAGAGGCAGGGGATAGGGGCTGGGCAAAATGGATAAAGGTGGTCAAAAGGTACAAACTTAGTTATAAAATAAATAAGTCCTGGGGATGTAATGTACATCATGGTGACTAGTTAACAGTAGTTGCTAAGAGAGTAGATCTAAAAAGTTCTCATCACAAGAAAAACAATTTGTAACTCTGGTAATGGATGCTAACTAGACTTGTGGTGAGCATTTTGCAATATATACAAATATTGAATCATATTGTACATCTGAAACTAATATAATCTTATATGTCAATTATATCTCAATTTAAATATCAAAGGAGATTGGAGTTCAAAGGGAGCTTGGAGTTTATCCAATAAAATATTTTCATAAAAATAACTTTAAAAATAAAGTTGAGACTTAAAGATATTAAATAATTTGCCTTGATTTCTGTTATTAGATATACATCTCAATAGGGGCTCTGTTTCCAGCATAGTGTTTCTGCCAATGAAACATGCTAACTCAAGCTCTAAGTGAGTTGATTTGTTAAAAATATAGATAGTTTTATCCCTTACAGCCTAGTAAAACCCAAAGACTTTATTGTTTGCCAAGTTGTTTTTCATAAAAAACATATAAAATGGAAACCTAGGTTACAAAATTTGCTGCCACTAATTATAAGGACATCTTCACTCTATTGTCCCCAAAATATAATGGCAGTAAAATATAATGGATAATGGTAGACTATGGAAAATTGAAAACATATGCACAGGTCCTCTATTGGCTCCCATGTAAATTCTCCTAGAAGTCCGCATCCCTGGAATTCACATAACTAGAACAAGTAAGTGCACTTGACCCTTAAACAGCACGAGGGTTAGAGGCACCAACCGCTGCATAGTCAAAAATCTATGTATAGCTTTTGACGCCTCAAAAACCTAACTACTAATAGCCTACTGTTGATCTTTTGGTCAGTTAACACATATTTTGTTATACTGTATTGTATACAGTCATATAATGACTGTATATAGTCATTATACTGTATTGTTACAATTAAATAGGCTAGAAAAAGTAAAATGTTACTAAGAGAATCATAAGGAGGCAAAAATACATGAACAGTACTGTACTGTACTTATCGATACTGTAAGTTTACATGATTTGTTTATAAGATGAATTGCCAGTCAGTATCTACATCAGTATTGTCTTATACAAAACACTATAGATGTTGTATGTATTACTAACACTAGACATCAAAAATGAAAACATAATGTGAAGAAGAAATTCATATTTATTTACAAATATAATGGTCCATGCACTGATAATGAAGAGCAACAATATGACTGCTTTATGGTAGCCTAATATAGTCGATACATTTGCTTCACAATAGCCTAGCCTATACACCAGTGAATGAATCATTATAAAATTTTTATGGCATACAATATTATCATCATATGCATAATGTAACATTGGGAACATTGTTCCATTTTTTTCAAAAACCACTTACCTGTGATGTTAGGCTGCTAGGCACTTTCTCCAATTAAGAGAGAGAAAAGCATACTGTACGGTAATGTAATTCTTTGAAAGCAAAGTTATAAAACAGTAAGAAAACTAACGCATTATTAATTTTATATGACTATCACCTTATGCCTATGTCAGGATAGACTAGTATCTACATATATTTCATGCATTCATGACATACCTAACTTTTTCTTAATTTTTTTGATATTTCTAGGCTGTGTGATTCGTCTGTTTTTTTCAAATTGTCACAAATCTCCAAAATTTTTTCCAGTATATTTATTGGAAAAAATCTGTGTATAAGTGCACCTGCTTCAAATCTGTATTTTTCAAGGGTCAACTGTATAGTACTTCTCAGAATTGGAGCATATTTTCCTCAGCTAAACATAATTTCCCCGTATGATCAAGATTATATTATACTTATAAGCTAATGAACAAATTTTTAAAAATTGTATTCTCTACACACATTTCTCAAGTAAAATGTAAAAATCTTTAGTGAAAAAAATGGAGAAATTTAGACAATCCCAGATTTTAAAAAACTGAGAGGATTCATTGCCAGCGTATCTGCCCTACAAGGAATACTAAAGGAAGTCCTTCGAGCAAAAGTAAAAAGATACTAGGTAATAATTCAAATCCAAGTGAAGAATAATATCAATAAAGAGTACTGGTAAAGGTAAATATAGAGGTAAATATAAAAGTCAGTATAATGTAAAGGTATAATAAAGGTAATGTATGATAATATAATATATTATTATAATAAAGGTACATATAAATATATTTGTAATATATAATAATAAAGACAAATGTAGAGGTAAATATAAATGTCAGGGTTTTTTTTGTTGATAACAAATTTCTTTCATAAAATAGAGAAGGGAACACTTCTCAACTCATTCTATAAGGCCATTGTTACCTTGATACCAAAATTAGACATCACAAGAAAGAAAATAACAGATCAGTATCTCTTATGCATACAAATGCAAAGATTCTCAACAAAACCCTATCAAGCCAAACCTAACAACATAGGGGAGGATTTTACACCATGATTAGTTGGGATTTATTCCAGGTATATGAAAATCAATCAACATAATAGAACATACTAATAGAATAAAGGACAAAAACCATATAATCATCTCAATAGATGCAGAAACAGCAACTGAAAAAATCCAGCACTCTTTCATGATAAAAATATTCGACAAGTTAGCAATAGAAGGAAACTCCTCTGCCTGTTAAAGGCATCTGTGAACACCAACCTCTAACATAATACTTAATGACAAAAGATTGAAGACTTCCCATAAGATCAGGAATAAGACAAGAATATCCACTCTCACCACTTTATTCACTGGAGATTCTAGCCAGGCAACTAGGCAAGAAAAACAAAAAGCATTCAGATTGGAAAAGAAGAAATAAAACTATCCTTATTTGCAGATGACATGATCTTGTATATAAAAAGTCCTAACTAATCCTCCAAAAAAACTATTAGAGCTAATAAACAAGTTCAGCTGTTTGCAGGAACTTGCAGGAAACAAGAGCAATGTACAAAAATCAGTTGTACTTCTATACAGTAGTAATGGACCATTCAAAAATGAAATTAAGAAAATAGTGCCATTTTGGAGTATTACTCAGCAATAAAAAAGAATGAAATATTGCCATTTGCAGCAACACAGATGGACCTAGAGATTATCATACTGAGTGAAGTAAGTCAGACAGAGAAAGACAAATAGTATGTGATATCGCTTATATGCGGAATCTAAAAAATAATACAGATCAAGTTTTACAAGACAGAAACAGACTCACAGAAAAAACAAAAACAACAAAAGAAGTATGGTTACCAAAGGGGAAAGAGGGGGAGCAGGGATAAATTAGGAGTATGGGGTTAATGGATACATACCACTATATATAAAATAGATAAAGAACAGAGATTTACTGTATAGCACAGGGAACTATATTCAATATCTTGTAATAACCTATAATTGAAAAGAATCTGAAAAAAATGTAAGAATCATTTTGCTGTACATCTAAACTAACACAATACTGTAAATCAACTATACTTCAATTAAAAAATTTAATATTCCATAGTATAACGAAGAATAAAATACATAGGAATGAATTTAGCAAAAGAAGTGCAACACGTTTAAGTTTTTGAAGCATATGTTTCGAAAACGCAGAAACATCATTGAGAGAAATTAAAGAAAACCTACCTAAACGAACATTTTGTGTTCATGAATATGAAGACTTAATATTCGTGAGATGGCAGTACTCCCTAAATTGATTTACAGAATCAATGCAATCCCTATCGGAATCTCAGCTGTCTTTTTTTTGTTTTTTTTTTTTGCAGAAACTGTCAATCTGATCCTAAAATTCATATGGGAAATTCAAGGGACCCAAAATAGTCAAAACAATCTTGAAAAAGAACAAAGTTGGAGAACTCCCACTTCTTAATTTCAGAATTTACTGTGAAGCTACAGTAATCAAACAGTATGGTACTGGCACAAGGATAGACATACCAGTGAGAGTTAAGAGTAAGCCCTTACATTTGTGGGCAATTGATTTTCAACAAGGGTGCTAATATAGTTCAATAAGGAAAGGATAGTCTCTTCAACAGATGGTGTATTCACATACAAAAGAGTGAAGTTGGACTTCTCTCACACACCACATATAAAAATTAACTCAAAATGGATTAGAAACCTAAATCTGAGAGATAAAACTGTAAAACTCTTAGAAGAAAACTTAGATGTAAGTCCTCATAACCTTTAATTAGGTAATGGTGTCTTCTATATGACATCTAATGCACAAGCAGCTGAAGATAAAATAAATTGGACCAGCAAAATTTAAAACTCTGTGCTTCAAATGACATTATCAAGAAGGTGAAAAGACAGCTCAGAGAATGGGAGAAAATATTTACAAATCATATTTTGATAAGGACATATCTAAAATATATAAATAACTCTTACAACTCAAAAATAAAAACACAACCCAATTTTAAATATAGGGAAGGAGATAAATAGATATTCCTCCAAAGAAATAGCCAATAAGTACATGGAAAGATGCTCGGTATCATTAGTCATTATGGACTAACGAAAAACCACTGTGAGATACCATTTCACATCTGTTAGGATGACTGTAATAAAAAAAGATAGACAATAACAAGTATCGGTGAGGATGTGAAGAAACTGGAACCCCCATTGGTGGCTGGTGGAAATGTAAAATGGTGCAGCCAGTGTGGAAAACAGTTTGGCACTTTTTCGAAACCTTTGTGCTTCAAAAGACATTATCAGGGAAGTGAAAAGGCAACTCAGAATTGGTGAAAATATTTGCAGATCATTTATCTGATAAGGGACTTATAAGAAGGCTCACAGCTTAAAAAAAAAAACACGAAATTTTTAAATGGGAAAGTAAAAACGAGTTACCTATGATTCAGAAATTCCACTGCTAGGTATATACCCAAGAAAATTGAAAACATATGTTCATACTTAAAAAACTTGTACACAAGTGTTCTTAGTAGCATTATTCATATTGACCAAATAGTGAAAGTAATCCCATTGTCCATTAACTGATGAGTAGATAAACAAAATATGCTAGATCTGTATGGAATATGACTTAGCCATAAAAAGGAATGAAGTACAGATTCATGGTACAACGTGGATGAATCTTAAAAACATTATACTAGGGACTTCCCTGGTGGCTCAGTGGTTGAGAGTCTGCCTGCCAACGCAGGGGACACGGGTTCAATCCCTGGTCCAGGAAGATCGCACATGCCATGGAGCAGCTAAGCCTGTGCGTTGCAACTACTGAGCCTGCGCTCTAGAGCCTGCGAGCCACAACTACTGAAGCCCACGTGCCTAGAGCCCGTGCTCCGCAACAAGAGAAGCCACCGCGATGAGAAACCCGTGCACCGCAACAAAGAGTAGCCCCTGCTCACCACAACTAGAGAAAGGCCGAGCAGCAACAACAACCCAACGCAGCCAAAAAAAAAAAAAAAAAAAATACATTAAATAAATTAAAAAAAAAATTTACTAAGTGAAAGAAACCAGACAGAAAAGGTTGCATGTTGTATGATCCTGTTTATATTAATTGTCTAGAATAGACAAATCCAGAGTTGGAAAATAGATTAATGGCTGCCTAGGGGTATGGGGAGTGACTGCTTAATAAGTACAGGGTTTCTTTTTGGTTATGATGGAAATATTCTGGTACTAGATACTGTTGATAGTTGCACGCCTTTGTGAATATACTAAAAACCATTGAATTGTAAACTTTATGTATACATTTTATGGTATGTGGATTATATCCCAATTTTAGAAGTATTTCCTAAATTCATTACTTTATTCTTGCTTGCTTCTCAAAATTTAAAGGCTTGTTTCCTTTTTTCTTTTTCTCCCACATCCAGGCTGTCAGCAATTCCTCTTGGTTATACCTCCCAGATATATTTAGTCTTCTTACTTTTAATCTTCACCATCACCCTGGTAGCCCTGAACACCATCTTTCCTTGTCTGTGTTGCTGTGTCACCTGCCTCATAGATTCTCCTGCTTCCAGTCTTTCCTCACCTCCTCCTCCACCTTCCATCAATTTATTCTCCAAAAAATTAGCCAGAAGGATTTCTTTTAAAAATTAAGTGTATATGGGCTTCCCTGGAGGCGCAGTGGTTGAGAGTCCGCCTGCTGATGCAGGGGACACGGGTTCGTGCCCCGGTCCAGGAGGATCCCACATGCCACGGAGCGGCTAGGCCCATGAGCCTGCGCGTCCGGAGCCTGTGCTCCGTAACGGGAGAGGCCACAACAGTGAGAGGCCTGCGTACCGCAAAAAAAAAAAAAAAAAAAAAAAATTAAGTGTATCGTGGCATTCTCCTACTCTAAACCCTTCAGTAAAATCCAGACTCCCCTAGTGACTTAAAATGCTGGAGTGATATGCCACTTGCCTACCTCTGTATCCTCATCTCCTACTTTACTCTGCACTTTACTAATCTCGTGTCACAGTTGCCTTTTCTCTGCTTTAACTAGCCAAGGTTTTTCCTGCTCTAGGGCTTTTGCACGTGCTAGTCCCTCTGCCTGGCACACCTTTCCCTATAGTTTTTGGCATGGCTGGCCCCATTCTTCCTTAAACATCATCCCCTCAAATAGACCTGTGGCCATTCTAACTGAAAAAAAAAAGAAAAAAAAATAATGCTTTGCCCCATTATCTTCATCTCAACATTTTTTATTTCCTTAATAGCCCTTACCATGTTTTTGTTTTTAATTTATTGCTTTTTTACTCTTTTCTTTTTAAGTCTGTTCCCCTCACTAGACTTTAAGTCAAGCGCCATATTATCATGGGCTGTCATTGTTTCCCTAGTGTCTAGTGCAGCACCTGTCACATCATAAGTGTTCAATACATATTGGTAAATGACTGATTGAATGAAAGAATTAGATCTTTTTCTGAAAATCCCTGAAGACTTTACATATCTTACTTACTAATTTAGCATTTTAAGATAGATATTCCTTCTTCCACAAAATGTATTTTTAAAAATTAAATAAGATTGGCCCCCAAATTATCCCCTGAGAAACTCCATCATTGATGTTTTTTCTCTGAAAAAAATTCCACCTTCATCTCCTACCATTTTTATTATTGAGGATAAATTTATTTTTGTTTTCTATTCAGAGTGATGGCTGTTTTGGTACTTCAGGTGGAATTCGTCCTTTTCAGCTTCAAAACTGGAAGCAGAAAGTTAGTCGGACTAAGAAAGCAGAATTCATACGTACAGCAGAAAAATTTAAAAATCAGTAAGTATAAAAACATTATCTTCAAATAACATTACTAGCCATTTTATGGTGAACAGCATAAAAATTCTACTCCACCCTATCCAGTCCCACACTAAGTTATGAAATTCTAGTCACTAGTCTTTCAGATGTAAAACAAGAGAAAGGTGAGAAGTGTGAAATAGACAAATGATAATAAGCTATTTAGTATAAAGTTAATTTTAAGTATAGTTATTTAAATTTTATTTATTTATTTTTACCATTTTGAGACAGTGTATATCAACAAAAACAGAAGTTATTTCTTTAGATCACATATATCAAGTAACAGATTAAATACATTTTTACTTACCTAGGTGAGCACTCAGTAAATCTTTTTGAGTGAGTGAATAATTTTAATGAAACGTCTGTGCTGTACCCTTGAGGTTTTTTTATTGGCCTTTTCATTGGTTTCCCTTCCTTGGTCTCTGCCCTTTCAGATCCATCCTGCACATTATGACTAGAATGATTGAGAAGTTGGCATTTATTTTAAGTTTTAGTGTATATGTATTTTTAAAATAACCAGTGATATTTACTCAATGTTTAACATTATCAGTAGCACCATATGATATGATGAATATCATGAGTAAAGATAAAAGAATTAGTATTCAGAACACCCAACCCTATCCTATAGTTGGAGGCTTTGTACAAACACTGCTCTGAATTTATACAATACCAGTTTGCTAAGGAACCAAGAGAAAAGGAGTCATTTGTAAGAAATAGTCTCTGGACCAGAATTAGTGGCAGTTGGGTCTGTTTAGAAATTCTACCAATAAAAAGTGTACTGTTCGAATTTTGAAAAGTTAGACCGTACTGTAGTCTTGTGAGATTGAATTCTCACTGTATTTGTATAATTCTTATATTTTTAATACTCAGAATTTGATAAAATACAATTTTTAAAAAATTTCCAAAATGCATTACCTTAGATAGAATTGGACTCTTCAGCCTTTGGGGCAGCCAGGTAGGGCCTGTGACATTCTCATCTGTTTACCCCAGTATGCCTTATGGATATTAAATTTTTCTCTATGTGTGGCAAGTGAAAAAGATTGGGAAACTCTACCTTAGATAGTTGCCCCTCGGGTTATATGAAATTAAGTCAGTGGCCAGAGATACTCCACCACTCATTAAATTCAGGATTAGTGGAGAAGTCATGTTAATTTCCACCTTGTGGGAGAAAGAAAACAGGCGTTGAGAAAGTAAATTTCTGTGTCCAACTAAAAAAAGTTTCTTGATGGTAATTGTCTTGTTTTACCCCGGGGTTCAAGCTAACATTAAAAGTCCTACCTACCAATAGGTAGATGGACTAAAGCCAAGGAGCAAGGATGAGACGAAGGAAGCTTTGAAGTAAATGTAGACAGTATCCCTTAAATATAAGAAAATTCCTAGATTGTTTGCCTTTTGAAGTTTTAGTTTTACTAATATTAATAACTTGCATTTCCATAGTGCATTTTACTGTATAAAGATCCCTCACATATATTATCTCATACAATATTAATCACAGCCCTGTTGGGTAGTGGTGAGTTGTTATTATTCACTTTTTATTGATGAGGATGTTCATGCCTGGAGAGGTTAAATGTCTTGGCTCATGCTGCAAAGTTAACAGTATCTCCTATTGAAAGCAGCCATCAGCAGTGGTGACAATTTTCAGCCCATGGTGAGATTGAGTTGGAATCAATAGCCAAAAGTTTATGTGTTTTCAAAGCAAGTCTATGATTAAATTTTCTTAAATTAACATTTTGTAACTTAAGTAACAATTCAAATTACTGTTGATTTTAGTTGAACTTAATAGTTTTCTAACTACTATTTTGACTCCTTAGCCTTATTGATCCAAGTAATTATATTTTGAATCCTTAGATGAATTAATCCAAATAGAAAGTACAGATTGTAAGTATCTTCATATTTTAAACAATTAAAAATATACTTAAATCATATTTACACTATTTGTTTCTTTCCCTAAAGAGTCATTAACATAGAAAAAGATAAACACAATCATTTCTACAACCAAAAAAGTGACTTCAGAATTGAACATAGTATGCTGGAAGAATTGGAAAATAAATTGATTAACAGCCGGAAAACAGACAGTAAGTTGAGTTCTTGATGAACAAAACCTGAGATATAAAGTTATAGTTTTGCCCTGTGCTTTGTCTTTGTTCATTGACTGTGTTATTTTCTCTATCAAGGTACTTTCTAGCTGGTAATGAGTTTATCTTTTAGGGGTATGTATTTATTTTTTGGGGTCACTAGTTATTCCGACTGGATCGTTTTCTGTGTGTATTTCTTTAATTTTAATAGGAAAAAGAGGGTTTTGTTTTCTGGTTGTCAAATCAATTAATGCTATTAAATTTTTTTAAAGTAAAGGGAAATTGATTCCTGGGCTGTCTGATCTTAGCTCATCACCACGATCTTACTGACTGAGCCCCGGACAAAGTAAGCATCAGCAGATTCAGAGCCTGTACTTAGTGGTATGAAGTGGTCAAGTCACATAATTGCTTAAACTGGAGTTTACTTGTCTGTGATATAAAACCTACCATTTCTACCATAGTAGAGCTGTCTGTGCATCTGATGAAATAATATATAAGAAAGTGCCTTAGAGGTTGTACAATGAATATGTTCTGTTGTTTGTTATGAATATTAATCATTGTTAACAGTGTACCAAATGTTGGCCTTAAAAAAGAATTCTACAAGAATACTTTGTTTCCTTGTAGAGTAGATTTTATATGCTGCAAAGTCCTTATATTATAATAATAAAAACATCTTAGCTTTGATTAAAGGAAAAATAATGGTTATCAACCCACTAAGCTTTATAAAATATTAAGACTTATTATTTAGAGATTATACTGCTCATGGGACTCCCTTATAGTCAATTAAAAGAATATTTTAATCAGTTTTTCCTTTCAGAATGTAAGATTGCGCTATTTTAAAAAGTCATCTTTTGTGAGATAGTGGCAAGAATCATTCTCCCTCTTGTGTTGGAATGATAAGACCTAACATAAATGCCAAATTGCCAGTTCTCCTCTTTGATTCATAAAGGAATCTAAGCATCCCTTGTTTAATATTTCTTAATGTCCCTCAGTTCTTTTACAGACAACAGCAAGGCTGATCTTTCTGTCTCTCAGTCATGCCATTAAGTAGAGTGTCTCCATTCTGTGCATTTTAAATTATTTGATTTTCCCCCTTTTAAGGCAACTTTATTTTTATCATTTTATTTCTCTTCTACAATTTTGCCTCTCTTTATTCACACTTTGTGTTTATTTTATCTAGGAGAAAAAGGAATGCACTGTGTTAGTATAAGGATATAGAAATTTCCGCTTCACATATTACAGCTCAGGAGTACTAAATACATATTCCTTACATCAAATATCATGCCACAATTTTAGCCTGAATTTATGTAATATTGTATTTGAATGGTTTGCCTGCAGTGCAGAATGTCAGTTCCAAATGAATTAATAAAAGATCATTTGCCCGGACTTCCCTGGTGGCGCAGTGGTTAAGAATCCGCCTGCCAATTCAGGGGACGTGGGTTCGAGCCCTGGTCCGGGAAGATCCCACATGCCGCGGAGCAACTGAGCCCGTGTGCCACAACTACTGAGCCTGTGCTCTAGAGCCTGCAAGCCACAACTACCGAAACCCACACACAGCAAAGAAGACCCAACACAGCCAAAAAAAATAATAAATTAATTAATTAATTAAAAAAATAAAAAGATCATTTGCCCTATAGCAGTATCACTGTAGCTGATCAAACTGTGGCAAAAATAAAACAACAAAAAACACTTTCCTGATTACTTTACTAGGGAAGTTTCTTGACCTAAAGTTTCAACAGTAAGACTGTAAAATACATTGGATAAAGTTTCTACTTTTATGGAACACTTGAATTTTAATAAAAAATAGAACAAGCCAAAGTCACATACACATATTTGAGGTTTGTTTTGAATATTAGCACTGGCTTCAGGCCTAAAGGTAAACTTTTAAAAAAATAATTGCTTTTAAGGACTTTTGAACAGAGCCTTTTGGTGCCTCATGTTCATCTGTGGAAAAGTTGCAAAAAAATAAGGGGGGGTGCATAAGTAAAATACCCAAAGATGATAAAATATTACTATATATGAATATGTGTATGAATGTGAATATTTGACTTTAGCCTAATAATTTAAGTAAATATTAAAGTAAGATTACAACTTCAGAAAGAAAATATGAAAGAAGAACCCAGTCTTCCTGTTGCTGATACGGAACATCTGAAAATGGCTTTGAGACCCTCTTCTGTTCTTCAGGCTTTTATTGTGGGCCTAACACTTTACTTCAGACTGGTCCTTTGGCTGAGCTTGGCAACCTGTAGCATACATACCAGTAAATGGCACCTGAGACATCTCCTCAAGGCCATGACTGTGACACCAGTGGGTATCACCAGCCCCATCTTAGAGGATGTGGTTAGATGAAGTTAATTCTCACTAGGAAGTTTGTCAGTATTCATAGAATTAATATTGGTTAGACAGTTTTAATATTCCAACAGTAGTTGAGGTCAAAATCTATGTCCATAAATTATAACAAATTAAAAGAGAAAGAAAAAAACTGTTAAAGAACAAAACATGACTAAACCTATGCTACTGATCCATGTATTTGAGTGTCCAATAACTCAGTCTCTAGAGTTTAAAAAAATATTTCCAAGGACATTTCCTTGGCACAGGTTATAGTAAGATTTAGCCTATTGTGCTTTAAAACATTAGAGGAAATTGAGAGATGGTTTAGTTAGAGCAAGAGTTTGTTCAGGCTGTTTTGACACTTATAAATAACCATCTTTTGTTCATTATTTAATTGCTCTTCACTATCATTTATTAAATAGTGGTGATCATAAGGGAGTGACATAAGTGGTGACTATAAGGGAGTCCCATGAGCAGTATAATCTCTATATAATAAGTCTTGTGTGAAGAATCCTGAACCACATTTGTCATAGAGTTATTTTAAAGTACATACTTCTCCCTTACAGGAGTAAAAATCCAGCAACAATTGGCCAAAATACACAACAATGTAAAGAAACTTCAGCATCAGTTAAAAGATGTGAAGCCTACACCTGATTGTAAGTAAATTTAGATTTTATATTTTTTCTCATGTATTAGTTTTTTCTTTTGTTCATTAGAAAAGTTTATATTTTTCTAGTAAGAATTTTTCTATTTGGCATTAATGGAGGAGCTAAGCCCTACTTTTTGGTTAGGGATTAATAAGGATACATCAGAAAACTGTAATATCTGGTGTTTATGTATTTTTTTATCTTTAAAATGCTATCAAACCCTTACAACTTATGAAGTAGACAGAACAGATAATAGTGTCACATACAGGATGAAGAATCTGTGGTATGCAAAGATTCAGATTCAGCTGATGAAGAGGAAAAAAAGACTGATTTCTTGATTCTTAGCCTAGTGTTTTCCCATCATTTGCTTTTTGAAATTATTGCCTTTCAGAGGCATTTCAAATACCTAAGGGAATGGCTAAGTAGTATTGGGGCAAATTCTAGTCATTTGTGAAAAACAAAATTGTATCCTTACCTCCTTGCTTAAGCCAGCATTCATTTCTGAGAGATCAAAGCAATGCAGTAAAGTGCTCAAGATGTATGGACTTAAGAATCAGACACATGTTGGGTCAAATCCTTGAACTATCAGTTAAGTGATTTTAGGCAAGTTACCTGATCTCTTTGAGCTTTCATTTACTTAGCTCTAAAATGGAGATAATCATACAACCTAACTCATAGAGTTGTTGCAGGAATGAAGTGAGACAATGCACGTAAAGCATTTATGCACTGCTTATAACATAGTAAGCAATAAAAAATAGTAAATATAATTATTTATTAAATTAATACATGAAACCATTAAAATATTAGAAAGGAACATGGGTTAATATTTTTATAATTGTATTGTAATTTATAAGAATGACAAAGATCAGAAACCATAAAGAAAAAAGTGGACATAATTGACTATTAAAAAATACCTCAAAACCATAAGCAAAGTTGAAATACAAATTAGGAAAATATTAGCAGTATATATGTAACTTAAAAAGCTAATATCCATAATGTGTAAAGAGTACCTACAAATTAGAGCAACAGAAAAATGGGCAAAGATTGTAAGTTGCATATTATAGCAAAAAGAAACACAAAACACATGTGAAAAGGTGCTCAGGCTTATTAATTATTATAAAAATGTCAATTAAATCAATGACAATAAATTTTTGGTTATTTTGGAACTGGCTAGAATTACATGGGAAGGAGCACTCTCAAGAACTGTAAAGAGATAGAGCCTCTTTGAAGGACAGTGTGACAGTATTTAGCATACTGTAAAGTGGGCATACTTTTTTGATATAGCATTTAAGGTTATCAATTATCCTCTAAAAGTATTTATTTGTGGTGGCAGGGATAGACTGAGAGTTTGGGATTGACATGTACACACTGCTATGTTTAAAATAGATAGCCAACAAGGACCTACTGTATAGCACAGGGAACGCTGCTCGATATTCTGTAATAACCTAAATGGGAAAAGAATTGAGAAAGAATAGATACATGTGTATGTATAACTGAATCACCTTGCTGTACACCTGAAACTAGCACAACATTGTTAATCAACTATACTCTGATATAAAATAAAAATTAAAAATATTTATTTGAGCATGCAAAAATATGTATGCAAAGATAGTTACTACAGCATTGCATCTATTTAAAGGTTCATCAGTTGGAGAATTAATTAAATGAATTAGGGTAGCATTAGACAATGAAATACCATGTAGCCATAAAAAGAATGAAGTAGCCATATGTATATTGATATGGAAAGTTAACTACAACATTTTGTTAAATAAAAAGTGCATGTCACAAAAAAATATATGTGGTATAAAATATTTTTTTGGGAAAAATATTTAAGATATGTGCATAGGAAAAAATCTGTAATCAAAAAACTGCAATCGAGGCTTCCCTGGTGGTGCAGTGGTTGAGAGTCCGCCTGCCGATGCGGGGGACACAGGTTCGTACCCCCGTCCGGGAAGATCCCACATGCCGTGGAGCGGCTAGGCCCGTGAGCGATGGCCGCTGAGCCTGCGCGTCCGGAGCCTCTGCTCCGCAACGGGAGAAGGGGAGAGGCCACAGCAGTGAGAAGCCCGCGTACCGCAAAAAAGAAGAAAACAAAAACAAAAAACTGCAATCATAAAAATTCACTTTTTAAAAGAACATTTTTTTCTTGTCCTTTAGGCTAAGAAATGTGTTTTTTTATATATATATATATATATATATATATATATAAATAAATATATAAATATAATTTTTGCGGTGCGCGGACCTCTCACTGCTGCGGCCTCCCCCGCTGCGGAGCACAGGCTCCGGATGCGCAGGCCCAGCGGCCATGGCGCACGGGCCCAGCTGCACCGCGGCATGTGGGATCCCCCCGGACCGGGGCACGAACCTGCGTCCCCCACACCGGCAGGTGGACCCCCAACCACTGCGCCACCAGGGAAGCCCCCCAAGAAATGTTTTTAAATTAAGGGAACATTCTAATTTTCTTCCTAATTTTTAATTCTTAGTCATATAATAAAATATGACATAGCATAATTTTTCCTTTTTTTCTTTTTACAGTTGTTGAAAAGCTCAGAGAAATGATGGAAGAAATTGAAAATGCAATTAACACTTTTAAGGAAGAGCAGAGGTTGATGTATGTTTTAAATACATTTTAATATACAATTATTTACCTTTTTTTCAATAACTCTTTACTAGATTGTTGTATGTAAACTATTTTATTGTTATGTATTTAATACTAGTCTTACACAAAGGCAACATAAAACCTCTTTTCTTTTGCTTTAGGTTTTAGACTGCTTTTCATGTTTGAAGTGAATTTTCATTTATATTTGGACACTATAAAATCTCACATAAGAATTTGAAAGATTGTTTTTTCTCTGAGGAAACTCTTTTAAGGCTTAGATTTATAAATGTTAATAATGTAAAGTGGAGAAAATGACATCAAAAGAGTTGGGAATAATAAAATTTGAAGAAAAATGAAGGGTTAATATGGATTGGTTTGTATCTTATTTTTCAAACTTTATTTTTAAAATTTTAGCTATGAAGAGCTTATTAAAGAAGAGAAGACAACTAATAATGAGTTGTGTGGCATATCAAGAAAAATTGACACATGGGCTTTGGATAATTCGGAAACAGAGAAAGCTTTCAGAGCAATGTCGAGCAAAGTTCCTGTAGACAAAGTAACACCAAGTACTCTTCCAGAAGAAGTGGTAGAGTTTGAAAAATTCCTTCAGCAAGCAGGAGGGCGACAAGGGGGCTGGGATGATTATGATCACCAGAACTTTGTAAAGGTGAGAAACAAGCATAAAGGGAAGCCAGCATTTATGGGAGAAGTTCTTGAACACCTTCCTGGAAGAACACAGGATGAAGTTCAACAGCATGAGAAATGGTATCAAAAATTTCTGGCCCTAGAAGAAAGGAAAAAAGAGGTAATAACAATTATAATAGCTATTATTTGTTGTATATTTTTGTGTTCTAGGACTGTGCTAAACTCTTTAACACGTATTATTAACTTTACAACAACCCCATGAGGTATGTTACAGTTTTTCCCCCCATCTTACAGAGGGTGAAACTGAGGCATTGAGAAGTGAAGTCATTTTAGTGGAACTATAGTTGGACATCCTCAACATCCAGCATATCTACTCCAGTAAATAATACAGTGGGTCAGAAAATGTCTGACAGTGGGCAACACCCTCTGTGTCCACTAGAAGTGTGGGAAATGCAGATTTACCCAGGCTTTTGATAAAAGTCATCTTACCAGCAAAGGCCACATTATTTTCAACAGAAAATAAAGAGGCAGTAGAAAGGAAGCTCTTGACTCAAAAGTTTCTTTTAGTTTTGGCACTTCAGCCTCATTGTTTATTTTAAAAGACTCAAAATTTTGGCAACTCCAGAGTAAAGGGGTAACTCTTAATTGCAGCAAATACCTAAAAAGTTCCATTTTCACAAAAATATTATTCTGGCTCTGGTTTAGATCAGGATTTCTCAACATTAGCATTGTTGACCATTTGGGCTGGATAATTCTTCGCTCTGGGGGCTCTCCTGTGCATTGTAGGATGGTTAGCAGCATCCTTGACCTCCACCCATTCACCCGTTAGATGCTGGTAGCAGCCCCTGAATTGCGATTATCAAAAATATTTCCAGACATTACCAGATGTCCCCTGGAGGGTAAAAATTGCCCCTGGTCAAGAACCATGGGTTTAGATAGTCTAAGTTTGAGTCACTTTTTTGTAGACTTCAGCTAGATAAACTTTAACTCGATTGGTTTAACAAGAAAGGTATGACAGTTCAACAAACAGCATACCTAAGGAGCATTAAAGAAATATTTGATTGCACGTGTAGTCTAAAGTTTTAGAAGAAATAGCTGGCATTTGTTGTTGCAGTTGTTTCTGCCCAAAATAAGTTGAATGTTCGTAAGGTTGAGACTTGAAACTTTAAGAAAAACTTTGAAACATAAGTCATTTTTAAAAACTCAAAATAACAAGCAATTAAGAATTATTTGGGATTTTTTTCTCCACGATACTGAAAACTTGAGGTCCACAGGCCAGCAAAGTGGTCTGTGGACCAGCAAAGTCAGCATCACCTGGGAACTTGTTAGAATTTAGCAGGCCCCAACCCCAGACCTAATCTCAACTCTGGGGGCGGGGCCCCAAAATCTGTGTTTAAACAAGTACTCTAGGTTATTGTGTTAACAAGCTAAAGTTTGAGAACCACCTCTCTAGGGAAAAGGAACAGACACAGTGCTTCTTGTAATGAAGGTAAACCACCTGGATTCCGGCTTTCTCTTCTTATTCCCAGCCACTCTGTTTCCTGATATCTGATGATTGATCGGATGTAGGGGTGAGGTAAGAGGGGGTGTGAAAGTGGAGGTGTCATTTACTGAAGTAGGACATGGTGGAAGAGAAGAGGGAAGTTTGGGGGTACAGCATCAGGAATGCAGTTTCAAATCTGTTGAGTTTCAAATGTTGAGTAGGAAATTTACCATTTTTATCTCCCATTTCCTCTAATATATCCTGTGTTTTGCCTAAATGAACATACTTATTTTCAGACATTCCATGAACTTTCTGGCCCAACTACCCTTGCTTATCTTGTTCTCACTTTTTGGAACCTCCTTCTTTCTTCCCCCTTCCACTATCAACCTGCCCAAATCTGCCCAGATCAGATGCTGCTTCCTTTCTGCTCACTCAAACATAAATAGTCCGCTCAGAATTTCACTAGTACTTGTTTATACGTCTTGTGTGATGTGCGATGGCACATTCTGTATTCTAGTATTTATGTACATATCTCACCTCAAGCAATGCTGCTCAAACTTGGTGCATGGACTGGATGTTAGTTTGCAAACTATTCTGGTCTTCAGTGAGTTATCATGATTGCATGAGAATCAGCTACCCAGTAAGTACACTATTTAGTTCAGGTGGCTGTTTTTTCATAGAAAACTTTCTCATTGAGGAAGCAGTACACTGATGTACATCCTGGCATGAATTCCTGATATTGTTGTGGACCAGTACTTTGAGTAGCACTATACTAGATGGCATTTGATATTGTTTTAATCTTCTATGGTTCCCGTCACATTGTCTTGCGTATAGTACACATAGCATAAGGATTTATTTAATGAAAATGAATGATATACCATAAGGAAAGATGAGGAAATGATTTCCCAACTTGAGGGGAAAGTAATTCAGTGGATGTTTCCTTTATGTCAGAGAAGGCTGCTAGAATTTTAAATAATCTTTACATACCCATATATAAAGATCTGAAGCTATTTTACTTTTTACTTTTTTTTACACTTACAAAGCACTATGTGCCAGGCATTTACTCATTTAAACTTCACAACAACCCTGTTTGAGAAGTGCTGCCTACCACTTACAGATGAGCAAAATGAGGACAGAGACATTTAGTGACTCGTCCAAGGTTACACCTAGTAAATGGCAAAACCAGGATTTGGTCCCAAATACCTGGCTTCAGAGCACATACTCTCAACTACCCCACTTTTAATTCCTCTTCTGATATTTTGACCAGAGATAGGTCACTCAGAAAGGATTCTAAGCCTAGAAAGAGGATTTGGAAGCAGAAGTGAAATGATCAGAGGAAAGGGATGTTTCCCCTGAACACAAATGAAGGAGGTAAAGGGGAGGAAGATACTTAATGAGGTGTTGTCCTTGTGTACCTGGGGATTAAAAGAGGAAGAGAAAGGCTGATGGAATAGCCATTATTCAGTGTTTTAAAAGATACATTAAATTTTTTACAAATAGAAATAGAAAAAACCTGCATTGGTTTAAAAAAACACTTTTAAAAACTAAGCAACTAGCATCCTGCATCACTATTCTAGAAAGAAAGATGGATTTGAGGTTGTATTTTAAAATGGTTTTGGTGGGAATTTTCTGGCAGTCCAGTGGTTAGGACTCAGCTCTTTCACTGCCGGGGCCCAGGTTCGATCACTGGTTGGGGAAGTAAGATCCCGCATGCTGCACAGTGTGGCCAAATTAAAAAATAAAATGCTTTTGGCTATTAAAAATATTTTTTCTTGCTATGTTTTAACCATTTAGTCTATTCAGAATTGGAAAACCAAAAAGCAGCAAAAAAAGGAGGAAATTTTCAAGATAAAGGAAAAAGCGGAGAACATACCAATGCTTTTTCATAATAAACAGGAAGATAATCAAAAGCAAAAAGAAGAACAAAGAAAGAAGCAGAAATTGGCAGTTGAAGCTTGGAAAAAACAGAAAAGTATAGAAATGTCAATGAAATATGCTTCCCAGTTAAAAGAAGAGCAAGAGAAGGAGAAAAAGCAGCAGAAAGAACGTCAACGCCAATGTAAACTAAAATTGCTGCTAGAAACTTATACCCAGCAGAAGAAGGAACAGGAAGAATTTTTGAGACTTGAAAAGGAGATTAGGGAAAAGACAGAAAAGGCAGAAAAAAGAAAAACCGCTGCTGATGAAATTTCCAGGTTTCAAGAAAGAGTGAGTAAATACATTTCCTAAATAATTTTTCAGTGATACACATGGAGGTATTACTTCCAGGTTCAGTTCAGCAAAAATTAATTGAATCCTTCTTATATATCTGGCCTGGACCTAGCATTAGTACACCAAAATAAGTGGGCCATGCTCCCTGCTTTCTAGTAGATTATAGTCTACTGGGAAAGACTGGTGTGCAAATAGAGGACTTCAGTATAATATGGTAAACAGTGTGGTGATTGAGGTGTGGACAGAGAACTTTCGGAGGTGGATGTGCAAGAAAGAAAGCTTACCATAACTGTGAGTGTGAGACAGAAGGTGATACTTGAGTTGAGTCTTGGAAGAGAAGAAAGGGGAAGGAAAGGGGAGATCTTTCTTAGTAGAGTGAACATGAATGGGCAACTTGGAGGAGTGTAACAGAGTAGTTTGTGGGGGAAACTGTAAACACTTCAGTATTTTTAGGGCATCAACTGGGAGATGGGAACCAGCAGGAGACAAGGCTGGAAAGGTAGCCACAGGCCAGGCCATGAATGTCTTGTTTCCTTTGCCGAACTGGCTGGCTTTTCCCTATAGGTGATTTGCTTACTAGTTCACTGTCCATCTCCCTACCATAATGTAAGCTCCATGAAGGCAGAGGTTTTGCCCTTTTTGTTCATCCTTTACCCTAGGGTCTAGCACATTATAGATACTCAACATATACTTAAAGGAATCAAGGTTATTGCTGAGAGGATTATAGGTGATTTTAAACAAATGTATATAAGAAAAATCCTAATCAAAGAAAGAAGTTGCAATCTTATTATCAGACAGGGTGGAATTCAGTCCAAATGTATTAAAAAAGACAAGGAAGGGTACTTTAAAATGAAAAAGAGTACAAATGAGAGGTAAGTGCTATGAATTGTTAATGCATCAGAATACATAGGAACAACACTCATAAAGCAAAAATAAGGGAAATACAAAGAAAAATAATAGAAAAAAACACATTACTAGTGGGATTTCTTTCAGTTCATATATAAAAATCTCCCTAAATAACAAAAGATCCACTCCCCAAAAAGGCAAGCAGGTCACATAATTAAAGGCTTAGGAAAAAAAAGAAAACCTGTTATACAGAAAATATATGAGAGGTCTAAAACCAGACATATCTGTATTGATAAGTGAAAACAGGCTAACTCACCCATTAAAAGGAAGTTTTAGACTGAGCCATAAAATAAAACAAGAAACACCTAAAAGAAGGTGATTCAGAAAGGATGTGCGTGTATTACATGTATATTCAGAAAATAAAGCTCTTACCTTTTTTGGAAAAAGTTGATATTAAAGGAGTATTGCTACTTAAGGTAATTTAATTTTACTTTAAACTTTATTAAAGTTTACTTTAATAAACTTTGAAACAGATTCTAGCTGATTTTAATTTCTTAATGTTATCTTTTTTGTTGGTATATGTCTTTTAGGATTTACATAAACTTGAACTGAAAATTCTAGATAGACAATCAAAGGAAGATGAAAAGGCAGAAAAACAAAGAAAACTGGCAAAATTAAAAGAAAAGGTACTCAGTCCTGAGATTAATTTATTTTCATTGTTATTATCCTAATTCATTGATTTGTAAGGATACAAACATAAAATCCATTTTCTTTTTATCCATCTCCTTTATTTCACACTTATTTATTTACATATTACAAAAAATGACTTGGTACAACTTAAGCAGCTGTTGTTTGAATTCTACCATTTCACATTATAAGCACCTCATTTTCTTTTACCCTAAATTCCTTCTCTCTTCTTACTCTTCACTCTTTTCTTCATTCTTCCTATATGAGCCTATATTTTAGACCTATAGCAGCTATGAGCATTGTTTAATTTCATTGGTGATAAAGATACTGGTGACTCTCATGGATAAAACAAAGGACTTACTGGTGTTTATTTACCTTAAATTTATTGTCTGGCTATATCACTATCATACTTTGCTGCATTACATTTCCCTCATGATAGAAATAGAAAAAAATACAACAGTGGAAGTAGAATAAAATAATTGAACTTGGGCTTCCCACCGCCTGCCGATGCAGGGGACACAGGTTTGTGCCCCGGTCCGGGAAGATCCCACATGCCGCGGAGCGGCTGGGCCCATGAGCCATGGCCGCTGAGCCTGCGCCTCCGGAGCCTGTGCTCCGCAACGGGAGAGGCCACAACAGTGAGAGGCCTGCGGACCGCAAAAAAAAAAATAATTGAACTAGAAAAACCCCTAAATTAACACTTTATTAATAGATTGATATAATCCAAATTTTATTTTAGCTATATGAGCACAATTATAAGTTTACTGAAACGGTTTTATTTCTGTCTAGCGAATATCAAGTATTTTCCTTAAAACTTCTGTCTGTTACTAAGGATCTTACAAGTACAAACTTAATAGTTCATATAAATTAACTGGCACTCATTTTACTTCTGATTACAGGTTGAAAACAACATTAGTAGAGATCCCTCTAGAGTTTACAAACCTACCAAAGGTTGGGAAGAACGCACCAAAAAGATAGGACCAACAGGCTCTGGGCCACTTCTACATATCCCACATAGGTAAAAAGGAGTTAGAATGGGTGTTCACTCTATACTAATTTAATAAACTGCATATAAATTGTATATATTTTATGCAGTTTATGTATGTATATTGTGTTTTATAATAAAAAGTTGATAAAACAAATCTATATACTTTTTTTAAAGTTAACATTTAATCAGAACTTTTAAAAAAATATCCTATATATTTGTAATTGCTCTTTTCTTCTTCTCCTTAGGGCTATTCCAACCTGGAGACAAGGAGTTTAGAAAAGAATATGGGATAATGAAATTGGCATTCAGTTGATGAGAATGTTAGCGTATTCCGTTATAGGAGAGAGTGACTGTGGTCTTGAAATATTACTAGCCTAGTCAGATTGATTATTGTGTTGCATGTGAATTGGCAGGTATTAAGTTCCATGAGGCATTGTCATTAGTGTTTCCTGTTTATACTAAGAGGGTAATTAATGTACAAGTTGGCCTATTATTGATGTAAAAGTTCCTTGAATAAGTCTATGTTAGAAACAGTATTTCATTTAAATACTTAGAACATTTGAAAGATACTTTGTTTTTGTCACTGCATAGCAAAATAAATTGAGACAATCATACAGTAACATTTTTAAACCAAAATTGTAAGATTTATAACTTGGAGCTAAATTAGCCTGAGTAACAAAAATGTAAAGTTTTTTTTTTTGAGTTATGAAATAAGTTGGTATTTTTTCTAAGTTTAACAAATTGGTAATTTGTCAGTTACTACATTTTTGTGTACCAAATATTTTGTATTTGTTTGAAGCATGCTTTGTTTTATATAGAGAATATTTATTTTAAAAATATGCCTCTCATCTCATATATACCCTATTATTTGTATTATTGATATTTAATCTTTTTGGTTTCCTTTAGCTATTCCAAATCTCCTTTCAGCCTTTCTGGACTCCACACATTTATAAAATCTTGTGTCTTTCACATCTTCTTGGCTGATGCAGTTTTCTTTTCTGCTTTGTTTGCCTCAAAATATGAAAATCTTCTGTTTTGAAACATTATCTGAAATAAGCTGGCTTTAGAATACTATGATTTCTCTTAGTGGTATTTAAAATGTTTTAAAATTGCTAGACTAATATATTTGGTCAAAAGAGTTAATTTTAAAATCTCCAAACTTTTGTAAATGAAAACACAATTTAACTTAATTTGACTCAACTTTTCATATTAAAAAAATCTTAGTCCCTAACTTTAATGAGTTCCCATCTTATAGGAAAGGCATCATATACATAATAAATATAGAAACTCATTTCTTATAACTTTTATATTAGAGTATCTTTAATTGTAATTTGATACATTTAGGTCAAATGACTCAGAAATTTACTATGAGTAGTAGTCAAAACCTTTTCATATTTCAAAGTTAATATTCAAAGTAGATGGCCTCCAAATTATGGAAACTGAATTCTGATTATACAATTATTGGTGCAAAATGAGAGAATTAATATAAAACATCCTTAATCAGGAATGCCCATTTCATTTATTGTACTTGTTCTCCTTAACTTTTTAAAATGATTTGAGGCAGTTTAGAAATAAAACAAAGAACAGGACAAGGAAATTTAAAAACAGAATTGAACAGCGACAAGATACAGAAAAGTAAAGGTTTCTTATACATTACTTTCTAACGTGTTGCTTTTTGTTGTACGCAAATACAGCTTTTAGTTTCCTGCATCTAAGGTAAGCTTACTGGGTGATATGGTTCTTATAGCTTTTTGTTTTATTTTTTGTTTTGTTTTTTTTAATAAAAGTAAGTATGGAAGTATTTTGAAGAAACTAGTCCTTCTAACTGAATCTATTGATAAAATAAATGAGGAATTTATCATATGGATCCTTTGTATATAGGACGTACAATAAACATAATTAATAATGTCTACAGTTACAGGCTCATAGAAGAGATGTCAAATAAACATTTCTTATACCAGATTAAAAAGTATATTAATAAGAAATTTAGAAAAAAACACTAAAGGAAAAATGTTATAAAGCACCCATAATTCCACTACCCTAAGGTAATTTCTTCCAGAAATACACCTACATATTTTAAATAGGTAGTCTTAGAATACATTTTAGATATTACACTGTAATCGCTTAACATTACATCACATATTTTTCTGTTTCTGTATAGTTCAAACATTATCATTTAATGGATAAATAGTATTCAATTTTATAGATTATCATTCCTATACTTTGAAGACTTGTGCTATTTATACTTCTTAACTAATAATGTAGAGTGACATTTTATGTAGGGTGTTAGATTCTGTCACATGTATGTCAAAAATCTTGTATGGTCAGAATCACCCATGAAAAGGTGGGTGATTACTTACCTAGGAGGTATATTATCTCTCAATGAGTCCACCATAGAAGTATTTCCGCCAGATTTGGATCAGATTAGTGGTTCGTGGGCTGAGAATCAGATGAAATATTGGCTCCCCTTTAAGGGCCAGGTTGAATAGGATTGTCTTTCTGAGTTTATATAGAATGTGCATAATTGATTCTAGTAAGTTATATGTGTGTGATGTAATTTCACTTTGAACATCTTCAAACATTTTGTGGTGTATATGTGTAAGTGAGAGAGAAAAATCTTCATTGTAATAATGAAGTGAAAACTCCTCTAAACTGGGTATACCTAAATGGCAAGGACTGTTGGCCTCTGTATTTGTAGGGAAGCACCAGGGACAGCCCTCTGCCCCTACCTGGCAGTTGTTAATGCAATATTTGTTAAAGACATGCAGGAGTACCTGTGCATAATTAGTTACTAGTACCTAACATTATGCAGGGTGCTTTGGATTGGTGAATTAGGATAACTCCAGCCCACGTGGTATGTTTTTTAAGAAATACATTTTCTAAGAAAGCTAACAATTGAAATTATGCCCAAACTTCTATTAGTTGATTATAAAAACCAAGTTCAGGCCTGATCTTTGCGTGGATTTTTTCCCCCCAAGACTGAATCGTAAACTTTTAAAGGGAAGAATATATGGTTTAAGCAACTTAAATCCCTCTTTTTGAAGAAGAAAAAAAAAAGCTAGAAGCCTATGTTATTTCATTTTTTTAGCATATGCGTAGAGAACACGTTGCAAATTGATCCAACATTGGTGCTGGATGACATATTGACTCAAGGAGTAAAATCTTTGTCCCGTAAAAGCAAATGATACAAATCCTCGCATGCGAGTGAACAGGGAGTGTGTGTGTGTGTCGATAATTATTTAATAAGCATTTGGTTATCCCCATAACCAAATAATTTGATTTGTAGATTGAGTTTCTCCATCCATTCAGCTTAAAACTGTGGCCTTCCAAAAATGAGTCTGTTGGCAAATTTATAGTGGCCCATCTCTATTTTCATATGTACCATCTTCATGTTCTTTAGTGCCTTACTTTTCTCAAAGCGAACTTGAAGCTACTGACCTTGCACTTCCTCCCAAATATCCAAGATAAAAGTTCTGGAAGGATTTGTGGATTTGTGGGCTGAATTTTACAAGGCTTGCGAGGTGTTTGCAAACCTTTGGAGCTTAGCGTAGAAAAGGCGGGGTCGTGCGCTACCTACGGAGAAATGGGAGGGATAAAGCGCCGCGCCGCGTAAGGCCTTCCGTTGCCAGCGTGTAGCTTCAATCACCGAAGTGGGAAGCGGAGGGCGCACTTGCCCGCCCCACCCGACCCCCAGGTGTTGCCCCTTGGGTTTTCTTCGCGCCGCGAGGCAACTGCTTCCGGGTCGCGGCGGACGTCGTTTCCGTAGCAGCATGGCGGCCACGGAGGAAGAGAGGCCGGCTGGGAGTGGAGAGGGAGAGCGGCTGGATTTCCTACGGGACCGGCACGTGCGGTTCTTCCAGCGCTGCCTCCAGGTCTTGCCGGAGCGCTACTCTTCGCTCGAGACCAGCAGGTAACTGGTGGCCACAGTCAGCGAGGCCGACACAGGGCCCGGCCCCCCGGAAAGGCGCTGCGGAGCCTGATGGCTAAGTGGGCGCCCGCTGAGGGCTGCGCCACCGACCACCCGGCACTGCTTCCCCTCCCGGGCCGGGCTGCAGTCACCCTCGCTCCCGCGAGCTACGGCGAGAGGGCTGGGGCGAGCTGTAAGTCGAGGGCTTTTGGAATCTACAGGTTTCGCCCTTTTCACTTCTCAACCATGTTTTCGTCTCAACTTTGAGCTTCCTTTTTACCCTGCTCCGAACCTGTGAGTCCCTTGGCCTCGCTTCCGAGTATAAACAGAAAAAGACAAAGGGTTTGTCATCGTATTTTACCTAAATAGCCTCTCCAGTGCTTCCCTTTCGTCCATAAAGTCATTAATTCTTAATTGAATGCCTGTATGGTGTTCAGTGTATAGGAGCGATAGGGAGCTTCTAAGGTTTGCGTAGATAAGAACTTTCCAGGAATCGTAAATCTAATGATAGGATTGGCGAAAGAGTTGCATTGTTGCTGGAAGCAGCCTGTTAAAGTTTATTTGCAATAGCATTGTGAGTTGGGGTGGTCTGAGGACTGTGATCTGGCAGAGGCTAAGAAACTGTGAGTTAGTCATTAAGAGTAAACGTCTGGGGATGAGAATAACGAAAGGAGGCGGCGATCTTTGCTTTGCACTGTTGTGTTTTGAAGTGAGACTCCAAAGCTTCATGGGACTGGCTTGGAAGAGAGAGCCAATTGGTTTTGCTCTGATCTTTTCCGTATTTTCGTAACTGAGTCTGTGGTGTATTTTGAACACTTCAGTTTTGGAAGTTTTATAGATTACTTTCGCATGCATGGTCAAGAAATATTTATTATGGTAGGTGCTGGAGGACAGCTGAACAAGACGTACAGGCAGTTTCAATAGGGCAGGTTCCTAACCCGGATTTCCTTAGAGAGACCTTCCCTAATCACCCTTTCCAAAGGAGACTACTTCCAGTCACCACCTGAAATTATATATTGATGATACCCTTCTTTCACACAGGATTGTAGACTTCATGAAGGCAGGATTTTTGTCTTTCTTGTTTACCTCTGTAATACCAGGGCTGCCCTGTCCAATTTGGTAGCCACATTTCAATATTTAAATGTGAATTAATTAAAATGAAATAAGATTAAAAATTCACTTCCTTTGTTTCCAGTAGATACCACTTTTCAAGTGCTCGGTCACCACATTGGCCTGTGGCTTTTGTTTCTATCTCAACATTTACGTCATCTCAAAAAGTCCTGCTGGACAGCATTGCACTAGAACCTTGACTAATATCTGGCATAAGAGAAGGCAATAAGGACATATTTGTTGAATAACTATTCCGAGCTGAGCCCTGAAGGATGAACAGATTTTTGCTAAAGAAAGAGTGAAGCATCGTTTATATTCCTTTCTCCATCTATGTATATTGATTGACTAGCAGAGCTCATACCTCGATCTAATTTAACATTTCCAAGACTCAGTCATTGATTGTAATGATATGGGATGTTTAGAAATACATTGATAAATCACATATTTTATGAGGATTAATTTTATATTAATTTAAAGCATTTGAATAAAGAAAAACATCCGTCCTATTTTGACTGTTAAACAGTTGAACTTTGCTTGTAGCTATCACAGGTCTGTGGTTGCATTTTCAAAATGCTAGTGTGTTTGGTCTATAAAATTCAGCAAGGACAAAATCATACAGACTAACGCATGTTGGCAGCAAACTGTAATCCTGCTCGCAGCATAAATTGTCTGATTAAACAACTAACTTAACAATAGATTTAATAACTTAGTATGATCTTAGGATTTACACCAGGCATTGTATATTAGATAATAGATATGTAATATCACAGTGCACTAGTTTAAGAGATATTAATTACATCCTTTTTATGCCTCATGTTTGTCACTTAAGTATGTTTTATCATTTTGGTTTTTTTAATGGCTCAATTCATAACCACATTTAAGATAATATGCACATACTGGGTTTTGTGGTAATTTTTTTTAAGTTTTTCAATTTTTGTCTTTCCTGATTCACATTCTTTACTTTCCTTAGTTCAGCATTAAGTCCTTTTGTGGTGTATGTGACTCATAATTGACTTTAAGATGCTTGTGGAGAAGCTCCAACTTTTTAAGCAAAGGTGACTGGGTCACGAAATTTTTACTAATAGAGTTTTAAGATAAAACGATGTATTAACTGAGTCATAATTCTTAGCTAGTATTATAGTTCAATTCACAAGCATTTATTGAGGGGCTACCATGTATCTGGGTATGGGGATAGGTATAAAGCAATGATTCAGGTTTTCCTGTGTTCATTTCTTTTTACTGATAGATGTGAAACAGCTGACTCCTAGGAAGGCTAATATTGAACTAGACATTTAGACCCTTATTTTCTGACCCACCATTTTGACAAAATTATTCTATTTCCCTGTTTTTTTTAGCCCGATCAATAGAATAATTTTAATTTTTCTAATAGCAGTGGCTTTATGAAAATTATAAGGTATACTGTTTGTTGATTCACTCGAGGTTTTTCTTTTATATTAACTTCTGAAAAGTGATGGTTACTAGTTAACTCAAGTGAATATAGATAGACCTTGGATTGTGAGCTTTGTCAGTTAACAGGTTTCTTTTCATGAGTGGCTTAGAGAGCTTTTTGGTTATGTGATATTGTTGTCATTTGTGTTTGGGCAGTGGGCATTAGAGTAGGCCTTTTTAAGTTGGGGAGCAAAATATTGACCATTTTCTTTTATGTTATTTTTACAGACCCAGCTCTTCTAGAGGAAGGGTTTAGATGATTTTCCCCCGCCCCAAGACATTCACAATCTTTCTATCCTGGTTTCCTCCGTATCCCCTTTGTATCCTGTGTTGTAACCATTGAGCTGCCTACCAGCCAGCAACTTCTCCTTTTGTTCTCTCCATTATCTGAAGTATATCACAGTCTGGCAGTGTGTCTCTCAAAGTGTGTTGGTGAGGGAGGCTTTTAATCAGTGATAACAGAGTACTTATAAAAATACACATACCTGAGCCCCTCCCCAGATCTACTGCGTTCGACTTTCTGTATGGGCCTGGGAGTCTAGGTTCATAATAAGCATCCCAGGTAGTTCTGATGCACACTAAAGTTTGAGACGGTTTGCCTAATAGGAGAAACAAAAGTACAAACAGATTATTTAATACAACACTGCTTCCCAGCTCTAATGTGCATATGAATCACCTGGGGATCTTGTTAAACTGCAGGTTCTCATTACGTAGGTCTGGGTAGGGTCTGAGATGCTGCAGTTGTGACAGGCTCCCGGGTGAGGCTGATGCTGCTGATCCCCTGGCCCACGTTGATTTTGTTTGCACGGTGATTGTGATATTCACAGGGCATTCCGGAAGCACCTACGTAATCAACCTGAAGAGAGACTCTGAGGAAGAGTCTGAGCCTTCCTGGAAGAAGTAACCCTGGAGCTAAATATTAAAGAATGTGTTGAGGTTTTGTGTGGGTGAGTGGATTATAGGCAAAAGGACAATAAATAAAGACAATAAAGATAGATAAGTGAGTATTGAGCAGGGAAACACCAGTCAGTTCTCTGACAGTGGTTCAAAATGTAAGGCAGGTGTGGTAGGAATTTAGTATGGAGAGGTAGACATAGGTTTTCTTTGCCGTGTCAAGAACCTGGGAATTTGATACCATGTAAGTGACGGGCAGTTGCCAAGCAGTGGATCTTTCTGGTTAGATATGCATTTTAGAGTGATCATTGGATTTGAGGTTGGTTATTGTATCAAGTGGGACAAAACCAGAACCAGGGGCACCAATTAGGAAGCTGTTGCAATAGTCCAGGAGTCAAGTGCTGGGACAGCAAAATTAGGGACAGAAAGGAGGGTATGAAGAAAGAAGGAGGAGTCCCAGAATTCTAGGGTTGGAACTAGCAACTGGTCTAGAGAACAAGAGGCAAAAGGAGCAGATTTAGAAAGGAAGAGGATGTTATCTGTAGTAGCGCTTAGAAACATCATTTAGTTTACCTGCAAATTGATCTATTGGTGAAGCAACTTGATTGTGGGGGTGGGGGGGGTGGGGCGGTGGGGGGGATGTTACTTGTTCGTCCAAGTAAGATAAACTTTTTATATATACTGTCCAGAGGAGGAGAAGGGGCAGGAAGACATGGCTTAGTTCAGTTTTTCAGAGTTCAATTCTAGGGAAAAGAAGAAAGGAAGAAAACAGACAGATGCTCTCCAAAGAAGTAATAAAGTAAAAATCACTTCACTGGCCTGATTTTAGGTGCATGCATTGGCAAGATTACCCCTCTAGATGCCTGAACCAAGGCAGGTTGCCCAGCAGTCTCTGCCCCAAGCAGCAGTCAACTGGGCACCACAAAACCCTACATTATTTCTCCCAGAGGCCCACAGCCCAGAATTCCTTTTTATTCCATGTGACTTATTTAATTCTCTCCCTCTCAGTGTTTTAGGACTACTTGAGAACTCTAGTGTGGTCAGAAAAGGAATACTTTATTATTATCCTTAGAGGAAGTCTGGATGTTTGCTCCAAACTGACTTCTTGGTTCTGTCTGCCAGCCACTGCTGGGTGCTTAACTTGATAAACAGGCTTTTCACTATAGTGTTGTTAATCCTATAAACCTTAGTCTAAACTGCTATGAGTTGAAAATGCTGGACCTCGAGAAGCTTTTAATAGTTAAGTAGGCAGGACTTCAAAATAGTTTACCATCGGATGACTGAATTCTGGTGTTTGCATCCATACCGTGGAGCAAGTAAAACAGAAAAACAGATCATTCAGGTATCTCTTATATACAGATAACAGTATGACTTTAGAGGAGAGTTTCTAGACCTCAGCACTGTTGACATTTTGGGCCAGACACTTCTTTGTTGACTGGGGCTGTCTTGTGCATCATAGTACATTTAGCAGCATCCCTGGCTTTCACCAACTAGATGCCAAATAGCACCCTTCCCTAGTGGTGAAAACCAAAATTGTCTTCAGAATGTCCGCTGGGGAACAGTATTGCCCTAGTGGAGAATCGCTGTGCTTCTAAAGCCTGGCTGCCCTTTAGAATCATGTGGGAAGCTCCCCATCCTCCACCCCGTCCCCACTTACCCAAACACCAGGTCCCAGACCCTACCTTCCATCTAGAATTTATGATACCTTTGTCGTGGAGTAAGGCCTAGGCCTCTCCTGGTTTTGTTGGTGGTGTATTAAGTTGTTTGTTTTTAAGCTGATTCTAATTGCGCCACATTTGAGAAACACCCCTTGGACTCAGAATTCCTTGAGTAGTTTTCATTGGTTATCTAGCATTGAAATCTCAAGTTACTTGAATTCTTTGGACTTTCTTATCTTGAACTAGAAAATTAAAGAGATGGACTAGATAATTTCTGCTTTTAACTTAGGAAATAATACCTACTTATTTTTATAGCTCTTTGGATATGTTTTCTTACAACATTTTTTAGTAACAGGAAGATGATTGTTTTATCAACACCTCATGTTGTTCCTCACTTTTATCTCTCTTCCTTTTGCTTTTCTCTGTAATAATGATTTAATAAACTCAAATATTAGATGCTTAATTTTACCAGACTGTCGTCATTCACTTTATAGATTACAGCCAAACTGAACCCTATGATAGCTCTCCAGGAGGGCTAGATGTAGTATTGCAGGTCTTTTATTTGTTAGGTAATTCAATAAATTGAGTGCATATCATGCACAAGGCAGACCTTATCTCATGAAACATAATTAGCACCAAGAGCAGTGATTTTCACATGTGAGTACTGTTAGGTAGAAATGTTCCCCATGTCTAAAATATTTTGTTTTGGAGAAGAGCAATTGGGGGGATGGTGGAAGTTGGCAACTAATGAAAAGGCCTGTATAGTGTAAGTTTAAGTCCTGTCCCTTCAAATCAGGGAAATACCAATAATAATAGCTTCCACTTATTTAGTGCTTGCTTTTGAGCAGGTAAGCACAATAACTGTGTGAAGTTTAATGATTTACAGATAAGGAAGCTGACTTAGAAAAGACTTAGAAAAGGTTTGGTAACCTAACCAGATTACATATGGCTAGAAATTGACCAACCTAGGATTTGAGGCTAGCTCATTTTCTTGCAGATCTGGGCTCTGAACTACTGCTCCCCACATAAAGGTGTTCCACTGCCCTTAATTTATTTCTGATCTTATCCAGATAAATCACCTCCCTAATTCAAGTGGATTTCAGTGAGTTGTTAGAATTAAATTGAGATAATATATGAGAAATTTCCTAGCCCAGTGCCTAATACATAGTAATACTCTCGATAATGTGAGTTTCCTAAAATGTATTGTTCTTTTTTTCTTAATTTTTTTTTTTTTGCTGTTGTTGTACGCGGGCCTCTCACTGTTGTGGCCTCTCCCATTGCGGGGCACAGGCTCCGGACGCGCAGGCTCAGCGGCCATGGCTCACGGGCCCAGCCGCTCCGTGGCATGTGGGATGTGGGATCTTCCTGGACTGGGGCACGAACCTGTGTCCCCTGCATCAGCAGGCGGACTCTCAACCACTGCGCCACCAGGGAAGCCCTAAAATGTATTGTTCTTGAGTGTACCAGTATCTCAGTTTTAGTTTTTGCCTTTAAGCTTTGGTTGGAATTAAATTGCTCTCTGATTTCTCCTCCTGTTATCTAATGGATGCCAGCCTTTTCAACCAGGGATCAGAGAGAGAATTATACCCTTTAAAAAAATGAGTGACTATTTTCTCATTTCTCCTAAAGTTGGTAATACCATTCTAGATGCAGAGAAGTTAATTATATACAATGGTTGCCTTAGGGCATTAAGGCTTAATTTTCTCCTGGAATCTCTGTTTAGAAGGTTATAGAATGCATCAAGTGGCTCTGCTAGAAGATTTTAGACCAGATAATTTGAAGTATTAGTTTATCAGTATTAGTCATAGGAATTATTAGAATATGGAAACGAGATAACCATGCTCAATCAAACAACATTGTAGAATGCATCTCAACAGGAAAGGAAATATATGAAACAAACTCTTTAAGTAAAAAGCTACCACTAAGGGGACTAGTTTTTATGTGAAAGCACAAGGCGTAGATTTCTGATTTAGTGCACAATCTTGGAGGGGAAAGATATTGCTTTATAGTGTTCCATTTCATCAAAAATGTTCGTCTCGGGCTTCCCTGGTGGCGCAGTGGTTGAGAGTCTGCCTGCTGATGCAGGGGACACGGGTTCGTGCTCCGGTCCGGGAGGATCCCACATGCCGCGGAGCGGCTGGGCCCGTGAGCCATGGCTGCTGAGCCTGCGCGTCCGGAGCCTGTGCTCCGCAACGGGAGACGCCACAACGGTGAGAGGCCCGAGTACAGCAAAAAGAAAAAGAAAAAAAGAATGAAGAAGAATGTTCGTCTCTAGGAAAATGGAAACTGAAATGCATTTGCATTTTTAAAAGTGTTCCTTATTCCCCAAAATTCATTATAAATTTTTGCCAAGGGGTCCCATTATTCATAAACAAATTTGAATAATGATAGATTTATTCTAACATCCTTAAGAATTAAGCACCAGCTACAAGCATAATTGCTCTTGGCAAATCAGTGAAAATTGAGATTTTTATATATTTTCCACCTTTTTGGCCTTATGTATACTGATTAGGTGCAGGGAATTCTCTTTTTCAAATCTACTTTTAGCCCTCAGGTTGCTCATAAACTGGTTTCAGTGAATTCATGTATACTTCAGATGAGTAGAGTTGATTTCTTAACCCTTAAATGTCCCTTTATTAAAAATTAAAACAAAGGTTTGATTGATACTATTAACTTATAAGAATAAATTGGTTTTTTCGGCTTTTGCAAGTTGGGAATATTGTTTAAATTATCGTAAAGTTGGAATGAGTTTATTATTTTTCTGAACCAGAAAGACTTCATTGGTTTGATACTTAAGATGGAATTTTATATTTTTCTCTTTAAGATTGACTATTGCATTTTTTGCGCTCTCCGGGCTGGATATGTTGGACTCCTTAGATGTGGTGAACAAGGATGATATAATCGAGTGGATTTACTCCCTGCAGGTCCTTCCCACAGAAGACAGTGAGTGAGTTTTTAGCATTTTGTTTTTGGTGTGACTAGTTGTACCTGGCATAACATGTGTTGCACTCGGAAATCTTAGTATTTGTTCTTAAACTATTAACATATTTTATTCATCTGTGTTTTCCTTGTAACACTCTCTTTCTGTTCAAACACAGTGCTGACCAAGTCTAGTTAGTCATTAATCTCTGGAGAGAACAATTTAGCAATGTCTAAGGTTGGATGGAGATTCACAGTTGTACACCATGCTGTGTTGCATATTTCCATGCTCACGACTGCTTGTTGAGCAGTATTGTAGTCCATATTTATGTTTGATTAGTTTTGTAGCATTCACTCTATTTTTCATTCCCAACCATTCTTTTTGTGTCTTCAGTGAAAAACTCATTGCTGTCAAAAAGTTTCATTCCAATCTCTTGGCCATTTTCCCTCTAAAGTTCCATTAGTATTTCTTTAATGGTTTCTTAGAGCTCTTATTTATACTTCAGTCATTTTTATGCTTCTTAAAACTTTATACATCTTGATCAATTAAATAAATTCTCAAAATTCATAAATTATTGATCAGCTAAATACACACAAGTTTTATAAACTCTGTTGTTCACTCCATTAAGTGTAAAATACCTAATATCTATTTAACTTATAAATGTTAGAAATTCTAACATTGAATTGAATTAGAGCAAGCAGATAAACTCACAGAAAATCATGCAATTTTTGTCTGTGGTCACTACTTACCTTTCTTTTAAGAGTCAGCATTTATAAATTAACTGTGTGGTTCATTGGTTGGAGTAATGATGTATAAATCTCACCCAGGTGAACTTTGGGGAAATAATAAGCTAAAGCTTTATTTAGAAATAAAGTGCTTTGATCTGTTAGCAGATGCTGTTGGACATGGTTTGTGGCTTTCTACTTTATTGTTCTTGAAGTTTGTAGTTTTTTTTTTTTTTTTTTTTTTTTTTTGCATATGCAGGCCTCTCACTGCTGTGGCCTCTCCCGTTGCGGAGCACAGGCTCCGGACCCGCAGGCTCAGCGGCCATGGCTCATGGGCCCAGCCACTCCGCGGCATGTGGGATCTTCCCGGACCCGGGGCATGAACCTGTGTCCCCTGCATCGGCAGGCGGACTCTCAACCACTGCACCACCGGGGAAGCCCTGTAGTATTTTTTAATACATAATTTAAAAAATCTGTGCCTGTTGATGAATTCTTGTTAAAAAATGATTAAGCATTTTTAGATCTATCAGAATTTTATTACATAAATATCTAATCATTTTTCACCAACTACATGAAGCAGCATATATGATATATTTCTGAGTAGTTATAGATTCTAACATGTTGGTGAGTAGGATTTATTGAATGTTTTGCTAAGAGTACTCTGCTAAACCTGTGGAGAGGGGCTGTGATAAATTATAAGATATGGTTCTCATTCCCTGAGAGCTTGTGGCTGCGGTGAGGTCACAGTTCTAGTCACCTACAAAATGGGAATAATTTGTGTTTTCCTTTTTTAATCAGGATTTTTTTTTCACTAGTTTAAGTGAAAGTCTGGAACTTTTTAAAAACTTAGATATTAGACAGATGTAAGGTAGTTTTGTTTAGATTATGTATAATTTTTATTTACTAAAAATACATGTCCTAATCAAATTATACATTGTATTTTCTTAAATATATTTCACTGATACAGATATGAAATTATACACTGTGGTACATAGGAAAGCTATTGTATAAGTTTTTGTTAAAATATATATTATTTTTAAAATTATTTATGATATTCATTTCCTTGGAATAAAATAGCTATTGTCTCTCTAGAAATGTAGGGACCATAGCATTTTAGTGAGAGACTCACGCTATAGGTTACAGTTACCAGAACACTAGTCACTTATTCACTATGCTTCCTACTTTCTTTTTTTTCTTATATTTTTATCTACCTTTAAGGACTGTTTGCCAGCTCCAGCTAATTAATATCCATATTCTTTTTGAAGCCTTCTTACTTTTCTCATTATTTGATCTTTTGTTGTGAGAGCTTTGCTGTTATCTGGACTTTCATATTATCCCTAATAATTGTGTTTGCTACATACTCACTAGAATGGCCAAAATGGAAAATATCAAATGTTGATGAGAATGTTGCACAACTGTAACTACTATTTTACAACTACTATTTAGCAATATTTACTAAAACTGAACATATGTACATTCTGTGAACCAGCAGTTCTACTCCCTAGTAGGTATCCAACAGAAATGAAAAAATGTATTCACCAAAAGATATGTACTAGAATGTTGATAGCAGTATTTTTCACAGGAGTCCAGAGTAGGAATATACAAACTACCCATCACTGGTATAATAGATAAATGATATAATGATAGATAATAGATAAATAATAGATAAATGATATATATAGTATATATAATAGATAAATGATATAATAGATAAATGATGATATTATAATTCACACAATGGAATAGTATACAGTAATGGGAAAGAACAATTTAGACCTATGTGCAGAAATTTGGATGAATGTCACAAACATGTTTTGAGATAAAGAAGTATATAGTATATTATTCTATTAATACAAAGTGAAAATGTAGGTAAAACGAATCTGAGCTTTTGGGGAGTGACAAGAAGGAAGTAGAATGGGGCTTCTAGGTTGCTGGTTATGCACTTTTTCTTGAGCTGAGTGCTAGTTATACAGGTGAGTTTACTTTGCAGAAGTTCATTACTTGATGAAAGTTAACTTTGATGAAAGTTAAAAATTTTTTTGAATTAGGGTGTACTCACCATCTCTTAAGATCCATCAGAATTCTCTTTCCCATTGTACTTTCAACTACATGGACTTTATTGGATTGAAGCCCATTGCTAATTTTTTAATTTTTTTAGTCATTGTTGCTTAACTGTTGCTTAAAATATTTTTGCTTACATCTGAATTGTAAACTTCTGGAGGGCAGTGAGTGTGTCAGTCTTACATTTCTTTTCCCTTTTGGTGCCTAGAGCATTTTTATGTTATCAACAGTTGTTGGACTGCTAAATTACCTACACCTTTTCCTACTTTTCTTCTTTTCTCTATTTTCACGTTTAGCCTAGAGCGTCCTCTGGCTCCTCAAATATTTTCTCATTCATAAGACATTTGCAGACTGCATAGAACATGCTTTCTGTAACTCTTAGCTCTGTATTTGTCCTACTTTGTGATATCACATAAAATCTTAGGGAATTTAAAAATCTTAAAAGTGTTAAACAAAACCCAGAGACCATAAAGGAAAAATTTGGTAGATTTGACTAAATAAATATTTTTAAATGTTATGTAGGGAAAGAATAAGTTGGATAACTGACAGACTTGGAGGAAATTGTGCCAATATATATACCAGACAAAATATTAATATCCAAACTATAAAGAATTGTTAACAATAAAAAAAAAAGACACATTGCCATTTAGAAAATGACAAAATTTATGAATAGGTAGTTTGCAAAAGAAGTACAGATAGTCATTAAATACATGAAAAGAGGATTAATGGATACTAGAAATTAGGGAGATGCAATAGAAACAAGGATGTTAACATTATTTTTTATCTAACAAATCAATATAGCAAAAAGTTTTTAAAAGTTTGTAGGAATGTGGGGAAAAGAGCACTTTAATATTCTTTTGGTGAAAGTAAAAATTATTGCAGCCTTTGAAGAGCATTTTAGCAGTGTAACTTTTTATCCTTGCATATTCTCGTGTGTGTTGTAATTAGTTAAATAATGGCCCCCCAAATATATGCCCATCCAGAACCTCAGGATGTGACCATATTTGGAATAAGGGTCTTTGCAGGTATAATTAAAGTAAGGATCTCAAGATCAGTGACTGGTGTCCTTCCAAGAGAAAGGAGAGGGAGATTTGAGACACAGAGGGGAAGGCCATATGAAGACAGATGCAGAGATTAGAGTGATGGGTCCACATGGTAAGGAACATCAGGACTCCCCACAGCCACCAGAAACTAAGAGTGGGCATAAAATGGATTTTCCCTTAGAGCCTCCAGAAGGAACCAACCCTGCTAACAACTTGATTTTGGACTTCTGGGCTCCAGGACTATGAGAGAATAAATTTCTGTTGTTTAAAGCCACCAGATTTATGGTAAGTTGTTACTAACCTCAGGAAACTAATACATGTGCACAAAAATCTGTATAGAAGAATGTTTTGGCATTGTTTGTTACAGTAAGAAATTAGAAACAAATATCCACCAAAAGTGAAACAGTTAAATAAACTATGGTTCAGTAAAGAGTACAGCCCAGTAGTAAAGTGAGTGAGGTAGATCTATATATGTACCGACATGAAACTGTTCATCAAATATAGTTAAATGATAAATGCCAACATGTACAGGGGTGTTTTGTTTTACTCATCTGTTAACATCAATGTATAGGAAAAACTCTGAAAGCGTGCATAGACAGTCTTTGTGGAGGGGGAAGTAGATGAAAACAGAGGTAGGGGATGGCAGGATAAGGTACTTTAGTTTTATTCTATATATCTGCATTGTTTGAATGCTTAGAATAAATATGTTTCTGTATTAAAATTCAACTTTAAAAACTTTAGCTTAACCGCTCTTCAGAACACAACAAAAATAAACAAAAACTAAACCCATTTATATGATTATACACAAATATCCATATTTTGCTACTGGCAGAAGCAATGCTGTACATTATTTAATATTTTGTAATTTTCAAAGACATCATCAAATTTGTTCTTCCCCTAATCTGCCTTCCCCAGAAGTGGAGAAGAAAATGAGAGGCAGAGTGATTAAGAGACCTGCCCGAGGCCATATACAGATGGAAAGTAATAGAGTCAGACTGAAATCCCTGGCTTCTGACTCCAGGCCCCAGTGCTGCTTTACTGGTGAAGTATATAGGGCCCTAGTGGAGACTATCATGAATGGAACTTAAGTACATTGTGAATATTTAATCACAATTAACCCTGGCCTTCCACTTAATTCCAGGGTTGTAAAGACCCTGTGGTATCCTAGTAATAAGTGTGTGGTCAGACCATTGGAGAGTTGGGGCCCTTCTCATCAATATCAGGAAGTATTTAGGAAACACGAGGGATCAGGCTGGGAATTTTGTGTTACCCTCTCTGATCAGGGACACAACCAGAGAATTTTGGAACTAGAACCAAACAAGGAATATTATAGTCCATCATTTTACAAATGAGGATATTAAGATCCAGAGAGAGTAATGATTTGTCCACAGTCATACAGCTAGTTAATGCTAGGGGCAAAATTAGAACACAGTTTTCCGTTTCTAATTTTCAGTTTTTCTAATACTAGTCCCATGCAATAGATGCTCTGTTTATCATGTATGTTTTTCTGTAAGATATGGATTTTTTCATGAGAACTCTGAGGCTGTCTTATGGTGATAAAGGAAAATAAATCTGGTATCTCTTCCATAACAGAGCTCATAAAACATTAGAATTAAGTGTTTGGAATTGTAGATAAGGTGGTTTAATATTAAAAGGTAAAATGTTGAATGATTTCAGTTTTTTAGTAGATTTTTCAGTCAGCTTGTGCCTTTTTTTTTAACAACATGCTGAAAATGTAAGTATAGTTTCATGTGGCTAAATTGAGCATGTTGCAGACTTTAGAAATTATAGAGCACCTGTTTGGGAAGCATTGTAGATCAAGAACTTTTTGCAAAGATAGTCTCACAGTGGTTGGTCGGTTGATGTCCCCAGTTGCCCCTAGTCACATGTCTGGTAGTCTGTACTACAGGTCTTTTCACAGTCCACCTGCAATTCCAAATAATCAGTTTACCATTTGGTTGGATGAAACACTATTAAATTTCTAATCTCTTATGAGAGAAAATCTCCCACCTGCCTTCTGTTTAATTGCCCTGTTCTAAAACTAATCTGTGAAATTTAGAAAATAGATTTTAAAAAAACCACTTTTTAAATTATATAATATTTTATGTACCTTGTCTGGGTCTCTCTTGACATCCTGAAACAGTTATGTAAGGTGTGTCCTTTTACTAGGAAACCTTGTGTTTCTTGAGACCTGTGAGGAATTACTTCTATAGCCATAAAATATAAACGTTTTTTTTTTAAATTTTTACATTAAATCACCACATTCCTCTCTTGAATTCTCTTTGCTTATTGCAAAAACCTAACATTCAAAATGAGAATTAGAAAGTTAAGAAGATGACCAAAACAAGTTTTGAACTATATTTAAGCAGCATGACCACCATTAGTAATATGATATTTTAGCCCAAGAGTTGTCCTTTATTAGAAGCACCTAAATATAATTTTTTAATGTATTTTTATTTTATCATTCACAATAAAATTTTCTCCTAAAAGAGGGGAAACACATTTTCTTATGAAAAGCAAAATAACTGCTGATTAAAATAAGTCTTTTTAAACTCATTAAAGTTTTACATTCTGTGGGTTTATAATCATTTTCTTTGCTTTTTAGAGAATATCTAAATGCATTGTCTTTGTGATGCTTGACATATAATTGGTGTTTATATGAGCTTAGTAGTAAAATCCTAGGTTGTAAATGAGATATGACGCAGTCATCAAGCAGGAGTCAGCCTTGTAGCTTAATAATTGACTTGCATGTGCAAGCATGCAGATAAAGGGATTGTTTTCCTTATGGTTGATAGCTAAACATGTTATATTCTCTAATAACACATCCCTCTACATGCTCACACATAAATACACATATATGTATTATATCCATCTGCATATGCCCATTTTTGCTATTTTCCTTTTCTTTCCATAGACCCAGTTTCATTTTTTTAAAGTAATCTGGGTTTTTTTTGATACATAGCTATCTAGACTGCTTCCATAAAACAAGGAAACTAGTTTGACTTTATGTATGCATTCACCACATCAGTGGTTCTCAATTCTGACTGTGTATCAGACAGGGATTATTTTTCTTTCTTATATATGATTGTTCAGGCCCTACTGTGAGAGTTTTGATGTGGGCCAAGGTTAGGACCCAAGAGCATCTATATTTTTCCAAACTGTACTTGATTCTGTTGGTCAGCCGGATCACACTTTGTTCGCTTCGTTACTACTGAATAGGAACACTAGATGGTGCTATCTAAAAACCTCCAAAGAGGTTTAAACTGTATCCTGAATTTGCATGCAGTTGTAAATTTGGAATAAATTGCATGTTTATATTTTAATAATTATCATGAATAGGTAAGCTTACTAGAATTATAAAAGAACGCACAATAGCAGACAAATCTTGACAGGAACCAGAAAGAATGGCCTAATGAATTTTTTAAGATGATGATATGTACTCCATTTTGAAAATGGAAGAAAAGGTATTTTTATTTTAAAGAAAACTTTCCTTGATAAATTGTAACAGAAGCTGTTAATTTCCTCCTATTTCACTTTTGATAACATCTAATTAGCTGATGTTAAATGGTTACTATTTATTGAGCCTTAGTCACTGTGCTGAACACCATCTAAACATGCCCTTGAACCTTTAGAAGAACCCTGCTAAATATTGATTGTAGTATATTATTGTTCCTAGTTCAAAAATGGAGGGAACCAGCTCAGAGAGGTTGTTACTTGCCTATAGAACACAATGCTAGCAAGAATAGGATATTGAGTTTGATTCCAAGTGTCCATGCCACAGCTCCTAACCTTATGTGGTATTTTTCAGCATCAATATTTCTGCTACTTTTCAGAAAAGTTAATAATTTAAGTGACATAAAAACACAGAAATGAGCAAATAGAAATTCCATTCATTTATTTCTAAGGAAATAATTTCATTGAGAAACAGATATTTATTAAACCCCTACTGTATGTCAGCCTCTGTAAGGCTGACAGAGGCTAACTAAGTTACTTAGTTAGCCTAACTAACTTAGTGGGGGCTCCAGAAAGGCTTCCTAAGGGAAGTATAAACTCAGACCTGAAACGTGGAATCAGAGCTTTCTTCCATCAAAACTAGAAATAGGATTTGATTTTCATAGAAAACTATCAGCAAATCAGTAGCTTGAAAGGATAACTTTTAAAAAGGCAGTCTGAAGGAAATAAAACTGATTGCAAAAATTTTAAGTCATAATAGGAAAACATTTTAGGCATCAGATCAAATATAGAGCCTAGGAAAATATACCTTTTGACACTACCCCTCGCCCAATTAAAGATGGATTAAAACAAGTGACGATAAAAGGATAAAGGCACCCATGGCTTGGTAAGGAAGGGATAATTTAATCTTAGATTTTAAAAGTACAGTGTTAACATCCAATTTGGAGTATTGGAAGGAGTATTAGGCAGAATTCTAAAGATGTTGCCCCCTCTCCCACCAAAATTCCTGTTCCCTGGTTATTTAATCAAACACTGAGTTCTACAGAATTTGCAGGTGAAGTTAAGGTTACTAATTAGCTGACCTTAAAATGTGGAGATTGTCGATGAGTGTTATACATACAGGCACAGTATAATCACATAAGCCCTTAGTAAAGAAGAAGGCAGAAGAGTCAGTCAGAGAACTGCAGATTAAAGAGGGCAAAAGAGAGATGCTGCAGAAGGGGAAGCCAGAGAGAGTCTAAGCATGAGGCGGATTTGAGCACCATTGCTGATTCTGAGATACAGGGGCCCAGATGCAAGAAATGGCAAGAGTGCCCTTTAGGAGCTAAGGGGGTCCCCCAGCTGACAGCTAGCAAAGGAATGGAGACCTTAGTCTTAAAACCATAAGGAACTTGATTCTGCCAAATAACTTCAATGAACTTGGAGGCAGATTGTTCCCCAGAGTCTCTAATTAAGGAATGTAGCCCTACCAGCACTTTGATTTTTAGCCTGGTGAGACCTGCCTTGGACTTCTGACCTTACAGAACTGTGAGATGATAAATGGGTGTTGTTTTAAGTTGCTAAGTTTGTAGTAATTTGTGATGACAACAATGACTAATAAAGAGAACAAAATTCACCTTTATTCATATCCTCCCACACAGTATTATTTTATTCTCTTCCAGGCTTTGATGATAAGCCCACTTCGCCTAATTATAAACATAATTCACATATATTTTTGTATCCTGCTTTTTCTTTTAACTTGAGCATATATTTCTCTATGTTACTATGTAGTTTTCCCTAATCATTACTTTTCATAGCAGTATAATGTTCTTTTGAGTATAGTATGTTATATTTAACCTGTTGGATTTTTGTGTCACTTCAAAATTTTTACCATCATAATACTATAGTGAGTGTTTCTGTGCATATGACCATCTCATATTTGAAGTTACTGGAGTGGATTTTCAGGTGTATCATTACCAGTCAGAAGGTATGAGCCTTTGTATAACTCATTATATATTGGCAAGTCTTAAATGGCTTACCAGTTTAAAATTCTTAAGCAAAGATAAGAGAACCATGTTCATCAAAATCGTTATCACCATTAGATAGCATTCTTTTTTAAATAATTTTTTTGTTAATGGGGGAAGATGCTTGGTGGAGAGTTTTAAATTTAGGGATAGTTTCCTAAATTACTCAAAGAATTAATGTATAAGCTACTATTCTAAGTATTTCGGGTGTATAAAGCTGAATAGTTTATAGTACCTGAAAACCAGTTATTATGATTAGTCATGTACCAGTCATAAGAGATATGAAGCTAGTTCCTCACCTCGGAACCTGTTTTTAAGTCAACTTGGTTTTTTTTTTTGCGGTACGCGGGCCTCTCACTGTTATGGCCTCTCCCGTTGCGGAGCACAGGCTCCGGACGCACAGGCTTAGCGGCCATGGCTCACGGGCCCAGCCGCTCCGCGGCATGTGGGATCCTCCTGGACCGGGGCACGAACCCGTGTCCCCTGCATCGGCAGGCGGACTCTCAACCACTGCGCCACCAGGGAAGCCCAACTTGGTTTTTTTTTATTAGCAATGCATGTACAGTCTGTTGGTACTACATTCCTACCTTCTATTTTTATCATGCTGATTTTATAATAGTTCTCAAAACCATATTTATTTTCTTATTGTGGGTATGACCATTTTTTTCATTTATATTTTTAAATTTTTTTTCCAGCTTTCTGGAGATAATATTGACATATATATAAATTTAAGGTGTACAACATGATTATTTGATACACATATATACTGTGAAATGATTACCACAGTAAAGTTAGTTAACACCTCCATTCCCTTTACATAATTGCCTTTTTGTGTGTGTGGTGATAAAATTTAAGATTTACTATTTAAGGTCTTAACTTCCAAGTATACAATACTGTATTGTTAACTATAATCACCATGCTGTACATAACATTAAATCCCCAGAACTTATTCATCTTATAGTTAAAAGTTTGTACCCTTTGGCCAACATCTCCGCTGCCAGCCCTGACAACTACTATTCTACTCTCTATTTCTATGAGTTCAGCTTTTTTAGATTACACATATAAGTAAGAACATACACTATATGTCTTTCTCTGTCTGGTTTATTTCACTTAGCATAATGCCCTCAAGGCTCATTCATGTTGTTGTAAAAGGCAGGATTTCCGTCTTTTTGATGGCTGAATAATATTCCCGTGTGTGTGTGTGTCTCTGTCTGTGTATGTGTAACACATATGACATTTTATCTGTATATAGCTCACATTTTCTCTATCCATTCATCCATCTTTGGACACTTATGTCGTTTTCACGTCTTGGCTGTTGTGAATAATGCTGCAATGAACGTGGGAGTACAGATATCTCTTTGAGATAATGATGTCATTTTGGGGGGGATATATATACCCAGAAGTGAAATTGCTGGATCATGGTGGTTCTATTTTTCATATTTTGAGGAACCTCCATACTGTTTTCCATAGTGGCTGCAACGATTTACATTCCCAGCAGTAGTCACAAGAGTTCCCTTTTCATGGATGTAGATATTTTCTTTGTTAAGTTCCCAGTTATATTCCATTGACATCTTGAAAAATTTTAGGTAGGAAAAATATCAGTGTGAGTAAACATAGTTTGAATAACTAGAGACTAAGTGCTAACTTACAATGTTCTTTTGTACTTCAAAGCAAAGTATTGGACTTAGAATGAAGGTCTAATACTAAAATACAAAGTACATATATTTTCTGTGACTGTAGAGCAGTTTATACCTTTACCTTGCTCCCCTGTAAAGAAGCCATGAGTTAAAGTAAAAAGGCACTAGATGGGACATTAGGTTTCTAGATCCTTTTATGTTGCTAACCAGCTATTACCTTGAACATGTCACTTAACATCTGGGCTTCTGCTTTCTGTTCTGTAACATGAGGGATTGAATATGTTGGTGACATGAAAATGGTCATTTAGGAAAAGTATGAAAGCATTTTGTACTCAGTGAGTTAGGTTTAAATTAAAGGTACCTGGTAGGAGGTCATTGTTTTGGTTTGGACTGGTTTGGAAATTAAATGAAGAAATTCCCATAAAGCTCCTAGACCAGACATTCAGTGTTGCCTAGCATGAAAATGGAGACAGTGACAAAACTTTGGTACTAAAATACTCTGTTTCTGAGAGACTGTATAACTGAACTGCTTTAGAATCTGTACAAAAATAAGGTACATTTAAAATAAGTACCTATTTTTATTTTCCAGGATCAAATCTAAATCGCTGTGGTTTCCGAGGCTCTTCATACCTGGGTATTCCATTCAATCCATCAAAGGTTAGTTCTCTTTGCATTAGGAGGAAGGAGGAGAGGGAGTGGAGAGATTTTAGTAAGAAAGAAAACTAAGAAAGTAACAGAAAGAACCAGGCCTCCAAGTTTCAGTGTAGCTAAATACTGTCTAATAAACTGTGTGTTATGAACTGGAACTTTTTAAGGGAAAGCTATACCCACCTTACTTCTGGAAGAATGCACAGTATATAAATGAACAGAAATTCCTGTTGTTAAAAAATTGTCTTTCTTACTATCGTGTGTGTGTGTGTGTGTGTGTAAAAATTATTGGTGATTTCTTGGAGAAAATGGAAATAAAGCACTCAAGAACATGATACTTGTTCTCTAAGAAACCAATGAACCGTGTGTTACAGAAGGACTTTATATTTGGTTCACATTTCTTAGGAATGAAAGAGAAAGCTCTTGCTAAGCAGTGATTGGAGACCCAAGTAGTGATGAATTACGATGACATTCCTGACGGTAGGCAGACTGTCTTCAGACTTACAGGCAGAGGCTTTGGTACCAGCACATGCAGGTATAGAAAGCAGTGAATCCTAACATATGAGAAGCTTTTTTTCTTCTTCAAAGAAGCAGACCCCAAACAAACTTTTGTAGGTGTTTCATCTGTGCATAAAATATTTTTCTACAATAGAAGGCAGAGCAAAACTTCATCATTTTGTGGAAAGAGATCTCACAAAATAGAAACTTTTTCCTTGATGGGGGTCAGTCTGCTTATATAATGGTTACAAGCCAATATCTGGCTACACTGAGTACATCAAGATTTATATCCCTTTCCAAGCTGAAGGTAAATGACATGTTGCCAATTTTTCCATACTCTGCTTCAAAATTTTGGAATAAATAGCAGTGATTTTGGAAAAGGTGACATGATTTGATAGAGGCACTGCTTCAACTTTCTTCCTCTGCCCTAAGCTGTAGACCAGCATGCCTGTGTCAAAGTCATATGACTTTGCTAAGGTGTCTCCAATCATGTATGCCAATTGCTTTTAACAGAGAATCTGGAAACTAAGGATCCATAAAAATTGTCCTTTTTCTCCATACATATAATACTTTCCAATTTAAGCCAGTCCTGAATAGAGGTAGCTCTCCATTTAGTCATAATGAACAAGATATCTAAAAGTCATGACACTGATAATAATGACCATTATACAGCACCATACCCTATACAGATGTATACTTAAACTTGTTGGGGTAAAACAGTTCTTTGATAACATTACTTTTAAGAGACAGCCCCCTTACTCCCCTCACCCCCTTCCAAGGCATTTTCGAAACAAAAGGATAAAATGTAAGGAAAAAACATTTTTTGCCGTTGATTCACAGAGTCTCCTGAAACCATTTTGGGCCCTGAATTCATCGAGACCCTGGCATTTTCTGGGGAAGCTAGGTCTCACTCCATTCTGTGTTGCATTAATCTGAATCTTGAGTGCTAGAGGGAGCTAGAGACTCTAGCTGGAATCATATAGGGCCACAGGAGTTGTCACTTAGGGTGGTGGCTGAGAATCCAGGAGACAGATGAAGCCAAGAGAATCTGAGGAGGCACATATGATTTTTCAATACAGTATGTAAATAGTATCTTCGCTTTTTCGTCTGAAACCACCTATGGGCCATTCACTTACCTGAAAAATGTCCAGGACCTTTAGTGGCCATAGAACACTTTTTGAGAAACACTAATGGATCTTCTCAACCCCCTTTTCTCACTGTTATCCTTCAACAAATCCCATATCCTCTATTAAATTATGTACTGTCCTTAACACATACTACATAGCCTGGAATCTTCCTTCTCTGCTTTCCTTTTACTTTTTCTTCTACCTGTAACGCCACCTCTTCATCTGTACCTAACCAAACTCCTCTTCTGCTGCAGAAAACAATCCTTTATCCATGTATTATTGTATCTCCATCATGACACATACAGCATTCTACTTTGTACTGTACTTATTCAAGTAGCCCTCTTCTCCCTTCAAGGTTAAGGTCCACATTTGATTTCTGTTCGGATTCCCCACAGTGTTTTTAACATAGCAGATATTTAGTGTGAGTACCAAAAAATGAAACGTTACAGGATTTCTAAGAAGGCAATTATAAATGTGGAATAGGATATCCAGGAGTAATTAAAGCTTGAGTTCTAAGGAGGAGCTCAGAATGAAAGAAATACCACGGTGAAAATTTGCTTGTCATATTTGTGAGACCATATAAGGAATTGTATATGTAAGGCTGGATAGGTGGGGTGAGTTCAGATTATAGAGGATATTGAACACCTTTGCAAACTTATTCTATGAAGAACTACAGAAGGTCAGTGAGCAGCAAAGTATTCTGATTAAGTCACTAGTGGTTTCAAGACCCTTGAGTCGTGACTCCAAAGAAGTAGTGGCCCTTTTGATATTTGCCTTGCACTTGCATCATCATCAGTAAGATAAGTAGCATCTGTATAGACAGTAATTTTATTTAATCCTCAGAGTAACCCTGTGAAATAGGTACTAATATCTCCATTTTCCAGAATGAGAAAATGCAGCAGTGAGTAGTAGAGCCAGGATTTGATGCCTTACAGTAGTGTAGAAGTTAACATTTATTGTAGAAAGCAGAGGAGTCTGTTTTAACCAGAATCTTGGTACAAGCTTCATTTTAACTTTCTAATGTTATGGGCAGTTATTCTAGTATTTGAAGCAATTATTGATGAGCCCAAACTAAAACAGAAGGAAATCCTGTGAGAAAGATGAATTTAAAATACACTCTTATTCTATCAAAATTAAAACTTTCTTAAACTGAGAAATAGTACAATGTGAAATTTTACATTTTTTAAGTGAAATTATCTTTTTAAAATAACCAAACAGGATTGGCTATTGGAAAATAATTATAAAACTTTAAATGCTTTGTGTATTGCAGAATGTAAAGTTACTTGGTTTTACATTTTTACTTTTACTTTAATAAGTTTTTAAATTAATTTTATCTATGCCAGTGCCAGCTAGAGTCTACAGGATTTCCTACAAGGAGTCACATATTTTATAAACCTTAAGAGATCTTTGATAACTGTTGATAGTTTTGTTGAAACAGTCAAATCAGTGAAACTAATCTAATAAATATTCTGGTTATATGAGTTTCCTAGTTTGACTCCCCAGCTCTGCCTGGGCAATTACTAGTCTAACAGTCTTCACAAAAGACTTTTTGCAATCAATACTCATTTGGTAATTTAAACTTTAAAAATTAGATTGTTTTATTTCTAGAGAATTTTTCAATATTAGTATCTTGAGCTCTTCTTTGCATTTTTTTGTCATTCTAAGTGTTAATATTATTAGAGACTCAAATAATTAAACCATATGAGAATAGAATAATGTTTTTCAACTGTATTGTTTTGTAGGATTTTTAAATGGTGATCACTACTGTGGTATTTAATTTGAATTTGTACAGCATAAAAAATAATTATTTCTACATGCTTTTCTAACTTTATAAGACTTAAATTATAAGTGATATGGTTGGTCAAATAGGAAGTTGAAATAATTTGGCTTATTTGAATATCAGAGCTACTTCCATAAACTTGAGGATAAAACTGAAAATTATGTAGCCTGGAAAGTACGCAATAATACTTATGTTGAGACATACACGAAATTGAGTTTTGTTTGTCTCTATCAGATGTCTATGCAAATCAGTATAAACAACATTTAATTTTACTGTTTACTAAAACCTCTTGTCAAATTGCATAATGAAATAAGATCTCATTTCAGTTTTCTAATTAACATTATATTAATTTTGAATCTAGAATCCTGGAACAGCTCATCCTTATGATAGTGGCCACATAGCAATGACCTACACTGGCCTTTCATGCTTAGTTATTCTTGGAGATGACCTAAGCCGAGTAAATAAAGAAGCTTGCTTAGCAGGCTTGAGAGCCCTTCAGCTAGAAGATGGAAGGTATGGGTCATTCTTTGTTACTTGTCTTTTTTTTTTTTTTTAAGAAAAATCATTTGGAATTAAAAATAGATATAATCCTATACTAGAATTGTAGAGTTTATCATAAACTCTTATTAGAACCACCTAAAGTTCACTGTATACATACGGTTTAAGTGCCTAATCAGTGAAATATTTCTTATGTGAATGAAAATAAAAGTAATCACAATAACAATTCCATTTTTTCTCAGTTCATTTTTCTTTTTTTTAAAGGTGATAATAGATCCATAAATAAATGGTTTAATAGTTTCAGGATTAGGATCTACTTTAATTTACATTCTGGGTAAAAAAAATGGACATTTTGAAGCAGACATACATTTAATCTAAACTTTTATGCCTTAAGACATAGTGATGGGGGCAAAAGGGATGAACATTGAATATTATTATATTCTAGTGTAGGTAGTTTCTGTGATATTATTAAAGGATAGAAAAAGTAGTGAGTTCACTAATATTTGATGGTTTGAGTGGTGTGTCTAACAAAAAAAAAGTTTTAAGGTGAAACATTTTTTTTAAGTTTAGGAAGTGATAAAACAGTAGTGATGCTATCTAAAGAAAAGACTTTGCAAACAAATCCTGCCACGTTGTTATAGCTGTAGTCCATCTACTGCTGTGTCTATTTTCCTGTCAGTATTTTAAAAACACTGCTGTTGATGAGGGGAAAATTAGTGGAAACATATAAGGTAAATTGACATTAATTGGAAATACTATAAAACTAAATATTTACCTCAGCAAGTACATGTGACTAATTTCTCAATAATTCATTATAGTCTTTGGTCACTGCTATCTTATCCTTATTTATAAATAAAAGAATAGATATGAAATACAAACTATTATGTACTTCTCTAAAACTAATTAAATATGTGAAAATTAAATTAAAACCATATGATCAGGGCTTCCCTGGTGACGCAGTGGTTGAGAGTCCACCTGCCGATGCAGGGGACGCTGGTTCATACCCTGGTCTGGGAGGATCCCACGTGCTGCGGAGCGGCTGGGCCCGTGAGCCATGGCTGCTGGGCCTGCGCGTCCAGAGCCTGTGCTCCGCAACGGAAGAGGCCACAATGGTGAGAGGCCCGCGTACCACAAAAACAAAAACAAAAACCAATATGATCAGTTAATTAATGGTTATCTATATATACATTGAGAAGAAATTTCACATAAGCAGAACTTGGGCTTGAGAATTTCTTACTACCCAATAGGTCCCTGCTACTTTTTCTGCTGTTAATTCTCAAGCCACTGTGCCATAGCTTTCCATGGCTGAGAGCAAAGAAACTTACTCTGAGTGGTGGCATCTGGGAAAGAGTAACTGTGGTAGTATGTTAAGCTACCCAGAAATTGAACTTGGGAGTACAGTGTTGATTTAGAGATAGTTTTATATTATTCAAATTAATAGTCCTTTATTGAATAATACAAGTAGTATATGGTTTTTAAATCTGTATTTAGTGATAGCTTTTTCTGTGAGTGAAGACATGAAGTAGGTGTTTCTAACTAACCCCCCTACAAAAAAATAAATTATAGTACAGTAAATCATATGGTTATTATTTTCAGTTTTTGTGCAGTACCTGAAGGCAGTGAAAATGACATGCGATTTGTATACTGTGCTTCCTGTATTTGCTATATGCTCAACAACTGGTCTGGCATGGATATGAAAAAAGCCATCAACTATATTAGAAGAAGTATGGTGAGTTATGTTGATAAATTGACTCTTTGTTTTAAGTTATTACTGCTGATATATGGGGGCTGGGGCATGCCTCATCTCTTCTAGCAATAATTTGGAAATAAGGATAATAAGATTGCTTTCTGGGTACATCATATATCAGAATAGCCATTTAAGAATAATATTCAAGGAAGTGACTCTTTAGCCATTAAATTTTAAATGTAATCTGATTGTGTCCAAAGAAACTGTCTTTAGCAGAAAGAGATTAGTCAGCCTTAGAAGCAAAAAATAGTAAAATCTCAAAGGTAAATGTTGAACCTATCTTAATAGGGATCATTGGGAAGTTGCAGCCAAGCATAAAGGAGAATTACAGTGCCCTTGGTGAGATTATTCCTATATTGGGTGTGAGGTGTGAGTTCCTTAAACTGTTTTGACTACCAAGATTGACTAGGCTGACAGTAGATTTTTGGATCACTTTTGGTTTCTTAATACTTTTATGTGGGGTTTTTTTTTAATCTAAGGTTTATTTTAAGGAGAATATCAAGTAGAAATTTTATTCTTTCACACAATACAATTTAGTCTTTTTATCAACAATAGTAAGGAAAACTTAGTTTAGTCTCAGCCAGAACTATCCTTTGCTCTACTTTTTAGTCTCTCATATACAACCAGAGAAATAGAAGTGCTGCTTCCCAGGTCTATTTTACTTCCTAAATATGAAAGTTTTATAGATTAGAATATTTTAGGCTGTTAATTCAACTTTTACTAGTCCATATTTCAGAACAAAAATGTGTTCTTAGAGGAATGGAGTTATTTTTAATTGAATGTGTGAATGTGAATCAGATTTTATAGAATCTATAATAGCACAGGTTTTTAAAAGCCTGTGGAGGCAGAAAGACGAAACCTTTAAAGGAGTTTTAACATCTTTATTGGAGTATAATTGCTTTACAATGGTGTGCTTTATAAAAGGAGTTTTAAGAGGAAAGGAGATTTATGTTATAGACAAAGGTGGGAGATATACATTTTGGCATGAATATTGCAGAAATAACACCATGTTCTTCTCAGTGCATTGTATTTGGAGGTACAACATGTTGATTTGCTCTATCATTGGTGATGTTAACTTTAATCACTTGGTTAAGGTGGTGTATGCCAGATTTTCCTCTGTAAAGTTAGCATTTTTCCCTTTGTAATTATTTAGTATCTCATGGTGAGATACTTGGAGACTGTATAAATATCCTGTCCCTCATCAAACTTATCCACTAGTATTAGTATGCATTGATATTTTCCAGCTCTATCATTCATTCTGTAATTATCAGTTAAAATTCTACAGTTATGGAAAGCTTTCCCTTCACCTTTATCTACTTATTTATTTATTTAATTTAAACAGGCACTCTAGATTCTTGTTTTACTCAATGGGTTATTATCTGTAACTATCATTATTTATTTTGATGCTGTCCCAGATTCAGCCAGCAAAAACCCCTTCACCCCTTCAGCCAGCACAAACCCCTTGTGCCCTTTTGGTATGTCCCCTTCATTCTTTGACCACCTCCTTGTCTTCTGGTACAAGATATTCCAGGTTCATAGTTTAATTTCCCAGCCTCAGTTCTGAAATTGGTCATTTCTTCAAGGAGTTCTAGTTCTTATTGGAGGGTGATGTTTAGAAACCACGATTTGGGCACAAAATGTACTTATTGGTACTGGGATATCACTGCTTCTAGCCTCTCTCTCAGAGGTAGGAAATGTATATATATATATACACAGACATCCCCCTTACACACTTATACACATCTATATCTTTTTCTCTATCAATCAAAAACCGTGAGTTCACACTAATACCTCAAATTTTAATCCAATACCACTAGGTTCATTTTAACCTTCCTTTTTTCATTTGTAACTCCCTTCTCAGAGAGTGACAAACCTGTCTACTATTATCCAGAAAATACATTGGTTCTTTTTGTTTAGAGCCTGAAGGTATATAGTCAAAATGTTATATTTAAGAAACACTTGAGTTACTTCTTTTATTCCCTCCACCCCCAACCTTTAGTTTGTTTATGTTAATTTATTTGAAATAAAGTTGTTTATTTGTTTCTGTTTGGATTCTATTTTAGGATTCCCCCCAACTTTGTTGATTTTATTTCTTTAATATGTGAAATATTAACTCGGTTTTGAAAGTCATAACTATACAAAAAGTTATATTCAGAGATGTGTAACTCACAGGGCTTCCTGTTGCTTCTATCTCCACCCCCTTCCTAACTCCCATGTTTGCCACCTTGTTCCCATTCACTCTGTAGGTAAACGTTCTCATTAGTTTTTGGTTAGGCCTCCCTGTACTTCTTTTTGATGAACAGATATGTACATTTTTATTTCTGCTTTCTTACTCAAAAGAGTACTTTTTTCAGTTTGCTTTTTACATTTAACAATATAGCTTGAAAACCACTCTATATCAGGTCATAGAAATTTTCCTCATTTCTTTTTTAACAGTTTTGTAGTACTCCATCACGTGCACATGTCATAGCTTTTTCCAGCTCTTCTATATATAGGCTACATATTTTCCAAATGCGAACAGTGTTGAAATTCATACCTTCTACATGTGTGCTTATGTATTGTTGGGGATATAACTTCAGAATAAATTCCTAGCAGTGGAATTGCTTAATCAAAAAGTAAATGCATACGGGGGAATTGGTTCAAGGTGGTGGAGTAGAAGGACGTGCACTCACTCCCTCTTGCGAGAGCACCAGAATCACAACTCACTGCTGAACAGTCATCGACAGGAAGACACTGGAACTCACCAAAAAAGATACCCCACGTCCAAAGACAAAGGAGAAACTGCAACGAGATGGTAGGAGGGGCGCAATCACAGTAAAATCAAATCCCATAACTGCTGGGTGGGTGACTCACAAACTGGAAAACAGTTACACCACAGAAGTCCACCCACTGGAGTGAAGGTTCTGAGCCCCATGTCAGACTTCCCAACATACGGGTCCAGCAATGGGAGGAGGAATTCACAGAGAATCAGACTTTGAAGGCTAGCGGGATTTGATGCCAGGACTTTGACAGGACTGGGGGTAACAGAGACTCCACTCTTGGAGGGCACACACAAAGTAGTGTGCGCATCAGGACCCAGGGGGAAGGGGCAGTGACCCATAGGAGACTGAACCAGACCTACCTGCTAGTGTTGGAGGGTCTCCTGCAGAGGTGGGGGGAGGCTGTGGCTCACCATGGGGACAAGGACACTGGCAGCAGAAGTTCTGGGAAGTACTCCTTGACATGAGCCCTCCCAGAGTCCACCATCAGCCCCACCAAAGAGCCTGTAGCCTCCAGTGCTGGGTCACCTCAGGCTGAAAAACCAACACGGAGGGAACTCAGCCTCACCCATCCGCAGACAAGTGGATTGAAGTTTGAACTGAGCTCTGCCCATCAGAGCAAAACCCACCTCTACCCACCACCAATCCCTCCCATCAGGAAGCCTGCGCAAGTCTCTTAGATAGCCTCATCCACCACAGGGCAGACAGCAGAAGGAAGAACTACAGTCCTTCATCCTGCGGAACGAAAAACCACATACACAGAAAGATGGACAAAATGAAAAGGCAGAGGACTGTGTACCAGATGAAGGAACAAGATAAAACCCCAGAAAAACAATTAAATGAAGTGGAGATAGGCAACCTTCCAGAAAAAGAATTCAGAATAATGAGAGTGAAGATGATCCAGGACCTCAGAAAGAGAATGGTGGCAAAGATCGAGAAGATGCAAGAAATGTTTAGCAACAACCTAGAAGAATTAAAGAACAAAGAAAAAGAGATGAGCAATACAATAACTGAAATAAAAAATACACTAGAAGGAATCAATAGCAGAATAACTGAGGCAGAAGAATGGATAAGTGACCTGGAAGACAGAACGGTGGAATTCATTGCCACAGAACAGAATAAAGAAAAAGGAATGAAAATAAATGAAGACAGCCCAAGAGACCTCTGGAACAACATTAAATGCACCAATATTTGCATTATAGGGGTCCCAGAAGGAGAAGAGAGAGAGAAGGGACCCGCAAAAATATTTGAAGAGATTATAGTCTAGAACTTCCCTAACGTGGGAAAGGAAATAGCCACCCAAGTCCCAGAAGCACAGAGAGTCCCAGGCAGGGTAAACCCAAGGAGAAACATGCCGAGACACATAATAATCAAATTGCCATAAATTAAAGACAAACAAAAACTATTAAAAGCAGCAAGGGAGAAATGACAAATAACATATAAGGGAACTCCCATAAGGTTATTAACAGCTTATTTCTCAGCAGAAACTCTACAAGCCAGAAGGGAGTGGCATGGATATTTTAAAGTGATGAAAGGGAACAACCAACAAACAAGATTAATCTACCTGGCAAGGATCTCATTCAGATTCGACAGAGAAATCAAAAGCTTTACAGACAAGCAAAAGCTAAGAGAATTCAGCACCACCAATCCAGCTCTACAACAAATGCTAAAGGAACTTCTCTAAGTGGGAAACACAAGAGAAAAAAAGGACATACAAAAACAATTAAGAAAATAGGAATATACATATTGATAATTACCTTAAATGTGAATGGATTAAATACTCCAACCAAAAGACACAGGCTCACTGAATGGATAGAAAAATAAGATCCATATATATACTGTCTACAAAAGACTCACATCAGACCTAGGGACACATTCAGACTGAAAGTGAGAGGATGGAAAAGGATATTGCATGCAGTGGAAATCAATAGAAAGCTGGAGTAGCAATATTTATATCAGATAAAATAGACTTTAAATTAATGAATGTTACAAAAGACAAGAAAGGACACTACCTAATGATGAAGGGACCAAAATCCAAGAAGAAAACAATAACAATTATAAACATATATGCACCCAACATAGGAGAACCTCAATACATAAGGCAGATGCTAAAAGCTATAAAAGAGGAAATCGACAGTAACACAATAATAGTGGGGGACTTTAACACCTCAGTTACACTAATGGACAGATCATCCAGACAGAAAATTAACAGGGAAACGCAAGCTTTAAATGACAAAATATACCAGATAGATTTCATTGATATCTATAGGACATTCCATCTGAAAACAGCAGGTTACACTTTCTTCTCAAGTGCACATGGAACATTCTCAAGGATAGATCACATCTTGGGTCACAAATAAAGCCTCGGTAAATTTAAGAAAATTGAAATCATATCAAGCATCTTTTCCAACCACAACGCTATGAGATTAGAAATAAATTACAGGGAAAAAAACCCATAAAAAACAAACACATGGAGGCTAAACAATATGTACTAAATAACCAAGAGATCACTGAAGAAATCAAAGAAGAAATCAGAAAATACTTAGACACAAATGACAAAAACACGATGATCCAAAACCTATAAACAATCTAATCTTACACCTAAAGTAACTAGAGAAAGAAGAACAAACAAAACCCAAAGTTAGTAGAAGGAAAGAAATCATAAACATCAGAGCAGAAATACATGAAATTGAAACAAAGAAAACAGTAGCAAAGATCAATAAATCTGAAAGCTGGTTCTTTGAGAAGGTAAACAAAATTAATAAAACTTTAGCCAGACTCATCAAGAAACAGAGGGAGAGGACGCAAATCAATAAAATTAGAAATGAAAAAGAAGTTACAACGGACACTGCAGAAATACAAAGCATCATAAAAGACTGCTACAACCAACTCTGTGCCGATAAAATGGACAACCTGGAAGAAATGGACAAATTCTTCAAAAGTTATAACCTTCCAAGACTGAACCAGGAAGAAATAGAAAATATGAACAGACCAATCACAAGTAATGAAATTGAAACTGTGATTAAAAATCTTCCTACAAACAAAAGTCCAGGACCAGATGGCTTCACAGGTGAATTCTATCAAACATTTAGAGAAGAGCTAACACCCATCCTTCTCAAACTCTTCCAAAAAATTGCAGAGGAAGGAACACTCCCAAACTCATTCTATGAGGCCACCATCACCCTGATACCAAAACCAGACAGAGATCTACCGAAAAAAATTACAGACCAATATCACTGAGGAATATAGATGCAAAACTCCTCAACAAAATACTAGGAAACAGAATCCAACAACACATTAAAAGGATCATACACCATGATCCAGTGGGATTTATCCCAGGGATGCAAGGATTCTTCAGCATACGCAAATCAATCAATGTGATACACCATATTAACAAATTGAAGAATAAAAGCCATATGATCATCTCAATAGATACAGAAAAAGTTTTTGACAAAATTCAACACCATTTAGGATAAAAACTCTTCAGAAAGTGGTTATAGAGGGAACGTACCTCAACATAATAAAGGCCATATACGACAAACCCACAGCAAATATTATTCTCAATGGTGAAAAACTGAAAGCATTTCCTCTAAGATCAGGAACAAGACAAGGATGTCCACTCTTGCCACTATTATTTAACATAGTTTTGGAAGTCCTAGCCATGGCAATCAGAGAAGAAAAAGAAATAAAAGGAATCCAAATTGGAAAAGAAGAAGTAAAACTGTCACTGTTTGCAGATGACATGATACTATACACAGAAAATCCTAAAGATGCCAGCAGAAAACTGCTAGAGCTAATCAATGAATTTGGTGGAGTTGCAAGATACAAAATTAATGCACAGAAATCTCTTGCATTCCTAGACACTAAAACGAAAGCTCAGAAAGAGAAATTAAGGAAGCGATCCCATTCACCATTGCCACAAAAAAAATTAAATACCTAGGAATAAACCTACCTAAGGAGGTAAAGGACCTGTACTCAGAAAACAATAAGACAGTGATGAAAGAAATCAAAGATGACACAGACAGATGGAGAGATATACCATGTTCTTGGATTGGAAGGATCAATATTGTGAAAATGACTATACTACCCAAAGCAATCTACAGATTCAATGCAATCCCTATCAAACTACCAATGGCATTTTTTGCGGAACTAGAACAAAAAATCTTTAAATTTGTATGGAGACAAAAAAGACCCTGAACAGCCAAAGCAATCTCAAGGGAAATAAACGAAGCTGGAGGAATCAGACTCCCTGACTTCAGACTATACCACAGAGGTACAGTAATGAAGACAATATGGTACTGGCACAAAAACAGAAATATAGATCAATGGAACAGGATAGAAAGCCCAGAGATTAACACACGCACCTATGGTGAACTAATCTGTGACAAAGGAAGCAAGGCTATACAATGGAGAAGAGACAATTCCTTCAGTAAGTGGTGCTGGGGAAACTGGACAGCTACATGTAAAAAAATGAAATTAGAACACTCTCTAACACCATACACAAAAATAAAATCAAAATGGATTAAAGACCTAAATGTAAGGCCAGACACTATCAAACTCTTAGAGGAAAACATAGGAAGAACACTTCGACATAAATCACAGCAAGATCTTTTATCACCCACCTCCTAGAGTAATGGAAATAAAAACAAAAATAAACAAATGGGACCTAATGAAACTTAAAAGCTTTTGCACAGCAAAGGAAACTATAAACAAGACCAAAAGACAACCCTCAGAATGGGAGAACATATTTGCAAATGAAGCAATGGACAAACGATTAATCTGCAAAATATATAAACAGCTCATGCAGCTCAATATTAAAAAAACAAACACCCCAATCAAAAAATGGGCATAAGACCTAAATAGACATTTCTCCATAGAAGACATACAGATGGCCAAGAGACACATGAAAAGCTGCTCAACATCACTAATCATTAGAGAAATGCAAATAAAAACTACAATGAGGTATCACCTCACACCGGTCAGAATGGCCATCATGAAAAAGTCTACAAACAATAAGTGCTGGAGAGGGTATGGAGAAAAGGGAACCCTCTTGCACTGTTGGTGGGAATGTAAATTGATACAGCCGCTATGGAGAACAGTATGGAGGTTCCTTAGAAAACTAAAAATAGAACTACCATATGATCCAGCAGTCCCACTACTGGGCATATACCCTGAGAAAACCATAATTCAAAAAGAGACATGTACCCCAATGTTCATTGCAGCACTATTTACAATAGCCAGGACATAGAAGCAACCTACGTGTCCATCGGCCAATGAATGGATGAAGCAGATGTGGCACATATATACAATGGAATATTACTCAGCCATAAAAGGAAATGAAATTGAGTTATTTGTAGTGAGGTAGATGGACCTAGAGTCTGTCATATACAGAGTGAAGTAAGTCAGAGAGAAAAACGACTACCGTATGCTAACACATATATATGGAATCTAAAAAAAAAATGTTTCTTATGAACCTAGGGGCAGGACAGGAATAAAGATGCAGATATAGGGAATGGAGCTGAGGACACGGGTAGGGGGAAGGGTAAGCTGGGGCGATGTGAGAGAGTAGCATTGACATATATACGCTACCAAATGTAAAATAGCTAGTGGGAAGCAGCTGCATAGCACAGCGAGAGCAGGTCAGTGCTTTGTGACCACCTAGAGGGGTGGGATAGGGAGGGTGGGAGGGAGACTCTAGAGGGAGGGGATGTGGTGATATATGTATACGTATAGCTGATTCACTTTGTTATACAGCGGAAACGAACACAACATTGTAAAGCAGTTATACTCCAATAAAGATGTTAAAAAAAAGTTCAAGAAGATTTCTCAGAAGGGAAAGATCTGAGTTTCCAGATATCCTGAAAGGACCACTGAGGGCCCATTATAATGGATGAAAATAGGCTCAAACCCAGGAACATTACTGTGAAATTTCATAACACTGGGACAAAGGAAAGATCCTTCTTTGCCTTGACTCCTAGAGGATGTTCTCCACCAAAACAAAAGAGTAAACCAAGAAAGAGGAAAAGATAAGAAATCCAACTCAGGTGAAAAACGTAGGAAGTTCCAAGGCTGATAGTGAAGGGAAGTCCCCAGATGACAGCTCTGCAACAGTGTGGAGAGCACTCAACCCAGATAGGACAAGGATGGAGGAGTGGGGGGCTCTGTTCAAGAGAAAGACAGACATTGGTAGGTGTCTAATGGTGGTTGACTGTGTCTATCAGAAGCTGTGTCTATTAGACGGTCAGTACAAAGTAAAGCACACAAATGGGGGAAAAGGTAACAGTTAATTTCAGGAAAAATAAGAAAATAAACAACCATAGTCCACAATGCTCAACTGTGAATTGTATTTTCGTAGACAGGTTACATAATCACAGAAGTTGATTTAAGCAAAGTGTAGTATCCTCGGAGCATGGGGCACAGGAACAGAGGGGAATGGGGTGTAAGAGAGTTGGATGCTTATCTACCATAATAAATGATAGAATATGTCTAAAAGTCACAATTTAAAACAGTATGATCTAGGCATATTATTTGGAAGCACCAAGATGTATACTCCAGAAGAAATGGCCAAATACTGAAAAGTGGTTGCCTCTGGAAAAGGGTACTGGAGGAGTGTGAGGAATGATGCAGGGAATCACTGTTTTGTTACAAATTTTTGTTATAAATTTTTCAGTACCATTTAACTTTCTAAATGATGAATGTATATACCTTTGATAAAATAAATTTAAAAAAATGTTATGCTTTTCTAGGGTTTTATTTTAATAATTTTTAAAAAGCATATGTTATGCTTTTTTCAAAATGAAAAAATAAAACAAACATAAAGGAAAAAAAAAGAATTACCATATGACGCAGCAATCCCACTGCTGGGCATATACCCAGAGATAGCTATAATTCAAAAAGACACATGCATCCCAGTGTTCATTGCAGCACTGTTTACAATAGCCAGGTTATGGAAGCAGCCTAAATGCCCATCGACGGACAAATGGATAAAGAAGATGTGGTACATGCATACAATGGAATATTACTCAGCCATAAAAAAGGAACGAAATTGGGTCATTTGTAGAGACATGGATGGACCTAGAGACTGTCATGCAGAGTGAAGTCAGAAAGAGAAAAACAAATAGTGTATATTAACACGTATATGTGGAATCTAGAAAAATGGTACAGATGAACCAGTTTGCAAGGCAGAAATAGGGACACAGATGTAGAGAACAAAAGTATGGACACCAAGGGGGTAAAGCGGGGGGTATGGTGAATTGGGAGATTGGAAATGACATATATACACCAATGTGTATAAAATAGATAACTAATAAGAACCTGCTGTATAAAAAAAGTAAATGCATACATAAAGTTTATCAGATATTGCCCATTTTCTCTACAAAAGGTATGAACCAATTTATATTCCCACCAGTGTATGAGAGTGCCTGTGTCCACACAGTGTCACCAATAGAATGTGTTTTCACACAGTTTTTATTTTTACCAATGTGATGGGTGAAAAATGGTATCTCAGTGTTTTTAATTTGCATTTATTTTATTAGGAATGAGTTTGACCATTTTCTTAACTTTAGGACTGTACAAAACCAGGCCACAGGCCAAATTTAACCTGTAGTCCCCAGTTTGCTGACCCCTACTTGTAGTCCATTATTTTTCCTTTTTCTTTAGGTATTCCAATTTAGTGTGTTTTCTTTCTTTGCTTATCTTTCATTTCAACCACTTTCTCTCTGACCCTTTTTACTTCTTTATCTCATTTTTATTCTCTTTGCTGTTTTCAGCCTTTCTTAAATGTCCCTTACTGTGTTTTCCTGAAATCATTTAATTTTTATTTCTTCCTACTGTTTATCCTTTTCATTTTTTAACGTTAAATCTCTATTCATATTTCCGAATGCTTATTTGAGGATATGCAATTGAGTTTGGGGTGCTGTATTACAGTTTTCCTTTGCTTTATCACCATTTTTTGGAGGTGAAGGCAGATTTTCCTATACTGGGATGTTTTCATTCTGATTGTTGTGTTTTCATCTCAGAGTTACTTTGTCTTTTTCTGTTTAGTCATTAGTGGATTTTTTTTTTTCTTACAAGAATTCCTAGTTTAAGAGTGCCCTCTTTTCAGTGCAGAGAAACAAAGTATGGTTTCTTTAATTTAGAGTGTCTTTTTGTTTGTTTGTTTGTTCAGTGATTGGGGAAGGTTTGTGAGTTCTGTGATTTTCTGGTAGGAGAAAGGTTCTCTTTTGTTTCCCGGGTTTTTGCATTTTGCTCTTTGGAGTTTTCATTTATTTGGTCTTCAGTGGGCCCTTCTCCCTTCCTTTTTTAACTGTCTTCACCAGACTTATGCCCATTGAATGCTGCCACCTTGACTTGCACACTCTCCTCGGTCTTTTCTCTGTAGTCACTGTTCAGCGTTACCAGAGCTCCTACAGTACAGGCATCCTCACTTTGCCTGGTAGTGCCAGACTGTAATGATGGTCTTGCAGGCTGAAATGATGCACAGTGATTTTAATCATCAGTGGGAAAAATGACACTTGTTCTGTGACCTTTATAATTTTTTGCCAAAACATTAAAAACTATTACCGTTATAAATGTATACAGAATTTTTAAATGGTAAAACCAATGTTTATTTATTAGTACATCATAATTTAAAACATTAGCAATATTGAAAATTAAAGTGTTTTCTGTGTAAAAACATTCATCAATAGTAGCTTGAACAGCACTGTTTGTTTTCTCATTATATAATTTATAATATGGAGCAGGCATCTTTTCTGTCTTGGTAAATGATCATACTCCTTTCTAAGTTTGTATCAGCTTCCAACATTCTGTCCTTTGTATTTTCATTGTTGTGAAATATCTGAGAGTTCCTTTTATGTGAAGTTTTTGCCAGCATCTCTTCTCTAGAACATCTCCATCTTTTTCATCAGAGCCACTTTCCTCATTTATGTAGATATTTCGCCTTCACTTGATTTTTCTGACTGCATATCTAGTCTCAATCAGCCAGCACTGTCATGATAGCTGTTTCTTATATTACTCTGTTTGATCTCAATTTCACTTTCAGTGTTAACTGCTTTTCATTTCTTTACTGCACTTTCATCTTTGGTAGCCAATCTCCTTTTTTGATTATGTTTTTAAAACATCATGTGGGTTTATCACTAAAAGACAAAGAGACAGCACAGCCACATACATTGCTGTCTGTGTGAACTGAAAAACATGTGCAGTGACCAATTACTACAGACTTTGAAAAAGGTGACATGATTGGTCACTGATTGTGATACACATCTATTATGTATGTAATGGTTTGTGGACTGAGGAGCTAGCAGCAAGTTTGTACTTTATGCAGTTGCTAACTGTTAATATATTGTTTTTACTGAAATTTGAACCATACTATGTTACTTAACTAAGCGGGGGTACCTGGAATTTGTGTATATTGGAACTGTGCAAAGCAAGGATTGCCTGTATTTCACACTGAGGCTTTTCCTAGTGATTTAAGCTAGTGATTTTAGGTAATCTCAGACCTGCCATTAGCGTCCCTCCTCTCTCTTCCTCACAAGTTTTCATAGATTGCCCTTGCTCTCTGCAAAAGTATTTCAGGAGTGTGGGATTTGATGTTTCTTCTTCTGTAGAAAGGAAATTTGAAGCTTGAGCATGTCTTCTAGCTTTGACAAGGTTTCAGTTTTATGTAGTTGTATTGTTCTTATCCTGTTTTGATTTTGTGGGATATGTGGGGAGATTCAAATTTAGGCAGGCACCATTATCATTGGCTACCTAAGAGCCTCAAAATAGATTTGTGTTTATAATGTTATAGGAGTATAAAATCCTTACATTTTCCTTAAATTCATATATTCTTGAAAGTGAGAGAGGAATAAAGGTTGGGGCTTCTTATTGGGTAGAAATTAAATATGTAGGTGCCATCTTTGGACAGTCTATTCTTAGAATATGCCTAGTGCATACATTTACTGATTTGGCTTGGTGAATAAGACAAGAGCAGGTACTTGAAAATGCCTAGATCTATTTCATTGTGGGAAAGAGTGCATATTTTGAAAAATATAAAGGAGAACTAAAATTAGATCAAGAGACAAAAAATTAGCATAATGACAACTTATTTATTTATTATTATTTCCCTATTAAACTGAACATATTTTTCTTTTTCAGTCCTATGACAATGGGTTGGCACAGGGAGCTGGACTTGAATCTCATGGTAAGGCATCTTAAAATAAATGGACATGTAGTTTCTTTTGTTCCTTCAAATAACATCATGGTATCTTCAACATGTAGGACCTCAGAAGTCTGTCTCAACTCTTGGTGCAGCCTGACTGTCTTCTTTCCTACTTCTCTCTGTTGACACTGCTGTGCCAACTCGAGCCTCTCCTAGGTCAGTAACCATTCAGAGATTATTCAGACCAGAATGTTCAAACAGTACTTTCTGGTGATCATTTCAGCTGTTAGTTGCATGAAAACATCTTGGGATGATTTAAAATATTGTTAGAAAACAGCACGTTTTCTTCTTTGGTGTAATACTAAAAAGCTAGATACAGAATATTAAACATGAATCAATGAATTTGTGAAGAAAAAATTTTTTTTACCTTCCTTAATATAATTGTCCTAAGTCATAGTGATAAAACATTTTGCCACATAGCATATGTTCACTGCGTACATTAATACAGTCTTTCCTTTCACACTTTTCCTCAATTTTGGCAGAACCAGAGTGAGCGATAGTCACTTAGTTTGTCAAAACATCAATAGCCTGAACTCTTTCAAGTGGAATATATCATGTAGAAGTAAATGCACTTCCTTGCTCCTTTTTTTTTTTTTAAAAAAGAGCCCAGATCAGGGAGGCTCTCTGAGTGAAATCCTTGTTTCCTCTTCATCACAGCAGTGTTTTTGTGCTCACCTGTGTGTCCATCCCTCTGCTAGCACAATAGAGTAGAAAGAACACATCAATATTCAGGTCTCAGCCCTAACACTAGCTATGTAGCTTAGGCCCCTTACTTAATCTCTCTGAGGATTTCCTCATCAACAGAGTAGAAATAATTATATCTTTCTTTAAAATTATTTTTAGAGATATGAGGGAAACTGGTTTGTAAACTGTAAACCATGTATAAACATTTTTTTAAAACACATTCCTTGTGCTTTCCCTAGGACCTGTCCTATCAGGTATCTCTTCCCTCTCTGACATTTTCACTCCCTCCTTCGGTGGTATTTGTAGAGTATACGTGTCACTAAGGGGCGTATAGAAAACTGTCTTGGATTTTCCTCTGAAGCCATACTATAATTAGGACATCATAATTCTTGTGTATGTCTATATGAGATTGGGGGTGGCAGTAGCAATTATGTCACTGGTCATCACTACTTGGTAAGGAGGGATATACTTGTAGTTGCACAAAGAGGAAATCTGGCATCTATAAGAATTTCTGAGAAGACGAGGTCTGGGCTCACTATCGTAAAGGATGTTAATGGGCACTCAGGCGGAGGAGATACTTTGCAGTGCAGGAGACCTGTGGAACAAACACTGTTGTTCCCCAGAAAATGGGATTACGTTCTCTGGGATATGAAACAGAGAGGGCCGCTCAAACTTGATACTCTTGGATGGAAGAAAAGTCTTGCTGAGTCACACAAGTAGTGATTTGGAGTCAGTATGACTTGAGTAGGATCACACCCAGCAAGATCATCATTGATGGGCTGTGGTTCATGCCAAAAAGCTTACACCTTCCTTTTGCACTCTTTTTGTCTTGGTAGATTTAAGGTCTAAAGCCCAAGAGGAGGGCTTCCTACGCAGGGTGCCACAGTACAGGGTGTGCTGCAAATGGGCTGTAGGCATGCCAAGCTATTGCTGCCTGAGCCTTTGGAGCAGCCAAGACCTAGGTGTCTAGAGCTCCCGTTTAGGTGCCAGGAGCTCGCTCCTCAGGTCACCGCTGTGTGTTCTGCAAATGTCAGACGTTTTAATGTTCTTGTGTGCTGTGAGGTTAGATAGGCTGAGAAGTACTACTCTAGAAGGCTTTGGTATAGCCTCCCTTCCCTATCTTATCACTGTCTACACTGGCAAGAGAAACCTCTTTCTAAAAAGTAGTCTTGCAGATTGGGCACTCTGAAGTCATGGTGTTCTCCCTTTTTCTCCTTTTATTAATCTTTTTAGAATAGTAGTCCAGGTATACTATTTGCCCTTCTACACAAATGGCTTGTTCTTTAATTTTTCTGTGTAAGATTCGGCAACTTAAATATTTCTTTTAAAGTCATGAATGGTCTACATTTCAAATCCAGTGTCTTTTTCTCATTCCTCATCTTCTATTTATTGAAGCAAATGAAGCTGTTAGCCTCTCCCCCTTCTTTCTTGAAGTATCAATTCCTCTTGTCCTTCTTCCTGACAAGTTGTTTCTGGCTCCTTCACTATTTTTGTTTCTTCCTCTCACCTCTTTATCTTAGTCCAACTTCCTTCTTTTCATTGGATCATTCATCTTTCTAAATATCAGGACTCTTATACTTGCTATTCCTTCTATATAGAATCCTCCACTCCCATCCCTAGCAAACACCTGGCTTCACTTCACATCCTTCAGGTATTGGCTCAAATGATATTTTTGGAAAAGCCCCCTTTTTAAAATTGCAAACCACCCACTAACACACCTCCTGTTTAGAATTGCAAACCAACCACAGATACATACCCCATTCTCTGTCCCCCTTTCTGGCTTTATTTTTCTCCATATCACTTTTATTTTATTTATTTGTTTATTGTCTGTCTCCACATAATATATGCCTCATGAGATCAGAGGTTTTGGCCTGTTTGATTCACTGTTTTATCTCCCACACTTGTAACATGTGGCACATAGTTAAATGAACTAACAGATGGTTCCCTGTCAATCATCCCTGGGGTGATGGCACCCACACTTTGTTTCCAAATCTATACTGTTGCTTCTGAGCTGCATACTGCCTTTCTGTGTGCCTGCCAGGCAGAGCTAGCTACCTTTATATCTCTCAAGCTGCACATTTTTAAAAACCATCATTCTGCTCTTTCCTTCCTTCCAAGTCTGTTTTTGCTATTCAGGAATGTGGAACTATTCTGATCTACTGATTTTTCAGAGAGCCAGAAATCCAGAATTTGGGGTGTTTAATCTCCTGTTCTGTTTTTTGTTGTTGTTGTTCTTAACTTGCCAGTCACACCAGTCCTCCGTTAGTCACCAGTTTATAACCTTTTACGGACTTAAAAGGAAAAGAATTTATTTATTAAGCAGCTGCTCTGTGCCAGCTAACAGTTATTCTCACTTAATCCTCACACTAGCCCTCCGAGAGTGGACATCTTTGTATTAGTTAGATTCAATCAGAAGCAAAATCACTATGAATATTAAAGACTAGGAATTTATTATAGGAGTAAGATTTTACATGGTTGTGGAAGAAGATGGAGAAGTAAGGCCCTGAAAGGAGTAGTAGGTGGATCAGGAAAGAGTCACTGACAAGCTCTCCTGAGGCACTGGCACAGGTGGACAAGTGAGACCTTGCAGGGGAATCTGGAGAGCCAGGTGCATGCAGCTGCCAGAATGTAACTGGAAGGCTGTTGTTCGTACATCCATTCGTGGGCCTGGTGTCACTAGAGCAAGAAGTAGAAAGAACTTGGATTCCAAGTATATGGGAGAATAAGGGCAAGCTAGACTCTCACAGCACCTCTACCCTTGTCTCTTACCTTCTGTGCCCACAACCAGGGCAATGGCTACTGCTTCACTTCCACCTTAGAGATCTCACACAGATTTCTCTAGCTTCAGACCATATAAAGAAGGGGATTCTGGGAAACAGTTCTCGCTTAGCCAAGTTAACACAGTATAAAACCACCACAGTGATTATTGTCGTTTTACTCAGAGAAGGTAAGTAACTTAACTCCTAGGCTCACATATCAGGTAAGTGTCTTGAAACCCTATGCTTGTTCAGCAGTACCATTCTGCCCATATTTAAATCTCTTAGTGTAGTTCTCCGTGGTCCAGTGCCAGCCTAGCTTTGTAATGTGAGAGATCCCTTCCATGTGCTCTAGGTTGCAGAGAAAATGTATTCTCCAAATGTTCTTACATGCCTTCTCACCCCTGGACTTTACTAATGTTCTTTTTCCTATACTTGAAATGCTTCCCCTTTACTTCTCTTCATTTCCCTTTCCTTAAACTTCAAATTTTACCCATCTTTCTATGCTTAGTTTCACTGTCACATTCTTTGTAAAATCTTTCATTGTTTCTTGTCCCCCCAGCCCTAAGCAATTTCTCCCTTTTCTATATTCCCGTAATACTTGGTTCGTACCATTTACTTCTATTTACCTTCTCTGCTAGGTTGTAAGCTGATCGTGTCTTATTTATGTCATACTCCATATGCCCTTGAATATTGTAGTTGTCCAGTACATATTCGATGAGTTAGTTATGCTGTATTCCACTCTGCATCCGAAAGCTGGGAAGGCTGAATTTAGAATGTGTACTTCTGCTACAGTTTGATGTTAATCAAGTTTTTTCATGTGTTCTTTGTCCTAATTCTGCAGTCTAAATGCTACTTAATATACTGTTTTCTTTTTCTCTTTAACTCAACTGCTGTTCTCCAACACCTGCTTAGCCTGGAGTCCATTTGTCACGAGAACTAAATAGGCACACTGTACCCTTCTAGGCCATGATTATCAAATGTTATGATTCTGTTTATCCTAGTGATTCTTTTATGATAGTACAGTTTTAGGGGAAAATGTTCATGTGTTTTGGAAGAATTAGATTTTCCTACTTTGCTAGGATTGAAACTACTTTTCCTCTTGAGATTCATAATGTAAGAGTTCACATATACTCATTTGATTCCATGATTCTTTCAGAATATCTCTACTCCTTAATCCAGAAGAGAAGTATTAAACTTTACTTGGCCTGATTTCGTCTAAGCATTCAACTCCCTTGAATCTACCTCACTTTACCTTTTTCATGTGGTGTTTAAGAGTAAAATGATGTACTTATTTGTGTACCTGTTTACTTAGCTTTCTACTTTAGCTGTATGTTTGTTGACCATCTTAAATTACACATTTCAGAGCACATAGATTCTTTCAAATTATTTGGTATATACAAATAGATACTAAGAGAATGCTTAAAAACGAGCTTTAAAACCTTATGGGAACAATAAGTTAAAACATAAGTAAAGCATAGCAAACAGAACCAGAGTCAGTAACACCTCCTTTACCCTGCAACTGGAAGAACTGGGGTAGGTTGTAAAGAGAGAACCAGTCCCTCCCAGCTGTGATTTTTTTATGACAGTGGTATTCTGTGTACATTAATTATCCACATAACTGAAGCATTCCACTTTAGGTGGCAAACTTTCAGCAATTTCAGGTGGAAATCTTTCTCTTATTTGCATGTGTCTTAATATTCTCGTACTCTTACATGCCTTCGATACAGAAGGTTATTTTCATAACCTTCTTCAACCAGGGCATAATGAACAGAATTTTATCTTTTCTTGATGAATTCAGATCATTATTATGAGAAGGAATTCTTAAATTGTACTTTAATATATATAGTGATGTAACATTCTCGAAGATTTTTGAAGCTTGTAGGAATCATTGACCTAATCCTATTTAGCCCCAAAAGGATATTCTAGTTGAGGTCTTGTGCCTGCTTTTTCTTACTGTACTTATTGTCATAATGTTACCTGTCTTTTCTTGCTGTTTTTGTCTGCCTCTAACACTCTTCTAACATCCTACTTTTAATCCAGGTTTTTAGAACTGGTGTTCTAAAATTGTTTACACAGGAACCTCTCAGGGGTAAATGTTGATAAGTGAATTTTAGCTTAAAGAATAGACTTTGTAATGACTGTGTTTGGCTACTCAGAGACCAGGCTTACTTCAGAAATTGTCATTTTCAAAATCTGGTCATTTGGGCAAAGTAAAGAGTATTTTTATTTTGAATTGTGCCAGTTTGCTTTAAAAAATCCGAACAATTATTTTGGAGAGTAACAATTAAGTGTGTCTTTATTTCTTGGTAGATAGTTTTAAAGATTATGTACTTTCTTTTAGAGGCTTTATATTTAATGATGTAATAATACCTGAAGTCATGGCCAGCTTCTCATGAAAGAGAAATTGAAACTAGTAGGTCATTGAAGGGGAAATAAGATTGATAGTTGCTGAATAGAAATTATTCTAAAAGGTTATGATAAATTTGTTTTACTTTTGTTTTAATTCACTCATGACTAACATAGATCTCCCTTTTTTTTTCCATTGGGAAAAATTCTGAAGACTAAATAGTTCTTACAGTGTGACCCTTTTATTTATTTATTTTTATTTTTTGACAGTGACCCTTTTAATGTGATAGCTGCCTTGCATTTTCTAGAGAGAATGCTCACTTTTCCTTTGCCAGAGAATACAGCCAAGATTTGTAACACCAAAAGGAAAGTTACAGGATGAGGCATATTAGGAACAATCTATTTAAAGAGATGGAATTAATAAAAATCACTAGGTCAAGTTGTAATAAGTTGGAAATATAAGTATTTTCAAATTGTTTGGAGTTGACAGCAGATAACGCCAATGGAAAGTGGTGGGGGTTTTTTTGTTGTTGTTTTTTCCTTTATGGAAAAATACTGACTTTTCATTTCCCGAGGAAAGTAATTACCTTTGTGACTATATTGGTTCTATTGAAGCTGTAACATTTTAATAAACTTAGGGGTATAAAACAACACAAATTTATTCTCTTACAGTTCCAGAGGCCAGAAGTCTGAACTGCATCTTACAGGGCTTCAAATCAAGATGTCAGCAGAGCAGGTTTTTTCTGGAGGCTCCAGGGGATAATCTGTTCCTTTGTCTCTTTCAGCTTCTGGTGGCTGCTGACATTCTTTGACTTCTTGTCTCATCACTTTAGTCTCTGCTTCCATAGTCACAATGCCTCCTCTTTGACTGTGGTTTAATCTCCCTCTGCCCCCGTTTTATAGGGACACTTGTGGTTACACTTAGGGTACACCCCATCCAGGATAATCTCCCCGTCTCAAGATCCTTAACTTCCATCACATTTGCAGAGTCCTTTTTGCCATATAAGGTAGCATGCCCATGTTCAGGGATTAGGACCTGGATATCACTGGGGGGCATTAGTCAGTCTACCATAGTGAGCATGGACCTGTATTGTGCATCTACTTCCAGATACAGTTTTCTTCTCCACACTACCCCCATCCCCAACACACACACACACACACACACACACACACACACACACACACTCTTGCCCTTTGCTAAAACTTTTCTTCCTTAAATTTCTTAAGCTGACATATAAGCTTCTAGTTTATGTTATATGTGAAAATCAGTCTGTAGCTTTAGGCAGATGGAACCTCAATTCATAATCAATACACTGTCTTTAAGGGAATTAAAATCAGACTCAGGTGATAGAGTAGTAGACAGGGAGTAGGAGTTCTAGATTTTAGTTTCAACTCTCCCATTAACCATATAATTTTGAACTACTTTCTAAATCTTTTTTCATTTAAAAAATTGTTCTTACGGCCTTAAGTTATTTTAATTTTTTTCTATTTCATCAAGTTCATATTGAAGACTCCAGTGCTTAGTGGTTATTTTAAATAGTGAAATTAAGGTAAATAAAATAGTGAAATAAAAGTAAAATTAATTGTCTTTTAATTTTATTTCACTATTTTCTAGAGTTATTTAACCCTTTTTTTCTTCAATCATTTCATATTATTTTCCTAGACATCTAATAAGTTTAAAGTATTGTGTGGTTTTAATTAACAGGAGGATCAACTTTTTGTGGCATTGCATCACTGTGCCTGATGGGTAAACTAGAAGAAGTTTTTTCAGAAAAAGAATTGAACAGGATAAAGAGGTGGTGTATAATGAGACAACAAAATGGTTATCATGGAAGACCTAATAAGCCTGTCGACACCTGTTATTCTTTTTGGGTGGGAGCAACTCTAAAGGTAAGAGAAATAATAAAAATGAGAAACCTTTACTCTTTGTTAATAAAAAAACTGTGTGTAAAGGGTTTGGTCTTTGTAATGTTCATTAAATATTGTTAGGTTTAGGGCAAAAGGTTTTTCCTGTTGCTCTGGCAAAGCTAGTCTCTGTATGGTTTTTCCACAGAATTCAATTATCTGTTGTACTACTTAGAAATTTCTATTCTTATAAAGCTCTAGTGTCCCAGAACCTATGTAAGAAAGTAGGTGTAATGTCATAAAAAACTTTTACCTGAAACTGATCAGTGGTCTGTCTAGTGGGGAGATCTGTCTGAACATACCAGTAAAGGGTTTATGGGAAAATTTAATCTTAAAGGATAAACCATGGGTCATTTCTTTAGAAACCATCTAAGGTTTTCTATTTTGTATTAATTTATTTGTGTAAGCCTTCTGAAATGTATTGATTAATATGTTCATACATTTTCCCCATCTCTACTACCTTTTGATGTACCTAAATACATAAGCTTATTAGCCATTGCATACCCACAAGTTTTCAATACCTTAAAATCGCCTTTTTTGCCTTTAAAACATATCACCTAGGCCTGATATTCAGGAATCTAACAAAAGTCTATGTTCATCATCTATACACAGTAAGTCCCCTGCATATGAACAAGTTGCATTCCGAGAGTGCGTTTGTAAGTCCAGTTTGTTTGTAAGTCTAACAGAGTTAGCCTAGGTACCCAACTAACACAATCGGCTGTATAGTACTGTACTGTAATAGGTTTATAATACTTTTCACACAAATAATATGTAAAAAACAAACACAAAAAGTAAAACATTTTTAATCCTACAGTATAGTACTTTGAAAAGTACTATAGTGCAGTACCACAGCTGGCATACAGGGGCTGGCATCGAGTGAACAGGCAAGAAGAGTTACTGACTGGAGGAGGGAGAGGAGGTGGGAGATGGTAGAGCCAAAGGATCGTCAGCAACAGGAGATGGAGGGCAAGCTGCAATTTCACTCACGCCTGACGTGGATGGCACAGGTTCTGGTTCCTTGCTGGATTCAGTTCTATCTACCCTCTTGAAAAAACGATCCAGTGATGTCTGGTTAGTAGCTCTTTTTTTCTCGTCATAGATGACACGCTAGCACTGGATTGCATTCTGAATGGCTGCTGCAACCTTCGTGTACCGTTCTACATTCGGGTCCTGTGCCTCAAAAACTAACAGTGTCTCCTCAAATAAAGAAAATCCCCTTGCCATTTCCTGCATCATGAATCTCTTCGGTTCTTCAGTTACTACTTCTTCCTCTTGTCTCTCTTCATCCTTTCTCTGGGCCTCCAGTTCCATCAGGTCTTCATTAGTAAACTTCTCCTGTTGCACAGCAAGGAATTCAATGAAGTCGTCCTCTTGCAGATCTAGCTTGAAATAAAGATACTGTACTACTGTACTCTATACAGTACTGTACAGTAGAGTACACAAAAAGCACAACCACTTGTAGAGGATGCACGCATGTGACAATGTACGCCAGACATGTGAACTGACTTACGCGATTGGACATGTGAATGCACGTTTGCATCTTTGAATGTTCACAACTTAAAGGTTCGTATGTGGGGACTTACTATAATATCCTAATTTTTTTCTCTTAAACAAAATTCATACATGTGGTTGAAATGAATTGGGAAAATAGAACAATTTAAAATGAAGGCAGTAGCTTCTGTCTCCTCACTTTTAGTGCCATTCCTCAGGTGCACCATATTAATTTTTATAATTATGAAAAATTTCAAACATACCCAAAAGAAGAGAGAATAGTGTATAATGAACCCTTAATATGTTCATCAACCAATCTCAACAGTTGTCATCCCAAAGCCAGCCTTCATTCATCCATATACCTATCCACTTCCCTCACCCTCACTGACTAATATTTTAAAGCAAATCCCAGATACCATTTTTTATATTATCTGGAAAATTTTCAGTATAATCGCTAAACAAAAAGAGCTTTTTAAAAAATGGAACCGTAGTATCACTTCTAAGAAATCAGCCATAGTTCCTTATCATTAAATATCAAGTCAGGATGATATATATTTCCTATTGCATCACATCAAGAGGCATATAATATAATCTCTGGCTGTCTCTCCTTTTGATCAAAGGGCTCCAGAGTTGTCAAAACTGATTCATCCATTATAAAGTTCCCCATGAGCCTTCTTTGTTCACTTTTTTTTTATGGTGTTAAAATATACGTAATGTAATAAAGTTTAACTATTTATAAGTGTACAAATCACAGTGTTATGTAACCAATACCACTGTCTATACCCCAAACATTTTCATCATCCTAAACATAAACTGTGCTCATTAAACAGTAACTCCCCATTCTCCCATCCCTCCAGCCCCTGCTAACCTCTATTCTACTTTTTGTCTCTGTGAATTTACTTATTCTAGGTACATCATATAAGTAGAATCATATAATCTACTGTGTCCTGTGTCTGGCTTATATTTCTCAAGCTCCATCCATTTTGTCACATACATCAAAATTTCGTTCCTTCTTATGGTTGAGTAAATATACCTGTTTTATGTATATACCACATTTTGTTTTTCTGTTCATCTGTTGATGGACACTTGGATTGTTTTCACCTTTTGCCTTTGTAAATATGGTGGCAGTGAGCACTGGTGTAAAATAAATATCTGTTTCTGGATAATTACCTAGGAGTGGAATCGGTGTATTACATGGTAATTACATGTTCAACTTTTTGAGAAACCACCAAACTATTTTCCACAGTGGCTGCACCATTTTACATTCCCACTAGCAATGTATAAGTGTTCCAATTTCTCTACATTCTCACCAATACTTGTTTTTTCTGTTTTTTTTTTTATAATACCATCCTAATGGCTATGTGGTGACATCTCATTGTGGTTTTGATTTGCATTTCCCTAATGATTAGTGATATCGAGCACCTTTTGATGTGCTTATTGGCCATCCTGTGTATCTTCTTTGGAGAAATGTCCAATTTATCTATTTTTTCTTTTGTTGCCCGTGCTTTTGGTTGTTATTCCATGAAATCATTGCCAAATCCAATGTTATGAAGATTTTCCCCGATGTTTTATTCCAATGGTTTTATAGTTTTAGTTCTTGAACTTAGGTCTTTGATCCACTTTGAGTTGATTTTTGTATATGGTATAAAGCAAGAGCTTCAGCTTCATCCTTTCACATGTGGACATCCAGCTTTCCCAATGCCATTTGTTGTAAAGACAGTTCTTTACCCATTAAATTGTCTTGGCACCTTTGTCGAAAATCATCTGTTTATTTCTGGGCTCTCCATTCTATTGCATTGGTCCTTACTGTTTTAATTACTGTAGCTTTGTAATAAATTTCAACATCAGGAAGTATGAGTTCTTGACATTTTTCTTTTTAAAGATTGTTTTGGCTCTTCAGGGCCCCTTGCAATTTCATGTGAATTTAAGGATTGGCTTTACCATTTCTTAGGGAAAAGGCTGTTGAAATTTTGATAGAGTTTACATTGAATCTGTAGATTGCTTTGAGTATTGTTGACATCTTAACAATGTCAGGTCTTCCTATCCATGATGATGGAATGTTTATCCATTTATTTAGATCTTTAATCTTTCACCAGTGTTTGGTAGTTTTTTGCATACAGATCTTTCACCTGCTTAGATAGGTTTATTCCTAAGTATTTAAATTCTTTTGGAAGCTGTTATGAGTGGAATTGCTTTCCTAGTTTTCTTTTGGGTTGTTTGTTGCCGATGTATAAAAGCTTCATCATCTTCTTACGGAATGGTTTTAGCAGCCGTTGGGGATCATTACTTAGGTCCATTATGTCATTGGGGGTTGCTATATGGTGATAGTCTATCATTTCCTCTAAATTTATTAACTAGGATTCTTTTATAAAGAAGAATTTCACTTTAACTTAAGGTATGGTTATACAGAGAAAGGCAGATGATTCTTTCTCTTAATTTTAATAATGTTCATTCAGTCAGTGAGTTGGTTCCCTAGCATCCTCTAAAGTTTTCCAATAAAATAATTGGGTTTTAGGGTTTTTTTTTTTTTTAACCTTTGAGTATCACTGTGAACTCATAGATTTTAATATATTTTAGTCCATTACATTGTTCTTTTTAATGCTCAAATTGTCCCATCTTTAGCCAGTAGGAGCCCCTTCAAGTTGTTTCTTGAGTCTTTTTGATATGACCTTGGTGGTCTTTGACAACTTTCTAAAGGCAACTACTTTTAAACCTTTTTAAAATTTTTAATTCTTATGGATAACTTTAAATAATAACTTTAAATATGCTGATTTCTTGACTTAACACCTTTAGGCATTATCTCAGCTATGAAAACATATTCCCAACTATGAAAAATGAAGATTTGGCCTCCCCTTTTTCCAGCAGATTGTTACTGGTATATATTTTTTTTAGTTCTGAACCATCTCTCTTCCTCTCCCTTCTAAACCTTTCAGTTTACCTTTACTTTTACAACATCAGCTTAGGTGACATTCATATTTTGTTCAGTAACAATGATCAAATATTTTATGCTTTGCCTTTAGGTTGATTTTAAAATTTGAAAACCAGTAATCACATATTAGGGCTGTATAAATACTTTTTATTGCTAAACCAAGTACAGTGTTAAGATTATTGTTCCTTCTTTCTATGTAATGACCTATGTGCCACTTGATGAAAAATGTTTCTAGCATCAGGAGTCTAAAGAGTCTCTGCTTATATTCTATTAATTAAACCAAATGAATGAATAAGTTGGTTTCTTATTTGTACCATAACCTTATTATTGGTTTTGTTTCTCTTTTTGAGAAATAATGCTTCTTTATTAATCATTAATACCTTTCGTGGCTCTCTGATTTATTGACACACTTTCAGCTGCTTTGTGACACTTCTTGAACTTTCTTACCTACTGCTCACCACTCCCCGACCCCGTTCTCTTCACAGTTTGACAATCCTTTATATTTTTCTATTGAATGGGATCTTCAGAGAAAGGACAAATACATGTCCTAAATCTTTAAGCTACATAATTTTTTATGCTAAAATTGTATTTGTCTCACCTTGTATCTTTCCTAATTAAAGAGCTTTAATTTTTTACTATTCTCAAACAAAACTGTCTCTAGCACGTGGTTAATAATTTTTGTTGCTCTTTTTTGAAATATTTTTAGTTTTCATTACCAGCAATTTGTAACTAATAGTTCAAAAGCCTGTCATAAGAGTTAGAATATAGGTTAATTAAATTGCCCTTTTAAAAATAACTGATGAAGTTGAGCATACTGGGAAGTTGTGTTTTGAATGTAGCTAAATGTGATGCAGAGAAGTCAGTTGGGTATGGTTCAAAAGAAGGAAATAGTGAGTGGGTCAAGAAAAGGAGAGTATATTTGATAAGATGATAAAAAAAAGTTAATGTGGTTGAGAATTTTAAATGCTCAAGCCCCCTAGGCTTGCTCTGAGAGCCTTACTTAATTAGAGAAAAGCATATTTAAATTACATATATCTGAAAATTGAGCCAAAGGTCAATATGAAAGTTTAATGTCAATAAATTTATATTTGTCATGTCATTTCAGCTTCTGAAAATTTTCCAGTATACTAACTTCGAGAAAAATAGAAATTATATCTTATCAACTCAAGATCGCCTCGTAGGGGGATTTGCCAAGTGGCCAGATAGTCATCCAGGTAATTTATTTTTTGTATAAATCCAGAACAACTTTTGTTTATTTTTTGAGTAGATCTTCAAGCATCTTTGTCAGAAAGGGCATATGATAGAAAATATAGGCACAGTTGTAAACTTACTTTAAATAATGTTTTTAAAAAGGTAAATTGTTTAAGTTTATGGTAGATTTAGGGTCTTTGGGGTGTAAAGGAAGGATTTGATTATCAAGATGTATTGGTATAGTTTGCCCTTTTTTCCATATATTTCACTTAGCAGTGTTTCATCTTGTTGCGGGCAGTAAGGCAGATGGTCTGAATGGTCCCTGTCCAAAATAGAATTGGTTCATCCAAGATCTTTAGGATTACTAGCTGTCACTTGAGCTCTGCAGAATAAATTACTCTTAAATCCAAAAGGGAGCTAGTTCTTACTCTTTTCATAAGTCATTAAATCAGAAATCTCAAATCCTGAATACAGGTGCCCCTCACTGTCCATACTCTTATTCTCTGAATTTTGGCAGATTCAGGTTATTTTTTTAGATGAATACTTTTGCTATATGAACTCTCAAACCATTCACTCTCTAAAACTCAGGAACCAAATAGATTCAGACAATACAATATTCCATGCTTTCCCAGCTCAGGAAAGGCATAGATGTGAAGAACAAAAGATTCTTGTATTTCATAAGTACTTTTAAAAGGGTTCTTCAGAAATAATGACATTTCTTCAAAATATGTGGATAATTCTGCTATTTTCCAAACCTAGACAGGCCATAGTCTAAGCTGCATGCCCTAATATAATAAAGTCAGTAACTACATGGATGCCATCTCAGACCCCTCAGGCCTAGCCTGCCAGCACAGCTCATCATCTCCGTGCTCTGCCCTGCCCCAAAACTTCGGTGGCACTAGGCCCAAGTTCAGGCCTAGGATTCTGAAAATGTCTTACCAGTCTTCCTCTAGTCCAGTGCCCCTCCTAGTGACACCGTGTGTGTGTATGTACATTCGCTTAAATGAGAGGAAAGGGGCCAAAGCTCTTTTCAGACTCCCAAAGGGATCTCTGATGCAAAAGAGAACCTCTAATCTAAACTCTTCTGTTAAGTCTGTTACAATTGTTGAAAAACTTTCTTAGCACTCAGAGTCAGCTGGCACTGCACACAAGGCCCTCCCAGGATTTGGCTCCTCTCCCACCGCTAGCATCGTTCTCCAAGCTGCTTGCGCTTCCCCCTTAGGTTTCACCTCCAACAAAATGAATCTATTTATAGCTTCCAAAAAACTCAATTCAAGACTTTGTTAAAAATAAGTCAGAACACTGACACTTTTCATAAGCAAATTGACCAAGTATTAGCTATAAATATATGACACTAGATTTAAGGAATGATTGTTTTTGCAGCATTGCAGTAGTGTCATGGTTTTTATTATTAGTCTAGAACCTCTTCACCTCCTCTCTTGTCATAGAACAGTTACGGTCAGAATATGTACCTGAATTGAAGTACAAATAAGGGGCTCATGGAATCATGTCAGGAATATTTCCTGACATCCATATTTACGTGTATTTTCATGCAAACTATGCTTCTTTTTAAAAAATGTACAATGCTTTTAATTTCTAAAGCAAAATAATATTTTTAAATTTTGATATCTATAACACATAGCTGTAAATATGTTTGAAAAGTGCCTCAAGAAAACAGTTCTTTTGGTATTGATTCCATTGTTTTCAATCAGTACATGGTACTATTTTAAAAAATAATGTACTGTTTTAACAAATAATGGGAATAGGGAAATGACAGTCTCTTGAAAAGCATTTGTTATATAAACATATTGAGATACATTTTGATTTTTTACAGTAGCTTTTTTAAAAGAAAATTATTGGAGCTTTTTTCTAGAGAGATCAGTTGTTTAACATTTGAGTAAATACTTGGATGTAATATTTTTTATAGATATGTTACAATGTCTTCAGATCCTGTACATTACAGAGCATAGGAAGTGTTTGTATGATAAATTGAATTTATGTGGAAAAGATCTGTTCCCAGAGCTGTTATAAAAATCATTTTAGTAAGAGTTTTTAAAATTAGCTTATTCTTGGTTCTAATAAATCAATCTAGTAGCAGATTTGACACACAGAGATTTTATGTACATTTATAGGAAAAACTTATGAAAAAATGAAGTTTTATTATGAGGAAAATATATATTTCAACTCTAAAGTGCTTGAATACGTCATCACCTACAGACAAAGAGGGTTTTTTTTTTTGTTTTTTTTTTGTTTTTGAGGATTGAAACATTACCTTCTATTTCATTAGCTTTTACAAAACATCCTTTTGAGAAAAAAAAATTCTTACATTACTGGAAAGTGTAAGATCCTATTTTATTTATTCTAAGTGTATTTTCTGTTGCATTCTTTTCCTAGAAAAGTTTCCTTATTTCTGTACAATAAAATTTAATGTTGCTTTTTAATTTTAGAAAAACTGCAAGAAAACTATAATAGTATAGGAAACATCAAGTTTATTTTTTGTGGTCTGAAAATTAGAGGAAAATGAGCTAGAAGAAACCTAAGTATTCTCTGAAAAAGACATAAAAGGGGATTAACATGGACATTCATTGGTGAAATAACTTTTTCACAAATAACATTGAGTAAGCACAACTATCTGTCATTCCTTTTTTGAAAAGTAAATGATACTTTTGTGAGTAAAACTTTCTCTTTAATTCTTTTGACACAAAAGATGTTTTGAACTTTAATAGCTCATGAGACCATAAATGATGACGAACTCAAAAACAGAAAAAAATTTTGACTGCTACAAAATCTGCATTTTGTAGCGTTCCCATAACTGCAGAGCTCTGAGCCCTTTCAGAAGTCATATAAGGCTCTCAGGCAAGCAACAGCCTTGTGATTTCAGTGGCCATTTAATGGAAGAAAGTTGCTGCCCCCTGAAAGATGGGAAACAGTAGTGAGGCCACTGTAGAAGAATTGTTATGGTATGAACACTCACATTATTATGACCAAATAGAATGTGTGAGTTTGTTTTTATTGTCAGGTCATATATTTTTAGAATGACTGACATTACCTGAAATAGGGAAATTAAATATGGTACAGCATTCCAGAATGGATTATTTTGCCTAAGCTTCTTTCATTTAACATAGTATTGTCATCATGTATGGTTTAGGAACTGTCAGAGGTAAAACTTAGGGGGGAGGGCTAATGCTACTTAGATTCTGAGGTTTATTTTCACTTTTAAGAAAAAACTTCTGTTTATGATATAAAGCTCCTTGTTTCCATATATTATAGTAAGCAAAAGGGAAAACCCATTAGAGTGAGAAGTCTTTTATATCACTGGTACTCTTCCTTTTTGTTCTTTAATCACAGAGGATGTTGGTAGTGTCACTTCTTCAGCTAGGAACTGTTCTCCTTTGTTAGTGATGTTTTCTTGAATAATGTATCATCTGATTTTGATCACCTGGTTTTTAAAAATTTGGGGTTTGAGACAGCAAATATTTCAAAAACTGTATTTAGTATTTTTCTAAATTTATTTTTAATGTAGTGATGGGCTGATAAGTAGCTAAAATATTTTGTACAAATAAGAATGCCTGTTGTGATAAAACTGCCTTATTTTCAGATGCTTTGCATGCATACTTTGGAATTTGTGGCCTGTCACTAATGGAGGAAAGTGGCATTTGTAAAGTTCATCCTGCCCTGAACGTAAGCACACGGACTTCTGAGCGCCTTCGAGATCTCCATCAGAGCTGGAAAACCAAGGACTCTAAACAGTGCTCAGAGAATGTACACTTCTCCACATGACTAACTTTAGATTGGGAGGGTGGGGGGATTTGTAGCCTAACTGTAGCTCAAGGTTAAAAGCCATGTATAACCAAGTGTGCTCTTTTTTTTAAGAGGTAGAGTCTTACAATCGAATCTTGTGCTGATGTCACTTTGGTATATGGTCTTGAGCCAGTAACCTTCGTACTAGGTTTCAAGGAAATCTTTGTTGAAGTTTGAACCACAGTGGACTCTGTTGTGGTTCTTAAATGTTTATATACTGTATTTCTAAGTTCTCTGAGGCAAACTAACTGTATGTATGAAGGTTATCTTTTTAAAATGCTCTTCAGTACAAAATTGTATCATAAATACAAATCTTCAAAAGTTTACAGTTCACATAGCATTGATAATCTTCAGGTGAACACTTAGTGATCATTTAAAAAGCTTGACTGCTGATGGTAGAACATTGCTTTAATGAATTAAGTATCTGGGATTATTCTTTGAAAACAGATGATCCCAGAATTTTTAAAAAGAAGACTTATTTTGACTTAAGTAAAATGTGCCAATTAAACTTTTGTGGCCTATACAAATGAAATTAACTTCATAGCAAGAATGAATAGGCTTAACTAATACAATAATTTTCTAAAGGGAGATTGTTTTAAGAAGACTATTATGTAACTGAGGGACAAGTAATATAACTGTATGTGATTGTGAATGGGGAAGTTTTGTGCTGTGCGGGTCATTTATTTTAGATGTTGCTGGGGTAAATAACAGTTATGTTTGATGTTAATCTCAAATCATTAGCTCCTTTTTTTTCCTTTCTGCAGAGCAAACAGTCTTATCTAGAAGGAAAGCCATTTAATGGTTTTGTTTCTTTTTCTGAGATATGTGATACTGTAAATTATACTTGTACTTTTATAACTGAGTTATTTTTAGCCATTTGGATTCTTGTTTTTAGTTTGTTGCCCCAGTGTGTTAGCTGCTCAAATTTCAAACTGATGATTTTCTAATTTTTTCAAATGAAATAAGTAAACATTTAAGTAAAAAAAATAGCACCACTCAAGTAAAGTTAATGGTGTAGCTCCATACACGGTCATTCATATTTTTGTATTTTCAGGTAAGTGGGGAGGAAATGTACCATTTAGGGGTTAAGGACTGGGGTTTTGCTTTTCTTTGTTTTGTTTTCTTCATTCTGTGACCTAGCTAATTGTAAAGGAATTAGTATAAAAACTCATTTTTATTAGTAATCAATTTATCAATAAATTACATCTGTCACTGTTGCTCTATGACGTTCAAAGTTATGAGAGTAGTGCTGAAATGGAGAAGGAAGTCTCTTCACCAGAGGGACTGGGTTTCATTTAAAGTCTTGGTGATAATAAATGTTGGATTGTTAGTTTTACAAGTATCAGTATAAAAACTAAGTTACTAATATCACTGTTTAGGTATTATAATATTTAAATTTTTATTTTAATTTCTTTCCTAGAGTGGAGAAAAAATACCCTTAAACAATGGTCCTTCCCAAAGGAAACCTAGTATATACTTGGAGAAATGATTCATTTATTATTGGCATGCTTAGTTTTAAACCTCAATTTGCCAAAGTCAAAAAAAAATGTTTTTTTAATTAGAAATAAAATCAGTTTTCTGATGGTGGGGATAAAATAAGCCTAACAACAGATGTCATCCTTCCATGAGTTATTCCAGTTTGTACCAGTTTAAATTCTGACAAATTAAGACATCTACATCTCAAACTAACTCATTTCGTAGACATGAGGAGTTAAAATGGCATATATGTAACGGCTTTAGAACTATTCAAAAAGCCCCCATTTTTTTTTTTTTCCTGAATTGCCATTAGTGGTTGGAAGCTTAAAAAGTTAGTAATAGTAACCGTATTCATATGAAGGAGAATTCCAAGGTCAAAGTATTTCAAAAAACTACTAAATATTTTCTAACTCCTTGTGTAATTTAATAGCATAAGATTATATATTACAATATGATTCTAATTGATATACTCGTGAGAGACCTCCTTGTGAAACTTTATGGGCCAGTGAATGTTCACATTCCACAGCAGCATATTGACCAAAAAAAATACCAGCCCATTGTGAATTGTGGAGAAACTATTCCCAACTTTTTCTAAATAGTTACCTACAAGAAAAGTATTAATAAAATAAATTATAAGCACTATTTCATATATATACTTGGTTCTTTAGCAGTGGTGATAGAATAAGAAGGGGAATATGAAGTCTCAGTAATTCTGTTCCCTATGCTCTACGGCCAACTCCAGTATGGTATTTTTTAGACTATGGTAGGAGAGGCCTTGTTTTGAGCATATGCATGAAAACAAGGTTCATCAGGTCATATAACACAATTCAACCTATTTATCATCTACAGTGCTTTTAGATTTGACCTATAATATGTGTACATTTTAATTAGATCTTAAATAATTATTTATAAATATTCAAATTCAAATAGAAGTTTTGCCAACAGTGGTACATAGTTTGAAACTGTTGGGCCTGATAATATTTGAGAGTCAGTATAGTAAGGAGGTGCTCTGGAGTCAGATGACTTGGGTTTAAATCCTAGATCTGCCAGTTCACCAGTGTAATCTTGGACCCTAACTTCCCCTTTGATAAAATGAGGGGGGAAAAATCTAACTCACAAGATTGTTTGAAGATCAAATGAGGTAATACATATAAAGTACTTAGCATAGTACTAAGTAAATAAAGTAAATTCCTAATTATAATTTGTCATAACCATCATAAAATTGTTTTTAAAACCTCTCTTTTCTGTAATAGAGATCCCACAGAGTTTAAACTCGAGGAAGATGATGGCAGCACTGTAGTTTCTGAATCTCCCCATTCGAATCCAGAGTAACTAGGATAGCTATTCTACAAAACTAGATGACAGGGTGTCCCCATGAACTTTAGAATACAGTTTTATAAGGACAAACCACTGACCAACATAGTTTCAGCATCTCTGTGGGAGGAGGTGAAAGACAGGCAGCTGGTTTCTGACAGCCTTGAGAATAGAACTATAGCATTGCCCCCCAGTTTCTCACTAGAGAGTACAGTGGGCCAGTCTGAGAACAAAAGCTGAAACTGGGAGGGGTTCTACAGGTCCCCATTTGCAGGTAAGTGTTAGAGCAATATGATATGGTCTGATGATTGTGCTAGAGCAGTCTGGGCCCGTCCTGTATACATCTTAAGACTAATGAGATAAAGCCTAGCTAGAATTAGAATCCAAATTGGACAGGATAGGTACAATAGGACAAAGAGAAGAGAGAGTCCAGATAAATGTTGGGAGGGAAAGTCAATATACCTAGACATTATATGTGGACATAGATAATCTTTTAAATCACTTTGTGAAAATGAAAGAGGAACTTTAGGGCCGTAGAGCAAAGAAAAGTCGTCCTAGGGCACCCCTTCCTCCTAAAAGTACAGGAAAACTCATTTCACCCAAAAACAAAAACAAAACCTTGTAAGGATTACAGTCAAAGCCCATTCAAAGTTGTTTTAAGGAATAAAAGAATAAGCAGCCCAATATCCCCACAGACATTGGAAGCACACCAGCAGGACATGACCACAAGACTGATGAAAACCTAGTATTTATTGATTAAAAAAAGCCATTATGACAGGAAATTTATAATTTTAGAGCAATATCAATAAAAATGAGAAAAGCTAAGAATTACACAATCGAGTCTTAAAAACTGGAGGAAAAAGCGAACCAAAAGGAAGTAGAAGGGAAGGGATTAATTAAAAGGGGGAAGGAGGGAAGACAAGATAGACAAACCACCAGACAACCTTTTCAAGAAAAAAAGGGAGGAAGCAAAAACACAAAAGTTTAAATGACAAGAGAGAGAACATAAAACAGGAAATTTTTCAAAATTATAACACTACTTTGAGTAATTTTATATAATAAATTAGAAAATAATAACCTTTCTTAGAAAAATGCCAGTTGCCAAGATTACCAAAGTAGATACAGAAATTCAAAACAAATGGACTCTTTACAAAAAGAAAATCAGGCCCCGATTGTTTCAAGGGTATTTCTACCAAACTGTCATGATTAAATCATCCTAATGTTGTTTAAACATTTCCAGGGGCTATAAAGAGACTCTTGAGGGCAAAAAATACAAAAAAGGCTTCTAAATTCATTTTGTAAAGTGAACATGATAAGCATTGTTTCTAAAACCTGACAAAGTTTGTACCAAAGAGAAAATTATAGACCGCTCTCACTTACGAATATATCAGTACATAAATGTTAACAGTACATTAGCAAACAGTTCAGCACTTTCAAAAAATACTAAGTCATGAGTAAGTTGGATTTATTATAGGAATGCAAGAATATTATTAGACAATCCATTAATATTCATCATATTAAAAGAGTTAAGGAGAAAAATCATATGATTATCTCCATCTTTGCAGAAAAGACACTTGACAAAATTTAACATTTATGTTAAATACACTTAATAAGTAGAAATTGATGAGTAATTCATTGACAGTGTACCTGTGCCCAAAAGCCAGCATCTTAATGTCGATACTAAAGTCAGGAACAAGGCCCACTATCTCCTCTACTATTTTAACTTTGTGTTGGGGGATTTAGTCAATGAGATTAGACAAAAGAAAACAAAGAGGTGAATTGAAAAGGAAGAGGAAAACTTTTAAAATATGATTTTATATCTGGAAAGCACAAAGGAATTTGTTGAAAAGCTGTAAGAGAACTTAGTAAAGTAGCAATTGCATACAACTAACATACAACTATCAGTAGCCTTCACCAGACACAAAAGAGTGCTTACTCTGATTCCATTTAGATGAAGTTCAAAATGGGCAAAATTGTCTATGGTGTCAGAAATCAGTGCCCTCATTCAATCACTACCTCCCTCCTCAAAGGTAAGCACTATCAAGACTTAAATCACCATCAGTTATGTCTGGTTTTGAACTTTCTTTTAAGTGGAATCATAATCAACGCATTAGTTTTCAACTGGTTTCTTTTGTTCCACAGGGACTGGAAGAGTACAAGGCAGAGTCTGTGGTGCTGGCGATGTTCTGTTTCATAATTTAGGTGCTGGTTACATAGGTGCATTCACTTTATGAATATTTATCAAGCTGTACACTTATGATTTGTGCACTTTTCTGTACGTATAATTACAGTTCAATAAAAATGTTTACTAAAAAGAATAAAAGACTATATATGTATATAAACCTAAACTAGTTAGAAGATGTTCTTGAAGAGAAGAGCCCTTTTATGATTGCAAAAAAAGAAAAAAAAACAAGAAACGTGTATGTAAACTTGAGGTCCAAAAGCTGTATGAGAAAATCTTAAAACTCTTGAAAGCCCTCACATGGCTCTGATGCACACTGAAATTTGAGAACCAATCACTGATTTAGAAAAAGCAGCTTGGGCAGGAGAAGCAAGTAAGAACCCCATAATTATTTGCAAATGTAAATTTTAAAAAGTTTTAGTTAACAGTAAGCTGAGTGCGATTCAACGATGTGCTCTTTGCTCCCACCCCAAAAAAGCTAATGTGATCTTAGTTTGTGGTAATAGCGTTGAAATGTAATGAATGCTCAGCTATGCAAAGAAAATATGACATTTATTTTCTCAAATGGACCCAATCTTCATTTGCCTGTATCTTCATCTATCAAGAGGTAGCGGAGGCTAAGGAGCGGGGCCATTTAAATTTGTCAGCGAACAATCTCAGTCTCTTCTGATATCAGTGTTTTTTTTTTTTTCTCTCTTGCTCCTTGTTGGCTGAGTATATGTGCCTCCTGGCAGTTCGTGGGGGCCTCTGTTGCAGGTTGCTGCTCTGATCTGGTGTCTACTAAGGTGTCTGCCGCCGGCCTAGTGTGGCCTTTGCAGGTGGGTTGCTGCCACTTGCCGCTAATTGCACAGTCCCAGCGCTATGGCCGTTTTGCTCTAATCCCAGGCCACCGCCAATCTCCCTGATTTTAGTGACACTGTATCTGCACCCTCCTGTCCCCTTCACACGCGCGCACACACACACACACACACACACACCCCACCCCACCCCATCTCTTTGGCCTATGCAGAAGCTCCTAGGTCTTTATTCCTGAAACACTGTCATTTCATTTATCTAGTAACCTCCCCTTCCACTTAATGGTACTGAGCCACCCTGGGTGTAGAGGTAAGCTAAAACTACTTCTCCTAGGACTGCAGCCTCTTCTAGGAAGCCTGGAAAAGCAGGTCAGAAGGCCACCTCATGTACCACGTGTCTAAATATTTAAGAGTTACAAATCACACCAGAAAATTATGTTCTATCCTCCTAGACCGACAAATATAATAACAGATTTGGTGGGGGGGAAAGCAAGTCATACCAAATAATTGTGAATAGCATAAGTGCACAATTAACTTCATTTTCCACCCCAGGCCATGATTTGGCAGTCGGTGCTGCTGGGCTGGAGCAGAGCAGGCAAAGGGGAAAGATTTCTCCCTGATTTGCTAGCCTGCCAGCCCTGGCTCCCTGCAGTCATTAGAGAGATCCACAGATTCCACATCCACTTCTTCTTGGAGGGAGTGTAGGGGGTGGCTCTTTCACACCCACTTGATCTCTCTCCACCCCCCTGCACCTCCTCCATCTGAGCACAAGCTTCTCTTTACCCCACACAGTCTGAGTCAGGTGATCTTTGCCCACATACATGTCCAGCCTCCTACCCTACCAACATCACCCTATCAAGCATCTCAAAGGAAACTCAGGCTCAGATCTAGAAATCTTGGCCTCCTCAGGGTTCCCAGCCCATGGCCAGCCCTCTTTCCCCACCCTAGGCCCCCTCCGACACCTTGACAAGCTCTATGTCATCTCCACCTCCCCCAGGCAGCTGCTCCATCATCACACCTTGGACCCAAGTGTGAACACACACCCTGGCAGCACAGTCCAAAAGGGACCCAAGAGAGAACCCCATGGAGGCCCTGGAAGTCGGCTCACATGGGAATTCCATGATCTCTGGTAGCTGGGGGCATGCTCTAGAAAGGGGACCCACCAGTCTTATGGGGAGCATTGGAATGGGGTGCTCTTGCCTGGATCTAAGGGCTGTACTGACAGACTACGAGGCCCTATGTCCTTAGTTTCCTTCACACCTGTCTAGACCTTGCAACTAGGCATTCCACGCACCTCCTCTCCTCTGCCCATCTCTTTCATCCTTTCCACACTTTCCCAGGGCTGGGAGTAAATAAGATTTCTCCCCTTCGTTTGTGGCAGGGACTTTCTTCATTTTCTGAGTTCTCTCTACCATTGCCTTGACATGTTAACTGGAGGGGTTTTTTTTGTTTTTAATTTACTTATTTTTGGCTGCATTGGGTCTTCGTTGCTGTGCGTGGGCTTCTCATTGTGGTGGCTTCTCTTGTTGCGGAGCACGGGCTCTAGGCGCATGGGCTTCAGTAGCTGTGGCACACAGGCTCAGTAGTTGTGGCTCGTGGCCTCTAGAGTGCAGGCTTAGTAGTTGTGGCACACGGGCTTAGTTGCTCATCGGCATGTGGAATCCTCCCAGAGCAGGGCTGGAACCTGTGTCCCCTGCATTGGCAGGCAGATTCTTAACCACTGCCCCACCAGGGAAGTCCTTAAACTGCAGTTTAATTTATAAAATCCTTTCTCAAATGACAAAGGCTAGCTTTATGATTCTTATTTTGCTACAAACTCTAAAGCTGCTTATTCCCTCCCTTCCTCATTGCTGTAATATGCTAAACCTCTCAAGGTAAATGAGTGCCTCTGGTGGAACAAGAAATGCAAAGGCAAAAACAATCGACAGTTTTTCAAAGTTACTATCCCTGCCTATTAAAGTATCATTTTAATAGAAATAGGGCAGCTAAAATGAAGGAGGTGATGACACCACTGTGTACTGTTGGTTTCAAGGTACCACATATTAAAAAGGTCAGAAGTGGGAAGATCAGGCTTTCTAGGGGGGCAAGGAGAAATGGGCCATATTTATCATATTCAAATAGCTGAAGAGCCGTTCTGCGGAATAAGGTTTAGATTCAGTGCCAACTCTAGAATTTCTGTTTAGTGGGGGCTTAGGGGGTGGCCATCTTAAGAAGGTGAGGCCTAGGGGACTTGCCTTGAAGTTGATTTGCATATCACCGAACTCTTTTTATTGTGTGATCAGTTGAGCTGGCTTTAGAGCATGTGAGGATTAGGGGTTAATCTTAACATATACCCCTCCTTAGTCACATTCTGGCTCCACCAGTAACTGGACTGCTCAAAACTTTAAACATGCACAACAAATAATATTTTTCGAATAGTGGAATTGATAAATGAATCCGTATGTGAGAAAGATAAAGGACTGCAACGTCAGAGCTGTGTGAAGCTGGAATGGAACCAGTAAGCTCCCTGCCCTGGAGAAGGTAAGCTCAGCTGGGAGCCAGGGAGGAAGCAGAGGACTGCAGGCTGGCAGTGCATATCTAGACTCACTTTCAGATGACAGTCAGTTTGGACAGGGAAGTGTCAAACAGGAAAACAGACACCATTATTTTAGAACCTTACCTCATTTCTCTAAAAGTCAACATTCCTATTGCCTGTTCTTGAACAACCTGCATTTTCAGAGTAAACAAATCATCCTAGTTGATGAGGGAAAGTTCCAGTTTTCAGAAAAATTCTCAGTTTAAATGTAAAAGGAATGATGGCAGAAAAGAATTATTTTGAAAATGCTCATAGATTCTAGGCTAAAACCATCAGTGGATACTGAAACCATTAGGAGAAAAGGTGATGGAGAATGTTAAAATGGAAGGCTCGGGCTTCCCTGGTGGTACAGTGGTTGAGAGTCCGCCTGCCAATGCAGGGGACATGGGTTCGTGCCCCTGTCCGGGAAGATCCCACATGCCGCGGAGCGGCTGGGCCCGTGAGCCATGGCCGCTGAGCCTGCGCATCCGGAGCCTGTGCTCCGCAACGGGAGAGGCCACAACAGTGAGAGGCCCGCGTACCGCAAAAAAAAAAAAAAAAAAAAAAAAAAGGAAGGCTCATGCTGCCAGCACCTGAATCCACTAATCAACGCTGCTGTCTCTAAAAGGAGAACAATCAGTAAGAGCCTCCTGATTAATGCAGAGTGAGGTACACAGTACTAGCTACAAAGCATCCTTGCCAAAAACAGCAGAGACTGAAGCTAATCAATCTGCTAGAGCTAATGTCTAGATCTCACCAGTGAAATGGGAAAAGTAAAATGGCACCACGAGGAAGCATCCAACTGTGTCAGAGGTAGCACATCCTAAAGATAAATCTGGTTTCTTCAACAAGCCAATGGCATAAGGAAGTGGAAGGAGAGGGATAAGGTAGACTGTTCTAGATTAAAAGAAATGTAAGAGACATAGGAACACATGGACCTGACTTGGGCTTGGGTCCTAATTTAAGCAAACTAACTTTCAAAAGACATTTTTGAGAGGACTAGGGAAATTTGATATGAAATAGATATTTAGTGATTTTAAATAATTATTTTAAATTTTGTTAGTTGTGATAATGGTTTGTGTTATACAAAATTTTTTTCTCATATTATAGAGATACATTCAGAATTTGGATTGACAAATTCAGAACTGCACTTTAAAAAGATGAGACTCACCTCCAAAGCCTTTCATTCAGAAGGTTATGGTAGAGTCAGGAATCTTTTTAAGTTCCACAGGTAATTCTGATGAGAAGTCAGGTTTAAGAATCACTATTAAATAACTCAAAAGGTCCATTCTAACATGGAGAGTAGATGAGCTTAAGGTGACTTCAGGTTGACAAATGTATGTCTCTTAAATGGTAGTTGGGAGTAGGGTCTTTAGGAGGCAAAGTATATGTATGTACTGCCCCACGCGGCCCCGCCCCACGCGGCCCCGCCCCACCCTGCCCAACACCAGAAGTTCCTCAGTACTAAGAAGCCTGAAGATTTGGAAGAGAACAAAAGAGGTAAGGATCCCAGCAGCTCTTGGATTTTCTCTGTCAGACCTAGCTCGATGCGGTTATGTCCAGCACTGGAGAAGGAAGATGTTTTTATTGAAAACATTGAGGAAGTGGGGACTGGTTCAATGTTAATTACTACGTTGAAATATTTAGATTTTATCTCTAAATCCCTCCTAGATGAAACCTAAAAATGCAGGGAGAATTTCTAAGTGGAAGGCCTATTAATATGTAAGTAGACAAATGAGTTTCAGGAAGTGCTACTTCTTTTTTCAAACATTGTACTACCTTCTATGAGGAGAGGAAATACAGATTACAGAACATAGAGCTCCAAACCAAATTATTTCAGCTTTCATTTCTACAACAGGCATGTACCAGTATTACCTTAGTGTCTAAATGACTTCAGAGAGCTCACTCCAGTTCACTAAAATGAGATTTTAAGTCAGAGCAGGTTGCAAACTGGGTTATAACTTGTATGTTTAATACTCATAGTGTTTATGGAAGACACGATGCTTCTTCTCTGCTTATAAATATATAATACCATAATGAAAGTTATCCATTAAGTGTTAATAGTCAGTATGGCATCTATCTGGAATATGCTTTTCCCCAGAGATCTGTCATAGTGTGTTTGGGGAAGAGAAGGTGGTAGGAAGGGCATCAATGAAGATGTTTCCCTGTGTTAAAAAGATATGTCTTTCCTTCCAGTTCATTTTTATTTTGTAATCTTACATCTCATTTCTATTATGTTTCACCATTTTCTGAAGAGAGGGCAGAAACTGTCAACTGAGGACACAATTGAAAAAAATTCTGACTTCCGGGGAATTTATTTCAAAGGTTTAGTTCCTTAATAAATTACTCAGGCTCTGGGTAATTTAGCTTCAGGAGACCTGATGACTTTCATCTTTTCCCCTTAAACACACAGAACAAAAAGAGCTTCAAGACGAGGTGGCCCAGGAGGAAAGTGTTACTGCCCAAACCAGCAGACTAAAGGGTGCTGCAAGTGTCATCATGCTTTTCAACCACTGAGACATCTGTCTTCTCTTTTTTTAAAAAGGTAAGCAGTTATATCAGAAAAACTTTAAACAGGACAAAAAGGGTACTGTTGATGAGGAACTCTCCTCCCACACCAACCCCCATTCTGCAGCCCTCTGCAGAGGCAATATGTGTGACCAGCTTCTATAAAAGGACCTGCACATGCAACCACATATGTGTGAATGTGTTTATATTTACATGCTTACATATGATGGTGACCTCAAGACCAATCAACTCAGCAGAAATTCAAGTTTTCATTTATTTTACGCAGCCTGGCATTTTCCTTTTCCAGATTTCTGTTACCGGTTATTAGGAAAAATGGCCAATTTAATCATCTCTGTTATAATTTGAGAAAGGACTAAGGAATGACTTAAAATAACTTATAAAAAATAAACGATGATATCTGGAAAGTCATAGAACAAGATTCTCATTTCTCATTTCCACCACTCATTTGTTGCCCCTGCGTAGTGGAAACGTTGAGCTTGGTAGAGCTGGGCTGCCGCAGACACCACCACAGCCTGGATGAACTGAGTCCCCTGCAGAGGTGAACTAGAACCAAGATTTCAATCTCCTAATGCTTAATGCTTGAGGAGGGAAGGCTCTGGGCCACGCCTACAACCAATATCAGCTGCTTTGGGTAACGGGCTATTTGTTGCAGCACTGTGTTTTCTCCGTAGAAAACCAGATTGTGGTTCTTACAGTGCAGAGCCGCTTGTTTGGACTGGCTTGCCTTCTCCACCCTCCTCACATCATAGAACACATAGAAAAGGTGGTAGGGCACCCACAGTAAGCCCAGGAGGCAGCTTATGGGCACAATTCTAGAGGCTCTGTTGGCCCAGGTCCCACCCCAAACCCTTCCTCTCAAAGGATTAAAGGTGGCATATCTTAGCACACAGGTGATCCATTTCAGCTATTGGAATTGGCGAATATCTGCTACCTCAGTGAGGCCTGAAAACCACTTCATTGCAGCAGCAGCATCACCTGGCACTTGTTAGAAAAGGTAACGCTCGGACCCATAGAATCAGCATCTATTTTAATGAGCTCCCCAGTGAGTCTTGTGAACGTTAAAGTTAGAGAAGTGCTGTCCACGGGGTAACATGTATCTCCTTAGCATAATGCTGTGTCAGGCCCTGGAGACCTAAGCCCTTGCCTCCCTTTCCAGCCTCACCTTTGGTCATTCCCCTCTGCCCAACCCGTGATACCTGAAGGCACTCTGCTCTCTCTGTTCTTGACTTTGCTCAGACCGCCTCTCAGCCTAGAACATCCTCTACCTGCCCTTCTGAACTCTTATCCTTCAACTGTCAACTTAAAAGTCCAGTTTCACCTGCCCAGCTGAATTAGACAAAGCAAGACACTGGCCCATTATAGTCTTTCTCCCACCCTGTTGCTCCCTGGTTCTGCTTATGTGCTTCTGCTAGAGAACTTCGCACGCTGGGCAGTAATTACCTGTTTACTGTCCATTGTCTCAGGCAGACCGTGAGCGCTTGCTGTCAGCAGCTTTGGTTTATTCATCTCTTTTTTTTTTTTGAATTTCTAAGTTGTGACACAGCACATGGTAGGTGTGAAAGTCATGCTTATTGGAAAAATCAATCAGCGAATCTTGGCCATTTTTACTGGAAAGTAATTTTCCTAAAACAGTAGTGTATATTGTATATATAAATCATTTCAAAATATTTCTGTTTTTATTCCTCTGATTTGTGGCCAGTTTCATGAAATGCAGGATAGCATGTAAACCCATTTCTTATCCCTCAGGCCAGATGTAAAATTATGTTCTATCTTTGCACAATTTAATATACTTTAAATGCAATGAAGTTATTGAAAAGAGAAATTAAATCATATCAAATAAGTTATAGATAAAAAACATCTTCTGATATGACTACTGTCTACTAAATCACTGTTCATTGCTTATTTTCCAAAAATGTAACACTAAAGACTGATCACTTTTTCCTTAAAAACACTAAAAAAAAAATCCTGACTCCTAGTTGGTCTGCATCCACTTTAAAAATCACATTCTTGTATTGTATCCTTTTTCTTCCCCAAGTATGGTGAACTTATGTCCACACACATCCTCAGCCAGCCTTTTCTACACACCATTTTAAATTTATTTATTTATTTATTTATTTTTTGCGGTACGCGAGCCTCTCACTGTTGTGGCCTCTCCCGTTGTGGAGCACAGGCTCCGGATGCGCAGGCTCAGCGGCCATGGCTCACGGGCCCAGCCGCTCCGCGGCACGTACACACCATTTTTAAAATCCTCTTCTGCGTGTTAAGGTCATTTCACGGTGTTAGGAAGACTCATTAAAGGAAGATGTTATAAAAGACGAATTTCCCCCTGATGGCTGAAGAATCATTGGGGTAATTTGCCAAGGAATTGCAGCCTGTGAGACCACACCAGACGCTGAACAAAGCCAAGCATATAGAGTTTCTTTTCTCTTCTCTTCTGAGTTTAGGAAAATGAGTGTGAGGGGAAGGATGTTAACTCTCTCAGGATATGATGTGGGCATCGTCTTTGAGAGCAGGAACTTCTAGGACACCAGAGAGGGCCTGGTGGTGACAGAGAAGACTCCAAGCAATGACAGAAGAGGACCCAACAGCTGGCTGCTCGCCATCTTCAGAAAACACGGAAAGGGAGCAAATAATTTCAAAAATATACAGAATAAAACTAGCAGAAACAACTGATTTGGAACCTCCAGTTTAGGAAATTGCTTCTTTAATTCAGACACTCACTATTAAAAAGAAAGAAAAAAATCTCTTGCATTTGCCAAATGGGCTTTGTACAGTGCCTCAGATCATGGCCTAGGGGACTGACGAGTTACCATGGCTCCTCAAATCTCCCACAGGGAGGAAGTCGGCCCAGGAAGTGGTTCACAACCTACAGAAGAAATGCCTATGCCCCACTATCAAAGGGTATAAGAAAATAGCATTAATTTACGTTGTCCCGACTAGCTAAAAGCACAAACAGAAAATTCAGGCTGTCATACTCTCTTAGGAATGCCAACATACCTCACAGTAGAGAAAATCCTGCACGGATCTCCCTTCATTTATACCTCACAGACACAGGAGGAAGCTGAGTAAATTGGACTGTAACTTTTTTGGCCTTTTTTCTTCTTTTTGCTATTTTGCTGTTCATGTATATCAAAGCCCTTTCATGTTCTCACAAGATCTGGGCCACTGAATGTAAGATTTATGCCCTGCCAGAAAATGGGCTTCAGTGTTGCAGTCCCACTCCTGCCACCAAGTGAACTTTCAGAAGAGCCTTTGGGACTGTAAGAAATCGGATGCAGCAGGGGCCCTAAGGAACCAAGAAACACATTTTCCCTAATCAGGGCTCACCTGCACTTCAGGCTGAGATTTTTCCTAGAGCTAAATAGCCACCTCCTGTCTGGGGGAGCCTTTCGTCCCAGCTCCCTCAACACTCTCCACATGTCTGCTCGGCACTCAGCTTCTTGTATTGAAAATAACTCTTGATGTATTTGTCTCTCCCCACTGCACCACAACATGGCCCTTGAGCAGGGAGCTGAATTTCATTCAGTTTAAAATTCCCAGTGCTCACAATACTAGTACGCGTTAGCTAACGTCGGTTGAATTGAATGGAATTGAATTCATCTAAGCCGGTTTCCCTGCCCAGCCTGCAGTGGTACCAGGAAAGGTAAACAGGGCTCCACGCCCAGCTCTGCCCCCATCCTGGTGACCTTGAGCAAGTCACTGCATGTGCCAGATCTCATTACTCTATAACACGGGGATCATAAAATGTGCCATGTAGATTGGTACAAAAACAAAAACTAAGGTGTCTCTCTCTATAAACTGCCCAAAGCTCTTCAGAGGAGAGGAGGGGTGTTGGGTTCAGGGTTTCTATAAATGTGAGGACAGTATGTCAGCCAGCCCAGTAGAATTTTACATATACAATAGGACTGGACAACACTGCCCATGTTTGTTTTTTTAATAAACTTTATTTTAGAAGTTTTAGATTTACAAAAAAATTGCAAAGATAAATACAGAGAGTTCCCAAACACTCTGCACCCAGTTCCTCATATTATTAACATCTTACATTAGCAGGGTATATTTGCTACAATTAATTAACCAATATTAATGCATTCTTATCATTATTAACTCTATTCAGATTTCCTTAGGTTTTGCCTGGTGTCGTTTTCTGTTCCAGGATCCTATCCAAGATACCACATTACATTTAGTTATCATGTCACCTCTTGGCTGTGACAGTTTTTCAGACTTTTCTTCATAACATTGACAGTTTTGAGGAGTACTGGTCAGGTATTTTGTAGAATGTTCTTCCTTGGGGATTTGTTTGATGTTTTTCTCATTGTTAGACTGGGGTTACGGGTTTTGGGAGGAAGATCATAGAAGTAAAGTACATTTTTATACTTTTCTGATTTTTAAAAATTCTGTGTCACTTCCTCCCTATCGCCCCCCGACTCTGCCAAAACGCTGTTATTACATGGATAGTGCCAATTAGGATCAAGGAAATAGGCTCTGTTCTTGCGTGTGTTACAGGAAATACTTTTCCCCAACTGGGTATCACTAGCAGGAATGGACTCTTCAGAAAAAAATCTCCCTGGAGAAGTTGACTTGGAGCTGCAAACCAGAGGTTCTCATGGGCTTTTCATAGTGAGCTCAGATGAAGGGTCAACCAAAGGCAGTAAGCGCCCCCAGAACAGAAAACAGTACAATCCTGGTATCTGATCTGGTAGAAGCACTGCCTGAGAGAGTTTACCATCCTTTGTGAGTAAAGAGAGAGTGGAATACGGAATGACAAGTGATAAAAATATGGCCACAATCAAAGGCACTTGGTCAAAGAATCACACCTCTGCCCTCCTTCCGCAGGGACTGAAGCTTGGAGTGTAAAGACAGAAAGTGGAGAGTTTATGACTCTAAGACAGATACAAGGTGCTGGCTAAGAGCATGGGCTCTCTCCTGGCTCTGCCACTGCCTCTCCCGGTGATGCTGGGCAAGTCACTCCACTGTTTGTGGCTTAGGATGACCTTCTCTGAAGGGCGGATATAATACTACCTACCTTGTAGAGTTTCATGAGAATCAAATGGGATGGTAGGAGTAAGCGCTTACAATAGTGCTGACTCAGAGTGTGTGCCTTAGTACATATCAGCTGTTATCATTATTATATTAAGATTAGAGTGGAGCTAATCTGAGAGGCATTCTCAAGTTAAAACCCTAAGGCTCGGGCTTCCCTGGTGGTGCAGTGGTTAAGAATCCGCCTGCCAATGCAGGGGACATGGGTTCGAGCCCTGGTCTGGGAAGATCCCACATGCCACAGAGCAACTAAGCCCGTGCACCACAACTACTGAGCCAGCACTCTAGAGCCCACAAGCCACAACTACTGAGCCCGCATGCCACAACTACTGAAGCCCGCGTGCCCAGAGCCTGTGCTCTGCAACAAGAGAATCCACCGCGATGAGAAGCCCGTGCACTGAAGAGTAGCTCCCGCTCGCCGCCACTAGAGAAAGCCCGCGCGTAGCAATGAAGACCCAACACAGCCAAAAATAATAAATAAATAAATAAATAAATACTTAAAAAAAAAAACCCTAAGGCTCAGAAGCTTTCTAAATAAACTAGCTGAAAAAAACGTCAGATTTCTGAAAAAGATTCAGGAAATCTCTCTTTTAAAAAAAAGCCTCACAACCCACATGTACCTGCTGGCTGGTGGAGAAGGCAGACACTTAGTTTCAGTTTCTCCAGCATGGCTGAGTTATACTCCCTCAGGTCTTCTCCCACACGATTTAAACTTGGAATCATGTTCAGAGAGCAGTTAACCACGGCTAAGTATGCTGCACAATCGAGGGCTATGAAATGGAATCCAGCCAACTGGCCCTCACTGGAACAGTGAACTTGGACTCTGGCCACTGAGCCAGTCAGCTAATGACCTGCCAACACAAACAAGCTTCAACGTTCACCCTCATCTCAGAGCTCTGGTAAGGCTTAGGGGAACTCAGTTATGTGAAGGTGCTTGGTAATCTGTAAAGTGATTTTAATTGAGAAGCGTGCATTATCGTATTATCAGGGTTCTGTTCTGCTCTTTGCTCAG